>NC_064645.1:201453090-202116423 GCF_023864345.2 Schistocerca serialis cubense
CGAGCACTTACGAAAGGGTTGTACGATTCTCTTCAAGTACGTAGGTCCCGTTCTTGCGGGATCTTTTTCCGACCGCAGCGGTGTTGGAGATGTGACGTTTTACTGGATTCCTAATATTCACGGCACACTCGTGAAATGGTCGTACGGGAAAATCATCACTTCATCGCTACCTCGGAGATGCTGTGTCCCATCGCCCGTGGGCCGTCTATAACACCACGTTCAAGCACAAATCTTAATAACCTGCCATTATAGCAGCAGTAACCGACGAACAACTGCGCTAGACACATGTCTTATATAGGTGTTGCCGACCGCAGCGCCGTGTTCTGCCTGTTTTCATGTCACAATCTACATTTATACTCCGCAAGCCACCCAATGGTGTGTGGCGGAGGGCACTTTACGTGCCACTGTCATTACCTCCCTTTCCTGTTCCAGTCGCGTATGGTTCGCGGGAAGAACGACTGCCGGAAAGCCTCCGTGCGCGCTCGAATCTCTCTAATCTTACATTCGTGATCTCCTCGGGAGGCATAAGTAGGGGGAAGCAATATATTCGATACCTCATCCAGAAACGCACCCTCTTGGAACCTGGACAGCAAGCTACACCTCGATGCAGAGCGTCTCTCTTGCAGAGTCTGCCACTTGAGTTTGCTAAACATGTCCGTAACGCTACCACGCTTACCAAATAACCCTGTGACGAAACGCGCCGCTCTTCTTTGGATCTTCTCTATCTCCTCTGTCAACCCGACCTGGTACGGATTCCCCACTGATGAGCAATACTCAAGTATAGGTCGAACGAGTGTTTTGTAAGCCACCTCCTTTGCTGATGGACTACATTTTCTAAGGAATCTCCCAATGAATCTCAACTTGGCACCCGCCTTACCAACAATTAATTTTATGTGATCATTCCACTTCAAATCGTTCCGTACGCATACTCCCAGATATTTTACAGAAGTAACTGCTACCAGTGTTTGTTCCGCTATCATATAATCATACAATAAAGGATCCTTCTTTCTGTGTATTCGCAATAAATTACATTTGTCTATGTTTAGGGTCAGTTGCCACTCCCTGTACCAAGTGCCTGTCCGCTGCAGATCTTCCTGAATATCGCTGCAATTTTCTAATGCTGCAACTTCTCTGTATACTACAGCATCATCCGCGAAAAGTGCATGGAACTTCCGACACTATCTACTAGGTCATTTATATATATTGTGAAAAGCAATGGTCACATAACACTCCCCTGTTAGAAGGGGGGCAAGTTCTTTCGCGTACTCTGTGTAGAATCGAATTGGTATCCCGTCAGGTCCAGTGGACTTTCCTTTGTTGAGTGATTTCAGTTGCTTTTCTATTCCTTGGTCACTTATTTAGATGTCAGCCATTTTTTCACTCGTGCGAGTATTGAGAGAATGAACTGCAGTGTGGTCTTCCTCTGTGAAACAGCTTTGGAAAAAGGTGTTCAATATTTCAGCTTTACGCGTGTCATCCTCTGTTTCAATGCCATCATCATCCCAGAGTATCTGGATACGCTGTTTCGACCCAGTTACTGATTTAACGTAAGACCAGAACTTCCTAGGATTTTATGTCAAGTCGCTACACAGAATTTTACTTTGGAATTCACTGAACGCTTCACGCATAGCCCTCCTTACGCTAACTTTGACATCGTTTTGCTTCTGTTTGTCTGAGAAGTTTTGGCTGCGTTTAAATTTGCAGTCAAGCTCTCTTTGCTTTCGCAGTAGTTTCCTAACTTTGTTGTTGAACCACGGTGGGTTCTTCCCGCCCCTCACAGTTTTACTCCGCATGTACCTGTCTAAAACGCATTTTACGATTGTCTTGAACCTTTTCCATAAACACTCAACATTGTCACTGTCGGAACAGAAATTTTCGTTTTGATGTGTTAGGTAGTCTGAACTCTGCCTCCTATTACTCTTGCTAAACAGATAAACATTCCTCCCTTTTTTTATATTCCTATTTAATTCCACATTCAGGGATGCTGCAACCGCCTTATGATCACTGATTCCCTGTTCTGCGCTTAAAGAGTCGAAATGTTCGGGTCTGTTTGTTATTAGTAGGTCCAAGATGTTATCTCCACGAGTCGGTTCTCTGTTTAATTCCTCGAGGTAATTTTCGGATAGTTTACTCAGTACAATGTTACTCGATGCTCTGTATTTGAATACGCATGCCCATACCGGTTTCTTTGGTGCTTCAGCGTAACTGAGACCAAACAGATACCGAGAAGTACCGGTTATTCAGAAGTAAAGTACTAGTATCGGTTGTAACAGGTTCAGTTTTTCCCATCCCTACTGTGACGTCGTTTGCTGTTCCATTCCACTGACGTCTTGATTGAATGGATCTCCAGTAGCGAAGCAGTCGCTGTGGCGCAGCGGTAGAGTGGCACAGTGCAGGCGGAAGGGCGCAAACGCCTGCTGCGGCGATTGTTTACACTGGAAGCGCGAGTGGGCGGAAGAGGAAGCCATTAGGCGCCGAGCGGCAGGCGCCGGGCTGGAAGACCGCGGCGGGTGGCCGCCGCCGCCGCCGCCGCCGCCGCAATGCAAGCCGCTCGTTAGGAACGCGCCGGCCTCCCACGACGGCGCTGAGCGACGCCGACGCGCCGCGGCTAATTTCGCGGCCAGCGCCGCTCAATTAAGAGCGCCTCAGTCGCGACTTTTTAATTGCGCCACGCCGCCCGGGCCCCCTAGCACCCCGCCGCACGCCGCGACTTAACAAGATACGCACGTGCGTGCGCGTGTGAGTGGCTCCTAACAGGTGGCTGCCGCCGGCCACGCGCCTACCTGCGGGAAAGGGTTGCGCTCGTGTCGACCCGCCGGCAAAGTCTCGATAGGGGTGACAAGTGGAATCCCATTCAATCGGCCCCCTGCGGGGACAACGGAAGGTGAAAGTTCACTGGCATCTGATGCCGGGCGGGCAATGTAAGCATGGGAAAAACCGGCCACTTAAGACCGATACGGATATTTTACTTCTGAATACCCGATATTTTCCGTATTTGTTTTGTCACGTTCGTAAAAGGCGTTTTTATTTTTTTTACTAATAACCGCGTAAAAAACCCGAAATAGCAGTTAGCCGTAGCAGCAGTACTAAAATTTTTGGTTCTTAAATAAACCATTTTTTAAAGAAAAAAAGTAACTTTTTTTATTCGTTATATTTCCATTGCTTTGAAATATCGGGTTATTATAGAAAATGGAAAAAGCGATCTCTACTCTTTTAACAACAACGACGACAGAAACGAGCAACAAACACGTTCAAACGTCCCCTTGGAAAAAATTTAGATTCCAGGTTCGAATCCTGGCAGGGTAGCCATATGAAACGTCCCCTTAGAAAAATTTATGAATTACTGTGCTGATAAAACTCTTACGCTAGTTAATTTTCAAACAACTGAGCAAAACTGAACGTACTCAGACATTTCGCTCTTTACCTATTCTGATCAACACTAAGCTGACACACAATATTTTTAGCGCAACGCAATCTGACTTTCAATAATCCCTATAAAAGAATGGCCCTGACTAACATTAACCTATACTTTTCAATGTGGCTTAAGAATTGGTTCAGCATTGCCTGTACAATAGTGTACCTGTTACCATGCAGCGTGACCTATGAGATGGTACGCGTATACGTGCAGTGTGCAACACTTGCCCCATCTTGTCCCATTTTAGTTTCTCGCTGTTGTCGTCGGACGTTACTTATATTACAGAAAGGCTTGGTTCAAATGGCTCTGAGAACTACGGGACTTAACATCTGAGGTCATCAGTCCCCTAGAACGTAGAACTACTTAAACCTAACTAACCTAAGGACATCACACACATCCATGCTCGAGGCAGGATTCGAACCTGCGACCGTAGCGGTCGTGCGGTTTCAGACTGTAGCGCCTAGAACCTCTCGGCCACTCCGGCCGTCTACAGAATGGCGCCATCCCTAATCCGGAAGTATTTTGCGAAGTGTAGTATCAACCATTTGGTTTAATTACAATTACTAATAACCTAAATTGGAACAATCACATAGATAATAATGTGGGTAGAGCAAACCAAAGACTGCGATTCATTGGCAGAACACTTAGAAGGTGCAACAGGTCTACTAAAGAGACTGCTTACACCACGCTTGTCCGACCTATTCTAGAATATTATTGTGCGGTGTGGGATCCGCATCAGGTGGGACTGACGGGTGACATCGAAAAAGTACAAAGAACGGGAGCTCATTTTGTATTATCGCGAAATAGGGGAGATAGTGTCACAGACATGGTACGTGAATTGGAGTGGCAATCATTAAAACAAAGGCGTTTACCGTTCCGACGGGATCTTCTCATGAAATTTCAATCACCAGTTTACTCCTCCGATTGCGAAAACATTCTGTTGGTACCCACCTACATAGGAAGAAATGATCACGATAAATTAAGAGAAATCAGGGCTTGCACAAAAAAATTTATGTGCTCGTTTTTCGCGTGTGCCGTTCGAGGATGGAACGGTAGAGAGACAGCTTGAAGGTGGTTCACTGAATCCCCTGCCAGGCACTTTATTGTGAATAGCAGATTAATCACGTAGATGTAGATGTAAAAGGCTGATAAGAGTGGGAGAACCACGACAAGCTTACATCATATAAAAGGAAAACTTTAACAATTCACTCACAGGTTAGAATAAAAATAGAAAGTAGCTTATCCCTTGCCTGTGTCTACATAATACGCATTTATCCGGTTGTAGTTTTGAAAACAGAAATATTAACGTGAAATTTAGGGTTTTTCAGTCTCAGTTTTCACCTTGTAGCAATGAATATTCGTAATGTTAAAACAGTGATGTGATCCTCGATTACAAAATGATTTCTGAGCAGAGTTCCAAAAAATTAGAATCAATGGGAGAACACTGGTCATTTTTTGCGGTATTCAACCACTTATCACTCTTCAAGAACAGCAACGAACAGTAGACATACAAAGTTTTCTTTTATCTGCCTATGTAATTTAATATTTTATTCTGTATGTCTTGAAACCTTGGGAGTCAAAATCTTTCAGTCACTGGCCCATTTCTAAGTATATCACATGACATAACAGGAATAAAAAACCGAAAATGGATTTTGAGAGATTGTAACACTCAAACTGGCGGTGCAAATCGGTTGTCTCAGTGATCACTGCCAACCCTAGGACAAATTCGTTCTGGAAAAGAACGACATTTCGGTCGTGCTGGAGACGTCAGCGATTGGTGAAATCTGTTTCAGAAGCAATTTATTTTCCTGTAGAATCGCGTATCTACAGCTACACCTGCTGCTATACTCCGCTAGCCACCTCAAGGTGTGTAGCGGAGGGTAATATGTCTACCACTGTCACTTCCGCATTTTCCTGTTTCACTTACGTATGGTTCGCAAGAAGAGTGATTGTCACTAAGCCTTCATGTCGTGATCCAGCCGCGCAGGTTAGCCGTGCGGTCTTGGGCGGCTTACCACGGTTCGCGCGACTACCCCCGTCGGAGGTTCGAGTCCTCCCTCGCGCATGGGTGTGTGTGTTGTCCTTAGCGTAAGTTAGTTTAAGTTAGATTAAGTAGTGTGTAAGCCTAGGGATCGATAACCTTATCAGTTTGGTCCCATAGGAACTTACCACCACCACCTTGTTATGATCCGAAGAAATTTCTTGTTGAAATGGCTAAGTCGAATTCCCCAGTCTGCCTAACCCACAATTCACGGAGTATTTCAAAGTTACTTTGTTAATAGTTAGCACATTGATACTACTGTCACCGTATAGATGATGAGTATGCGAACAATGGAGAGTTAAGCCGGCCATGGTGGCCGAGTGGTTCTAGGCGCTACAGTCTGGAACCGCGCGAACGCTACGGTCGCAGGCTCGAATCCTGCCTCGGGCATGGATGTGTGTGATAGGTTAATTAGGTTTAAGTAGTTCTAAGTTCTAGGAGACTGATGACCTAAGAAGGTAAGTCCCATAGTGCTCAGAGCCATTTTTTGAACAGAGAGTTAAACTAGCGAACTGTATATGGCGAAGCACTAAGAGAGAGAGAGAGAGAAGTGTGGAGAAGGTATGCAGGAAGGAGCGGGAAGTACACCTCTAAGGAAAAGGAAAGATATAGGATAACACTGCTATTTTATCGAAAACTGAAGTGCCGAGGCAGTGCACGTGTGAAAGTACACGTTAATAGTTACGACAAAGTGGCAACTGTTAATAATGATGTTTATTAGCTCGATCCCCCGAACAATCCTTGAGTGGAGGGCTGAGGAATCACCCCAATTACATTGCCTTAACAACCACTTATTTCAACAATCGCCGGCCGGAGTGGCCGTGCGGTTCTGGGCGCTACAGCCTGGAGCCGAGCGACCGCTACGGTCGCAGGTTCGAATCCTGCCTCGGGCATGGATGTGTGTGATGTCCTTGGGTTAGTTAGGTTTAATTAGTTCTAAGTTCTAGGCGACTGATGACCTCAGAAGTTAAGCTGCATAGTGCTCAGAGCCATTTTCAACAATCAAATGTGTACACAGAACCGCAACCCACTTGGTCCAATAGGGCACACACTAATTGCAGATATGCAAAGCAGAAGGATATACTTGTTTCACTGCTTTATAAAACTGTTATCATCCACGCCTTCGTAGGCAAACGAATTTCAATCCGCTAATAACGGACAATTTCGTAATCGCTGAAGTATAATCTCCGTGGAGTCTAACGCCTACTACTGCGGACTTAACAGAATTGGTAAATAGCTCCCTTCAATTCAGAATTGCCGTGAGGACCACCAGAGTCAGCTTGCAGCCTCGCTAATCTACTCAAAAGCTGCTAGTCTGAGCTGCGCAGCAATTAAATCCACATTAATGCATAACAAGCAAAATCTCAACAACATCAACCATGCTAACAGCTGCCTGGGTATCTATGTAGCACTTAAAACCAAAACTATTTCAATCAGCAAATATAACAACTCAAATCAACTCAACAGCTCTCAGCTGGTAAATTTAAACAACAAACTGGTATAGGGCTAACGAACACAAAGGCTGCCCAGCAGACCTGTTCAGCACATAAAAGTACACGACAATTTAACGACAACTGCAACCACCCAAACGAATCCAATAACTGCCCAGCTGACCCTTGAACACCTAAAACCGCTTTAACATTTGAACACAAGTCCAAAGCAACTCAAGACAACTGTCAAAGAGTTCCCATTCAGGAACTGAAAAGCCAGTACAACTGCCTCGACGTCGTGCACATCACAGCCCAGCGAAACATACCGACAACCTTCCGCCTCCATGCTCCACACGTCCACTTCCCTAAGTAAGAGGGCAATGGCTGCTTATCCTGCGCGCGACAGATCGAGCCAGCGGGTGTTTTAAACTAAACATCTATCCGAGCCGAAAGGCAAGAGATACGCTTTCGGCAAGTGTTCACATTTAAAATTACAGTACAAGCTAAATTGATTTGAAACGACAAAAGCAGTCTCACTATGAACCTGTCGATTCGAAATTGATAACGATATTATTTGTTCTTCATAAATAGCTAAATACTATTATTAACAGTTGCTTGTTGGTGTTTTACATTATTGTAAGGAGCAATCTGTTCAGTAAGGAGGGACATAAGCGATTAACGACCTGTCGATGAAGAGGTCATTAGAGACAAAGAAAAGCTCGTAAGCTCCACGAGATTGTCCGCAGATATCGCCGGTGTCTGTAGGATGGTTGCAACGCCGGAGGACCGTAGCGGAATGCAATAAGACATGCGCTGCAGGGGCCGGCAGTTAACTCTGGACGTAAATAAATGTAACGCACTGTGCATGAATAAGCGCTATTGACGACAAACCAAAAGAAACAGTGACAAACCCAGAGCTTTGGGTTTTTAGTCTGGGACTAACCAATGAACCGCCGCATCACACCTTAAAGAAACGCTACTATGTGGCTTCTGCAGTACACTGGAGCGAATCAGTTTTCAAGAAAGTCAAGTCTGCAAACGCCACGAAAAATGACAAGACTTACATCGTTACCCGCCGACTTTCACGTCCACGTTGCTCGATGGTGTCAGTTCCGGAGTGGGGAACAGTTTTAAAGGGGGCCTGAGATTCCCCTGGGAGACGGCGTCGGGGGTCACGAGAGGATGACACGAGGCTGGCTGGCTAACCTCGCATTCCGGGGGCGGAAGCAATTAGGCCAGGGAAGCAGAGAGTGTGTGTGTGTGTGGGGGGGGGGGGGGGGGGGGCGCGAGCGAAGGAGGAGACCGTTTAGTGGCGCGAGCACACGGCGGATATTACACAGTGGGTCCCTACTATTAAAGTAACTGATTGGTTGGGTCACAGTTTTAAGCCAGTTTCAGTTTCTGTCCTCTCAGTTTCAGGGCACTTTTCTTCTGCCACTTCTGGAGTGAGGGTAGTGACGTGCATGTTCCAGGGATGGTGTTTCCGAGATCTCAGTATAACGTGAAACGTGACAGTTCACAAATGTGATGCGGTTTCTCAGAGAAAATTGTGGCGACTTGATGACCATTTCATTTATTTTTACGAAAGTATTTATCACGGCCAGATTAATGCCACTAGGCCGTCTCTTAATCTAATCAGGCATTCTGCATATTTCACATTATGCGCAGATGTTATAACAAGACTTCCATCTGATATGGGACGCAACACTTATAAATAGCTGTAATGTACAAGTAAATGGCGGAAAGCAATAGTCGCGATAGTAAAAAATATTGGTGAACGAAGGTAGAAAGGAAGGTTAGACTTTAACATTCCGTCGACGACGAGGTGATTAGAGATTGAGCACATACTCGTTTTAGGAATGGATGGGTAAGAAATAGGCCCTGCCGATTTGAAAGGGAGCATCTGCGTGGAGCAAGTTAGGGAAATCACGCGAAACCTCAATATTGGTGGTCAGACGGGGACCTGGATCGTCGGCCTCCCGAATGCGAGTCTGTTTTGTGAAAAGGAGAATAACAAAGTTAATTTTAAATTGGGGGCAGTGGCAGCAATGGGCTTGAGAGACGGTGGGAGATGGAGACGAAGTGAGTGAAACGAAAAGAGAAAAACGAACAACACAGAAAGACAGCTGCATTTCTTTTACTCCGTGAACGAGAAAACTGGCAAAGTTTTCTTCACGCGTTTGCCATGTTCTGACACTTCTTCGTTTTGGCTATTCGTCAATGTGTGGCTATTATTCGAGTTTATTCATTAGCGGAGTGCGTTCACGGATATCCTTCAATGTTATCCCTATTTCTTGCACGTATTTTTCTACCTTGATGAACCGCACGTTTGTTGAGAAATTAACGGAAGAACAAATCTACCACGAATAGTGTTTTCGGTCTTTTCTACTTGTGTATAGGGTTCATGGTTGTTTTCTCTCTTGAAGTCACAATTTTCTTTGATCAGGCTTAGAATTTTCCTCAAGACCTATCCTTATCTCATCTGTAATTTCGCAGTCAGGCCACATAACTTCAGGGAAAAGTTACAGTGATAGCAAAAATGCTTTCGTTTTTTGTTAAACGAAAGAGGAGGAATTCTGAGCAGAACGCGGAGAGACGGACAGCAGCAACAGGGTAGTTCGTGAATGCTTCTCTTTTATGGATGGATAGAGCTATGATTATTTATACTTACATTTAACTGTACGTCCAATCTCTATCTCTATCCCCCCCCCCCCCCGCCCCCCTTCTCCCTTCCCCTGATTCTCAACCCGGCCTCAAAACTTCCGCCACTGCCTCATCTCCACCCTAACGAACTTCACTGAAATCCTCTTGGCGGGGGCATCACTTCTGGGAGATTTCATATTGCGGGGCCATGGCTTGGCCACAGCCCAGGGGATTGTTTACAGGATGAATTTTCGCTCTGCAGCGGAATGTTTGCTGATCTGAAACTTACTCGTAGATTGAAACTGTGTGCCGGAGCGAGACTCCTACCTCGGACCTTTGCCTTTCGCGGGATAGTGCTCTACCGACTAAAACTAAGCCATCCAGGCCACCTCACGACCCCTTCACAGATTTTTCCAAGCGCACACTCTGCTGCAGAGTGAAAATTCATTCAGGAAACAACTCCCTAGGCTGTGGCTAAACCATATGACCACTATATTTTTTCTCCTTGGAGTTCTCGCAACGTATACGTCTGTGAAATTTGGAAGTGGGAAATGAGTTACTGGCGGAAGTAAGGGTGTGAAGGCGGGTCGTTAGTTGTGCTTGGCTAACTCGGTCGGTACAGCATTTCCCCGCGAAAAGCAATGATGGCGGGTTCGAGTTCCGGTCTGACACACTTTTTTAATTTGCCAAGATGTTTCAGGTTAGCCCAAACCCCACTACAGAATGAAAATTCATTGTGGATACTTCAATTACTTTCGCCAGCAAACAAACAAAAATCCGAAATTGTAATTTGAAAAATATCTTAGCATGCCTGTCAATTACATAACCTAAGTCGAAATCCGTGTTACCGCTTGTATTTTCTTTTGTAGGCTATTAGCAGTGACAAATTCAGAGTTATCGCCATCATCTTGTGATTCACTACAATAGTACAGTAATTAGCAACACTGAATGGCGTAGTCTATGTGGAAATGTTTGAAGCCAAACCGATAATCACCTAACAGCTTCTCTACATCTACATTTATACTCCGCAAGCCACCCAACGGTGTGTGGCGGAGGGCACTTTACATGCCACTGTCATTACCTCCCTTTCCTGTTCCAGTCGAGTATGGTTCGTGGGAAGAACGACCGTCTGAAAGCCTCCGTGCACACTCGAATCTCTCTAATTTTACATTCGTGATCTCCTCGGGATGTATAAGTAGGGGGAAGCAATATATTCGATACCTCGTCCAGAAACGCACCCTCTCGAAACCTGGACAGCAAGCTACACCACGATGCAGAGCGCCTCTCTTGCAGAGTCTGCCACTTGAGTTTATTAAACATCTCCGTAACGCTATCACGGTTACCAAATAACCCTGTGACGAAACGCGCCGCTCTTCTTTGGATCTTCTCTATCTCCTCCGTCAAACCGATCTGGTACGGATCCCACTCTGATGTGCAATACTCAAGTATAGGTCGAACGAGTGTTTTGTAAGCCACATCCTTTGTTGATGGACTACATTTTCTAAGGATTCTCCCAATGAATCTCAACCTGGTACCCGCCTTATCAACAATTAATTTTATATGATCGTTCCACTTCAAAATGTTCCGCACGCATACTCCCAGATATTTTACAGAAGTAACTGCCACCAGTGTTTGTTCCGTTATCATATAATCATACAATAAAGGATCCTACTTTCTATGTATTCGCAATACATTACATTTATCTATGTTAAGGGTCAGTTGCCACTCCCTGCACCAAGTGCCTATCCGCTGCAGATCTTCCTGCATTTCGCTACAATTTTCTACTGCTGCAACTTCAATAATGACAGGACTGTTATCATTTAGCCAGATCTACAAGATCGCCCCGAGACTCACATCAGGAATATGTAAGAAGAACTTCGCTTTGGTGTTCCTATTACCTACTCAGGGGTACAAATTATTGTTTAATAGGTTTGACCTCGGTCCTGGCCAAGCGACCAAAAGCCAGGCTAAATACCAAACTGGACAACTTGTCGCCCCTTCTTCCTCACCCCTACTACCGTGGCTCACACAAACTTTTCAGCTTTTATCTGCTCATCACTCAGTCTCCGCAGCTTGCCCCAGACATCCGTCACCACCAGTATACGAGCTCCACAAACAGCAGCAGACCTGTTATTTTCTCTTGGCCACTTCCCGCAAAAGGTCAGTAAGCCATATTCTAGGAGTGGCTCAAATGGCTCTGAGCACTATGCGACTTAACTTCTGAGGTCATCAGTCCCCTAGAACTTAGAACTAATTAAACCTAACTATCATAAGGACATCACACACATCCATGCCCGAGGCAGGATTCGAACCTGCGACCGTAGCGGTCGTTCGGTTCCAGACTGTAGCGCCTAGAACCGCACGGCCACTCCGGCCGGCATATTCTAGGAGTATAGCAAAGTCAAGCTCAGGAGTACTATTATATTTTAATTACAATTTAAAAAAATAATTATTACCAGTATGCTAAATACCTCAACTAACAGAAAGATAACGAAATAGTGTTTAAAGGGAACAAAGTATATAATGACGAGTTTCCACTGCAAGTATTTTTTTCCAGAAAATACTTTTTAGTCAAAGATAACTTTAAAATTTGGTACGAAACATACCTCAATAAGTGTAATCTGTGCATTTCACCACTACACGACTCTGTTCTGGATGACCGCTCGTTCTGCTGTGGTATTCTTATCAGCGCTCGCTACGGAACATGAACCGAAACTACTTAGCCGCATGTAAGACTCTGTAAGCACTCTTCTCAGTTTACTCGCAAATCGGTAATAGTGTGAACTGATACAAACAAGGAGTTAAAATGTGAATCGAAAGACGCACTCATTTGACGTTCTCCAAAGTGCAGAGAATCCGTCAGCCCATGTAAGCACGCTCCTACAAGTAAGATAAGACACAGAAATCGGTTTGTGGGTTTAATGGACTCTTCCTCGACCTTTTCGAAATTGCGTTTTTCATATCCGTCCTACTGCCCTACCAGGTTGACCACAGATAGGAGACCCACACTAGTCACCTCATAATGTAATTCGTCGGGAATCGTGTGCTTACGAGAGCTATAGCGATCTGAATAGAGCCGGTTACATAACGAATGTCATCACGCTGTTATTACGTGGAAATTTTGTGGCTCCGACTTGAAAAACACTTGCCAGACAGCAAGAAAATACTCTCCGCTCTTGATTCCCATTTCTAGGTTGTCCGATGCGCGTACCTAAGTCGCGAGTATTTTTCCGCATGGGACGCAAAGGTGAGTCTTAATCTATTATTTGCGTAGCCGATAACGTTGTGTTGCGCACCAGGCCGTTCCGTTCCGGTAATAAAACGGGAAAGTCGTGCCGCACCTGTCGCAATATTTAAACAAGCATTCCGGGAAGGCGGCTCCCTATCGACAAAGAGTTATTCCCCTTATCTCCGCCTCAGCAATAATTGGGTGTAGTCGGCGGACCAAGAAACTTCTCACAAAGGCGTTGATTTACAGTCGTCTTTCGGACATTGTAGCTTTTGATTTCCACCCATTATTTACTTCTTGGAATGACTGAACTGGAGAGAAAGTAAAATTCGCATTGTCTTAGGATACTGTAATGGAAAAAGTGATACGTAAAGTTATCGCCAAAACAATAGTCAGTCACTTTCCCGTCACAGACGATAGTTGAGGCCACTAGTCAAGTAAATAGGAAGAGCATCAAGGCGAAATAACTAATAGCTGTTCATTTCAAGTGTCATTCCCTGCAAGGCTTGCGTGCTGCTCATTTCTGGGAACTGAGTGCGTATGTTTGTTGGAGGCACTATGGAAAATTTATATTCCATAAGCGAGTCCTTCCGTTTCTCTCACTTGTAAGCGATACTTCTGTTGATAAACAGTACTGTCCTATTAAAATTTTGTTACTAGTGTTGTATCATCCCTACATCAGTTCCCGTTTGAAACTAAAGAGTGGCCTTATTTGACACACTTTACGACAGGGCAGTCCTGTGTTACGTAGAAACTACAAAGCAATCTGTACGAGACACCCAAAGGAATGAGGGCGACAAAATGCAATTAAGTGTGAGTGGAAGTGTTTCAAGGGTCAAGTCTGAGACAGCTTTCTCTGTTCGTGCATGCATAAATACATACGTAGGTACATGTACGTGTATAGGGTAAACACCACGTAAATCTCTAAAATACGAATTCAGGAAAATTGTGGACATGAGATACTTAAACTTGTTAGTATTAGCCTTTTTTTTTGGTCCACAACTGGAGTAGTGGAAGCTGTACTCATGTCATGTTTGTTTTGCAGAACTTGTAGATTGTAGATAATTTGACTGTACACCCCATAATTAGATGAACATTCAAGTCAAAGTCTCGTAACACCAACCAATCCTTACTGTGGATGTGATATAGCAACAGCAGATACATATAACGTTTTATTCATATGCACGCTTCGTGCACAGCACAAAACAGGTTTGTTATACCAGTTATCCATAACATGATAATTCTTTATCAGTAAGGTACATATTTTTAAAAAAAATAATAACATTTTTAAATAAATGAAACATTTCTAGAAGATGATGTTTGCTTTGTGGGACGCTCAACGGCGCGCTCATCAGCTCCCGCACAAATTCCCAATCTGATCACAGTCCAACCTAGCCACGTTCACGAATGATGACAACACAAACACCCAGTCCCCGGGCAGAGAAAAACCCCAACCCGGTCGGAAATCCACCCGGGACTCCATGATTCACAGGTAGCAATGCTAGCCACTAGACCACGAGCTACGGACAGAAAAATTTCTAGAACACTAAAACCTGACTATATGACCTTCTGGCCAAGCGCAAGAAAAGTCTTGTAATATTGATTTTCGTAGGTTTTCTTGGTGACTCGAGGAGAAAAATCTTGTTGATCCCGCTCATAGTAACGTCCCCTCCCCTTTTTTTTTTATTCAATAAATCCACAGAATCGTTGAATTTCGTGGTATCTTGTCAGCTGTAGGCTGAATGCAAGTTGACGTTTAATTATTCCTGACAACACAATTCTGGAACCATGTCGGACGCGACTGAGCTCTGTAAGGCGGAAGGCTACTATAGCTACGAATTTATAGGATTTCTGGTGAAAGAAAGAAAGTGTGTTGTTGGCGAAAACGTAACCAGCCACAGCAAGAATGTTTGACTATTGAGAGCCGCTATTCAAATATTCTTGTACAGCACAGAAACAGACGACATGGTGCTAATCAAAACAACGTAACTGGAAATTTTAACTATCTGGAGATGTGTACGGTAGCGCGAAACTGGTTATGGCATTAAAATAAAGCACTTACGTGTGGCTGCGTTATTCACTAACTATCATTTATGGCACGGATTTCACAAGATTCAACATGGGTAAAATAACAAAGAAATATTGTCGTATGGCGTATTACAATCATTAAAACAGTATAGGCTGCGTGAACATTCAAATCTAACATCCACTAAATCGAAAGAACGTCTCGTCTTCATAAAGAAAATGCTACACAAATATTACTACCTGAAATGGGGGCATGCAAATAATCGCTGGATTTTTCGAGTGGCACGGAATAGTGTATTTTGCCACAAGAATTTACACCTTCCTCTTTTGTATGATACTATTCGTAAAATAGTTATGATGGAAAGCAGGACGCTAGTTGTAAATTAGAACGGACGGACGTAATAAGCTTCTTACTGTGTGTCGACTCTGCCATGCCGCTGGTCACGTCCTGTTTCTTTCCAGGAACTGTGGACGGAGTGACCCTATGATGACCGTAATGGAAACACTCTGCGTATACTGGCAGCTAAAACACGTACCTGGAAAGAGAAAGACAAAGTTTTTTGAAACAAATATGGTTTAGCATGGTTAAGTACACATGTAAAAAATTAGAAATCGCACCATCGTTTGCACTGCACATTAACATGTAAGTCCCCACATCGACCACATGCTCTTACCAGGTCAGTTAAGATAGGGTAGAATAGAGTCAAGGCGATGGAACCATGCCCAACAAATCCATGTCTTATTCCGTAATATTCGAACCCCTCCTGGCCTCTTCATGGATCCGAATTGCTACGGTATTGCAGTGATAGGAAGCAGTTCATCTAGCGCCATAAATAAAGGACTGTATGTTTCCTTTGCAAAACATAAAATTTCCAGTCTAGCACGAAAGTGACTTTGTTAGTGCTTCCAGAAAAAGAATTCTTGGAGAACAGCACCTTCACATACAAATTTAAACGTTTCGTTTATGGCGCGGTTGACTTAACACAGAAGCGTACGGACAATGACACAGTTACAAAGAAAGACGACGCTTTACTTTTAATGAACTGAATACCTTTACATCGTGTGGTATATACAATGTTTCCTAAGACTAATGACCTGTGTCACAATTATAACTCTGTTTAAGAGTGGTTTGAGGAACATATGGCATGTCAAATCACAACTGAACATTAGCGAATATCTGCGACTGGTCTTAAATAAGACAGTCCGATACGTATTCAGGCTCTAGAATGGTGGGCGAACCTGAGTGCTGCAGGAACGACAAATCGAACAGAATTTATCAGAGAATAGATTAACGTAGTGTTCGTTCATGGTCTTCGTTCAGGCGCGCCAGACGCTCTGATGAACAACTCTATAATTTATCACCACCAACTGCGCAATGAGCGCGGAACTGAGAAACAAATCAGTAATGACTTAATTTATTGTTCATGTGTGAGTATCGTGCAATAATGCGCATTTAGAAAATGTTGTAACAATATGTAAAACGCTGAAATTAAATAACAAGCTAGTAATTATCTTATCACATTTCCATGGCGATATTATCGATTTTTCGGTGTCGACAAGACTCTTAAGCGCTACAGATTAAGCCGACTACTCAGAACAGCGTTACTCATTGTTTGTGATAAAGCCCACAGAAGTGGGTCACAAGTTCGTTCAACGTATTGCTCTACTCCGATATCTGTCGCGCATTGCAGTACCTGCAGATGGCATCAGGAAAGTAAGATTGAATCAAAAGGTACATCAGAATTACTCTCGATAACCAGAGCGGTCTTACTGTCTGCGAGGTGCAACTGTGATCTGATTTCTGAGAAACAGATGCAGTGAGAACGATATGACACTGAAACATAGCGAAAGCGGGCAGTTAGTTTAAAGCCACAGTTGGGTACATTAGGGTTCAGAAAACAGTCAGTTACCTTGGATGTACTCATTTTTAGCATATTTAAAGTAGTGGTTACCATCAGCCAAAGTCTGTGGCTTCCCAAAAGCAGCATTGTAAATGACATGCATTAGTACAAATTGAGTTATCTCTTAGCTGTTCAGTATATGGGTATACAGTTCCTGGACAGCATCTTAATAGAAGACAGAACAGGAAACCAAACGTTGTTAGACATTTGTTCTAGACGTTCATGTCTGTATATCAACAACATTACCCACTTTCACCGGTTGGATGTTAGCCTCCATACCATTTTTTTATACTTTTTGCACTTCATAATTACACAGGTCTGCAGAGTGGATAGATATGTAAGTTCACAGCCTCAGAGTAAGCTGTTATGCTGCCTGACTTAAGTGTAACTTGCAGTCCCGTAGAACTGCACAGTGGTAAGTTCCTATGGCAACAAACTGCCGAGGTCATCAGTCCCTAGGCTTACACACTACTTAATCTAACTTAAACTAAATTACGCTAAGGACATCACACACATCCATGCCCGAGGGAGGACTCGGATGTCGGGGCTGGGTGGTGGTTGGGGGGGGGGGGGAGGGAGGCGAGATGGGGGAGGGGGGAGCCACGCGAACCGTGGCAAGGCTCCTAAGACCACGCGGCTACACTGCGCGGTTAGAGCTGTACGGTGATGTTACCACCCAACTGACTAGCTTGGATCCCCCGACGCCGGTGTCATCACGGACGACTGGACACAAGGTGTTTCAGTGTCTTATTGATACAGGTAGAAGCAACAGCCAAAATTTCTTGCCTCTAGCGATATCTTCCTTAGCAGAGGACGAAACATTAGGAATAAAAATACACTATACCATGCATAAGTACCAAAATAAAAGTGGCCATACTATCAGTATCATCAGATACAACTTGACGGTAGACTGCAACTGCCTTTCAGCAGAGATGTGTGTCTACACTGACTCACAAAAAAGCGAAGCGCGCATAAGGTGAAGGTGGTGGTACCAGGTGGTGGTGGTGGTGGTGGTGGTGGTGGTGGTGGTGGTGGGGAAGAGGGAAGAAATGAAATGAAACTTTACGGGCTGAGGGGATATGTGATGTTATTTCGGTAATTACAAAACTGAGACAAATTTACAAATAATTTGACAATATATGCCCAGTTATCACTACGTCGTTGCACCCCCTCAGGTCTGAATGCGCGCGCTGATTCGGTAGGGAATGGCGTCGTAAAGGCGTTGTATCCTCTCCAGTGGCAGGCTGGACCACAACTGCCATAAATGTTCCTTGATATACTGGATACTGCCGCTAAGATGATGATCGAGCTGATTCCAAACATGTTCTATCGGGGAGAGGTGCGGAGACCTTGCTGGACGTGGGAGTACCTTAACTTCATGCAGACTTTTCGTAGTGACACGCGCCATGAAGGTACGAGCATTGTCGTGTTGGAAAATCGCGAAAATGTACTGTCACATGAGAGGTAACACACAGGGACGTAAGCTGTCCGTGACGCACAGTTATGCAGTCAGAGTACCCCAATCACTAACAGCTGTGACCTGAATGCATACCCAATGCCTCCCCACATCAAGGCGCCAGAAGTAACACACTGTGCGTGTGGAAAACATTGGAAGAATTGGACTTCTCTCCAAGACACCACCGTACTGCCCGACGATGGTCATGCGGGTTAGTGCAGAAGCGCGATTCATCGGTGAACATAATGCGACGCCGTTGATCAGTATTCTGTGCTTCCCACTCCAAACGCAGCAGTTTGTGTTGTGTAGCTAACGGTAGCCTACATCTAGGACTGTCACCACCTAGTGCGGTGCGGGACGACATAGGATATTGTACGGAGTCCATTACCTGTTCTCGGCTGGCAGGAGCAGTTGTGAAGGGGGTTGGAACATGCTTGCTCCGCAATATTTGGCGATAACCCCTTCTGGCGGTCAGACGTGGTAGACAGCAATCTCGACGTCGAGTAAGCCTGCTCTCACGTTCCCATGCAGTCCACCGTCACTGACACACGCGAATGCCCTACAAAACTGCCTACTTGCACGACTCGACCAGAAGGCCGACACCCTTTCAAAGTCAGTCCGGTTGATAGCGCTGTCTCACTCGTATCTGTCAGAGTGGTTACCAAACAACTGCCACTGTTAACGACCCTTTTATATACTACGAAGCCTTGCAACAACATTAAATACGAGCACTTCTAATGCTCTCAGGTGGCCTTTCTGCCTGTCAGAGAGTATTACAACTCTGATCATTTACATATCCGCCGATGGGTTGAATGTGGGCGAAGTTACAGTGACTACCAACCATGTCTTCTGGGTGCTTCTTATTTTTTCTTTTTTTTTCTTTTTGTCAGACAGTGAAACTGTATGTGAAGACATAGTACAAAAACGAGTCTCAGTGGCAGGTGTGAACATAGCAGTGTTGTAGAATATAGTCGTTTAGTTGAAATGGAGAGGATGGCTGCCAAGCGACAGGAATGGAGAAAACAGAAAACGAACTTTAAGGTCAATGAACGAAACAGCAACGTCGATATTTGTATTAGTGTGCCGACTGTCGTTGCTCTTGTTATTGTAGGTGACATCCTCTGGGTGACTAGGCCGCATTTGATTCCTCCCTAAACTTCTCCAAACACGACATTTCGGCAGTTCAGCTGGGATTTCTCTCGGGAATTTCGTAGTGTTCCTAGTTCAACTGACGACGCCATCAAGGGGTACGAAACGCAGATTTTAGACACGCTGAAGTGCGCGATATTTGAGTATTGTTTCTATGTCTGGTACACTTACCGTTTAGGACAGATTGAGGATGTAGGGAAGATTGCAATAAGATTATTGTGTTTCGCTTAGACCGGTTAGGAAGAGAGAAAATTGTCGCGGAGGTGGAGGACGCTACAACAGAGACGTTCTGGATCACTGTGTGCTTCACTGCTAAAATTCAAAGAGCCTGAAGTGTTGGCAGAAGAGCCAACACTGTGTTGCTAGAGGAGGCCGAAATGCACGCGTTTAATTACACGCTGACTGGCGTGAGGTCTGGAACAGTTAACGGAATTAATAGTAGCAAATAAAGTACGTAGTTGATATAATACTTAACTTTAATCCACAATTGGTGTACATCGCTCTTGACGGTACATGTTATAATCTCAATATCAAATGCTATGGCGCCTTGCTAGGTCGTAGCAAATGACGTAGCTGAAGGCTATGCTAACTATCGTCTCGGCAAATGAGAGCGTAGTTGTCAGTGATCCATCTCTGGCTAAGTCGGCTGTACAACTGGGGCGAGTGCTATTACGTCTCTCTAGACCTGCCGTGTGGTGGCGCTCGGTCTGCAATCACTGACAGTGGCGACACGCGGGTCCGACGTATACTAACGGACCGCGGCCGATTTAAAGGCTACCACCTAGCAAGTGTGGTGTCTGGCGGTGACACCACAGAGCCTACGTCTCAAGAAGAGTCTACCAATGTTTTACGTCCTCCTACACGTATCTTGTAGAAGGATGTGGAAGTATCATGCGGCCTACTCACGTAGGAGATTTGAACTTCAAGGTTGTGTGTGTCCTGTAATCTTAGTGGGGTTTGATGTATCTGGTGGTGGTGGAGGGAGGGGGGGGGGAGGGGCGTGTGGGATACTGGATCAGATAAAAAATAAATAAATAGATAAAAAAATAAAATTACGAACTTCTGTTTAGTGCTTCAATTATTCCTACCACTTTGCCTTCAGGTAGTTCCGTATGTACTTGATTAAAATAAAGTTAAGCCGTCTCATACGCTGATGGAGACTGTTCCGGTGCAACGACAAGCACCCGCAGGGCTATGAAGAACGGAGGAGCAGAGAGGGCTGTGAGACGATGTCAGCCAATAGTACGGTGACTAGCTCGACACCGAGACAGGAGCGGCATCTACACGAAGAGAATATAAGACCACGCCGCCTGGCCGCGGTCGGAGTGGAAGAAGACCCGTCACACTTATGCTACAGCAGTGACCTATGAACTGAATTGTATTTTTTGCTAGCTGTGAAATAGTATACACCGAAGGACATTGATTATTTGCATGTCGCTTGCGGCACACCTTTGTGGATACGCGAAGTTAAGTATTGTCAATTTAAGTTACTGTAATAAACTCCGTTAATACGATTTGCTTGAATTGTCGCCTAGAGATCCGAGAAAACAGCTTCCTAGGCACCCTATATTAGATGAGGCGGCAGGATACAAAAAAGAGACAAGCGCGTACCATTCTCAACTGACCATACTACAATGTAGTAGCAGTGTAGTGTTCGAATAAACCAATCTGATCGCAGACATGTTATGCAAGGATGATTTTGATCGGTTTTCTGCTTGTCACGCGTGCTTTCGCTTACAATCGTTTTCCTCTGCGAATTCATGCACCCGTAAGTCCTGTTTGAATTAGACGTAGTTTCACAGTGAGCGGGCTGGACATGGACTGGCATTGTAGGCACCCTCTGTGTTGCGGTTTCCTGTGGCCAAGGTATTGAGCTGCCAGTTTTTCAAGCACTTTGTTTGCAAACTAATGAGCACGAAAGTATATTTCGTATGCTGCGTCACTGCCAAGTGACAGACCCCTGAAACTTGGACCATACATAGAAACAACTGCTACAGTATCGTACGGAAGGTAATTGACAGAAGTACGCAGTGAATCGAACAGAAATGACTTATTAAAAGACAATAACTACACTGCAGTCAATGCGACTCGTAATGGTCCCCTGGACATTACAAAATGCGGGACATTGTTTTAAGGTGTATGATAACTACGGATGGCAATGTACGTTCCGCAAAGTGCTCCCGTACAGGCCACAAGGCTGCTAAGGAACTGTTATGGCATATCGTTCTATTCTCCCAAAACTGGTGGGTGGTCACTGGTGCACGCGGAAATGCTGCAACACGGCTCCCCGACGCATCACAGACGTGCTCGATGGATTTTGAGTGGGTCGGGGGAGAGGGGGGAGGGGGCAGGCCAGTCTATTCCCCGAATATCCTCGCGTTCTAGGAGCTGTACCACCTGTGCTGTTCGCGGTCACGCATTGTTATCCATAAAAATGAAGTCAGGCCCCAATTCAGCCCGCAAAAGACGCGCTGGAGAAGGACTACGGTGCCACAGTAACGTTGACCGTGTTCAAAGATTTTGGAGATCAGTACCCCATGCGAATTATGCTCCTCATACCGTAATACCTGTGTCACCAAAACGATCACGTTCGACAACTTCCTGGGTACATTACGTACTCCCACCTTTCACAACATGAGGGTATCTCCAGCACTGCCTTTCTATAAACAGGCTATGTTTCTTGGCAGGCAGTAACACATCATGAGAAAGCTACTTTCGTCTTGAAGTTTTGCACAACACTGTAGCAAAACTTTTTCAGGGGACAAAATTCCGCTTATCCAATAAAAAAAAAAAAAAAACTTTTCCCACAGCAAGTAATATCAGGAACAAATATTTGAAATTCCTAGATATCGACGTAAAGCTCGTATCAACTCGACGATTGGTTTGAACACCAAACTGCTTTAAAAGGCACGATGTTATTGGAGTTGGTACACCACTGCCTTCCTCTGATCTTCCAACAATCAGTTGTAGGCGGATCTGCAGTTTAACCTTATATCCCAAATACGGTTAAACTCTGCATTCTTCTCATTGACAAACAATGTCACAGACGAAAGAAGTGATAAGGGGTATATAAAAATCCTAGGGCTGATCGAGGATCCAACGCAAGGCTGTTAGATCCATTGTGTGGCATTTAATCGCCGAGCAAGACTTTGAGGAATTATAGATATATATATAGCACACTTGAATTTAAGTATTTTGTAGGCGACGGCACCTTAAGACTTCATATCAGTTACGTGTTAAAAATTGACAAATGAAAAAAAAAAAAGCTTTCCCGAAGCTTATACTTAGAAAAGGCAATGCGATACGAAACCATGGAAAGACCGATTAGAGAGCAATCACAGAAAACAAACCCACATTTTAGTGAGTTCAGCATGTTGGAGACATCATATGATAAATCTGAAACTATGTCATTGATGTATTTATTAATGGTATTCAATCTTCAGTCAATGGCAACTCAACTTCATGATATTGAACACAGCCTTCCGGCAACAATAAAGATCTCACAATCTGCCATAGTCAACTCTCAGTCGCGCAGCCCAGTATACTAGAGACACTAGAAATACGCGGACAAAACAATATCCAACCCTATGATATTCCGAATGAACAGAATACAACAGATTGCAATTGTATTCAGTAATGACTGTCTTTTAATATAAGAGCCTCACAAGAACCAATGAAAACAATTTCCTGATACCTGTTTCAGTCAACTCCACCATCCTTCAAATGGCTCTGAGCACTATGGGACTTAACATCTGAGGTCATCAGTCCCCTAGAACTTAGAACTACTTAAACCTAATTAACCTAAGGATATCACACACATCCATGCCCGAGGCAGGATTCGAACTTGCGACCGTAGCAGCAGCGCAGTTCCAGACTGAAGCGCCTAGAACCGCTCGGCCACAACGGCCGGCTCCACCATCCTGATCTCGGTCTTTCCCTCTCTCCTGCCTCCCCCTTCCCACTGCGAAATTATGTTTCATTGTCGACTGGTATAAATGACACACAATAATAGAAGCAGTAAATTGCAACAAGTATTTTGAGTCACCCTGGTATGTTCTTAACCATGCCAGATCTCGTGTTGAATATTTAAGAATGTAAAATGAAGATAGTTAACTGCCACTCACGTAAATAATTTATTTATTTCATTTCGTCAGTCCATCTGAAAGGAAATGATACGAAATTCAGTGTTCCATCATATCACTCTCACATAGGTTAGGTATGCTTTATTTGAGTCAAGTAGTTCTGTTACAATGTATGTGCAAATGTGGAACTTTTTTCAACAATGCAGAAGACGAATGTTGTGTTTCAAACGAGGGTAATATACTACAATACTAAAGTTCCCTCAATTTTTCTAGCATTTCTCTCATTACTCCCACCTGTCATAGCCTTCTCGCTGAATCTAAGAACTGTGTCTTCTGTTTCTGTTAAATGAAAAACCGAAGCAGTTGTGACGCTGCAAAATGCTTTAGACAAGAATTAGAAACTAAAAATACTGTGAGTGAAGACGGAATTTTATTAGTAAATATACCCCTAACCTAGAAGTTACAGTCACAGGCAGCCCACTACTTAATGTCCATTAATGATGTTAAAACAATTTACCAGGCGACAAAAATTTAATCGGGCAAAAATAAAAATTAACGTAAATCGGTCCTAATTAAATTCAGAACACATTTCTGTCGTCCTTAGAGACAACGTGAAAACCTATAGCCCAGGCGAAAATCAGTTTTTTTACAAGATTTTGGTGGGAGTCTTTAGAGCGATTTCCTATCGCCTTAGGAAGCGAAACGATATGACGACCTCCTGCAGATAGTACTATTTCACGAAAAAGTCACAAGTTCTGAGCTTAAGACTCGGATGTCAACTGATACGAATTACAGTCCTGACAATAACGAGTTTGCTTGGACAGATGTCATGGACGGGAGTATACGTTATTATGGACGCGCTTGTTGATCAGAGACAAGGCTATGGCCAGGAGTGCCGCAAGGAAGTGCCATAGGACCGATTTTGTTCTCTGTATAGATAAATGACCCGACCAACAGGGTGTGCCCTAGTCTGCGAATGTCTGCTGACTGCCCTACACCTACCACCCCAATTATTTGTGCGGATGTATTTCCAATCTCTGTCTTCCTCTACAGCTTTTACCCTCTACAATGCAATCCGAAAACAAAGGAAGTAGGTTACAGTACACTTGTTCGCCCACTGCTTGAATACTGCTCACCAGTGGGGGATCCGTACCAGATAGGGTTGATAGAAGAGATGGAGAAGATCCAACGGAGAGGAGCGCACTTCGTTACAGGATCATTTAGTAATCGCGAAAGCGTTACGGAGATGATAGATAAACTCCAGTGGAAGATTCTGCAGGAGAGACGCTCAGTAGCTCGGTACGGTCTTTTGTTGAAGTTTCGAGAACATACCTTCACCGAGGAGTCAAACAGTATATTGTTCCCTCCTACGTATATCTCGCGAAGAGACCATGAGGATAAAATCAGAGAGATTAGAGCCCACACAGAGGCATACCGACAATTCTTCTTTTCACGAACAATACGAGAAGACTGGAATAGAAGGGAGAACCGATAGAGGTACTCAAGGTACCCTCCGCCACACACCGTCAGGTGGCTTTCGGAGTATGGGTGTAGATGTAGATACAGCTCCCTCTAATACCATGGAAGTTATTCCGTGATGTCTTAACAGATGTGCTATCGTCCTGTCCCTTCTTCTTGTCATTATTTTCCATACGTTCCTTTCCTCGCCGATTCTGCGGAGAACCACATCATTTCTTACCTCATCAGTCGAGCTAATTTTCTTCTATAGCACCACGTCTCAAATGCATCAATTCTCTTCTGTCCATGTTTCACTGCCGTACAGTGTACAGTGCTGTGCTCCAAACGTACATTCGCAGAAATTTCTTCCTCAAATTAAGGTCAATGTTTAATACTAGTAGGCTTCTCTTGGCCAGGAATGCCCTTTTTGCCAGTGCTAGTTCGCTTTTTTTTTTTTTTTGTCTTTTCTCTGTCCGTCATGGGTAATTTTGCTGCATTGGTATCATAATTCCTTAACTCCAACTGCTTCGTGATCAATTTTGTTGTTGAGTTTCTCACTGTTTTCATTCGTGCTGCTTCTCGTTATATTCGTCTTTCTCCTACTTACTGTCAGTCCATATTCTGTACTCATTAGGCTGTTCACTCTATTCAACACATCTTATAATTCTTCTGCACTTCACTGAGGATAGCAGTATCATCAGCGAATCATATCATTGATATCCTTTCACCTTGAATTTTAATCCCACTCTTGAAGCTTTCTCGTATTACCGTCATTGCTCCTTCGGAGTATGAGCAAAACAGTACATCGCTGTTTTACATCGTTTTTAATCCGAGCACTTCGTTCTTGGTCTTGGTCTTCCATTCTTATTGTCCCCTCTTGGTTTTTGTACGTATTCTATGTTACCCGCCTTTCCCTATAGTTTACCCCTATTTCTCTCAGAATTTCGAACATCTTGCCTAATTTGACACTATCTAATGCTTTTTGCTTTTTTCAGGACGTAAAAGCTATGAATGTGCTTGAGTTTTGTTCAGTCTTGCTTCCATTACGAAGTATAACGTCAGAACAGTCTCTCTGGTGCCTTCACCTTCCTTAAAGTCTAACTGATCGTCATCTAACATATGACTTGCGAATGGAGTAGTTCTCTTAGGTTGTTCGCAGATGATGCTGTAATTTACCGTCTAGTAAGGTCATCCGAAGACCAGTATCAGTTGCAAAGCGATTTAGAAAAGATTGCTGTATGGTGTGGCAGGTGGCGATTGACGCTAAATAACGAAAAGTGTGAGGTGATCCACATGAGTTCCAAAAGAAATCCGTTGGAATTCGATTACCCGGTAAATAGTACAATTCTCAAGGCTGTCAATTCAACTAAGTACCTGGGTGTTAAAATTACGAACAACTTCAGTTGGAAAGACCACATAGATAATATTGTGGGGAAGCCGAGCCAAAGGTTGCGTTTCATTGGCAGGACACTTAGAAGATGCAGCAAGTCCACTAAAGAGACAGCTTACACAACACTCGTTCGTCCTCTGTTAGAATATTGTTGCGCGGTGTGGGATCCTTACCAGGTGGGATTGACGGAGGACACCGAAAGGGTGCAAAAAAGGGCAGCTTGTTTTGTATTATCACGTAATAGGGGAGAGTGTGTGGCAGATATGATACGCGAGTTGGGATGGAAGTCATTAAAACAAAGACGTTTTTCGTCGCCGCGAGATCTATTTACGAAATTTCAGTCACCAACTTTCTGTTCCGAATGCGAAAATATTTTGTTCACCCCAACCTATATAGGTAGGAATGATCATCAAAATAAAATAAGAGAAATCAGAGCTCTAACAGAAAGGTTTAGGTGTTCGTTTTTCCCGCGCGCTGTTCGGGAGTGGAATGGTAGAGAGATATTATGATTGTGGTTCGATGAACCCTCTGCCAAGTATTTATATGTGAATTGCAGAATAATCATGTAGATGCAGATGTAGTAGTGGTAGAGGGTACCCTCCGACGTGCACCGTATGGTGGCTGGCGGAGTACGTATGTAGACGTCGAAGTTCAGGACATGCGGAACACACGGGTAAGGCAGGAACAAGAGGCCGAGCGGAGTGGAGCGCGGCGGCGCCAGGCAACCGGCGACACAGCGTGGCTGTCACGTGCGGGCGGCGAGGGTGGGGGGTGGGCGTGGCCGCACAGGAGACCGCCCGCCGCCTCCGCCAGCGCCGGGGCTCAGCTGCGGCAGCGACTGCGACCGCGGCCCGCGTGTCTCGCATCCCGCCACGGCCGCTGACCTTACCTCACCTCGCCTCACCTCACACGGCGAGGAGTGGAGCCTGCCAACTGTCACACGGCCGACTCCCCGCTGCAACGAACGTCTCCTAACAGCCGCCTCATTAGCGACGCTCGTGTCTGCCTAGCCTCTGTCAACGAACCACCGCGCCCCTCATAGAGCGAGCGCCTGTTCTAACAGGGAAGCATTCATCTCACGCTAGGTGAGAACCCTACGTCATAATGACGTAATGCTACGTCAACGTGACGTAAATCACCTAAATCGACTAAATGAGTACGTATATCGATCTTTGCAGTTGTACCGATAACGTCAAAGCTAAATGTAAATACATGTGTACAAACGAAGTGGCAGGAGTTGTGTAATATGCTCATCCGAGCTGAATGAATTGTTAAATGTAATCCCAACAATTTGCGATGTTATTGTGTATTTTTGAGCATAATTAATGTTTGAGCGAAGGAGCCATAACGAATTTTAAAAAAAGCTTGTCATTCTTTTTAAATCTGATGAATCGTGCATAAATCGTGTGGACAGAAAAGTGAAGTAATTAATTATTAAGCTGCAATCCAAAGAATGTGGGGTGTTATTCTGTGTTTCATGAATGTAACGAATATCTGAATGAAGGAATCATTGTTGTTGTTGTTGTTGTCTCCAGTCCTGAGACTGGTTTGATGCAGCTCTCCATGCTACTCTATCCTGTGCAAGCTTCTTCATCGCCCAGTCCTGACCGCAACCTACATCCTTCTGAATCTGCTTAGTGTATTCATCTCTTTGTCTCCCTCTACGATTTTTACCCTCCACGCTGCCCTGGAGGAATCATAACCATAACGAAAGTTAAAGTGTCTAGTCATGTTTTCAATCCCATTAATATTGAATAAATCGTGTGGATAAAAACATGAAATAGGAAGAAATTAAAGTGTTTCGTATTTTTATAAAATCCAATGAATTGTACATAATTCATGTGGGCAGAAACGTTAAACTGAGAAATTGAAGTGGTTCTGCAGATAATTCCGAATGTTGCTAGAAACATTAAACCATCTAGTTCCATTTAATTTTGCCTTTGTGTTGTAAATCAACTAAGAAAGATAGTGAAATCTTTCAGACTATCTTCATGGACCCGCTCGAAAGTTGTCTCATCTCCGTTAGATGGTGGTGGTGGTGGTTAGTGTTTAACGTCCCGTCGACAACGAGGTCATTAGAGACGGAGTGCAAGCTCGGGTTAGGGAAGGATTGGGAAGGAAATCGGCCGTGCCCTTTCAAAGGAACCATCCCGGCATTTGCCTGAAACGATTTAGGGAAATCACGGAAAACCTAAATCAGGATGGCCGGAGACGGGATTGAACCGTCGTCCTCCCGAATGCGAGTCCAGTGTGCTAACCACTGCGACACCTCGCTCGGTTTCTCCGTTAGAGCCCATGTTCAGAACGACGTACACGCTAGCAACACCGGACAATGAAAGCACATAAACAAATAACAATGCAGATTCAAGATGCACACAACAGTCGATATATACAGAATGCACACAACAGTCGATAGGAAAACTCGTGAAACTCATGATTACGCGTGCCTACGTCACTATGACGTAGCGCTCTCCTCACCTAACGTGAGATGAATGCTACCCATTCTAACAACGTACCGAGGACAGTCCACACACAGAGATTATGTCGATGTCAATGAACTTTTTGTCTGCACAGTAGTGGAAATCAGTGTAAAGACGTGAGTACTTTTAGGAAAATTAACATTATCGGCTCGAATCGTCTTTGCTGTAAATGAAATAGTATGAGATCCTGTATACTGACAAATGCATTCAAATGGTATCGCGTCTGATGTCAGTAGTACGGTACATAACAAGACATCATCGAGTGAGAAGTGGAACTTAGCATAAAGGAAGTCGGCTCTTTGTGGTATAGTGCTTCCGTAAGTGTGTCTACTGCAGATATGAAACACACACCAGTAGTGACAGTGCGTGTTGTGTACATAAAACCACGATTGTGGATAACAAAACCGTGCAGTTTGAAGCGCCATGAAACGGATTGCATGGTCCATCTCGCCGGAGGTTCGAGTCCTCCCTCGGGCATGGGTTGTGTGTTGTTCTTAGCACAAGTTAGTTTAAGTAGGATGTAAGTCTAAGGATCGACGACCTCAGCAGAATGGTCCCTTAGGAATTCACACACATTAAAAAGAATCTGTGCATACGTGGAAATAGGTCTCTCTACTCTTCAAGTCGCCAGTAAGTTGAACTGTTCACGTCGTACAATGATTGATAATTTCGCTAGTCTGGGAGCACGTTGAGGGCAGAACGTAAAATATAAGCTAAGCAGAAAATTATTCGAAACATCGAAACGGTTTCTTTTACGCAAAGCAAAGACCATAAACAGTTATTCTTCTCAACTTATTGCTGATTTACAGTAACTACCAGAAGTGTACGTCAAATTCTGTCAATTGACAAACATCTTGCATTCAAGAAACGACTGCAGAAACGTGTTCCAACACCCAAACATACACATGATTGGAGTTCTCCTAAAACATATGTCATGGACTTCAGAATGGCATGAAGTGATTTTCAGTGATGAGAAGTTTAATTCAGATGGGCAGGAGAGATTTCAATATTATTGGCAAGAACTGAGAACAGAACAGCAGACAAGAATGAGCAGAAATTTTGGTAGTGTTATGACTTGGTCAGCCTTCTGCGCTAAAGGTGAATCACTTATTGCTTGACTGACCACTACAATGTATCCAGAATGAGGAGACGAGGTACGGTTGGAATTAAAGCTGTGAGTATGGGTCGCGGGTCGTGCTTGTGTAGCTCAGTTGGTAGAGCACTTGCCCGCGAAAGGCAAAGGTCCCGAGAGCGAGTCTCAGTCCGGCACACAGTTTTAAGCTGCCAGGAAGTTTCACTACAATGTACTCTAACACGTGTGCTGAAATTCAAGAGACAGAACTGATTAGAATATAGGAGTACCTAGGGAAAGAAAGTCTAATGTTTCAACAAGATAATGTGTTTGTGCATGTTTCTGCTACAACTAACAAGAGGTTTGTAGATAGAGATATTGATGTCTTGCCATGGCCGCCACGTAGCCCAAACGTGAACCTCGTCCAAGACATTTGGGGAATACTTGCAAGGCGTGTTCGTCGCAATGGAAGGAAATTTGAGGCCGTACGTGAACTGAAAAGTGTGATACGAGAACAGTGGGCGACAGTTTCACTGCCAGAACTACAAACCCTAAAAAATCAAGGTCAAATAGAATTTTTGAGGTACTTAGGAATAATGTAGGTTGGAAAAAGTACTAACAATGCAATAACACGGCAGGACAATGAGTGTCTTTATACCAATTTCCACCCAAGAAATGCAAACTCGTAATTTTGTTACTCATGTTATGAAACAAACTATGTAATTCTGTTATGATTCTTTACGTCTTATATGTCTCTACTACTTTGATATTAAAGTTGATACAGCAACGTACAGACATTGTACTATTACTGTCTTAGGAATACTGTCTCCATACCGATTTCTACTACTAAAGGAACTTGTTGGGGAATCACATCGGTATTTATCTGCAGAATATCTTCTGGAAAGAAAAGCAAAGCTTCGCGTGACAGACTGATGGCCGTGTCATCCTATGCCGATGGAGTCATTCGATGCGGTATGAAGGGACGTGGGGTGGGCAGGGGCTGCAAGCAAACCCCGTTCCAGTTGTCTCAACAAGGAAAAAGTCCTGGCAGTATCGGAAATCAAACCCAGGTCTTCGAGTAGCAGCCACGCACGCTGACCACAGAGTTACAGAGGCGGACTTTCTGGAAGTAAGACAACGGTTCAACGAATCGTCGATAACGTGGTCATCGATGACGGAGTACAAATTCGGATTAGGGGAGCATGGAGAAGGTTCAAAGTGGCTCTGAGCACTATGGAACTTAGTCTGTGGTCATCAGTCCCCCAGAACTTAGAACTACTTAAACCTAACTAACCTAAGGACCACACACACATCCATGCCAGAGGCAGGATTCGAACCTGCGACCGTAGCGGTCACGCGGTTCCAGACTGAAGCGCCTAGAACCGCACGGCCACACCGGCCGGCATGGAGAAGGAAATCAAAGTAGGAATTCAACCGAGCCCTTTCAAAGGAACCATCCCAGCATTCGATTCAGGGATATCACGGAAAAACTACATCAGAATGGCTGGACGAGAATTTGAACCATCATCCTCGCGAATGCGAGACTAGTGTCCCAGTGCCACTTCGCTGAGTGAGCGGGTAGATACACTGGTACACCGTAGCACCGCCATTCTGGCCACAGACGGGCCTGTCGGACCGAGCGACCGCCGTGTCATCCTCAACCAATTGCGTCATCGAGATGGGGCAGAGAGGTATAGGGTCAGCACGCTGCTCTCCCTGGTGTGGTAGGGTTAGCATATCTGGTGCCAATACTACTCGATCAGGTAACTCCAAGTAGCACCACGAGGTAAGTGTATGCAGTTCCCATCCTCCTACCAAGGAAAAATCCCTACCAGTGGCGGAATAGTACGGCGGCGAACTCGTACATCATGCAATCATAACATTATGAACTTTTTTTTGGGTCACCGTCTTCTGACTGGAAGCGGCAGACCAAGAATTCCTCTCCTGAGCCGCCCTGTTCATCCCAGGGTAGCACTTGCCCATAACGTCCTTGTTTATTTTTTGTATATATTCCAATCTTTGTCTTCTGCTACGCTACCTGCCCTCTACAGCTCCCTCCAGTAACGTAGAAATTGTGCCCTGATGTCTTAACGCATGTCCTTTCATGTTCTCCCGTCTTCTCGCCGTTGGTTTCCATATGTTCTTTTCTTTACTGTCCTGTGGAGAAAATTCTCATTTCTTATCAGTCCTAATTTTCGACATCCTTCTACGACACCACATCTCAAATGCTTCGATACTCTTCTTTTCCACTTTTGCCGCCGTCCATACAATATTGTGCTCTGATCATACATTCTCACAGATTTATTCCTAAAATTAAGGCCGATATTTGATACTAGCAGAACTCTTTCGGCCACGAATGTTCTCTTTGCCCTTGAGAACCTGCTTTTCATGTCGTTGCATCGTCCGCCATGGGTTATTTTGCTTCCAAGGTACCAGAATCCCTTAATTTCGTGTTCTTAGTAATCAGCTATTTTGAAGTTAAGTTTATCATGTGCATGTTGATCACCAAGTTTGATTTTAACTCTGTTACTAATCTCAGGTTTGGTACTCGTCATTACTTTCCTCTTGTTGCAGTTTATTCTCAATCTATATACTGTGCTTGTTAGACTGTTCATTCCATTCAACAGCTCCCGTAATTCTTCTTTGGTTTCACCCAGGATATCAATGTCATTAGCGAATCTTATCACCCTGAATTTTTATCCCATTCATGAACCTCTCCCTTTTTATGTCGCTGCTTCTTCAACGAACAGATTGATCAGCAGTGGAGAAAGACTATATCCCTATCTTACATCCGAGCACTTCGTTCTTTGACTTTCATTCTTACTGTTCTATTGATTTTTAAACATGTTGTGTATTACCCGTCTTTCCCTAAGGCTTGCACCTGTTTCCTGAGAAGTTCGAACATATTCCACCATTCTACATTTTCGAACGTCATTTCTAGATCCACGAATTCTAGGAACATATTTTGATTTCTCTTAAGCCTTGCTTCTATTAACAGGTTCAACGTCAGAACGTCCTCTCTGGAAGCGTTACCTTTCCTAATGTTGTTCGTCTTCTACCAGATCGTCAATTTTCACCTGCGCAGGAGAGCTTCTGTAAAGTTCGGAAGGTAGGAGACGAGGTACTGGCAGAAGTGAAGCTGTGAGGACGGGGCGTGAGTCGTGCTTGGGTAGCTCAGATGGTAGAGCACTTGCCCGCGAAAGGCAAAGGTCCCGAGTTCGAGTCTCGGTCCGGCAGACAGTTTTAATCTGTCAGGAAGTTTCATATCAGCGCACACCCCACTGCAGAGTGAAAATCTCATTCTGAGAAAATGCATTTTGGCTATGCAATTCGCAACAGTTCTGCTGACCGTATATAGCCTCACATGATTACCACAACCTAAGAAATCTGCAGTGGCAGAGCACTCTCTGAAACAGAAAAAGAATGAAGTATGATGAGACACATTTAGTTTCCCCTGGTCTCGCTATTATGGCTATGTATTAATGGAATCAGTCGAAATTAGACCGGCAGATAATACTATAAATAAAGACATAAATAAAATATATATACTGTTTTATCTTATATTAAAAAGCAGCTTTCTTTGACTTGGTGGACGTAGTGTATTGACCCAGATACTCGATAGTAATTACTCGTTTCTGCTAGTTTTCACTAGTGGGGCGTAGTATCTTCAGTTTGTGTAGGAAGCAGCACCGACAATTTCTGCCGCTCATGCTGTCGTTTCTCCGCGGAGTATAAAAGGGCCATCGTTTACGGTAAGAATCACTTCCGGCGAGATTAACAAACAGTGTTCTCGCCTGAAGATGGGCGCGAGATGTGTCGCTGAAGTACCGTGTCTAGATGATTTGTATGATCCGGCTGCAGACCCGACGAGAATCTTATGGTTTCTCACAGACCGATCAAGTAATGTCTTTTAGATAGCAGTACGTATCTATCTGGTCAAAGATAAAAGGAGGAAATCCCTGCGGTGAATAATGGAGGGACAGCATACGAAAGGTGAATCACAATGGTAGATCTCAAATTCAAACTACGATCTTCCAGAATAAGACGACCACATTTCGTTGCCGGGTAGTCTTGCAGAGTCCACTTCTAGCAGATCTACGTTCAGTGGAGGTATAATTTTGAAATTAGCGTAACTGGAAAGAGATAATAAGGTCTAATGACGTTATCTATGTATAATGTGAAATCAGCACTCATCTAGTGACGCTACTCACTGCTAAGAGGCAAGACTGAGGCGACTTATCACTCAGCTCGGAGAAATTAATATCCGAGAAAACGACGTGTGCACAGACGGCATATCAGTGCGCGTGCTATCTGAGGAGATAATATAACACCAAATTAATCGTACACGGAAACGTATTCTTGCAACGTCGAGCTTACAAGGAAAACAGAGGAGAACACTTATACGGAGATACATAGGGTGTTACAAAAAGGTACGGCCAAACTTTCAGGAAACATTCCTCACACACAAATAAAGAAAAGATGTTATGTGTACACGTGTCGGGAAACGCTTAATTTCCATGTTAGAGCTCATTTTAGTTTAGTCAGTATGTACTGTACTTTCTCGATTCACCGCCAGTTGGCCCAATTGGAGGAAGGTAATGTTGACTTCGGTGCTTGTGTTGACATGCGACTCATTGCTCTACAGTACTAGCATCAAGCACATCAGTACGTAGCATCAACAGGTTAGTGTTCATCACGAACGTGGTTCTGCAGTCAGTGCAATGTTTACAAATGCGGAGTTGGCAGATGCCCATTTGATGTATGGATTAGCACGGGGCAATAGCCGTGGCGCGGTACGTTTGTATCGAGACAGATCTCCAGAACGAAGGTGTCCCGACAGGAAGACGTTCGAAGCAATTGATCGGCGTCTTAGGGAGCACGCAACATTCCAGCCTATGACTCGCGACTGGGGAAGACCTAGAACGACGAGGACACCTGCAATGGACGAGGCAATTCTTCGTGCAGTTGACGATAACCCTAATGTCAGCGTCAGAGAAGTTGCTGCTGTACAAGGTAACGTTGACCACGTCACTGTATGGAGAATGCTACGGGAGAACCAGTTGTTTCCTTACTATGTACAGCGTGTGCAGGCACTATTAGCAGCTGATTGGCCTCCACGGGTACACTTCTGCGAATGGTTCATCCTCATTTCAGTGCAAACGTTCTCTTTACGGATGAGGCATCATTCCAACGTGATCAAATTGTAAGTTTTCACAATCAACGTGTGTGGGCTGACGAGAATCCGCACGCAATTGTGCAATCACGTCATCAACACAGATTTTCTGTGAACGTTTGGGCAGGCATTGTTGGTGATGTCTTGATTGAGCCCCATGTTCTTCCACCTACGCCCAATGGAGCACGTTATCATGATTTCATACGGGATACTCTACCGGTGCTGCTAGAACAAATGCCTTTACAAGTACGGCACAACATGTGGTTCATGTACGATGGCGCTCCTGCACATTTCAGTCGAAGTGTTCGTACGTTTCTCAACAACAGATTCGGTGACCGATAGATTGGTAGAGACAGACCAATTCCATGGCCTCCACGCTCTCCTGACCTCAACCCTCTTGACTTTCATTTATGGGGGCATTTGAAAGCTCTTGTCTACGCAACCCCGGGACCAAATGTAGAGACTCTTCGTGCTAGTATTGTGGACGGCTGTGATACAATACGCCATTCTTCAGGGCTGCATCAGCGCATCAGGGATTCCATGCGATGGAGGGTGGATGCATGTATGCTCGCTAACAGAGGGCATTTTGAACATTTCCTGTAACAAAGTGTTTGAAGTCACGCTGGTACGTTCTGTTGCTGTGTGTTTCCATTCCATGATTTATGCGATTTGAAGAGAAGTAATAAAATGAGCTCTAACATGGAAAGTAAGCATTTCCGGATACATATCCACATAACATTTTCTTTCTTTGTGTGTGAGGAATGTTTCCTGAAAGTTTGGTTGTACCTTTTTGTAACACCCTGTATTCATGATTTACGCAAATTTTCATGAACAGAACTCCCTATATTTACACGGAGCACTGGTAAATGAGAAGCTTTTGGAAGTTATGAAGTACTTGATTATGAACTAGCGCATCTTGACGAAGCGGAGTTTAAATAGCTGCTACCCCCGGCGCCTGCGATGTCGAGGGGAGAGCTTCCTGATCCTTAATAAACGCCCTCGTGCACAGCACACTGTCGTCTTTGCGAGGGCGATGTGATGTTATGATTATGAGATCATCCCTTCTCCCTATCCGCTTGCGTTCTCCCCCGCGGGATTTCAAAAGCCGACAGGCAAATGGAGTGGGGGCAGTGGCTGCCGATGACCTCCCGGCTCGCTTCCTGTATAGAGCCTGTCCTACCTACAGCACTAATTTTTTGAGTAGCGGTCTTTTCTTTGCAAAGCCGGACTTTGTTTCATCTGTAAACGCATGGTACTTGTAAACAAGGTAGGGTACCAAAAAACTTACAAAGACGGAGGTGACATTCGTCGCGAGCCAGGCTTGTCTACATCTACATTTATACTCCGCAAGCCACCCAACGGTGTGTGGCGGAGGGCACTTTACGTGCCACTGTCGTTACCTCCCTTTACTGTACCACTCGCGTCTGGTTCGCGGGAAGAACGACTGCCGGAAAGCCTCCGTGCGCACTCGAACCTCTCTAATTTTACATTCGTGATCTCCTCGGGAGGTATAAGTAGGGGGAAGCAACATATTCGATACCTCGTCCAGAAACGCACCCTCTCGAAACCTGGACAGCAAGCTACACCACGATGCAAAGCGCCTCTCTTGCAGAGTCTGCCACTTGAGTTTGCTAAACATTTCTGTAACGCTATCACGCTTACCAAATAACCCTGTGACGAAACGCGCCGCTCTTCTTTGGATCTTCTATATCTCCTCCGTCAACCCGACCTGGTACGGATCCCGCACTGATGAGCAACACTCAAGTATAGGCCGAACGAGTGTTTTGTAAGCCACCTCCTTTGTTGATGGACTACATTTTCTGAGGACTCTCCCAATGAATTTCAACCTGGCACCCGCCTTACCAACAATTAATTTTATGTGATCATTCCACTTCAAATCGTTCCGTATGCATACTCCCAGATATTTTACAGAAGTGACTGCTACCAGTGTTTGTTCCACTATCATATAATCATAAAATAAAGGATCCTTCTTTCTATGTATTCGCAATACATTACATTTGTCTATGTTAGGGGTCAGTTGCCACTCCCTGCACCAAGTGCCTATGCGCTGCAGGTCTTCCTGTACTCTCAGAGTTTCCGTCGTTACATCCTTTACCCCATTATGGCCACTTTCGTTAGACAATCCTTTCTAGTACATTTTATCAGTCCATTTCGCTTTTGTCCGGGGAAAAACAATTCGACTCATAGTGACATGACTAGTCCAAAGCATTACATAATGGAGTAACATATCGAATAACAATCGTTCACAACTTGTGGTGGTCCGGTGGGCCAGTATTCGAGAGAACCGCAATCGGCTGGGCTGAATCCCAATTGGGCTCGACGAAACTTCGGGGATTTTCGTACATGCGGACTGAAGCGACGAATGAAACTTTGTACCAAGGCCGGGATTCGAACCTGGATCCCCTGCTCTCTTGGCAGATGCGCTAACTGCTGCAGTATCTGCCGGGTTCGAGTCCTAGCCTTCGTACAAATTTTCATTCGTCACTTCAGTCTGCATATAAACATCATATTCGGAAAGGTCTCTGGTACCATATACTTTTGGGGATTGCAGTTTAGTACCTTCTTTTGCCGGGCATGCAGATAACCACGGTATTATAGGGAAATAAGGTAAATGCTCATGACAGCAGAACCCTCTTTAGCCTGATTGCAATCGACGTGTAGCATGGGTCCTACTTCAAACACGTCACATTGCTCACTCTACGATATTAATCTCTGTTCCAGCTCCAGCCTGCTGCCATGTGTGCCGATCGATTTACGACTTTTTTTTCTTTGTTGGAGATAAAATGAATTATCAATATAAAACATATATACATAGACTGTACAAGCAAATCAGAAGCGAGAATACTGGACTCCAGCGATAGGGTAAACAGTTCAGATAGTGGAGACGGATAAGCGAAACATGCATCAGAACTTAGCAATCGTTGAAGATAGTGTTTTTTCTGAGATAACAAAAGGCTAAGCTGACAGTGATGGCAGAAGGTAATCGTGTAAGATATACAGACCAACAAAATTAAAACTTATTGTCTGCTGTTTGGTAGAAGCTTCAAATCACTCAAGAGGTTCAACTACTTGGGAGCTCAGTTCACAGCTAACGACGATGCAGAATTCGATGTATGGGAAAATCTACAATCAGAAGACATTCGTTTCTGCCTGGCGCACGGGAGTTAATATCTTTAACAGAGTGAAATATTCAGCTGCACCCTATGTGATGGACAGCCATGAAAATGTAAGAGGGTAAAGTGGAAATATTTGAAAGAAGAGTGACTGGACAGGTTCTTTGACCTGTTGAAAAAGAGGAGACTTATATCGTGTGGCATATGTAGTTACCTGACAGCCAAAATTTGGAGAATCAGTAAGGAAAGTCATCACACTGAAATAATTGTGATCACATCTTGAATAACAACCGTTTGGCTGCTCTTGTAAATAATTCTTTTAAGGACAGATTTCGCAGCTTAGAAACCACATCATCAGGTTAGACATATTAAATCACGACCTTAAACTTGCGACAATGCGCTGCACTTAACTGCTGTCCTTTCCGGATTCACGGCACGTGTGAGGAATCATGGATCCATACTTTCTGCGTACTTGACCGAATCATTGAATGTGTCACTTACACATAGACAAGGAATGTCCAGTCCCGTCCATATCGCAAGTTTAAGGTCACTACTTAACATATACAACCAGATGATTTGAGTTCTAAGCTACGAAAACGGTTGCTGAATAAATTATTTACAAGAGCAACCATCCAGTTATTATTCAGTATATTTACTTATGGCTGCGCTGTCCCTCATACAACACAGTGTGTTATGATGATCAAACTTGCGCAGTCACATAACAAAAGGATACATTGGAGAAGAATATTCTACTGTAAAATGATAGTCTCACTATGCTGATAGCAACGGGGGAACGCCTATTAAATGTAACTAATCAAAATAGCAGAAAAGGAATTGAAATGACACAGAGGAAAGGATCAAGTACTCGTCCTCAAACTGTTCTCACTGCCTTTACATTTTGTGTAAGCAGTTCGGAGGCTGCTGTATGGAAAGATTCCAGTTTGTTTAGACGTGAAAGTGGGACACTGATAAGTCATTCTCTCATTTACTCGATCTTATCTGTCCATTGTGGAAGAGTCTTTGTTTCGAGGACAGAGGTAAATACCTGTTGAACGACATGCATGTGGTTTCTTTTAAAGAAGGACTACATTTCCGGCTTTAAACTGTTTTCGGTAAAATGAAGATAAGAGGATCTAAAGACGGAGTCTTGGGTGGTTGAAATGAGTGCTCGTGATGTTCGTTTGATTCTTCATTTTTGGATAGCATAAAAATACATTTCGTAAGACACTAAAATAGGAGCCGAGTTTTTCTATTTGTACAGCAAAATAACTAGCGAAGGCCGAAGTAGAGACAATATGAAACACACACTGGGAATAACATCTAATACAAATTTAAATATTAGGACGGTCTCCTGAAGTACGTGCCTGGAGTTTATTGCAGTGAAAAGTGGACTACAAACAGTTCAGATAAAAAAGAATAGAGGTTTTTCAAATGTAGTGCTACAAAAGGAATGTTGAAGATTGGATGGGTTGATCGGTAGTTATTGGTGAGGTACTGAATCGAACTGAGAAGAAAAGAAATATGTGGCTGAACTTGACTAAAAGATAGTACCGATTCATAGGACACATCAAATAATCGACAGTTTTGGTAACGACCGGAGGTAGGTTGTGTGTGTGTGTGTGTGTTGGAGAGTGGGAGTCGGAAGAGAGAAAAGTTCTGCAGGAATACCAAAGTTTCACAACAATAAGCAGGTTAAAATGGCTGTGGATTGCTGAAGCTACAAAGAGATGAAGAGGCTTCAACGGAAAGGCTGCGTCAAACCAAGACCACAACAACATACTCCTAGTAATGAGTACCCACTACCATCAAAAAGTAGTTCGAGTACTTTTTTATAAACTTCTTTTGTCAGTTCGATGCAGCATCTCTCCTTTATTTTCCAGTCTAACCATCTTATCTTTAGTATTGTTCTGTAGCACCATATTTCAAAAGTTTCTGTTCTCATTTGTTTATTGTCCGCGTTTCAGTTCTATACTAGCCTACACTTCAAATTCCTTGAGAGAGGGCTTCCTAAAATTTACATTTATATTCGATGTTAACAAACTTACCTTTTTCAGAAATGATTTTGCTGCTATTACGAGTATGCATCTTCTATCCTCTTTACTGTAGTCATTCATTATCACTGATTTTGCTGTCTCAACAGCAATACTCATCTACTGCTAGCAGTGTTTCATTTCCTAATGTAATTCCTTCAATATCGCCCGAGTTAATTTCAGTACATTCTGTTACCCTTGTTTTACTTTAGTTGATATTCACGTGGCAACCTATTTTTAAGATACTATCCATTCTATTCAATTGAACTTCGACGTTTTTTGCTGTCTCTGCTAGGATTACAATGTCTTCGGCGAACCGGAGAGCTTTTATTTTCTCTCCTTGAACGTTAATTCTCATTCTAAATTTCTCCTTGGTTTCCTTTAGCTCTTGCTGAATGTACAAATTGAGTAATACGGCGTATAGACCGCAACTCTGTCACACCCTTTCCAACTGCTACTTCTCTTACATTTCCTTTGACTTCTACATGGAAGTCACGTGAGACGTAATTCTGGGAAATGTTCCAGTTATCGAAATGAAGTTTTCGGCAAATAATCCTACTCTAAGGTTCACTTACTTTGGCACCTAATATGGAATCTTACCTCTTGTCTCCATCGTGTTACTGGATCAACTATGATTTTTTTCAAACAGAATGTTATACTATTTTCAACGGCATCCGAAAGCGCTTGAAAAGACGAGTACAAAGATACAATATTTGTTAATTTTGAAACTGGAATTCTTCGCAAACGAATCCGAGAAGTATTCAAAAGTTGAAATGCAAGTCGGCCAAAATCGGCTCTTGAGTTGTAAACACAGTCACGCCAGAATGAGTTTTTCACTCTGCAGCGGATTGTGGGTTGATATGAAACTTCCTGGCAAATTAAAACTGCGTGCCGCACGGAGATTCGAACTCGGGCCGTTGCCTTTCGCGGGCAAGCGCTCTAGCATCTGAGCTATCCAAGCACGACTCAGGACCCCTTCATACGCTGGCGGAAGTAAATCTGCGAGGAGAGGAGTTTTTTGGTTTTGGGTCTGAGCACTATGGGACTTAACTTCTGAGATCATCAGTCCCCTAGAACTTAGAACTACTTAAACCTAACTAACCTAAGGACAGCACAAACATCCATGTCCGAGGCAGGATTCGAACCTGCGACCGCAGCGGTCGCGCGGTTCCAGACAGTAGCGCCTAGAACCGCACGGCCACCCCGGCCGGCAGGAGAGGAGTGATTCGTGTTTGGATAGCTCAGATGGTAGAGCACTTGCCTGCGAAAGGCATAGGTCTCGAGATCGAGTCTCGGTCTGGCACACAGTTTTAATCTGCCAGAAAGAGTCAAAGTTATGCCAGGCTACATCAAGCCTTTCGACTATTTACTTCTCGACACTGCAGAACAAGCAGGAACTTTGTTGTCTACCGGCAGGTTATTTCTGCTTCCGCATTTCTTACATGCACGCATATACTCTAATGAGGATAAGGTAGACGCGCTACTTTTATACGGCGAATGTCAAACACACACTATCGCCACGGCAATGGAAAACTGCCTGATGAATTTCTAGTTGTCTCCACGCACATTTGAAATAGTTTTACTAAGCACTAACTGATGCTCCCGAAGCTAGCGTATGCCGTGGTTTCACGTACAAAAATAACAGTTCACACTGCATCTATGTCGTCTAGGAAATGAGGTTTCATTTTAATAGCTGTACTGCTGCATGTAACAACGGAGCCTGGCATGAGAGATCAGATTGGAGGCGTTTACAACGCAATAGCGGCATTATGTTCCAATTTTAATGCATTTCTTGGCATCTTCTGCGAAAAGTTTCAACGTCAGAATTATCAAGCCCGATATCACTGTAATCGTCTTTCCAAGAGCTATTAAATGCAGTTATGAAAAGGACGCAGTTTCAGTAAAAAAAAAAAAAATTAATAATGCTTGTTCTCGGTTGACACCCGTGTTCAGAGCGTTAGCCCTTCGTCATACTATCAATTACTGAAAATTTTGCTTCGATGTCTGGAACCGTTCAGGAAATAAAAGGGTGTCAGTTTTACGTGACTCACCCCGTTTATCTACAGTCTGGTTTCTGTACAAGTTGTTGGTAATCTTTCACTCCCAGTATTTTACCCATGCTACCTATCTATTGGTTATGACCTGTAGATTAAAACTGAAGAAACTGCAAAAAGGTGGGAATTTAAGGAGATGGGACCTGGATAAACTAAAAGAACCAGAGGTTGTACAGAGATTCAGGGAGAGCATAAGGGAGCAATTGACAGGAATGGGGGAAATAAATACAGTAGAAGAAGAATGGGTAGCTTTGAGGGATGAAGTAGTGAAGGCAGCAGAGGATCATGTAGGTAAAAAGACGAGGGCTAGTAGAAATCCTTGGGTAACAGAAGAAATATTGAATTTAATTGATGAAAGGAGAAAATATAAAAATGCAGTAAGTGAAACAGGCAAAAAGGAATACAAACGTCTCAAAAATGAGATCGACAGGAAGTGCAAAATGACTAAGCAGGGATGGCTAGAGGACAAATGTAAGGACGTAGAGGCCTATCTCACTGGGGGTAAGATAGATACCGCCTACAGGAAAATTAAAGAGATCTTTGGAGATAAGAGAACCACTTGTATGAATATCAAGAGCTCAGATGGAAACCCAGTTCTAAGCAAAGAAGGGAAGGCAGAAAGGTGGAAGGAGTATATAGAGGGTTTATACAAGGGCGATGTACTTGAGGACAGTATTATGGAAATGGAAAAGGATGTAGATGAAGATGAAATGGGAGATAAGATACTGCGTGAAGAGTTTGACAGAGCACTGAAAGGCCTGAGTCGAAACAAGGCCCCGGGAGTAGACAACATTCCATTAGAACTACTGATGGCCTTGGGAGAGCCAGTCATGACAAAACTCTACCATCTGGTGAGCAAGATGTATGAGACAGGCGAAATACCCACAGACTTCAAGAAGAATATAATAATTCCAATCCCAAAGAAAGCAGGTGTTGACAGATGTGAAAATTACCGAACTATCAGCTTAATAAGTCACAGCTGCAAAATACTAACACGAATTCTTTACAAACGAATGGAAAAACTAGTAGAAGCCAACCTCGGGGAAGATCAGTTTGGATTCCGTAGAAACACTGGAACACGTGAGGCAATACTGACCTTACGACTTATCTTAGAAGAAAGATTAAGGAAAGGCAAACCTACGTTTCTAGCATTTGTAGACTTAGAGAAAGCTTTTGACAATGTTGACTGGAATAGTCTCTTTCAAATTCTAAAGGTGGCAGGGGTAAAATACAGGGAGCGAAAGGCTATTTACAATTTGTACAGAAACCAGATGGCAGTTATAAGAGTCGAGGGACATGAAAGGGAAGCAGTGGTTGGGAAGGGAGTAAGACAGGGTTGTAGCTCTCCCCGATGTTGTTCAATCTGTATATTGAGCAAGCAGTAAAGGAAACAAAAGAAAAATTCGGAGTAGGTATTAAAATTCATGGAGAAGAATTAAAAACTTTGAGGTTCGCCGATGACATTGTAATTCTGTCACAGACAGCAAAGGACTTGGAAAAGCAGTTGAATGGAATGGGCAGTGTCTTGAAAGGAGGATATAAGATGAACATCAACAAAAGCAAAACAAGGATAATGGAATGTAGTCTAATTAAGTCGGGTGATGCTGAGGGAATTAGATTAGGAAATGAGGCACTTAAAGTAGTAAAGGAGTTTTGCTATTTGGGGAGCAAAATAACTGATGATGGTCGAAGTAGAGAGGATATAAAATGTAGGCTGGCAATGGCAAGGAAAGCGTTTCTGAAGAAGAGAAATTTGTTAACATCCAGTATTGATTTAAGTGTCAGGAAGTCATTTCTGAAAGTATTCGTATGGAGTGTAGCCATGTATGGAAGTGAAACATGGACGATAAATAGTTTGGACAAGAAGAGAATAGAAGCTTTCGAAATGTGGTGCTACAGAAGAATGCTGAAGATTAGATGGGTAGATCACATAACTAATGAGGAAGTATTGAATAGGATTTGGGAGAAGAGAAGTTTGTGGCACAACTTGACCAGAAGAAGGGATCGGTTGGTAGGACATGTTCTGAGGCATCAAGGGATCACCAATTTAGTATTGGAGGGCAGCGTGGAGGGTAAAAATCGTAGAGGGAGACCAAGAGATGAATACACTAAGCAGATTCAGAAGGATGCAGGTTGCAGTAGGTACTGGGAGATGAAAAAGCTTGCACAGGATAGAGTAGCATGGAGAGCTGCATCAAACCAGTCTCAGGACTGAAGACCACAACAACAACAACAACAACCTTCGGAATTTTCCTACCGACAGCCACGATTATTGCTGGCTCCCCCACCCCTTCTGCCTGCAGCCGATGTAGTCCGTTACTCTGTTGTAAAGCGACAGTGCGCGGTGCAGGGTTCCCAACATTAACGACAAGAACATGTGTCAGGTCACCCGAGGGCGTGCGGCGGCGAGCGCGTTTGCCGTGAGTTGCCAGCCTGCTGAGGCTGTGGGCTGCAGAGCACCGTCCCCTGGGGCTCGGCTGGCGTAATTGGCGGCGGTGCATGCGGACAGACCGCAGCCGCAGCGGCAGCCGCTGACCTGCCTCCGCGCGCCGTGGGAGAGCACGCGGCGCCCGCCAGCTTCATTCATGCACTCCGCATCTGCGCGCTGTCACCTAATGCGGTACAGCTACACAGCGGCGTCTTTCCGCTACTAACACCGGAAACATTAACTGAGGCGTTCGCGGAGCTTTCGACTGAAGAAAGCGTATACTCCAACGACACATCCACGTCGAGGTACTCAGATTCACAAAACTAGCTAGCTAGGTTGGAAGAGTTTCGGGGAAATCTGTTCTCACACCGGATTTGAAGACAGCATTGCATTACTAGGCATGCTACTCTGAACTAACATTACCAATGACTGGGACCCTACAGTTTAGCGTGTACTCCGAACCTTGGTAGAGTTTTGCAATTATCAAACTCTAGCATTTAGGGGAGCTTGTGGGAGTTTGAGGTGAGTTGCATGTTAAAAAGAAAAAAGCGAATATGTTCGCATGCTAAAATTTGTGAGGAAATTTTTAAAGGTGTTGTGGAAGGTGGAATGAGACAGCTGGTATCCCACTATTTAGACAGTCTTTTAAATAACCAGGAACATATTCGCACTTTTCTTGCTCTGAGAGAAGCATTTTTCCGCTGCAAATTATATACAGAAACCTTCCTCGTGAATCTGTCCATCTACTAGAGGAAATCGTATCAAAACCTTGCGCTAGTTCCTGAGGTAAGCCTTCACATACAGGCAGAAAAAGGCGGAGGGTGGATTTAATTTGTAATATGTAGTGATATTAATTATTTCTATAGGTTAAAGAAGAGATAAGTGACAAAGAATTCTAAGACTGAATCGCGAACCTTTGGATTCGTGATCTGACAGACACAGTAAATCGGTTTTCGCCTGAAGCCTTGTCGGGAAAGCTTAGAGAAATCTTAATCAGGCTAGGCCTTCTTTTGAATAGGAATGCAATACAGTAACAGCAACGTTCCCTCATTCGGCATGTAAAGTAGTAGCTTAAGACGAACTGTACTCGCTATGAGTGGATGATTTTTTATTTTAACTCTACTGCTGGGTGTCCATCTTATCATCACAATAATCAGCTACCCTAAGGAATTAATTTCCTGTGTGCTGTCTAGAATCGCGGAACCTTGATTCTATTTATACTCTTATTTGTGTGTTGTGTACCCGAGACAGAGACGGCGAACCAGACCCTCAGTTGGCTGTAAATGGTTCAAAAATGGCTCTGAGCACTATGGGACTTAACATCTGAGGTCATCAGTCCCCTAGAACTTACAACTACTTAAACCTAACTAACCTAAGGACATCACACACATCCATGCCCGAGGCAGGATTCGAACCTGCGACCGTAATGGTCGGCGGTTCCAGACTGTAGCGCTTAGAACCACTCGGCCAGGCTGTAAATGTGTCTCAAGGTGTAGCACATGAGTGGTCCCTAATTTGACCAACAGGATCAATCCCGATTTGTCTCACGTTTCTGTTTCACTAGCGCGTAATTTGCACGTTTAAGTTATGTAAACAGGTCGTGGAAAGAAATGTGGAATACGTTCGACATTGGATAATACTGTTAATTCTGCTAATTTTCTATATAAAATACTGGGTACATATTTCTATGAACACTTTTTAGGCTAAAAGAGAAATTTGAAGATAGGATCACTATCAAATCTCCCGCTTCACGGTACACACCACTTTTTGGAGTGGACGCCGTCGTCAATCCGTGTTGCAATTATGACGTCGCGTACCATTTTCGCCCGTCTGCAACACAGGCTGCGAGAAAGTGGTGCGCTCGCAACTGGAAGGGTTAACTGTAATGTTCTATGGACACGCCGCACTCTCGACTTTGAAGAGGATGTCCTCCGTCACCAAGAAGGAATCCGATCGACGAGTACTCCAAACTCCGCCCATGCTGTAGGCTTCTATAGAGCACACAGGTTGGAGCTCACTGTCTCCGCTGTGTGCGTACCGTGAAGCGGGAGACTTGAAAACGATTTTATATCCTAGCCGTAAGATTCCGGACATGCGTCCTTTTTCAAAAATTCACCTACTAAGTCTCCTATACAACCCGCAGAACTCCCTAACGGGAATTATGGAACACCTTGTAAGAGCACAGTTTCGAAAGTGAACCAGCTCCAAACGCACGTTTTTCTCCAGCCTGAATAAATGTGGTGTAAGTAAAACACAGGAGAAACGCAGCAGCAAAGAGGTTAAGTGACTACAAATAAGGGCAAAATGAAGCAACAAAGTTTAGTGTTTGATTATTCGTCAACATGTAAGACATTAGAGATGGAGGGCTACCTGTGCATAAAGACGGAGAAACGAAGTGGCCGTGCCCTAGTTGAAGGAAACATTCCAGCATTCGAGGATGGCTGGATGGCAATTTAAATTCCTTGCCTTCCGAACACGATTCCAATGTGTTGACCACTTCGGTGCAGTGCATAGTGAAATAGACAAATAAACTACAAAAGAAGTGAAAAGTGCCGAGTTCAAACTGTGTGCCTAAGTACGTTTACCGTGTACTTGCAATAGAGGAATCCTTTAATGAGAGGTGAGCTGCGTTTCCACGGAGCTATCGGGTTCTCAGTCGGCGTGCGCTTCATTAGTTAGCGAGGGCAGCGACACTCTGTTTCCCAAGCGGCAAGAAACGGGTAAAACACCGCACTCCCTTCTCCAGAAAAGCACACTGTGCCCATTAACACTCCATTTATTCTCCTGCACTCCCTCTGAGAAAAACATTTCTGATGTTTTCTGTGCCGCTCACGTGGCGAGGCAAACCTTCTCCTTAGCTGCATCCCACACGTTCTGTTTCCGCTGTGCATCCGCTAAGAATTCTAGATTAAGGCACAGCATTCAGCTGGATGTACCTTCACGTTACGTGGAGAAACCATTTCGTGTTAGGGACATGTTTTTACGAAGAAAATTGCGTTCACGTCAATGGTCTTAGGTTCATAACAGAAGTGTCACACAACAATATGATAACGTTCAATATCATGTTAACATTTAAATAAATTTTGCTGAAGCCTTTGCTGAAGTTTGTAACCAGAACAGTTCTATAATGGGCACTCAAATGGATACAAGAGGGATGGAAAAAGTAGGTAAACTGTTTATTATTTCAGTATTAATCGGCATAAATGTTAATTAATTTATACTACTGTGTGATGAGACGGTCAATGCCTTCGTGGAGAACTGTTTGCGGCAGCCTACGGAACAGTGACTGTACTTAGGTGTGCGCCTCTTCGTCCGAAGGAAATCAACGGCCACGAATGTCTATCTTCAGGGCTCCCAAAATATGGAAATCACGCAGGGAGAGGAGGAGGAGGATATTAGTGTTTAACGTCCCGTCGACAACGAGGTCATTAGAGACGGAGCGCAAGCTCGGGTGAGGGAAGGATGGGGAAGGAAATCGGCCGTGCCCTTTCAAAGGAACCATCCCGGCATTTGCCTGAAGCGATTTAGGGAAATCACGGAAAACCTAAATCAGGATGGCCGGAGACGGGATTGAACCGTCGTCCTCCCGAATGCGAGTCCAGTGTGCTAACCACTGCGCCACCTCGCTCGGTGGTACGCAGGGAGAGATCGGGAGTGTATGGAGAACATGTAACGGCTCCCCAGCAAAACTTCTGCAGCGTAGACCAAACGCCCTGGAATGTAGACGGACGGCATCACTCTGTTGCAGGATAATGGCTGCCCACATGTTGCCAAAGTTGTTTCATCTACGTTTGGCTCGGAGACTCTTACACATCCTCCATACTGTCCACCATCTCTCCTCAAGCGATTTCCATATTTTTGCAGCCATGAAGAAAGACTTACGTAACCATCGATTTGGTTCAGGTGAAGAGGTCCACGCCTGGCTACAATCGTGGCTCTGTAGGAAACCACAAACATTTTTCATGAGGGCCTTGACCGTCTTGCTTCACAGTGGGATAAATTTATTAGTAGTTATTGCGATTACTTTTGAAATAAGAAGTACTTTCTTTCCACATGTCTCATTTTGTTTTGGCTTCCCTTATATGTCGCTTAAAATGCAGCAAACACTTCTTGTACTCAGTGCAGTAGAGCATTCTCAGAATCGTTTCATAACCAAAATTTTGTAGAGAAATTAAATAGAAATATTATAAAGTCCACTGGTGCATTTTTATGTCTACGTGCTGTGACACTGAAGGGAATTTGATCGATTTTCATTGATAGAGACGCTCATTCCCCAAAGAGCTTTGTGCATACAACTACACATTATAAACAAGTCATCTAGTCGTAGATACCTTGTGCTACCCCTGCAAAGCCGGGGGGGATCCTTAGTATAAAACATAAAGGAATGTCTTGAGAAATTTATATATGTATATATATGTGTGTGTTTGTGTGTGTGTGTGTGTGTGTGTGTGTGTGTGTGTGTGTGTGTGTGTGTGTGCAGGATCAAAACTCTAAAGAGGTACACCGTTCGCATCTGGTGGCTGTTATTCCAGCGAAGATTGCAAAAGAAAGCCCGTGATCTTTTGAAAGTGCAACTGAAGCACTGCCAGACTAAATCCGTGATGGGTACTTAAATCGACCAGGATATTAGAACGTTAGTGGAAGGAATATGTCCGAGATAGAGTAGTGATCCACTCGGAAACTTCCTTATGTGATCGCCTCAAGATTCGCTTCGGGAATTAGTTTTGCTGATTTTTTTTTAACGATATAACTTTCCTGTAAGTATTTCTTTGCTGTTACAAATATTTCTTCTCGCTAGAGACCGAATTATTGGTGTTGTTGTTGTCGTCATACCGAAATCAGGTTAATGCTTCTCTCCACGCCAATATACCCTGTCTGCCTGACTACAACGACTATATCAATTTGAACCTTTACCACCTCACCCCCCCCCCTCCAACCACACCCATCACCCACACAGATATGCATCCCTTCATAATTAAACAGAGTATCCTTTGATACGTTAAGGATGTATTCTCACAACCTATCCCCCCCTTTAAGTAAGGCTGTGCCAGGAATTTCTCTTCAATTTGGTACAGTATTTCCCTACGTCCTATGTTACTCTATCTACCTTCTGCAATATTCAGTAGCACAACATTTCAAAACCTTCTGCCCTATACCAGGAGTAATCAACCTTTTTAATCTACCGCCCACTTTTGTATCTCTGTAGTAAAGTTCCAGAGTAATGGTGATTTATAGACTTGTATGAAGTTAAAGCATATAATAATAATAATAATAATTACTTACCAAACACTTTGTCAAAGTTTTACGGAAACCTAATCGAAATGCTTTTAAAATCCCTACCACCTGCCACCCATACAAGGCAACACTCGAGACAAATATTTCCAAAAATACTTCTTAACACTTGGCTTTATCTGATACATTAAAACGTTTCCCTCTTTCGTTGTTGCCAGTCTACATTTTTTATCTTTTCTACTTCTAACATAATCAGATATTGTACTGTTCAAATAGCGAAACTCATCTACTACTTTTATTATTTTCTAGACTAATTTCGTCAGCATCGCATGGTTTAATTCGACTGCATTCCATTACCCTTGTTTTACTTTTTTTTACCTTCATCGCTTTTCAAGTCACTGTCAATTGTATTAAGTAATCTTACAGATTGACAATTATTGAACTATAAGAAAAAACGTAAATTAGTTACAAAATACGGCTTGCACACACTTTATTCAACATGTAAACATCACAACAGATATTCGGATTTAGGTTATGACATGCTCGATATGTCCGCCATCATTGGCGATGATATGGCGCAGACGAATAGCGAAATTCTGCATGACCCGGTGACGTGTCGGAACATAGATGCTGTCAATGACCTTATGAATGGCTGTCTTCAGCTCAGCAATGGTTTTGAGGTTATTGCTGTATATCTTGTCTTTAATATAGACCCACAAAAAGGAGTCGCATGTGTTCAGATGCGGAGAATATGGCGACCAATCGAGGCCCATGCCACTGGCCTCTGAGTACCCCAGAGCCAGAACGCGATCCCCAAACTGCTCCTCCAGGACATCAAACACTCTCCTGCTTCGATGGGGTCGAGCTCCGTCTTGCGTCAGCCACATCTTGCCTAAATCAGGGTCACGCTCGATAATGGGGATGAAATCATCTTCCAGAACCTTCACGTACTGTTCGGTAGTCACTGTGCCATCAAGCAATACAGCGCCGGCCGGGGTGGCCGTGCGGTTCTAGGCGCTAGAGTCTGAAACCGAGCAACCGCTACGGTCGCATTTTCGAATTCTGCCTCGGGCGTGGATGTGTGTGATGTCCTTAGGTTAGTTAGGTTTAATTAGTTCTAAGTTCTAGGCGACTGATGACCTCAGAAGTTAAGTCGCATAGTGCTCAGAGCGATTTGAACCATTTTTTGAAGCAATATAGCATCGATTATTCCGTGACTGGACACTGTATGCCGCACAGTCACCCGCTGAGGGTGAAGAGTCCCCCAAATTCCCCCATTTTCCTTCTTGAAGAACGCATCCACTTGAAAGTGGGCTTCGTCGCTAAACCAAACCGTATTCGCATCGTACTAATTCTCATCATGCCCCGTGGCCAACCGTGCTGCTTGAACGTCCTAACGCAAACCGTTCAGATCGTATGACGATTTTATTTCATGTAGTTCACGTACTATCTGACAAAATTACTTTGTGATCAGCAAACCTTAAAGCTTTTATCTTTTCTTTCTAAACTTTTACCCACTTTCGAAACTTCTCTGGTCTTTCGACGGGGCACTATCACACAATAGGGTAAGAGAATCCATATAGCCAAAGTCTCAAATACTGTCAGTTGAAATTCTGACAGAGGTAGTTCCCGAAAGGAGGCTTCACTATGTCCCGATTGTTGGTACTACAGCTGATCCAGTTTCTTAGTGAGTCGGCCGTACCCACGCACAATTCATGGTGGGCCGACATGGCAGTGAGGATATCAGGTTCAAAATGGTTCAAATGGCTCTGAGCACTATGGGACTTAACATCTGAGGTCATCAGTCCCCTAGAACTTACAACTACTTAAACCTAACTAACCTAAGGACATCACACACATCCATGCCCGAGGCAGGATTCGAACCTGCGACCGTAGCAGTCGCGCAGTTCCGGACTGAGCGCCTAGAACCGCTAGACCACCGCGGCCGGCAGGATATCATCGATGGTTAGTCGCAAGAGACTTGTTTCGGCCGGCCACGGATAGCCGGCGAGGCCCGTTCCTTCCTTTTTTGCGCCGCCTTCGCGTCTCCCGCTGCCTGCCCCTCGACATTAATCGAGGCCTCTCGCCTTACCATAGCGCTCACTAGCACTTCCCGCTATTATTTCCCTCTCCGCCTCTCCTACCTAATAGATTTAATCGCCGGGCCGAGATGAGCTCTAGATTACTTCTAAAACTTCTCCCCGCGCTACAGTGAAGAGCGGCCTGGTGTAAACAAGATTAATTCTTCTGCTCGCCCCCAAGGGCCGACCGCGGAAATTGGGCGACCGATGGCGCGGCCCGGGGAGAGGGGCTGTCTGGTCTCGCATCGCCTGTCTTTTCTTCCTCGAGCGACCCGGATTGAAATCCCCGCCGTCTTCTCGACACGTGGAACTCGCTTGAAGGCTACAAAAACAGCGGACGCAGACGGAACTTCTAAGTTCCTGTCACATCTCGTAGTGTAACTAAGAGAAGTCACTCATTACTCGAGATCACTGCAAAGCTATGCCTATTAAACTGATTTTACTTCTGTAAGATGCCAAAAACACTGATTTGCAAATGATATAAAATGCGCACGCAAATTCAGGAGAACCCTCATCAGTAGCTATAAACTGTTTCGAGGATTCAGGATGACTGGAGCCATGGCAATAGAAGACATGCACAGAAGACGCTGTAACCCTCAAATGTAAAAAATTAGAAATAAGTGTTGCTATCTGTTGCTGGGTACGGGAACTATCAAAATTGACCTTGGGTTCACCCCTAAATATTACTATAGCTCCAAAATTGCTTCCTTTCTTCGCACCACTACAGTCTGTTGTGGATTGGCAAGAGAGCCAACCCACTATGAGAGGAAGCCGAAAGGCACGCGTTTTAGCTCACGCAGGCTGGCGTGAGGTCTGGAACAGGACAAGGAAGTTAGACTTCAGCAAAAAAGGACGTAGCTGTTGGAATACTTAACTTTAATCCGTAAATGGTGAACATCGCTCTTGACGGTACATATTTTACAGCATCAATAGTAACTGGTAATGGCGCTTTGCTAGGTCGTAACAAATGACGTAGCTGAAGGCTATGCTAACTATCGTCTCGGCAAATGAGAGCGTATTTTGTCAGTGAACCATCGCTAGCAAAGTCGGCTATACAACCGGGGCGAGTGCTAGGAAGTCTCTCTAGACCTGCCGCGTGGCAGCGCTCGGTCTGCAATCACTGATAGTGGCGACACGCGGGTCCGACGTATACTAACGGACCGCGGCCGACTTAAAGGCTACCACCTCGCAAGTGTGGTGTCTGGCGGTGACACCACACAGTCCTCCTCCTCAATTTGGCACGTAAGTATCTTAAAGCATCTTTCGTGCATAAAGTATGTTGTTGAAAACAAAGGAGCTGAAAATCAGTCTCATCCCATTAGTCCCTTTCAACAATCTTTGATCGACTTTTCATGAGCTCGCACATTTACGCTATGCTAACAAATTCTTGGTGGTGATCTCAAGATTCCAGCCAGACCAATATTGGTCATATTTGCGTTTAAGTAAACAACTATTTCGAATTCTGGCGTCCCAATGGCTTAGTCAATTCTGACGTGGCTATTACGTCTCATTCGTTCTACGGTTCTTCATCTCAGTGTCCTCCAATCTTAGACTCATCCCACAGCAAAAGAGTGATTTCCACCACGAATAGTTATCGTTATCACCTTGGTTTCTGTACTCCAGACAATCTTACGACACTATAAATCGTCAGTACGCTTGCTCAAATAATATTCACCCAGAATGGCATTTTTCACTCTGCAGCGGAGTGTGCGCTGATATGAAACTTCCTGTCAGATTAAAACTGTGTGTCGGACTGAGACTCGAACTCGGGACCTGTAGGAGACGAGGTACTGGCAGAATTGAAGCTGTAAGGACGGGTCGTGAATCACGCTTGGGTAGCTCAGATGGTGAGCAGTTGCCCGCGAATGGCAAAGGTCCCGAGTTCGAGTCTCGGTCCGGCACACAGTTTTAATCTGCCAGGAAGTTTCAATATTCCCCCAAAATCGCATGAAGGTCTCCTAGTTTTTTCCCCATCTCTGTCACTTTACTGATTTTGTCTAATGCGTAACATGAGCTGCAGAGTAATTTCATTAATTAACGTCAACCTCAGTTTTAGAATTGTGATCAGCTGTACTATTTCATGAAGATGCTGTTTCCGGACGGTGTTGACCGATTGTACCTTTATATGAGCATCTAAGTTCCCAGAATTGCAGCCGGCCAGAGTGGCCGAGCGGTTATAGGCGCTTCAGTCTGGAACCGCGCGACTGCCGCCGTCGCAGGTTCGAATCCTGCCTTGGGCATGGCTGTGTGTGATGTCCTTAGGTTAGTTAGGTTTAATTAGTTCTAAGTTCTAGGGGACTGATGACCTCAGATGTTAAGTCCCATAGTGCTCAGAGCCATTTGAACCATTTGAACCAGAATTGCAATTGTAGACCTTTCCCTGCCATTTCAGCGCCACTGACTGTCCATTTCTTCCTTTTTTGTCGCCTTCTGCCCACTCTGCTGTAGTCTCCACTCGTCGTAGTTTCCACACGTCGCTAGCACATGCTAGTACGATGACGCGCAAACAAGAAGTAAAAAAATTAAAAAGTTATCATAACTGTGTCGAGCTGTGGCTTACCTGTTGATACGTTACAGTTCCAAACTATCCCTATTAGAGCAGTGTATGCAGGACTTGTTAATTCACCAAACTATTTGAATGTTAGAGATATAGTATGCGTATTCAATAACTCCGTAGCTTGGGATACAGGACGAAATTTATTTGGTATTTAATGGTAGAAAAGAACACGCTCAAACTTTTAGAACATTTTCAGTAGGTCAGCTTAAAATTAAAAGCAATTAACTTTAGAAAAGTGTATCTGAAAGCGGAATGGAGTTACAGAGAATGAAAAGAGTTACACGTGATCAGATTAAGACCATACCTGAACTCTTGTGCATGATACTTAAGAGAATGTTTCTTCTGAGGCAGCAACTGATTCTGCTGTGGGATCTACGGTTCTAGTAAATTAGCCGCATCAAGATCACGAATCTTTTTAACTGGCTATTGATTTCACTGTTGCAGATGGCTACAGCTCAGACAGTACACGTCACGGCACGAGGGGATGTTTTTGTGGTGAGGCAAGATCGGCACTCGCTTGCGTTCTGTACTGCAGAATGTAGAGGATGCACGCAAAAACACCGCCGAGCGACGAACTCAGGACTCTTAGGATGCACGTCAGTAAATTTACGTTAATAGTTACCCGCTGAGGCCTTAACAGGGGGGCTCTGGAAGATCGCCTGGCTCTATGTTACACGGAAGCTAACGACCGTACCTCTGCTCTGTCGGGGAGCGGTTTTGCGGCTCCAGCAGTACATTCTGGTGTCACGTTAAGCTGTGTGACTTGCAGATTGCCTCGGAGAATTCTCGCTAGTGTTTGCTTTCAGGCTCAAGAAGTAGCTGTGCTTGGAAGGTTTCAGTGTGCTCTGTGGATTGGAAAACCTTCGAGGCATCTGACAGCGTGAATCGTCGATCACTACTGGTCCACACAACTTCGGAGTCAACGTGTCTCGCGAATCAGGCACCAACTATCATGCCCCGTTCAGTCTACGTAATCTCACGCCGTCTCTCCACGAGGAGCTTGTCCGCCCGCACTGACAGTAAGCGACAGTGTCGCAGGCCCGTGCTTCCCCATGAATATTTCAAGAAACGTGTCAGAAGCAGACGACTAAAAAAAACACAGCAATATACATATCAAATGGGAACGCAATGGAAAAATTTTCGTAAGAAAACTGCAGACAGAATTTGGCAACCTCAATAGCAAGTGTGGCCACTTTCTGTAAGTCTTCCATGTAAAACGAGGCTGGGCATGAGCGGGACTGTACGAACAAAACTGAAGTCTGTTCAGGGTCATATTCAGGAAACCCCGACTGCAGGAACCTCATCTCTGTGGGGTTAATTTTGCTGCTTCCGACACCAGAACGAATTCGCTTGAATGACTTACTGGTAGTCCATTCATTTTTAATAATTTTAATGCGTATTCCGCATTGTGCTACCACAGCTGTTGCTACTTTACGGTGTATGTAAATCACCAACTCCGCTGCTGCCACCCCCCCCCCCTCCCCTCTCTCACACACAAGCACACAAATTACTGTCCCTTACTTTTCTTGAATATCACCAGGTAACAGGTGGTGGGGTGATTTAGCACGTATTAAACAGCTTCAGTAGCAGGTCGTCGTGATGAAGTCCTCTTTACGTACCATCCATATTTCGTGAGGCTGGACTCTAGATTGCGACGTTTGTAAGATGTTTTTATGTGGTGATGCTGAGAATAGCCTCAGTTGACTTCAGGAAAACCTCCTTCGATTTTCTGGCAGACATTACTACATTTCTTTTTATGACTGCTACTTCTATGTGCATGGAAGCGAGATAGTATGACTCCAGGTATACGAGAAAAAACAGGTAAGTAAACAAGTCTACGAAAACCCACACCAGAAAAATGGGTAGTTTAGTGTGATACCTACAACGACATCGAGGTAAAGTTAGCACTGGAAGAAGCACTAGAAGGGTCAAGTTACTGGGACGATCATAAGTTTAGATCATATTAAACATTATCGACAAGTGTAGGTTTAGTAGGTATACAGAAATGAAAAGATTGGTAAATAATAGAGAGAGAGAGAGAGAGAGAGAGAGAGAGAGAGAGAGAGAGAGAAAGCACATGTAACTCCATTGGCATCCAAGATTGTTTCCTGTCGCTAATCGAGAATCGAGACGGTGAAAATTTTTCTGAGCAAATCGTCTGGTGGGATTAAGAGCAGAGAGTGGGTTTCAAGACGAACGCCAGGATCGCTATCTCAGCAAGGACCGGACTGTCCCGTGGCAGATGCAGATCGATCGTAAAGATAGTCGTCCACGGTGGCAGATTGCCCGACTCGAACCGTGGACGCAGCGAATACTGAGTAGGCGCCCATACGCACGTAGTGTGCAGTGGCTGCAACATTGAGTTTCAGCTCCACGTTCCGTCTGCTACACTGCAGGTGGCGACAGCCGTACGACGCAACTAGCGCTCTTAATAGCTTCAAGTGGAGTCATTTTCAGTGGGTGCTACGCTTCAACACATCAGCGATTGATTTTTGTATTACAGTACCAGGCGTGCCAGTCGATCCAAAACGGCCCCAGGCACCACATCGCCGGTATTGCCTGGCATTTGTCTACTGGATGGAGATGAGGGTTCGCCGTTAGTCTCTAACAGTTCCTAGTACCAGTGCAATCAGCAATGCAATAAAGACGGAGCTCCATGGCAGGGTTATGTGGGAATCGTCATGGTGATATGGAAAGTAACACACAGGATACAGTACGCGCAGTCTGTCTGATAGTAGGTGGCAGTCTTAATCAAAAGGAGACTCGCCTAAGAATGGGTCGTGCAAAATTTCCTAATTTTTTTTTTTTTTTTTTTTTTTTAGAAAAACGGCGTATTAGTGAGATGGAGTGGTTAAATTTACTGCTCAAAGTTACTTACACTGGTCATGCTCCTTTAGATTGGTCACACTTGGTTGGTTGGTCGAAGTTGGTCAGGTTGGTCAAAGCTGGTTAGGTTAGTTAAAGTTTTTATTAATAAATTATTTGCAATTTTGTGCTGTTTTGTGTTTAATTTAACACATTCCGTCAGGCGTTTATGCCTACAGATGTTAATTAAAGATAAAATATGGTAGTCTATGTTGACATGGAACTGCTTATGACTGCTGTTGTGGTGTTTAAGGGGCGGGTGGCCAGAAATCGATGTCCAGTCTTGTCTTCTGCTGTGTGGAGCTGTGCTTCGTTATTGTGACTGACACCGCAGCCTGTGCGGGATACATCTTTTGTTACGGTATGATATTCGTGTATCGGATATTCACTTATGATTTTGACGTCCCAGAATTTCATCTGCATAGTTGGTACACTGGCGGAGCTCTTGTTTAGCATCACAATATTGCGTTGCTTAATCTAGCACTGCTGTTGACGCACTTTCACTGCGGAAACGGTTCTCTATAGATGTAACCAGTATATTTTAAAAACAACATGGCTGCCTCGCAGCGTGTGCTTTAGTATATCACTCGATTGCCACAACAGAACAGCTGATGCAAAACTATCTTAATTTCGCAAAGGCTGTGGCGTCAGTCACAACAATGAGGGACAACCCCATGCCAGCAATTTCTGGCCGTCCCTGCCCCCTTCCCCTCCAAAAACTCAGTAGCCACTGTAGCAGAACAGCGAACAAAAATAGCTCTAGGTTGTGAAACTTGCTGGCAGATTAAAACTGTGTGCCGAACCGAGACTCGAACTCGGAACATTTGCCTTTCGTGGGCAACTGATCTACCGACTGAGCTACCCAACACGACTCACGACCTGTCCTCACAGCTTTATACCGCCAGTACCTCATCTCCTATACTCCTAACTTCACAGAATTCTACGAGACTTGCAGGACTAGCACCCCTGAAAGAATGGGTATTGCGGAGACATGGTTTAGCCACAGCCTGGGGGATGTTTGCAGAATGATATTTTTACAGCGGAGTGTGCGCCGATATGAAACTTGTAGCCCCTTCGACTGTGAGGCCGTTAGAGACGGAGCATAAACTCCGATTAGGGAAGAATAGGGAAGGAAATCGGCCGAGCCCGTGTGAAGCAATTTAGGAAAGTCACAAGAAATCGTAATCTGAATCGCAGCTAGGAGATCAGAACCGGCGCCCTCCCCAATACGAATCCAGTATTGTAACCATTACGCCACCAAGCTCGGCACTACCTCTAAGAACGGCAAAAGGGTGACGAGATTGGGCTGGTTGGACAGTATAACACAGGAGGATGCTGATGAGCTTGTGCAGGAACGGTATGTATGTCGCAAGCATTGAAGAACGTCTAAAGCACCGGTCGAACCTAAATATAATTAATGCAGCTCAGGCAGAATGAGAGGAAGAATAATGAAACAGTTTAATAATCTTTATGCAGTGTTGTAAGTCTCTATAACAATGTTCCGTGTTGCATTACCTGCTCTTCTCCAAAATATTGGATTGATGGATAAGTTCGTAGCGTTTTTTCCATAAATTTAAACACACTACATAGGCATACACATAACAGAGGCTTTAGTCATGTATAATACATTATGTTTCACAATTTACAACAGTATGACAGCGCTGGAGTAACTTTCCGATTCCGTGACTGCAGAAACCACGCGGTTTTCAGAAGAAGAACTTGTCGAGCCATGTTAGGTTCGCATTTTCATCCGGAAAGGAAGATCATTTAAGGTTATTCAACAAAGAGCGGAAAAGGTGAAAAATCTGAGGGTGCAAAATCAGGCGAACAAGGTGGGTGCCGAATGACTTCCCAACCCAACTCCTGTACAGCGTTGTTTGTCAGTCTAGGAGAATGCGGACTGGTGTTGTCGCAGAGTAGCAACACTTCACTTCAGACAGTCTTCCTAATCGTCGTTCTTGGACTGCGTCTGCATGGTGTTTCAGTTATTGACAGAAATGTTGGCAGTGATGGTAACGCCACGGAGAATCAATTCACAGTACGCCACACCGTCGCTGATGCGTGCAGGTCTTTGTATAGGGAATTTGTTGCTTTGTTTGGTCTCAACGATTCGATTCTTTCCCATGTGACAACAAAAAGACACCCTTTCTCGTCGCTACTGACAATAAAGAATAGGAATGGTAGGTGTTGTTCACGACCGAATTGATGACGAGCAAGCAGAGATGCACATATGGCGACCCGCAGGTTTTTGTGATATTGGCTTGGAGTATGCGGTACCCACACTCTCGATTTTTGAACCTTCCTCATTGCATTCAAATGTTGCACGGTAATGAAGTGATCATAGTTCATCACATTTGCCGGTTCTTAATCACACTGACGTCGATCATTGTTGATTAATGCATTTAAACGATGTTCATCAAACCACGAAGGTCTTCCTGAACGTGGAAAGTCACTAATGTCAAAATGATTCTCTTTACCATTTTCTTACCGTGTTCTTTCCAATGGCATTATCCCCATTCAAGGCGAAAATGTTTCTGGCTGCCTCCGCTGCTGTCACCCCTCCAACGAACTCAAACCGAAGGATTTATCGGATTTGTCCCGTTTCTCCACTTGGAGCTCCTTTTTCTAACGCCCACAGCTCCACCCACGGGCTCCAAATGACAGAATGACAATATGTAGACTCAAATAGCAGCAGTGAGCTACAAATACAAAATGACAGTCGATAAATAAGTCATAGCAACCCTAATACGAAAATGCAAAACAAAAAAGCTTCGAACTTAATGCGTCAACCTAATAATTAAGCATTACTGTTAATCCTTCCCCATTCTCTCGACGTTTCTGTCAGATACGTTTAAACGTGTTCTGCAATCACTGAAATTATGTTCGGTAATGCAACACACTGCCTCCGATTTGTCCACGACGCCACAGTATCTGTCATCGAGTCTTATATTTATGTCTCGGCTACATCTCGAGGCATTTGGCAAGGGCGCACTGAGGAATTCGATGAGAGTAAAGATTTTAACGAAATGTCGTTAGTGGTTCTCTCTACTGGCGCCGTACTTTCACAATTATTTGCGCAACAGATGTGTAACATAACATCCGGCAATGAGAATGAATCATCTGTCCACGTAGCGATACCTCATCTCGTCAATGTAGCTCAAAACAGCTTTCTATTTTTGTATCACGAGATTCCTCTGGCATCTGCTACCCAAACAGCGACTTTCTACTGCTCTCATACTGTCTTCGTTGAAGACGCTGGCACAGATGGCTCAAACGTATTTTGAGTACAACTTTTAATTATCGTTTGCTTTGCTCATAAGTTCGCTCTGTATCGCAAGATAATCCTACGAGTGCGTGCTGAAAACTAATTTTTTGTGTGAAAGCTTTTAAGGTTTTTGAAATAAAAGAAACGCTATTAATACACTACATATTTTTTCTTCATCTCTACATATTTTGTTACTCAACGTAGTCACCCAAGCGACGAACACACTTCTCCCAACAAGAAAACAATTCCTTGACACCCTCACTGTAGAATGTTTGACACTGATGACGGAGCCACAACCTCACCTCTGCATGCACCGCTTCCTCATTATCAAAGAGAAGTCCTCAAAGATTTTCTTTAAGTTTCGGAAACAGATGAAAATATGATATGATCAAATGGGGACTGTGTGGACGATGATCGAAGACAGTCAAACCAAGGCGTCGGATTGTTGCAAATGTCGCAGCACTCCTGTTTGGTGTGGCATTGACATACTGAAGGAGAGGAAGCTCAGCGTGTGAACGAACTGTTCGAATTCGAAACTTCATTACAGCATGCTGTTTCTCAAGCTCCGACATAGTTACGTTACAAACCGCCTTGTTACACGTTACAACTCGGAGCACTTTAGCGGCAGAGGACAGCAAATATGTAGACATGAAGGATAACGATGTAGGATGTTATTAACGTTCGTTTTATTTAAAAAGACAAGAATTTTCACAAAAAATTCAGAGGAATTACTTTTCAAAACGCACTCATAATAACGATCTATGGAAAGAGAACAAGGCAAGAAATTGTAATGAAAATAAAATGATGAGAAAATGTGTTGCAAATTAAGTACCATTTTACTTGTAAGTCACTATTAACGCTCAGTTACGCGCAGAAGCAGTACGATGTACTTTTAACAGCTACATAAACAAACAGGAGAAAGTCAGGAAGTTTGCTTCACTTACCGGTAAAGCAAAATACGGCCAAACGTTTCGAAGGTAATAGGAACAAGTTGAAAAAAATGCATAACTGAGCTTGATAGAAGAATGATTGAAAATGAATGGTGATATATGAACCATACTACAAAAAGAATATACACACGTGTTCTGACGCGCAGCGAAACAAGTGGAAGAGAAATAAATTCAGAAGAATTGTATGATCCTGACAGAAAAACGAGGAAAAATTATTGGAGAAAGCTAGCACTGCCGGCTAGAATTCACGAAGCGAGGAAGCCAACGTGGTACCACGACTGGCTATGGCCTCTCTAATAACAAAAGTTGGGGTGAACATATACTGTCTTATCAGGTCCTCAGTACTGGTAAGTGGGAGGCCGAATAGGTACCATCTAGTTCCGAGAAACTGTTCAGATATCACAATCGGGGGAAACCAACACTTTAAAGTCCTAGTAGCCTCAGTTGATGGCTTCGTTTTGTTAATTCAGTTTTGTTCCCGGTATGTTACGACTATCAGAAAAGATAAAAATAAATAACTAGCCGTACGTGTTGGTAGATCAACCAATCCCTAGTTTCGTCACAGTGTTTTGGCTCTATCTGTTCATGGCATACCGTAACAAATCGAGAGCAGAACTAGGCGTTTGCCTATGCAACAGTAACTAGCATAGTGACCAGCGGTGTACGTGTTCCGCTGTCGAAAGTGGTTCCAAACTGTACTTCAGTAACAAATTAGAGGACATCTTATGTCCCCTGCACTGTAACATAGGAAGAACACCTTGTCCATCGTCTCAGGATATGCCTAATTTGTCATACGTCATACACAGGTAAGGCGTCATTCGATTAAATATCACACTTACTGCTGACTTTCGGGTAATCTAGATAGCTGCCCAATAGTTACACACGCAGTCATTGCTTCACGGCGTGTTGCAACATCATTGGCAGGTGCGTCAAGAAGAAAGCTATTCGCAGAAGGGCAGTGTGTTTCTCTACTGGCTTTCTACACGCCACCACGCCACCGCTTCGGCGTAGCAAGTTTGTGATCGTAAAACAAGTAGCGTTTAGGTCCTTGATTCCTCTTCCGATTTTCCTTATTCCAACTGGTTTCGTCCCTTTAAAAGCCCCACACGTCTACGATGCTACACATGGATTTCATATAGAGCAACTAAACGCAGGGGTATGTCCTTCCTTTCTTCAATGGAAATTTACTCATCGTCACATTTTTATGAGCTGTGAGAGCGTTTGCTGGCGCGCTACATGTGTCGTTCCCAAACCGGATGTAAAATGTCGCAGGCTAATGTCAGAAAAATTGACAACGAGACCAAGACTGTACACTCCATCTTTCTCCCACTAGAGCTGCTGCCGGTTCATTCTCATAGAAAATCTAAAAGCTTCTCACCTCGTCGCCCGTTTCCAAATTTGACAATGATGGAATCACATGTAGAATGTCCCTGTCACTACCTAGCGCTATACTGATATTAACTTGTATTCCTTGTTATAATAACCATGGTTACCTATCTGTAGCCTTCTGCAACGGGTATTAAATGCGTTAGTTAAAAAGTAATTTACCAGGTCAAGCGACATTAATATCGGTACAGACACTATGTCATTTAAAATGTACTCGAGGTACAAATCTCTCAATATTTCCAACATATATTTGTTTGCAAAAGGTGGATTGTAAAAGTTACAGTCAATCTTCTATTTTTGATTTATCGCACTACATGAGTAGCTCTATCTGTCTCCCTCAATGTAAAGTACGACACAGGGCTGATCTTACTGCTTGTCAGAAATTTCGTTTAGTTGTCCTTTAGCATAAATCATACAAGACAAAAACAAGAAACTATAGAACTCCATAACTGTTACGTAGTGTAAACCAGATCGGTCTCTCCGTGGTTGGCACTAGATTCTGCTTAGTCTGAAAATGTTATCCTGTGCATTTCTATTAGAGTTGAGTTACTGCAATGATAATCTCGACTGTTAATTCTCAGTACAGGTATAAGGAAATCTCAGAAGGAAAAGTCGTTATCTGTCACCAGTTCAAACATAAATGTAAATGGTTTCGTCACAGTGTCTTCTGGTGTGTGATAAAGCTCTCCTTTCTTTGCATGTGACATGATAACTACTAATTCTGCACGATTCTATGAGCCTGTCGATTTTCCTGCCTCTGTGAGCTACACCCATCTTTTTCGGAGTGTACCAGAAACAGGAAAGTAATATTGAATGGTTAATACTTTGGCGGACGACAGTGATAAAGTAAACAATTCCCTTTAAACACAACATAAAGACTAACCTTGCGTCTATCAGCTATGGGAATCATAACGGGGAAGGACAGTGTGTCCGTAAATAAGGCAAAAAATATGGCGTATGTAAAAACAGTAATTCCACTAAAGCAACTCTTTATGCATGTAGCAGCCACAAAATTCAAGGAGCACCAAGCTATGTCGATAATGGTGGTGGTGGGTAGCAGCAGCAGCATTAGATGAAGATGATGATGACAGTAGCAAAGAAGGCAAAAGGTGAGAAGAAAGTAGAGGACAAGGAGGAAAGAGGGAGGAAGGTCGAGGATAAGAGCATGAAACCGTAGAAAATGGGACAGATGAGGAGGAAAATGGTTGAGGAGGATAATGGATGAGGAGGAGGAGGAGAGGAGGAGGAGGAGGAGGAGGAGGAGGAGGAGGAGGAGGAAGAGAAAGAAGAAAATGAAGAAAAATAAGAAGAGAATGGAAGGAGGTGGAGGAGGGGGGCGGGGGAGGAGGAGGAGGAGGAGGAGGAGGAGGACAACGAAGGGTGTACAGAAAAAAAAGGGATGAGGATCGAGGGGGAAGAAGTGCAAAGAGGAACAGGATTAAGCGGCAAGTAGATGAGGAAGGGGAAAGATGATGAAGGGGAGGAGGAGAGTGAGGAAGCAAGAGAAGAAAGAGGAAAGAGGAGGGGTACTTAATCGCAAACACGCGGATATTGTACAGTCGTGAATGCATCGTGAATCTGATACAGAACCTTTTGAATTGCTTCAAAACGGCAAAATAGTTCATGTGGCACAAAACTCGGATGAAATCAAAGATTTTTTTCAAACAAGACGGAACGGGATTTATGTGCCTGTACTCCATAAAGTATTTAGTAGTGTCTAACGGGACCATAGCCGCCAACAGGAAAGTAATGGTAACCTAAAAAATACATAACTTACGCCAATAAAACCTCCTCAGACCTGAAGTAATGTCTGTCCGTGAGCTGGAGCCAGACATTGACGGAATCTGGTTGTTCATGAGCAAATACACATTACAGCAGGTGTCGGTGGTTTCCTTGATGTCGTCCTTTAAGTACAGTGAGTCTGTGCTACAGAAAATGCTGTGTATGAATGAGACTACGGTAACCTGTTGAACCTGGAGGAATTCGATGGTTACAACTGAAGCGCTGCTACACACTGTGGTCCTGTTTGGGTTATAAGTATTGTTTGCCGGCCGGAGTGGCCGTGCGGTTCTAGGCGCTACAGTCTGGAGCCGAGCGAACGCTACGGTCGCAGGTTCGAATCCTGCCTCGGGCATGGATGTGTGTGATGTCCTTAGGTTAGTTCGGTTTAATTAGTTCTAAGTTCTAGGCGACTGATGACCTCAGAAGTTAAGTCGCATAGTCCTCAGAGCCGTTCGAACCATTTGAAGTATTGTTTGGCAGCGAAAGGTGGTAGATACGCTAATGCGTAGATGCGGAACCGATTTTCGCTGGAAAAAAAATTAGTTCTAATTTTGGCCATCAGGTGCCAATTCGGCGCTGTGAATGCGAGAAAGACGAACAGAAACGTTTCTGCGCGAGCACTAGCACGACCCGTGGCTCGTGCTGCATGGCCAGTTACGGCATCAGCGACTTCGTCAATAACGTCCACCTGGACAGGACGCCTTCCTCTCCTCTTCCAGGTGCCACAACGAGCTCATCCGTGTTTTCGAAATTCATCATCTTCTTTAAACAAATTGTCATTGGGTATCTCCTCAGATCTTCCAGTCGGCGGTACTCTTTCGACGCAGCACTGCGTTTGCTGCCGTTCACATAAATCAGTTTCACTGACAGCGCATATTGTTCACTAACTTCATGGCTTGTAAAATGACAGCGTGGATGTCATACAGTTTACAGCGCCAGACGTGCACCTGGTGGCCAAAATTAGAACTATATCTTTTCCGGCATTAACGCATTAACATATCTACCAAGTTGCGCTGCAGCCTACACTTGACCCCCGCGAGTATTTGCACTTTTATTATAACCACTCGGTATTTCGTGGATGTAAATAAAACAGTTACAGTTAAAAGCAGTGACAGAGAGCGTGTGTCGCAGGTACCAGCGGTCGGTTGGAGGTGTTTAACACACGGGTGCAGCTGGCTCATCGACAGGCGGCGCGCGTCTGCTGGCGCCTGGCGCCTCTTTCGCGCTTGGCTTGTCCGCTCAGGGTCGCCGCTCGACCACGCCCTGGGTCAACCACTTCACTCAGCGTAGAACTCTGTGTTCGTTGCATTACTGGCTGCAAACACCAAATGAGCATTGGCGATAAAGCCGGAAAGCATCTTGTATTTACCGCAACCTTCGGGAACAGATTACTTATACCGAAAGATCGCAAATGTGCTACAATGATATTCCAAATCGTGAACTGAGAACTGCAACATGAATCAGAAAACGGATATAAATGTCACATAAATTCGTTTTTTATATAAATACGTGTACCTTACTTCGCAACTGACACAAACATTAACGCCGTGTAAGTTATTTTGTTTTGGAAGAGAATGGAGCTCCGGGGTGGGACGGGGGGGGGGGGGGGGCAGGGGTATTGACATGTCGTTTACTACACATATCACGAAATATTAACTGAGAAATTATTTCAAATCTTCTCTTTTAAAACATGGTGTTTTTCTAAACATTTGAGACAACATGGTGAAGTGATTCTTCTCATTAGATGTAACAAAATGGTCCGCAGTAAATGAGCGAAGACCGCACGAATCTTGCTGAGCATCAAGGCTTTCGCATGCACTCCCCACAGACTCCATCTAAATAGCATCCTATTGTTTCAATCTATTAACACAATGCTGGACTACCTCAAGTTACATAAAAGCTAAAAAACTAGCTCTCTGAAAGAAGAGGAACTAGTCGGACATGTCGACATGAAGCAAGTATGCCCCAATTCACTTGAAATGCTTTACGAAACGAGAGGGAGCATGAATTTGTATGGATCTACGAGGATTGCCGGCCTGTGTGGCCGAGCGGTTCTAGGCGCTTCAGTCTGGAACCACGCGACCGCTACGGTCGCAGGTTCGAATCCTGCCTCGGGCATGGATGTGTGTTATGTCCTTAGGTTAGTTATGTTTAATTAGTTCTAAGTTCTAGGGGACTGATGACCTCAGATGTTAAGTCCCATAGTGCTCAGAGCCATTTTTTTTTCTACGGGGATTTGCTTTCGAATCCACCGGAGTATCAGATCAGCGTCAAACATATTGAGCCATCTAGCTCGTTTCTGAAGTAAAACCGATATCTCTGGATAGCGGACCTGTTCGTTTCTCAGAGGTCACCTATTCAAAATATGAATATTTTTTCAATGTTGGTACGGTCAACTGGGGAAAGTGACATACAGCTATTCGTGAGCAAGAAATGGAAAAGGCTGGTGGAAAATATACGTTGTACAACGTAGTGCACTTTTCATTTTGTGTCACCCGTTGTTATGGTTGGAACATTCATAAACTAGATAAGGCGTACAATTCCATAAACACTGCGCCCCATCACCTGCTATTACACATTTAAACATATATGTGATGCAAAAGTTCACCAGATGCAAAGTACATTTCTGTAGTGAAGTCGCATACCAAAGGTAAACAAACCATCTCGTGACGGCCTACGATAAAAACGGATGTTTTGGGAGAAAAGAGAGGGCTGGAGAGAAGACAGAAGAGAGGAAAGTCGAAAGAGAGAAATGAAAGAGAAAGATAAAGAGAGAGAGAGAGAGAGAGAGAGAGAGAGAGAGAGAAGAAGAAGAAGAAGAAGAAGAAGAAGAAGAAGAAGTGTAATAATTCTGTACCAACAGTCGTTATTTTGATATTGTTTTATTAGGCAACCATGTACGACGTTCCAATCACATCATGTTCAGGCCTATCGCATGAACGAGACCTAGCATCACTCAAGTATGCATAAGCCGAGACACTATTATTCATAATTTGTCCATAGATATCCGAACTTCACACATGTGACAGCAACTGTCAAACGAACCACATGCACGAGTGGTACTTGGTGTCATTCATGCGACAGACCTGAAAATGACGTGATTGGAGCGTCGAAACGGGTTGCGTAATAAAACAATGTCAAAATAACGGTTGTTGGTACACTATTATTACGTTACAGTGACCAGTTGCTGCCCCACGCTCCTGAGTCCAAGATGGAGTTGCATTTAGACAGAAGACGAGAGGGAGAGAGAGGGGGGGGAGAGAGAGAGAGAGAGAGAGAGAGAGAGAGAGAGAGAAGAGTGAGTGAGAGAGAGAGAGAGAGAGAGAGAGAGAGAGAGAGAGAGAGAGAGAGAAGGTGACAGAACAGAAAAAAGGACAGATGCATGAAGAGAGCAGAAGAATGAAGAGCACAGCAGAGTGAAAAGGAAAGCAGAGCGAAGAGGACAAGAGGGAGAGTAGTACAGGAGGGCGAAGATGGTTGGTTGGTTGGTTGGTTTGGGGAAGGAGACCAGACAGCGAGGTCATCGGTCTCATCGGATTAGAAAAGGACGGCGAAGGAATTCGGCCGTGCCCTTTGAAAGGAACCATCCCGGCATTTGCCTGGAGCGATTTAAGGAAATCACGGAAAACCTAAATCAGGATGGCTGGATGCGGGATTGAACCGTCGTCCTCCCGAATGCGAGTCCAGTGTGTAACCACTGCGCCACCTCGCTTGGAGGGCGAAGAGGACAGGAGTAGGCAGAAGAGAGAGGAGGATAGAAGAGGGAGAAGGATAGAAAAGCGTACAGAGGAAACGAGACAAGAGTACAGAGGAGACGACAGACGAGCACAGAGAAGACGACAGTAGAAGAGAGTCCAGGGATCAGTAGAGGAAGAGTGGAGAGCATCCCACAGAGGCCGAAGTCAATGGAGTTGTTGCACAAGATCTGGTTGGATATGAATGGGGAAGGAAATAGATTGTCTACTTGTTTAAGGAATCATCGCAGTATACGTCTCAAATTGTTTGAGGTAACCATGACTAATCTAGACGGACAAGTATTTGAAACCAGATCTCGAAAAACAACTGAGTCGCTTCAGCCACGACAGAAGGAAACAATTAAGATTTCGTTTGCCGCGAATCCTCATGAAGTGTAAAGACTGTGTAAGGAGAAATGTTCGCTGTAAGGTAGGGAGACGGACGTGGTGTACCTGGGCGAGACCAGTGGCCGCATGTAGTGACCTGTGGTGGGGGCCGGAAGGGGGCCGTTGCCGCGGAACAGAACACGGCGCTCGTGACGGTACTCACACCTACAGCTGCCTGTGGTCGTGCTCGTGGTCTCGGCCGTCTGCGCTCGCTACACGTAACACGACCCGGCAGTCACTGACTCCCTGCCCTTCTCTCTCTGTGTGCCGACTGCGCCGCGGAAATGCTCGGTTGCCCCGTTGCGATACATCTGTAATAATTATTTTAATGAGTCGGCGAAAGCGGGTACGCGGGAAAAACACGGATGTTGCGTGTGTGTACGGCATAATTTCATTATATGGAGAGGATGTTTGTAGTGATAACTTGTAATTGTTTGTGCGATCCGCTCGTGGCCATTGCGCCAGCTTGCGTGGTAGACAGCTCTTAGAATGCTGGGAAACGTGAGCCTAGGCAACGCTGGCGCGGGTGTCGTCTATTTTGCATTTTATCCGTTTAAAGGCGACACAGAGGTACTAGACAATGGGGGATGGCCTAATGAAGAACAAGGATTTCACAACTTTGGAGAAAACCGTCCTGAATAAACTGAGAAGTGCCCCCCCCCCCACCCTCTCTCGCCCTCACCACCCTCCGTTGTGGGGATAACGGCATCTCCCTGAAGATCGCTGCGATTTTCATACAAGCACACCTAGAACTTGCTCAGGAGCATAGTGCCGTGTGCGATGATCAGTTACCAGCCTCAGTTAGCATGTTAATGTTTTAATGGCACGTAAAGACTTCAGAAGCTCCACATGTTTTCCCACTGTCCGCAGCTCGTGGTCGTGCGGTAGCGTTCTCGTTTCCCACGCCCGGGTTCCCGGGTTCGATTCCCGGCGGGGTCATGGATTTTCTCTGCCTCGTGATGACTGGGTGTTGTGTGATGTCCTTAGGTTAGTTAGGTTTAAGTAGTTCTAAGTTCTAGTCCCATAGTGCTCAGAGCCATTTGAACCATTTAGTTGTCCCACGCTAAGACCACAGAGCAACACGGCTGGCGCATTGTCATAAGAGGGCACATGTTCCAGGTGTCCTGCAGACGCAGTTCTGCTGCTGTACAGACAGTAGGTGCATCACAGAGTGAGAGCGAAATGGGCCGTCAGCTGGTTCAAAGTGGTTCAAATGGCTCTGAGCACTATGGGACTCAACTTCTGAGGTCATTAGTCCCCTAGAACTTAGAACTAGGTAAATCTAACTAACCTAAGGACATCACATACATCCATGCCCGAGGCGGGATTCGAACCTGCGACCGTAGCGGTCTCGCGGTTCCAGACTGCAGCACCTAGAACCGCACGGCCACTTCGGCCGGCCCGTCAGCTGGAAACGTACTCCAAAGTTGAAGGACACAGGACATGCGATTCTTGTAGGCAAAACGTCTAAATTGAACAAAGATACAACGACAAATTCTGGCGCTATATGAAAAAAAATGCAATGTCGCGTGCAGTAGCAGTGAAATGGTGCCAACTATCTGACCAAAGCTGCACGATCGTGGGCAACGCTGATCGGAACGTCCAGATTTTACCTGCGCGATTTCCATCTTTTCGACAGGCTGAAGGGACATCTGGGGGAAAGAAGAGAGATTTTCCAATGTTGCAGGAGTTCACACAGTGGCCCTCAAATGGCTGCGTGAACAAGGAGCGGGTTCCTATAGTCGAGGAATCGAAGGACTGGTGCAACGTTTCGACCATTGTTTGCAGATACCTGGTGACGGTGTTGAAGAATAGTGTCACGTATCTGTGTCACCTTGAACTGTAGTGTGGTGTTCAATAAAACTTATTTAGCTTGCAATAACAATGTGTAACTTTTTAAAGTGCCCTGGTACGACGTGATTCGCCCATATAAAATCCTTGCTGCTCATGGACAAAGAGAGTCGTTTCGATCTTCGACAAAGAAATCCAAGCTGCTTTGGCAAATAATATTTCTGTACAAATTCTGCTACATTCGATTCAAAGAAACATAGCTTGAAACCCTTTCACAACAGCTACATTGTTCAGTGCTGAAACAGCATAGAAATCCGTATACTGATTCTAGAGCTCATGTGAAAAAGACAGATGTTCTGAGAATTCTTACTTTTCGCAGCATCTCGCCACATTTTCAAGTGACAACCGACGTTTATATTTAACAAAATAGACCAAACAAGTCTCAAAATGTTTTCAATAACGGTACTAAAGCCGTTGAAAATCCTATCGAAATATATCCCGTATTTTTTTTTTCCAGTGACAACCGATTGTTATATTTAACAAAATACAGGGTGAATCACCTAAAAGCTGCACCGCAAATATTTCGGGAATGGAAGGCTCTATTCATAAGCGAATTTCACAGACTAGAATGGTAGACCGGAGCTCGCCTTTGTAGCTCATACATAGAGTGGTATTAGTTTCGAACGTGTGTTTATTTACGAAAGATACAAATCTTTCAATGAAAAAATGCTTGTTTATTAACGATTGTCTGAAGTTTTTCAGTAATTATGTAGTTTTTGAGAGTTAATTGGCCATGATTAGTAAATATTGCTTCATCCGTTAAAACTGACAATGGCTATTGACAGTACCTCAATGAAAGTAGAGTAAATTACAATTTCAGTGGTGTTTGTTGCAGTGCAAGTAGCTTACGAGATATCGTAGTTCGACCATTGTAAACACCGACAACTGTTTGTTCCATGTAGTAGCACAAATGAATATGAATCAGACATGAGATGCGTACGTGCAGTCCTACACACATATTAATACGTCTCCGGAGGTACCGTGCTTTTAAATGGGACATTGCGTAGTACAAACATAGGACAAAGGTGAATGAATGCAGTACCTCTTTGGGGTCTGACATGTAAAGAATCAATGTATTCTCAAAGCCTGTGCTCAAAATGAGCAGTACCAGTGTCAGTACAAGCTTGCAGTCTACCATGCAACAACTGCTGCACAAGTCCTAGCATTTCAAAGGAAACTGTAGCGCAGGCAGCAGTAATACGTTTCAAATGGTTCAAATGGCTCTGAGCACTATGGGACTTAACAGCTGTGGTCTTCAGTCCCCTAGAACTGAGAACTACTTAAACATAACTAACCTAAGGACATCACACACATCCATGCCCGAGGCAGGATTCGAACCTGCGACCGTAGCGGTCGCACGGTTCCGGACTGCGCGCCTAGAACCGCGAGACCACCGCGACCGGCAGTAATACGTTTCATATCATGTGGTGTTGATATGTCCTTGTAGAGAGTGTCTTTCAGTTTCCTCCATAGAAAACAGATCCAATTGTATCAGATCTGCAGAACGGGCCGAACAAGGTACAGGTTCTCTTTGTCCAATACATCGACTTGGAAGCAATTTCCGAAGACACGTAGACGTAATTCGTGCACTATAGGCCGGGCAGCCATCATGTTGACACCACAGGTTCCTCGTAGTCTGAAGGTTCTAATGGCTCTGAGCACTATGGGACTTAACATCGGAGGTCATCAGTCCCCTAGAACTTAGAACTACTTAAACCTAACTAACCTATGGACATCACACACATCCATGCCCGAGGCAGGATTCGAACCTGCGACCGTAGCGGTCGCGCGGTTCCAGACTGAAGCGCCGAGAACCGCTCGGCCACACCGGCCGGCGTAGTCTGAAGGGGAACGTCTTCTGACATGTGCGGAAGACAGTCCTTTAGGGAGTTTGAGATATTTGTGCTAATTCAGTGTCCCCCCTACGAAAATCAGGGATGCACAATTCCATGCCATTCATTTAAACTCCATGGACGCTGACGTTTCACCTGACGAAGCCAACGGGGCTTGTCAGCAGACCAGTGGTGCACGTGTCTGAAATTTACTTGGCCGTGATAGGTAAATGTTGCGTCATCTGTAAACACGATACATGACACGTCCCGAGCGTCAAGCCTTAACGCCCCTGTGCAAAAGTTCATACAATTCGCAAAATCATTTCCACGCAACATTAGATGGAGAGAGATGTGCAGTAGTGGAACTTATGACGATGGAGAACGCGAAGTACGCCTGCCTGATTCATGCGGTTTCCTCCGGCGAATTCAAAGTAACTACTTTGCGGACCTATTGCTACAGCAGGTAGTATATTAATTTCACCCACCTATCCAGTCATGCGTTTCCTTCTGTTACGTATTCTAGACGTTACACTACCAATCGTATGTAACTGTTTGCAGGGGTCTGTCGCACTGGGTCATGTTACACGAACGAACGGAATTCTTCCTACATTCATGCATGAGTATGTCCGCTTTTTCCGCATTGGGAAATACCAACTTCCAAGCACGTCCTACGGCGTTGACTATCACACAACTGACAGGACCGTCGCAATGCAATCGCAGTGTACATGCAACACAAAGTAAACAAACAGGACTACGTCGCCTGGCATCTAAGCAATAGGATGGAACAAACAGCTGTCCGTGTTTATAAATTTCACAATACGATAACTCGTAAACTACTTGCATAACTTCCTGGAACAAACACCACTGACATTCTCATTTACTGTACTCTTAGGACTTAATTGTCAGAAGACATAGTCCCATTTAAAAATTAGTAACTGTTGTAAATAATTGCACTTTCTTAAGCTTCTCAAAATTTGTATACAGTGAAGTACATAGTAGATATGCAAGTGTTTCTCGTGGTTAAGGTGTGGTCCCCTTATTGTGCTTGAGAAAACGCTACAGTTAGGAGATGATGATTGAATCATCATGTCAGTGCACCCTCTTATAAAGCAGCATCTTTGAGGCAATGGCTTGTGGACACCACCATTGCTAAAATGGAATGGGCTGAACAGAGTCCCGACGGGAAGCCAATGGAACACCTTTAGTATGAGTTACAAAACTGACTTCGTTGAAGACCCCCAGCGTCCAACACTATTACCTTCTCTGGTTTCGGCTCTTGAGGGACAAAGTGCTGCCTTTCTTCTATAATTATTCAGACACCTCAAAAGTGTCCCCACCAGAGTTCAAGCCACCATAAAGGCGCAGGGTGGACACACTCTACATTAGACTCCTCTAATAGGTGGCAAGATACATCATCAGATAGTGAATGTACATAAATCTTATTTTAAATTCCAACAGTTTCGTTTCTGTATCATTTCTTTTGTAATGCCTTTCTGTCTTCCGAATAGCGTTAACGCATTAAGTGGAACATAAACATCATTTGTCTCGCCTCAGATTTTGAAAGCGCGTGGTGGAAAGGTCGGCATACCGAGGGGAAATAACCTGCAGGTGCTCCTTGTGACGCAGCCGACTAAAGAGGGTGGGGACACGAGAGCTCGCTGCTCAGGTGACCGACAGACTATCTTGTGCCTTTACCACATCGCAGCATAATTAATATGCCAAATGTTCTACAATCTTCCCACTGCTAAACATGTGAACATACCTTAAAATATATTCTCATCAACCCAACCGGTGTCGGGTTAGATTCCCGCTTGGGTTGGGGATTTTCTCCGCCCGGGGACTGGGTGTTTGTGTTGTCCTTATCATTTCATCATTATCATCGTCATTCGTGACAGTAGCTAGATTGTATTGCGTAAAAAATTGGAGTGTACAAAAACTGGGACTTTGTACGAGCGCTTATGACCACGCAGTTGAGTGCCCCACGAACCAATCAACAACAACCCAGCCATTCCTCTAGTAAATTTTTTTTGGTTTTTAGTGCGTTTTCCCCGCACCTCCCTCCAATTACCTTGCACACGTTTCGAAACAGGGCTCTTAACTTATAGTCTCAGGAATTTCTTCATCAACTTTAGGTCAATGTTTTATAGTAATAGATTACTGCTTGTATACTCCCGCAGGCTTAAATGACGGTAGTAATTGAAGGTAAGAAATATTGTGTGATATTGACTGTGAGATATTCCTGTTGAAATTCTTCTCCAAACTCGAGTTTTCAACTCCTCTGCCGAGATCTTCCCCAGGAATATTCTGGTGTCTCCGTGTGGTTGTTCAGTCCAGAAGATTATATCAACAATGACTGCTGCATCTTTTAAAACTCGATAATGGAACCTTCTACACATAATTACATGATAACGTCAACGCCAATAATAAGCATGTGCTTATTAGTTTAATGGACACTGGGCCAGGATGTCTCAGTCTCGTCTCCCACATTTAAGAAAGATGCATCGGGTATCTGCAGAAACTTCACTCCTCGAGGGTAGATAAGCGTACGACATATACAAATAAATATACATGCAAGACCATCAGCCGTAGCAGCAGCAAATGTCTGATGGTGCATCGTGCTAATATGAAAGGGAGATTAGGGCGCAAAGTCCTGTCGGCGACGAGATGCTTAGAGGCGCATCACATGCCCTGGCCGAAGAAGGTTGGGGGGCAGCAAACTGGCAGTAGTCTTTTCATGAACACAGCATTCCGACAGCTACCTAAGTAACACAAGGAAATCATGGGTAACCGAAGTATAGATGCCTTGTCTGATGTTTGAACCGCACTCTGTGTGAAATCTAGTCCACATCTTAACTTCTGAGTCAACTGGAATATTGGTCCGGTAAGCAGATCACATACTGCTGTATGGATGGTTGGGTAGATAGTGCCAGTAGCTGGCTACTAGCAAAGGCGTGGACGATTACGTCAAGACATTGCAGCACTTGGCTCACATTTCATAATCAACATTTAGAGAACGCTACTTACTTCATAAAATTAATCAGCACTGTATTCTAAAGATCACGTAAACCGTTCGTCATCACAGAGTGAATTATCATTAGTTTAACAAATCATGAAGCATATTTTTATGATGCTCAGTTTTTGTTTTCATTCTTCAAGTTGTCGTTGCGGAATACGAGCAGTACACAATCTGATTCAGTAGTTGTCGTCAAAATTTTGAGAACCATCGATATAAAATCTTAAGTTTTGAGTTCATATCTATATCCAACTGGAGGTAATCATACACTGAAGAGCCAAAGAAACAGGAACACCCACCTAATTTCGTGTAGGGCCCCCGCGAGCAAGCAGAAGTGCCGCAACACTATGTGTCATGGACTCGCCTAATGTCTGAAGTAGAACTGGAGGAAACTGACTCATTAATCCTACAGGCCTGTCAACTATTCCTTAAGAGTACGAGGGGGTGGAGATCTCTTCTCAACAACACGTTGCAAAGCGTCTCTGATATGCTCAATAATGTCTGGATAGTTTGGTGGCCAGCGGAAGTGTTTACACTCATAAGAGTGTTCCTGGAGCCACTCTCTAACAATTCTGGATGTGGGGGGTGTCGCATCTCCTGCTGGAATTGGCCAAGTTCGTCGGAATCCACAATGGATATGAAAGGATGCAGGTGATCAGATAGGATGCTTACGTACGTGTCACCTGTCAGAGTCGTATTCAGACGTATCGGATGTCCCATATCACCCCCAACTGCACAGGCTCCACACCATTACAGAGCCTCCACCAGCTTGAACAGTCTCCTGCTGAAATGCAGGGTCCATGGATTCATGAGGTTGTCGATCCGCTCGATACAATTTGGAGCGATACTCGTCCGACAGGCAACGTCTTTCCAGTCATGTCGGTGTTGACGGGCCCAGGCGAGGCGTCAAGGGTATACGACTGGGCCTTCGGCTCTGAAAGCCCATACCGATGATGCTTCGTTGAATGGTTCGAACGCTGACACTTGTTGATGGCTCAGCACTGAAATCTGCAGTAATTTGCGGAAGGGTTGTATTTCCGTCACGTTGAAAGATTCTGTTCAGTCGTCGTTGGTCCCGTTCTTGCAGGATCTTTTTCCGGCCGCAGCGATCTCGGAGATTTGATGTTTTACAGGATTCCTGATATTCGCGGTACACTTGTGAAATGGTCGTACGGGAGAATCCCCAATTCATCGCTAACACGGACATGCTGTGTCCCTTCGCTCATGTGCCGAATATAACACTACGTTCAGACTCAAAAAAAAAAAAAAAAAAATATGGCTCTGAGCACTATGCGACTCAACTTCTGAGGTCATCAGTCGCCTAGAACTTAGAACTAATTAAACCTAACTAACCTAAGGACATTACACACATCCATGCCCGAGGCAGGATTCAAACCTGCGACCGTAGCGGTCACGCGGTTCCAGACTGAAGCGCCTTTAACCGCACGGCCACACCGGCCGGCGTTCAGACTCACTTAAAGCTTGATATCCTGCCATTGTAGCAGCAGTAACTGATCTAACTACTGCGCCAGGCGCTTGTTGTCTTATATAAGCGTTACCGATCGCAGTGCCGTCTTTTGCCTGTTTATACATTTCTCTGTATTTGAAAACGCATGCCTATACCAGTTTCTTTGGAGCTTCAGTGTATATTCAAATGGCTCCGAGCACTATGGGACTTAACATCTGTGGTCATCAGCCCCCTAGAACTCAGAACTACTTAAACCTAACTAACCTAAGGACATCACACACATCCATGCCCGAGGCAGGATTCGAACCTGCGACCGGAGCAGTCACGCGGTTCCAGACTGAAGCTCCTTTAACCGCACGGCCACACCGGCCGGCTTCAGTGTATATTGTTTCATACGATTAGCAGTCATTTAGTATGAGGTGTATTTACAAGAGAACAGATAATTACAGAAACAAGACTACTGCTACTACTATTACTACTACTACTACTTTGGATACAGTACCTGAGTTTCGTGTCATTAACACCTACAATCCTCGAACGGGACATATAAAACTGCAATATTGCTAACTTTTATCGCAAAAGAAATACGGTCAAGGCACTGTTTTAAGTGTCCGTTGTCTGTAGGGCAATTCTTGCCTCGTCTTTTAGTGGAAGCTGTCGCTGAAGACAAGAATAATCAAATTGTTCAAATGGCTCTGAGCACTACGGGACTTAATAACTGAGGTCATCAGTGCCCTAGAACTTAGAACTACTTAAATCTAACTAACATAAGGACATCACACACATCCATGCCCGAGGCAGGAATCGAACCTGCGACCGTAGCGGTCGCGCGGTTCCAGACTGAAGCGTCTAAAACCACTCGGCCACAGCGGCCGGCCAAGGATAATCGTGTATCACTCTGTTTTACCGTCTATATTCACACAGTAATTTGACAAAATGTACAAACAAAGCTTTAAAATTTTATAATTATCCCACTGGAATTGAAACTAGTGAGGTTTGCAGTTTTATCCTAGATATTAAAAATTATTTGTGTCCCGCTTCAAAGTCCACATTCTATCGCAAAGAAATGCTCAGACCATTTCGAAAGTCAGACTCCATTCTCGTGCGTCTCAGCTTCACATTTTTTAGTTAAAAATATGAAACGTCAAGAAGCAGCCTCAATAACCGAAACACTTAGTGCAAATTCGTAATAAAATAAAGTGTGTGTGAACCAGAACTTTTTAAAACCGAATAATAATGATAATAATAACGATAGTAATAATAATATTAGTTACTTAAGAGAAGATGAACTTCCTGTCCAAGATCAGTTGCAGACAATTTTTATCGTCGATTACCGGTATCGGTAAGCATGGTTACCGTCTTCACATCTCGATAAGAGATCATTAATATCTTCTACACTAGCTATACCAGCACTCTTTTTGAAACATTGCCAGGTATGTGAGGGACGAGGTGAACGGTGAATCGGCAAGTCAGTGCTATAACCACAAGAACAATCTAATTCCTAATTCGCCAAATTCTCTTGTTCCATACCACACACTACTGTGCACTTCATTGCAGCCAGGCCACCGCTATTCTTAGCCCTGTCTTCGAAGTTCACCTTCTCTCAAGTAATTATTACAGTTCGCCCCCCTGCCACTCAAGTAAACTAATAAATAATAATAATCATTTAACCAGGAACTTCGTTCAAATAAAGATGCAGAAATCAAGTGGCTATATATTCTAGCACAACAGGTAGAGTGACTGACGCTGTATTATTTCCATGCGACAGCGGCTCGTTTCCTCGGGCGTCTCCAGTGTCGCAGCGGGACGCACCGACACCGGCATCCCTGTGAACAGGCCGTCCGCGGCGAATGCATTAGCCTGAAAGGTTGCCGACGAGTGAAAGGGAGCGACCAAAGGAATTCGGCTGGCCGGACACTACAGTCGAAGCGTCCCTAATTGCTTGGGCTCTTTCCCTGAATAGATCGGGAACTCCGCTCATCGGCTGTCCGGCACGCTTACCTCGCTCTTCCGAATCAACGCACAGACAGCGCGATGGGAACCAATATGGTCTGACGCTACTCAGCCATAGAAGCTACATATTTCCACAAACATCTGCTACATTAATTTCGCTACTACTAAAAGGGTACACTACATAAGGTTATTACTGAAATTTGATTAGTCACCTTCAAGATGCTGTCTGGTCTTTGTCCAGACACGCAGACTGGCCTTGGAGGTAGAGTTTCTGACTACTCATATCGGCAGGTTTCAATCCTTTACATTAGAGCCTATCTTTCTAGTATGTTATTTTGTCACCGGATGGCACAAACGCTCGCGGGGATTGCACGAGAACTGTGACGTCCTATACGAAACCTGCCTTTTCTTCTTTTATTGGTTTGACAACGAATACCGAACTTCTCGAAGTGTGGACTCCCTGCCATCATTGCCATATGAATATTTTATTTCATTACGCGAAAATGAACAAAGATATTTAGGCACTGGAAGGACTTCATTACTTCAGCAATGTCCTATTTTAATTAATTACGCAAAAATAGTTTTATGTAAATAGGTCATTACATTCAAGAAGCTCCAGTCACTTGAAAAACATAAGAAAACACACAAAAATTCTCGGTGGTCTTATCTGCAAAATAGACAACTTTGTAACTACGTAACAAAACTGAAGCGCACGACTCGTGTAACATAAATCTTAGATACTAAATCTTGAACATGGTCGTTGACAATATTAGATGGGCGGAAATTGATAACAATGTATTTCATTACTTGGGTATGATTTGGTTAGGTCAGTCAACCTTCTTCGGATCTGTGGTACACAACCCAACTTAGCATACCTCTGAGGAACAACTACGAAGTGAAATAAGCAGTTATAAAACTTATTGCTGTTGAGCAGCGATGAATTAATCAGGATAGCAAAGCTGCTGACCGTCACACGGTAGCACTGAGTAATCACGGCACTGTGCGACTGTTTCGCTTTTACTTGTTTGTTTTTGCGATTTGCATGTTTTACTGTTTAAGCAAAATCACATAGTTATCATCTCATAGCAATGTATGAATGACATCGTTGTTAAAACTTTTTTGAATTTCATTATTCAGTCAACTGTTGCCCACAAGACAAGTCTGTTTATGAACAACAACCCACTTGACAGTAGCTTTGCAGCTCACCTTCATGTCGCCTCAATTAGCACTAACGATTCATGTTAACATGTTATTGGTGAGTATTTTGCTGCTATTAATAGTAGTAAGCCGGCCGGAGTGGCCGAGCGGTTCTAGGCGCTACAGTCTGGAATAGCGCGACCGCTACGGTCGCAGGTTCGAATCCTGCCTGGGGCATAGATGTTTGTGATGTCCTTAGGTTAGTTAGGTTTAAGTAGTTCAAAGTTCTAGGGGACTGATGACCTCAGAATTTAAGTCCCATAGTGCTCAGAGCCATTTGAACCAATAGTAGTAAGTTACACTTATTGTTATTCAGATGTTATACTAATTTTTGGTATGTACCACAACACGTCGAATCAGTTTTCGGACTAAACACTTCAACAGTACCACACGTCGGGAGAAGTTTGGTTGACCGTCATAAAAATGGTTCAAATGGCTCTGAGCACTATGGGACTCAACTGCTGAGGTCATTAGTCCCCTAGAACTTAGAACTAGTTAAACCTAACTAACCTAAGGACATCACACACATCCATGCCCCAGGCAGGATTCGAACCTGCGACCGTAGCGGTCTCGCGGTTCCAGACTGCAGCGCCAGAACCGCGCGGCCACTTCGGCCGGCTTGACCGTCATACGAAAGTAATAAAAAGAGTTATTGTGATGAAGTCATTAAAATTCCTGTGAGCTAAAATGAGCAAGACTCTGTCATTTGAACTCGAATGAGTAATAAACTGTTTGTTAATTTTCATATTCGAACTGATTCTTGACCTCCATTCTGAATGTACACTTACTGATTGCACTTAGTGACTGTTCATCCAAAAATATCAACTGCACAATCTTCTCAGGAAACCAGTATTATAGCCAAAGGTATGTATTTAACCCATCAAGCGGACTCTATCCCGTATGTCTTATTCACATACAGTACTACTGCTTATTTTACCACCCTCACATAAACGCCAGCTATTTAACACAGGGATATACTTTTAAAAACTCCTGGATTTCTACTCGTTACAGTGCTCTGTATGAACATCTGGTTGACTGTCTTTCATACTTAATTTCATCGGTACTGTGGATGTGTGATGATGACAACAGATAGCAGAAGTTGCGACTGCTCCGTCCTCTGCGTATTTCAACTTTTGTCTGCGGGCTCAAAAAGAAGCGTACCAAGGTTGACTAACGCCCTGAAATTCAGTTAATTTCCTTCTGCCTGCGGCCCTCTCTGCATCAAATAATAATCAAGAAACTCACGTTGTACTGACAAAAGGATACTTCGGAAAATAAAGAAATTTGTTAACATTACAGAAGCATTTGTCGCAACGTTTTGCATCATTCAGCCCGTTGCTTCAGTTCTCGAGGGACACGAACACCAAATAATCGCAAAGGAGAGATCTCGACACACAACAGAGGTTACTTAACGCCGACGAGCGATCCATAAGCTAGTCGCGTCACAAGAGGATGTGAGGACGTTATCTCTTTCACGATTAGGGAGACAGGGCCCTTCACTTTAGCTGTCACTGCGTGGTTCTTTTCTTTTCCCGTTTTAACAAACTTTACAAGAATTGATTAGTTCGCTAGCGAAGAAACCTGAACCATACGAATTCCCCCGTTCTCCGGCGTTCATGGAAACATAACTGGGAAAAAATTTATATTACAAGCCGTGCTCACTGATTCACACAGTTCTAATGGTTATTTCGTTGCAGTCTGCGTATACATTCTTATTAAAAAAAATTGTTTTGGCCGGTAGAAGGTAAATAACTTATTTTGTAGTTGACACACAGAGAAGAAATTTCTGATAACGGCGTTAGTCCCAAAAAGAAGTTGAACAAAGAAGAATATTTAATCTGTAATGTTCATCAGCTTCAATGTTTTTCATCACTCTTGTATATGTTAATAATGAATCCGCTGAGCATGTTATATGTTAAAATTGCCCTGTGAATATATCTGAAGAACATGATCCGTTATAAATTTCCAAAATGTGTCTACTGTAGCTTGTGTTGAGAAGTTGTTGCATACAAATATATTTTTACTACAATGTGTTCAACATAAATAGTTTTTGCAATTTAATTCGTTTAACAGACTACATAAAATACTATTTCATGACCATAAGAACATTGAATCTTAATACAGTCCTTTCCTGAGATGAATATAAAAACTCTTAGCTATTGTGAAACAAATGAACTCGGCAGTCATGCATATTAGTAAACGTTAATTCATACAGTAATTACACGTCCCGCTTAAGAAAATGATGAGTGTGAATCGTTCACAACTGATGCAATGCAATGAATTAATTTCAAATGGTATAGCTCTTACTTTTTAAGCCCGTTAGTACTCTCACATGTATAGATATTATAGAGTACGAACTTACCTCATTCCAAAGTAAAATTTTGCTCTTAAATTTAACTGTAGTTGAGAACATTACATGAATTTCTTCCTTAATACTGGACAACGTAATGTTCAACAAATCAGTGCAAAAATAATAAAAATATATTACGGGAAAGCGGCTGACTACACGGCTTACTGAGAGTCTGCTGCAAACGTCTTTTGTTTACCAAAGCCACTAACACTTCCGTTAGGCGTAAAGACATTCCAACGAATGTCAGGCGGCTATGCTGAACTGTGCTTTAACCCGTCAAATGGCGTAGCGATTTCAGGAGCTGCAGATTCAGTGATCGTTAACGAACGATATTTCTCTAGGAGAGTAGAACCGAACTTCGGTGGAAGGGGCGTATATATAATTTCGACAGAGCGTTCTCTTGGCATCGAACTGATCTCTTTTATTTTTGGTCATCAGTCTACTGACTGATTTAATGCGGCCCGCCACGAATTCCTTTCCTGTGCTAACCTCTTCATCTCAGAGTAGCACTTGCAACCTACGTCCACAATTATTTGCTTGACGTATTCCAATCTCTGTCTTCCTCTACAGTTTTTGCCCTCTACTGCTCCCTCTAGTACCATGGAAGTCATTCCTTCATGTCTTAGCAGATGTCCTATCATCCTGTCCCTTCTCCTTATCAGTGTTTTCCACATATTCCTTTCCTCTCCGATTCTGCGTAGAACCTCCTCATTCCTTACCTTATCAGTCCACCTAATTTTCAACATTCGTCTATAGCACCACATCTCAAATGCTTCGATTCTCTTCTGTTCTGGTTTTCCCACAGTCCATGTTTCACTACCATACAATGCTGTACTCCAGACGTACATCCTCAGAAATTTCTTCCTCAAATTAAGGCCGGTATTTGATATTAGTAGACTTCTCTTGACCAGAAATGCCTTTTTTGCCATAGCGAGTCTGCTTTTGATGTCCTCCTTGCTCCGTCCGTCATTGGTTATTTTACTGCCTAGGTAGCAGAATTCCTTAACTTCATTGACTTCGTGACCATCAATCCTGATGTTAAGTTTCTCGCTGTTCCCATTTCTACTACTTCTCATTACCTTCGTCTTCTCCGATTTACTCTCAAACCATACTGTGTACTCATTAGACAGTTCATTCCGTTCAGCAGATCATTTAATTCTTCTTCACTTTCACTCAGGATAGCAATGTCATCAGCGAATCGTATCATTGATATCCTTTCACCTTGCATTTTAATTCCACTCCTGAACCTTTCTTTTATTTCCATCATTGCTTCCTCGATGTACAGATTGAAGAGTAGGGGCGAAAGGCTACAGCCTTGTCTTACACCCTTCTTAATACGAGCACTTCGTTCTTGATCGTACACTCTTATTATTCCCTCTTGGTTGTTGTACATATTGTATATGACTCGTCTCTCCCTATAGCTTACCCCTACTTTTTTCAGAATCTCGAACAGCTTGCACCATTTTATATTGTCGAACGCTTTTTCCAGGTCGACAAATCCTATGAAAGTGTCTTGATTTTTCTTTAGCCTTGCTTCCATTATTAGCCGTAACGTCAGAATTGCCTCTCTCGTCCCTTTACTTTTCCTAAAGCCAAACTGATCGTCACCTAGTGCATTCTCAATTTTCTTTTCCATGCTTCTGTATATTATTCTTGTAAGCAGCTTCGATGCATGAGCTGTTAAGCTGATTGTGCGATAATTCTCGCACTTGTCAGCTCTTGCCATCTTCGGAATTGTGTGGATGATGCTTTTCCGAAAGTCAGATGGTATATCGCCAGACTCATATATTCTACACACCAACGTGAATAGTCGTTTTGTTGCCACTTCCCCCAATGATTTTAGAAATTCTGATGGAATGTTATCTATCCCTTCTGCCTGGATCCCATATCTCTTCTAAATCGACTCCTGTTTCTTCTTCTATCACATCAGACAAATCTTCACCCTCATAGATGCTTTCAATGTATTCTTTCCACCTATCTGCTCTCTCCTCTGCATTTAACAGTGGAATTCCCGTTGCACCCTTAATGTTACCACCGTTGCTTTTAATGTCACCAAAGGTTGTTTTGACTTTCCTGTATGCTGAGTCTGTCCTTCCGACAATCATATCTTTTTCGATGTCTTCACATTTTTCCTGCAGCCATTTCGTCTTAGCTTCCCTGCACTTCCTATTTATTTCATTCCTCAGCGGCTTGTATTTCTGTATTCCTGATTTTCCCGGAACATGTTTGAACTTCCTCCTTTCATCAATCAACTGAAGTATTTCTTCTGTTACCCATGGTTTCTTCGCAGCTACCTTCTTTGTACCTATGTTTTCCTTCCCAACTTCTGTGATGGCCCTTTTTAGAGATGTCCATTCCTCTTCAACTGTACTGCCTACTGCGCTATTCCTTATTGCTGTATCTATAGCGTTAGAGAACTTCAAACGTATCTCTTCATTCCTTAGTACTTCCGTATCTCACTTATTTGCGTATTGATTCTTCCTGACTAATGTCTTGAACTTCAGGCTACTCTTCATCACTACTATATTGTGACCTGAGTCTATATCTGCTCCTGGGTACGCCTTACAGTCCAGTATCTGGTTTCGGAATCTCTGTCTGACCATGGTGTAATCTAATTGAAATCTTCCCTTATCTCCCGGCTTTTTCCAAGTATACCTCCTCCTCTTGTGATTCTTGAACAGGGTATTCGCTATTACTAGCTGTAACTTGTTACAGAATTCAATTAGTCTTTCTCCTCTTTCATTCCTTGTCCCAAGCCCATATTCTCCTGTAACCATTTCTTCTACTCCTTCCCCTACAACTGCATTCCAGTCTCCCATGACTATTAGATTTTCGTCCCACTTTACATACTGCATTACCCTTTCAATATCCTCATACACTTTCTCTATCTGTTCATCTTCAGCTTGCGACGTCGGGATGTATACCTGAACCAGCGTTGTCGGTGTTGGTCTGCTGTCGATTCTGATTAGAACAACCCGGTCACTGAACTGTTCACAGAAACACACCCTCTGCCCTACCTTCCTATTCATAACGAATCCTACACCTGTTATACCATTTCCTGCTGCTGTTGATATTACCCGATACTCGTCTGACCATAAATCTTTGTCTTCCTTCCACTTCACTTCACTGACCCCTACTATATCTAGATTGAGCCTTTGCATTTCCCTTTTCAGATTTTCTAGTTTCCCTACCACGTTCAAGCTTCTGACATTCCACGCCTCGACTCGTAGAACGTTATCCTTTCGTTGATTATTCAATCTTTTTCTCATGGTAACCTCCCCCTTGGCAGTCCACTCCCGGAGATCCGAATGAGGGACTATTCCGGAATCTTTTGCCAATGGAGAGATCATCATGACACTTCTTCAATTACAGGCCACATGTCCTGTGGATACACGTTACGTGTCTTTAATGCAGTGGTTTCCATTGCCTTCTGCATCCTCATGTCGTTGATCATTGCTGATTCTTCCGCCTTTAGGGGCAATTTCCCACCCCTAGGAAAAGAGAGTGCCCTGAACCTCTATCCGCTCCTCCGCCCTCTTTGACTAGGCCGTTGGCATAATGAGGCTGACTTCTTATGCCGGAAGTCTTCGGCCGCCAATGCTGATTATTTATCAAAATTTGGGCAGTGGCGGGGATCGAACCCGGGACCGAATACGTTTTGATTGTAAATCAAAGACGCTCCCCCCCTTTTTTTTGTTTATTTTCCATAAAGATCACTCTGTTAAAAGGAACATGTAGTTCCTTTTAACAGAGTGATCTTTATGGAAAATAGACCACGGGTCTAGATACTACTGATCTCTTAGATTTCCGTTAAACTCACCTCCCTTCGTAATTCACGCGTGCCTCTAGCTAGGTCACCATCAAAACCACGACAGAATCATGCACGGTTACTCTTCTGTCGTGAAAGAGTTGACTGGTGAGTTGTCTTCAGTGATGAGAGTAGGTTCTGACTGTATGCAAGTAGTGGATGCACACGTGTAAACCGTACACCTGGTGAGCTGCATTTTCCAGAATGCATTTGCTCACGGCACACAAGTCTCACCCCTAGGCTTCATCTTCTGGGAACTGGGGAGAGGGGTTGGGCATCAGTTACAACTCGTGGTCACATTTGGTGTCTTACAGGGTAAACTAGCCAGTGTCCGCTACATTGGAAAGACTGTGATACTGACATTTCTTCGATAGGAAAGTGGTGCGCTTTTTGAGCAGTATAATAGACCTCCACATATGGCTGCAACGGCGCAACGCGCTATTCACAATGTACAACTGTCCTGGCCAACAAGATCACCAGGTCTCTCGCCAGCTGAACACGTATGGCACTTGATTAGGCGGAAACTTACTCTTTCTCCAGAACCTGCAAGAAGCATTCCCGTATCACAACACATGGTGCAAGGTGCTTGGGACAGTTTATCACAGAGCGCCATTCGGCACCTTTATGATCATTTCCATGCGAACTGTGTTGCCTTCAGAGACAGCAGAGCTAGAGAGAAAAGAGGTGGAGGAGGGGGGGGGGGGAGGAGGGAAGGCGGAAGGAGGGATTTACGCTGTGTACTGATGCGATTCCTTGGGCACCCTCCATTTACTGTGAAATGTGTGTTTCATTGGTCGGAATTTATCACACACCCCTACAATGGTGAACTACCTATCAACTCATTTGTTAATAAAATAACGTAGCCCTTGAAGGCGTTGCGTTTTTTTTTCCGGCCGGTTATATTAACTTGTGGCAGTAAAATATGAACTCTACATCAGGAAACTATTTTTAAAAAAAGGAAAGAACTGTTCTGTGAGCAATGGAGAGATAACTGTTAAAAATGACTAGCAGGCCTGGAAACGCAAACAAATTGATAAGGGTACAGACTGGAGAGGAAGACGTAATTAGAACCGCCGCAATGAAAATGAAATGGAGCCGATAGAATGCAAGACAGATGGACCATGCAAGTTTGTTGCTATATTCCAAGAGGCATGGGAAGATGCTGCTGAGAATCTAATGGAATGTGGGTTAGATATCTATTACGTCATTTAGAAGAATCGACTGAATCACTGGGGACTAGGCAAGAAGTAATGGAGCTTCTCTGCAGGAATCTCCTCGCTCCTTTGTGAACTTTCAGTGGTCTAGCGAAAGTCACAACTGGGGAGATTAATGGTGCAATATTTTGTATCAGCGAAAAGGCCCACAGCTACCAATGTGTATTTGTCACTGCTGACTCTGGACATCGTGATGAGGGAAGTTATTGTGTATCCTAACCGTATGGTACATCTCTGGTGTGTAGTCCTGAGTTTGTGATCGTTTGCAGTGCCCAAGAAATGTTAAGGGCAACTACTGGAAAAGATAATGGAATAAAAATAAATGTGTTAAAAAGGAAAACAGTGACAGTGGGAGTCAAGGGTATAAAAGATGCGGAATGAAGAGAAATTGGAATATGTATAAGGGTTTAAGCAGCGATGACCTAGAACAAAAGCAAACCAGACTCACTGCACAGATATCATTTCGAGAATGGCAATGGCAATTTATCATTCTCTAAAAATAACGGACACACCATCGATCTTGCCACGATGGGATGGACTAAGTGCCTCATCGATATATATATAACCGTACCGGTAGGGTGTCAGTAGAGGGGACAGAAAAACAAGTGATTCCTGAAAGAGGGGCAGTAGCGTTTTCAGTAGTTCCAGAGAAAACAGTCTGGACGACTGACTGATGTGCTAACGTAGGCAAAGTGGCGTTACTTTTGTGGTACTACGAACGATTGAAAGCAAGGAGAAAATAAAGCAGTTATTTTACCCGAATGCATGCAGTTCTGCTGTATGATTAAATGATATATACTCTTGGGTAAAATATTTCGGGGATATAACGTTGCCATTCGGATCTCTGAGCGGGGACTATTTACGAGGATGTTGTTATCAGGAAAAATAAAATTGACATTCTCCGTTTCGGAGTGTCGAATATCAGATTCCTCAATCGGATAGATAGGTTAGAGAATTTATCCTGTCTTCTAACTTCATTGTAAGTTTGGTATTGATTCGCATGTTTCTACATTTTTTTTTTTTCAGAGTCTAAAGTGATCTTCCTCGACGTCAGCTTCTACCAACTTTTCATTCTTCCACAAAGGATCCTTGTATGTATGTTGCAACTATGATTTATAAGAGTGATAGTTCGGTTGATATCTACCAACTTCTCATTCTTCCACAAAGGATCCTTGTCTGTATGTTGCAACTATGATTAATCAGAGTGATAGTTCGGTTGATATCTGTTTCTTTGACATTCGTATTATCACATTCTTCTTGAAGTTTTAAATTCTTCATGAAGTCTGAGGGTATTTCGCCAGTCTTGTACATCTTGCACACCATATGGTAAAGTAGTGTCTTCATGGCTGTATTAATAAAAGCCCTTGTGAATAAGAGGGATTTGCTTAACATCTGCCGGCCTTTGTGGCCGAGCGGTTCTAGGCGCTTCAGTCCGGAACCGCGCTGCTGCTACGGTCGCAGGTTCGAATCCTTTCTTGGGCATGGATATGTGTGATGTTCTTAGGTTCGTTATGTTTAAGTAGTTCTGAGTCTAGGGGACTGATGACCTCAGATGTTAAGTCCCATAGTGCTCAGAGCTTAACATCTAATATAAATTTAAGTATTAGAAATTCTTTTCTGACGCTATTCGTTAAGCTGTAGCCCTTACGGAAGTGAAACCTGTGCGATAAGCAATTCAGACAAGAAGAGAACAGAATTTTCTGAAATATGGTGCTAGATAATATGGTGGGTTAGAGGAGGAGAGCAACTAATGGGGAGAGAAGTTATGGCACAACTTTACTTCAAGAAAGGATGAATTTACAGGGATATATTCTGAGGTAAGGTAAGGAATGAGGACCTTCTCCGCAGAATCGGGAGGGAAGGAATGAAGGAATATGTGGAACACACTGACAAAAAGAAGGGACAGGACATCAGGGAAAAACTTCCACGGTACTAGAGGGAGATGTAGAGCGTAAAAATAATAGAGGAACACAGCAAATAATTGAGAACTGAAAAAAAAGAAAGTTACGTTCGTTAGCTTCGCCAAAACACAACCAGATCTATAAGTACATGACTACCCTAACTGGCACGGGTTCGTCGAACTACCTTTCGATCTAACTTAGACCTTGGGTCACTCCACAGATCTGTATGTCACCAAAACTAAGACTTCATATTCACATTCTTTGGCGTCACAAACTCACAACCAAGCTGTCGCCTTTCAACTTAACCTAGAGTTCATCCTACCCTACAGATCAGACTGACAATACCACTTACATTTAAAAAAATAAACACTGTCTCTGTCTGGAATCGTTTGACGTCTGAAGCCACAACGACACTACTTCAAAAGTTAAAAAGTGCTTCGGGTATCGGTGGATTCAATTGATCGGATGTATGATAAGCCTCAGAAGCCAAGAATTCACCTACGGCAGTATTCGGCGGAAAGAGATAGTACGACACAGTCGTACAGCGGGCCGAGTGTTTACGGTTTGAGGCGGCGGTTGGCGACCCTTTGAAAGATAAGGGGCGCCGTGCAGGAACGCGGTTGCCGCATTCCAGGCGGTGAGCGTGTCGCTCTAATGACGGAAAGGCCAGGCCAGTCACCTACCGGTGAGGTACAGTCGCCATACCTGGGCTGATTTACTGCGAGGTCGCACTGTACGGTAGCGGCGCCAAGCAAACAGCACAGATAAATTCACAGCCAGTGACGAGCTGGTGCTGGAGACAGCAACGCGAATCGTATGCCACCTTCTCAAACATCTCGTGTTTTCACCAGTTTCTTGATTTTTTTACAAGCACTGCTGGCATTTCGCAATTTCTAAGCCCAATCTTTCAATTTTCAGGTGACAATCAGACACTGCAGATACATGAACTGTTGACCGGCCCAATCTTGTGAAAGTTGTCTGTGTCCATTCAAGACGTGTCAGTGTTGTCCCTAATACATCGGTGCCGCATGAGTGACAGTGCTGAGTCCATGACGCGTTTGTATTGTTGGTGAAAGTTTGTTGAACCCAGCGCCACAGCGGGCGCTGTGATTGATGGTCCTATCATCCCATGTGTTTGTTTGACGTGGGTGCGATCCCACATGACTGACTGGCTCCACCATCAGACATTTATGTTCCCATAATTATTTGGTGGCACCTGAAGATCAAGCTTTAACTTTTAAAACCGGTTGTAGAATAAATGAAGAAAATTAGTGGGAACCGAAGCAGATATTCTATAAACAAGTGTCAGTACCTTCTATAACCGAGCGAGGTGGCGCAGTGGTTAGCACACTGGACTCGCATTCGGGAGGACGACGGTTCAATCCCGCGTCCGGCCATCCTGATTTAGGTTTTCCGTGATTTCCCTAAATCACTCCAGGCAAATACCGGGATAGTTCCTTTCAAAGGACACTGCCGACTTCCTTCCCCGTCCTTCCCTAACCCGATGAGACCGATGACCTCGCTGTTTGGTCTCTTCCCCCAAAACAGCCCAACCCAAACCAACATTATATAGTTGGGTGGTTGATTACTTTGGCTGAGGGGACCAACCAGCGATGGCATCGGTCCCATCGGAATGGAGGAGGAAGTCGGCCGTTCTCTTTCAAAGGAACCATCACGGCATTTGCCTGAAGCAATTTAGAGAAATTACAGAAAACCTAAATCAGGATGGGCAGATGCGGGTTTGAACCGTTGTCCTCCCGAATGCGACTCCAGTGTGCTGACCACTGCGCTACCTCACTCGGTGCACGTTCGATAGCCCTCTCGATCATTGGACTTAAAAGCTCTCATCCAAAGGACGGAAAGAAGTGTGACTAACATCACCTCGACGACGACGTTATGGAAGGTTAACACGAACTCCACCTACAAAATTTAAGCTGTTATTCAAGATATTTTCTGGGCGTTTTGTCGTAGGGGATCCTTGTGTACAGCGGCTGCCTGCGCAACATTAACGTAGTTTTCATTCAGTTAATTAAAGTTATTTGCCTTTCTTTTTATGAAAGTACCCTCGAAACACTAAAAAAAACTGTAATTTGCAGTCACCAAAAGGCGCTACACAAAACGTACAGTGTCGTAGCTACCTTCAGACGATGCGAATGTATTGTGATGTAATTGCCATCGCTCCAAGGACAGCTCATCAGGCTGCTGGCTGATTCTTCATCAGCAGAAGTTTTCATACTGCGTTTACCGCTGTTAACATACAGCCAGCACTTTGGAAAACCAAACACGCCAAGGAAACCGGCAGCACATTTCGTTACAGGTACCTTTACTAAGCACGACATCATCACGATGATCAACCAATTCCACTGGCAGACACTGCAAGAGAGACGTTCTGCATTACTGTGTGGTTTACTGTTAAAGTTCCGAGAGCGTACGTTCCTTGTACCGTCAATAACACCGTGACAACAAAATTAGGGAGATTCAAGCCCATACAACAAGGAGGATTACCAGCGATCGTTCTTCCTGCGAACCATTTTCGACTGGTACAAGAAAGGGGGATCTGGGTGTGGTAGACAAAGAACCCTCCACCACACGACGCAAGGAGGCTTGCGGAGTGTAGACACACATGTTGTAAACACAAACTTCGTGGCGAAGAGTAAAGTAGGTATTAAAGTTGTCAACAGCACTCACTGTGAGTGAATGGAACAAATTTGTTTCCAAACAACACTCCATCATTCCTCTGCTTCCTCCCCTTCGAGCTAACTAGGTACGAACTAGGGCCTCTCCCGCTGCCCCTACGACGACCACCACCACTAAGTACACATTTGCGGTACGGCATTGTCAGAAATAACATTTCATTTTAATCAACTTGAGATACAAGCTGGCTTTATAAGTTAAACAGCACAAGGGATCATTTGTAATAAATCTTTAAATTAGCAAATTTGGATAATGAGTATGGAAAAACGCTTTTCCTACGTTTCATAGATTTTAGAGAAAACATTTGGCTCAGTTTCAACAAACTTATTATGAACGGCCACCGAGAAACAAGGTAGTGTTCCAACCTATGCTGTTTTGGTGTAGACGACATAGTCTAACGATTCAGTTTTCACTAGACTTCGTGATTCAGCTTTCATTAGACTTCGTCAAGATTGTGAGAATTTCTGGATCGAAATAAAAGTCGGGAAAGGAGAATAAAAACCGACAAGAGACTTCTGAACCGTCTCAGAGAAGGTTTGAGTTTATTAAACAGGGAAAAAGAAGAGGGGATACGTGTGAACGGAACGTACATGGTCCATTAGCGTTTTTTGGAAGGCACTGGCTCTAGTGCACATTGCCTTGAACAAATTAGTAGAGCTTGATTTAAAGTAGGACTGAAATTCATTCCCGCACAAACATGGAAGTGAAAAATGGTTCAAATGGCTCTGAGCACTATGGGACTAAGCATCTGTGGTCATCAGTCCCCTAGAACTTAGAACTATTTAAACCTAACTAACCTAAGGACATCACACACATCCATGCCCGAGGCAGGATTTGAACCTGCGACCGTAGCAGTCGCGCGGTTCCGGACTGAGCGCCTAGAACCGCTAGACCACCGCGGCCGGCATGGAAGTGACTCAAAGGAATTACGGAAACTATAAATCGTGCTAACTAAAATGAGATCTGCTTAAGCGAATGCTAAATGTTTGACGGCGGCTGAATATTCCTAAGTGTAACCTTATGCAATCCCAACGCTTTTCTGGCGACCGAAGAGGTGTGATCAAAGACGCCAGGTGTACACAGACGATGGGCGGCAACCCGACACATCTGCGCTGTCTCTGCGGCGGCGTTTCGCTGACGTCGCTATTCTTCAGTGCGTAATTCAACTGGCTACACTCATCAGAACATGATGACCAAAGGCTTTGGTAGGTCGAACGCAGATTAATACATTAAAATATATATAGCATGGTTTACAGGGTTTTTTGGTCTGCCGATTAAGTTTCGTTTTTTGCTTACAAGAGATTTCAAGAACTTCCTAGTTCTTTTTGCCAGGTGTCAAGGGCAGACTTTTGTTGGTCGCAGTTTGGATTCCAACCAAACAGTGAACGTGACACTCCGCACCCGACACTACTGATCGTTGCCCAGTAAGGTTAAACAACTAAACAGTCAACAGAAATTCAAAAACAACCGAAAGTTTATGCCAAAACGTTTAAGTAACGAAAATGCTGTAAGACAAAACTCTTCAGTAAAAGGCCTCTTCGTATAGCATTTTCCTGTATACCGGAGGCTTGGATCAATGTGACGGAAGTACTAAAAATTCTCCTCAGCTATTGTTTCAAAGCGTGCAACCCTTTACGTGTCAGCACAGTTTAGGGCAGATAGTTAGTATGGAATTACATATAGTACGTTAAGATTTCAGAGTGCCAAAGTACTGAGCGAAATTTCTGCAAGTGATATTAGTTTGCTCGTATTGTTTACCATCGGTATAGTTCATAGCTGACCAGAGTGTTTGTTAAGATGCTGGAATAACTCAGATTTCCTTCGACAACTGACTGACGTTGTAAAAGAATAGAGCACGCCACGAATTACAATTACAAAACCGAATGCAAGTTACAGCACTGTTGAAATCCAAATTAAAATATAGAAAGCAGTCGTAAATATGGAGTCAGTAAAACTACTTTTTGGATCTGCGTGTGGACAAATACTAAGTCGCTCTAAGGAAATGCAAACACTCAAGCAAGAAAACAAAAGACGAGAAAAATAATCTGAACCGAAATTCGCTCTCAGCTCACTAAGAGTTTCAAGTGACTTTTATTCCATCGACGGAAGGTGATGTAGCGTCGAGAAATGTGGAAGCCGAAAGATTCAATAGCGGCGGAGTCACCAGTGGGAGAAGGCCAATGTGTGCCCAGTATCTAGTGTACCAAATGGCATTATTTCCAATGAAGACTTAGTGACAGAATCGAAAACAGATCAGCAAATTATCGTTGGAGTAGAAATTGTAGGAACGTCTGCAGAGTACGATGGAGAGGCTTGTATACAGTATTATAATAAAATAATAATGTGAGTATTCTAGTACCGTCGACATATGAGCCAGATTTATGCAAACTGGAAAGACTATTTAATTATCATAAAGGCAGACAGCAATTAGGAGCTACTTGTCACTACTTGCGAACTGAATAACAGTAGCGTTAGGGGACAGAATTCTCAACTAGAATCTCCACGTCCGTTATGGGATGCTATTAGAGATGCAAATATCGAATAATAAGACAAACTGTAGTAAAGTTAGTGATTTCTTTAGTCCAGTAACATACACCGCGTCATTCATACATTTATTATTGTAGCATTCATCACTCGTAATAAGAGAAACACCGAAAGATAGCCTGGGTTTTGTTCCGAATTCCGGTGAGTGTTACTTGTGAGACAATAACACAACAATATAACAATATTTAAATCTAGTGCTAGTAATTCTCAAATTAATTAAGATTTTGTATATTTTCTACATGTGCATTACAGTTTAGTTCTCTATCTACTTTGTCTGAAAAACAGTAAAACTAATTCCTTTGACTCAGAAGGATTCAACAGCGCTTGAAAATACGCGCTCCAAATATTCATTCCATTACTTCTTTTAATGTGTGTATTAGCAAAATCGCAGAACATTCAAAGGTGCAGATAGCCATAGGCATATCAAAACTGTTTTAAGCTTCAATTTCTACAAAAGACGAAATGCTTACCGGTAGCATTTAATTTTGTTATCTATTTATATAATTTCAGTAGCTCCTAAAAGCTATAATAAGAAATCAAAAATAACGTTTTTTTTGTTCCTCTTATCCGTTGCCATTTCAAAATAGGACCACAATATTCAAAACCTTCACCTACGCTCCAAGCGAGACAAGAAGCCACGACCTCCGAGGTCTGTCGTAACTTAGCTACGACGAAGTGCCTAGTCACAACGCCGGTTATTCGTTACAAGACAGAAAAGTTAACGGAAGACTTCTTTGTGTTTACTCAAGATAAAATTGCAATATCGAAGGGCACTATTTCTTACATTATAATTGAAAGATTCGAGAAAAAGGATCTGATGTGAAGAGGTATGATCGAACAGAAAGGGTAAATTTGTATCCGGAGGCACGTTCATTTAAATGCGCTACCTTTATTTTGGACTATGAATAGCAATGCTAAGAACCTCGTTAACGCTAGTCTATTTGCCTGAAAAGACTTATTTATTCGGTCTCATGATGAATCAGTACGGAGCATGCGTTTTAAGTCAGCAATAACGTAATGTTCAATTTTTTGTTGCTCGGAACAAATTTAACGCTCTTCACAGTTATACTCTCTAGGGAACAACGAGAGATAAAAAAAAAATTGGGGCATTCCAAAACGAACCACTTCCACTGAATGTTAAATCCCAATTATCTGTTGATCAGTGTACTGGAATGCCAAACCGAAATGCACAGATTTAAAATGTGAATAATTAGCTGTTATTGCTGCAAACCATTACGATTTCTTATGCAGCACTCTTTACCACGTGTAAGATAATTTTAATTTCAACTCCTTTAATAAGGCTATTTATGCAGACCTAATTAAATGATGATGAAACAGTCCTGGCAACTGCAACTAAGCAAGGTTATGAAGGCAGTAGTGAAACTGCATTCGTGTAAACAAAGAAGTTATGGTTACGTTCTTAGACCTTTAAATGTCACTATGCTGAACAGCAGAAAATTTATAGTCCAAATTCGAGTAAAAACAATGGCAACGCAATTAGATGTATAAATCTAATTCTTCGTGTGATGACACTGTGTTTCCCAGCGTTTAAGACATATCTTTGAATACTAACTGACTCCATATAACGTTCTTTACCTCCTGGTAATTGTGTTCTCGTCCTGTCTTGTAGTATTTTAAAAATCCTGGTGTTCTATGCGGGACAGAGAACGCCTAACAAAAGCAATATGTCAAATTTCCCCTCTATTCCTAAATACTTGAAAGTAACAATGTACGCGTATCTTAGTTCGATTGATAATGATTCCCGCGTGATACTTTTTTGTCTTCAGTGTAAGGGCAAAATATAACCATGCAACATTAAACGGTCGTCCATACGTATCTGAGTGTACGGCTGCTTACATCTTCCGTCCCTCCTTTTCGTCAGAAGCTGCGATAAAAGCAGAATTTACTGTCTTCCTTCCTCGCACGTGTTAACAGAATGCACGTATGTCATCGAAAACCGTGCAGGACTGAAGGAAAAGCTAACGCAACTCCCGCGAATGCAGGCCTGAACATATTCAAATTATTCGTTTGGCTTCTGACTGCGTTTGATTAGGCACTTTTGACGGCGCTGAATTAGTTTTGGTGGGAGTATCTTGAGTTCTTCATTACTGCGAATGTACAGCGACTTGCTTCCTTTTTTCGTTTTTCTTCCACTTCGTGTGTCTTCATACAGTAGTACTGAACAAAATAATATCAGAAACCTTGTAGTTCACAAAAAATGGTTCAAATGGCTCTGAGCACTATGGGACTTAACAGCTGTGGTCATCAGTCCCCTAGAACTTAGAACTACTTAAACCTAACTAACCTAATGACATCACACACATCCATGCCCGAGGCAGGATTCGAACCTGCGACCGTAGCAGTCGCGCGGTTCCGGACTGCGCGCCTAGAACCGCGAGACCACCGCGGCCGGCTGTAGTTCAAATTTAATAACATGTAAGTGGGCAGGGACTTTAAAGACTCCAGACGAGTGAGTGTATTGAAATATTGCCGAATACTTAGCGGAAATGTGTTGCTAAAGCGATTACTACTGACTAAACTTTGGATTTATCTCGGCCACTGGCATTTGCTCAGCTTTTTAGCACTATTTTTGAGGAGCATCTTTTCTGAATGAGATCTAATTTCACGATGCTAAACTGAAGAATTGAACCCATCAAGTGCATATATAGACGGACATAGAAAGTCTGTAGGGATACAAACATGGAAAAAATGCTAATTACGCAGCCCTCTAGTCAATATGTGCGACAGTTAATACTGGTCGTCTTAAAACTTTTCCTCTTAGTTGTGCGTCCACGTTAGCACTATATCGGTCCTCTCCAGAAGCTATCCGCTTTGGACCCGTCGTCATTGCTGATCATCTCGCAACTTTATGGAAATAGAGTCACACTATCTTCACGGAGGACTCTAATCGTAAAAATAATTCAGTGCAGCTAATTGGCATTCTCAAAATAGTTCATAATATCAAATGTGAAATGGGAAATAGTTTTTTTTTTTTTTTTTTTTTTTTTTTTTTTTTTTTTTTTACGAGGGACAACTACAGAGAAAGCTACTGTATTAGACATTCTCGGAAGAAAATATAAATACTGGATATGTCGTAAAGAGTATGGGACACTGCATCTTCTCTTCCGTACTCCTATCTTATGAAACAATGCAGCCATTACAGACAAAAAACCAACGAGTTGTTTTGTACTACGCAGCAATTTACTGAATTTGAAATGTGGCAATTTATTGTATTGCGTTGCGAGAGAAGAAACGCATGGGCGATGAATTCCTGTTCGTGGGAACGCACACATAGTCTATGAAAGTAAATAATGTGAAACTATCTCGACAGGAATACTAGGGTTTAACGCCTTGTCCCGGTGACGCGGTCGTCAGAGACGGGGCGTAGCCTCTTGTTGGCTAAGGAAATCTGAACCATTGCGCCACTTTCCTTAAACGATTTAAGTAAGGCACGGATGGCAGGCTGGGATCTGAATTGCTATTCTCCCAGACAAAGCACATCAACCACCGCACTGTCTCACCTGGAACCGTGACAAAAAGCGTCTGTTACAAGACCTGGCCTGGTACCTACTAGCAGGTAGGCTCATACATCATGCAGACACAGGTTCACCTCAAATGACTAAGGGCTATGCACTAGGGTGATTCCATCGGGAAGGCGATAGAAAAATGTCCCCAGCCCTCACCCATATTACACGAACGTTATAAAACTGAAGAGAGAGAAAGAGAGAGAGAGAGAGAGAGAGAGAGAGAGAGAGAGAGAGAGAGAGGGATTGATCACGTTTCAGCCACGTAGGATCCTGCGTGTTTTCGTTTTGCTTGTGACCACTGAGACGTATCACATTTATATTACTGTTGATCTATGTCAGCTAAACATCTACGTTGCTTTACGTTGTTACAAAAATAGTTTCCTTTTTCCCGTTTGCTACCGGTCAGTGCCACAGGCCACCCAAAACTCGAACATACAATACATCCATGCGATGTTAAATGACGTAAACACTCCCGATAGTGGAGGTATAGTCCTCCGAAATGCGTAAGGCTAGTTGGAAACTGCACAAAGTAAAATTTGTGCACGTACTATAATCTGTGAAATTTGTGCCCAGTATTCCTGGAAGCTACCTGCTCACCAAGATACGTCTTGCCCATATCCTGTGAGTCCTCGTCGACCAGAAAAGCTCCGCATGATCCACGATCTACCTGTACTGCTGACGTCCTCCTCCACGGAGTGGATAGCCACTTAGGTACGAGTCTGTAGCATTCGTATCGCTCAATTCGTGCTTTTTGCATATGTGTATGCCTCTTGGTTCAATACAGAACGTTCAACGACCATCCCCAGCAAGCCATCGTAAAGTATATCTTAAGGAGAACCAAAGCAGAAAGGATTGTGATTTGGCGCTGTTGAAAAACGGAAGCAACGGATATCCGATGAATGCGAAACACCAAACGTTGAAAAGTGCCTGGTTCAAAAGTGCTTTAACGAGAAACTCCATATGACGCTCGCTCAGAAGTACCGTACACTAATCAGGCGAAGGAGACGGACCGAGAGGAAGAGAATCCGACTTCCAGTATATATTTCAAAGAGTTAGGTTATCTGGACAATCTAGGGCGCGAGTTACGAAGTGCAAGAACAGCAGGCAACGAAGAGCACGTTATAAAATCAACGGGACAAACCTTACGGAAATCAAAAGGAAAATTATCATCGTTCCCGATTGTAAGAATTCTGGCATTACTGTTCTTGCTCGAACACCACTTCATGAGGTGTTATTAAAAAGCAAAAGACCATGCAAGAGCCACTGGCTGCGCTATCTACCGGGCAAGCTACGCATTTCAGACAGGAAGATTTAGAGTACATTCCGTCGGTCTTTTATGGAGCAAATTTCAGTACACAGGACACCAACGCGTAGTGGCATGTATAATATAATAAATGTAACTGGTTACAGCAATTTGTATTTTCAGTTGGTTTTCATAACGGTCACTAAAATATTAATATTTCTCTTTCTCAGGAAAGCTTTTCTTGCCATTGTTTAGTTTATAATGCGTTAGTACATAGTTACGATATACAGATAATTTTTACTTATGGACCGTCTGACAGCAACTGAATAAAACAAAATTTTAGTGCCATACGCGTTTCGCATTTATTTTCTGCAAGGCATCATCAGTGGCAGGTTCCGTGGACAATTTCTTACATATTACGCTCCTGTTGCATTTTTGGTGTTGTTCTTCTTCTCTTATGGAGTCTCAATTGTATTTTTTACTTATGGACCGTAATATTACACGCAACTGAGGAAGACACGACAACAAAAGTTGAAGATGTCGTTAGTGCATAGGTTTGTTGCGTTTGATAAACAGAACGGGTACACATAACAGAGACTTCAGCTTTCAGTAATGTATTCCCCTTCACCATTTACAACAGCCTGCCAACGCTGGTGGAACTTATTGATTAAGAGCGAAAAAGATGAAAATCTGAGAGCGCAAAATCAGGCGAATAAGGTGGGTGGGGAATGACTTCCCGGTCCAACCCCTGAATAGTACTTTTGGTCAGTCTAGCAGAATACGGACGAACGTTATCGTGGAGTAGCATCTCTTTAAGCAGTCTTCCAGGTCGTTATTCTTAGATTGAGTCTGCAAGACGTCTCACTTGTTGACCATAAATGTCGGCAGTGATAATAATACCTCGGGGAAGCAATTCTTAGTACGTCGCACCGTTGCAGTTCCACCAGATGCATAACATTATCTTGTGTGGGTGTGTGCACGGCTTTCTACGGAGAGTTACTGCTTTGTTAGGGTGCAACCATTCCTCTCTTTTCCTTATGTTTGCATCAACATAAGCAAAACGAAGATAATGGAATGTAGTCGAATTAAATCGCGTGATGCTGCGGGAATTAGATTAGGAAATGACACGCTTAAAGTAGTAAATGAGTTTTGCTATTTGGGGAGCAAAATAACTGATGATGGTCGAAGTAGAGAGGATATAAAATGTACACTGGCAAAGGCAAGGAAAGCATTTCTGAAGAAGAGAAATTTGTTAACATGAGTATAGATTTAAGTGTCAGGAAGTCGTTTCTGAAAGTATTTTCATGGAATGTAGCCTTGTATGGAAGTGAAATGTGGACGATAAATAGTTTAGGCAAGAAGGGAATAGGACCTTTCGAAATGTGGTGTTGCAGAAGAATGCTGAAGATTAGATGGGTAGATCACATAACTAATGAGGAGGTATTGAATAGAATTGGGGAGAAAAGGAGTTTGTGGCACAACTTGACAAGAAGATAGGACCGGTTGGTAGGACATGTTCTGAGGCATCAAGGGATCACCAATTTAGCATTGGAGGGCAGCGTGGAGGGTAAAAATTGTAGAGGGACACCAAGAGATGAATACACTAAGCAGATTCAGAAGGATGTAGGCTTCAGTAGGTACTGGGAGATGAAGAAGTTTGCACAGGATAGAGTAGCATGGAGAGCTGCATCAAACCAGTCTCAGGATTGAAGACCACAACAACAACAACAACAACAACAACATGTTAGCATAAAGACATCATTTCTCGTCTCCACAGGATAGGAATGGTAGGTGTCGTACAGGGGCCAATCGATGACGAGCAAGCAGAGATGCACATATGGCGACCCACTAATTTTTGTGATTTTGTCTTAGAGCATGTGGTACCCATATACCCGATTTTTGAGCGCTTCCACACTGCATGCAAATATCGCACGATGCTTGAATGGACACAGTTCATCACATTTGCTACTTCTGGGGTACACTGACATGTATCACTGTGGGTTAATGCGTTTAACCGATCTTCATCAAACACCGACGGTCCTCCTGAAAGTGGAGAGTCACTAATGTCAAAACAATCCTACTTAAAACTAGAAAAACCTTGCCCCATACACGGCGCAAATGTTTCTGGCTGTCTCCACTGCTGTCACCACTTTATTGAATTCAAATAGGCAAATATGACGGAAACGTTCTCGATTTCTCCATTTGGCACTCCAATTTCGAGAGGTCATAGCTCCACTCACTGTCTCCAAATCACGAAATTTACTCAGACAGCTACAATGAACGACAGCTACAATGAACTAGAAACGAAAAGAAAATGACAAACGATAAATAAATCTGTAGCAGCTGTAATACCAACATACAAAATAAAAACGCTATGAACTTATGTACGAACCTAATTTATCGTTCAGCTTATTCGCATCTTGGCAACGGCCTTGCCGCAGTGGTTACACCGGTTCCCGTGACATCACCGAGGTTAAGCGCTGTCGGGCTTGGCCGGCACTTGGGTGGGCGACCACTGGGGCCGCCATGCACTGTTGCCATTTTTCGGGGTGCACTCAGCCTCGTGATGCCAATTGAGGAGCTACTTGACCGACTAGTAGCGGCTTCGGTCAAGAATACCATCATAACGACCAGGAGAGCGGCGTGCTGACCCCACGCCCCTCCTATCCGCATCCACCCCTGAGGATGACACGGCGGTCGGATGGTCCAGGTAGGCCACTCGTGGCCTGAAGAGGGAGTGCTTTTTTTAATTCGCATCTTGGAAAAATGGCTACTTACTGTCTGCTATGTACAGTCATGAAATGGATTTTGCTATCGCCCCTGTTCTTTGCTTAACTGGTCGTGCCTGTGGGACGCAGACAGACAGGGCACGCTGGACGCTGGATCGCCCCGCGCTGGTCGCTCTTTTAATCTGGCCACCAAAGCGGCCGCCCCTGGCCGCCGTGCCGTGGCGACGCCGGCGCTCCCCCGGCTTTCCCCCGACATTAACTGAAAAGCGCTGGAAATGGGATGGTGCCACAAAAGCCAGATTCCTCTCCAAAACGAGGGGCGTCGCGCGACCGGGAATTGGGGAGGCCTGTTTTCAATAGGATCGGCCCAAAACACTCCTTTAGCGACGCGAAATGGTTACGTTAGTTTATTAAAACATATTTTACTTCCTACTAAGTCAATCAACAATTCGGGGAGGGGGGAGGGGATAAAACACCAGCCACACATTAAAACGAAAACTAATGGACTGTCAAAGATCTCGGTTAACTATTACCAACCAGATTACCACAACACGTTTCAGTAGCATTCTGAAAGCACGTACATTTTTTCCTTGCTTCTGTTTATACCTGATGCTGCTGTGCCGTATGGGAAAGCGCCGTCGCTGACACCCAAACCTTCAGACGTCAGACGCTCAGATCGGTACCAAACATTGTATCTAGATAGAATATCAATCAAAACACCGATTTAGTTCGTGCTATGTGCTGTCGTCAAATAGAACATGCGTAAACGGTAATTAAAAGTAACAGCAGAACTACGGAGCACATGAAAGGCGTATCTGTAAGTGACGATGCTCTTGACCTATCGTGGGTAATTTCGGAAAGCGGGAGGTCGTCGTACTAAAGGTCCCGTGTTCAAACCGGAGTGATGACAATTTGTTTTAACTGTCTACACGCGAAACTGTTATACGGGAGAACATTTTCCTGGCATGTAAAAGGACTTTTTCGAAGTTTGTATCAGTGTTCTTTTGGCAGTCTGCTTTCACTTGGTTAACAGAAATTAGCAAATCTACAGAGTACATTTATATAGATATCTGTGGTGATCTGTAGGACATGTGCGACAGAAAAGGCACCACTCGTGATGAAGCAGCTAGTGCATTTGCAGTTTCACAGAATAAACAAACACTCGGAGCAATAGAATAAAGAAGCAGTTGCATCACACGTTCGGAAAATAGTCCCATATAACGCTTTCACCCATTATACAGTAAAAAATAATCTTTATCATTGGCGTATAATCCCAGGGGGACGATCTAACGCTCTACCAACTTCCCCAAGGAAGCAATAAATGTTAGTTACTCACAGTTATCCTTTTCTTGTGCACCTTAGTTCTGGTGTTACTTTTAATAAACGTTTACGCCCGTTCTGCTGAACGACAGCGCACAGTATAAACTAAATCGGTGTTTTGATTGATACTGCATCGGCATAAAACATTTTGGTACCGATCTGACATCTGGAGGTTTGGGCGTGAGTGACTGTTGGAGGATACAAAATGACTTTGAAAAAATTTCTGGTTTGTGTAATGAATGGTAATTACCTCTAAATGTAGAAAAACCTAAGTTAATGAAGATGAGTAGGAAAAAAAAACCCAAATGTTAGAATACGGTATCAGCAGCGTGCTGCTTGACACAGCCACGTCTATTAAAAATCTATGCGTAACGTAGCAAAGCGATACGAAATGAAATGAGCCTGTGTGGACTGTAATAGGGAAGCCGAATGGTCGACTTCGGTTTATAGGGAGAATTTTAGAAAAGTGTGGCTCACCTGTAGTGCGACCGACTGTTCGAGTGATTGGGATCCGCACCACGTCTGTTTTAAGGAAGGTATCGAACTAATTCAGAGGCAGATTGATAGATTTGTTCTGATTTGTTACCGGTAAATTACAACAAATGCAAGTTTGTTTCGGAAACACAAATGGGGATATTTAGATTGAAGGCGACTTTCTTTTTGAGAAGTGCCACTGAAGGAATTTAAAGAACCGGCATTTAAGGCTGACAGCAGAAATATTCTACTGTCGCCAACATACATTTCGCGTAAGGGTTATAAAGATAAGAGTAGAGATATTACGGCTCGTAAGGAAGCATATAGATAGTTGTTTTGCGAGTGGAACATGGAAGGAAATGACGAACAGTAGTACAGGATACCCTATGCCAGACAGTATACGGTGGCTTGCGCAGTGAGTGAGTGTGTGTGTGTGTGTGTGTGTGTGTGTGTGTAGATGTAGATGCAGGTGTCTCAAATCAGTATGACAATATTCTCAAGCTCCTACGCCATTATCATTAAGGTAATTGTGAGCTAGTAATTATTAGCACAGGCGATTTCTGAGCGTTTCTTCATCTCAGCAGAGGCAAAAATGGGAAATGATTTTGGTATTTTTATGCCGTAGCTCATCAAACTACAGAATCACCAGCATAATCGTCATTTTAACTTCGAATTATGGTTTCTTCACCCAGCAAAAATATTTAGATTATGTGCCACATCTACTGTTAAGCTATTACCTAACTGGTAAAAGTTTAACATTTTTCTACGAACAAAGTACGACAAAAGACGACATACATCTGCCCTGCTCCTTGCCCAGTCTCGAAGTGCTAGTTTTTTAGCACAGTTATGGTGTGCTATTAGTGTCAACTATTCCAAGTTAATTTACAACAGTTACTCTGTTATTATATTTCACTGCTAACAAATTCGTTATTTTTACATTTTCTTGAAGTTACTTTCCTAAAAGTTCAGAAGCGCTAATCTGCTGAAATCTGAACAAAAAACAGTCAATATATTAAGGTATTTTATGACGGTGATATAATTTTTGTTTTAAAAGCGTCACATTATTTTAAAAAAGCATTAAGCTCAGCTCATGTACCTAAAAAATTGTTACATTTATAACTGGCACCCTGTACTAGGAACTGTGATTTCCTTTGTTAGAACAAATAAACAAAGATCGTCTTGGTCAAAACTTTTTATCATCGACTACCGTTTTGAATCTGCGCTATATCTTCAGATCTGGCGCCGCAAAATGCAGTTTGTCAACATTGGGATTGGAAAACTGATAACTGTGGTCGGTAATAAAAGAAACAACGTTCCATGCGGTGTTTGTTTATTTATTTAGATCTATTTAGTCGATAAAGATAAGTCCGCAAGGGTACTCCCAAAGGTTTTGCGTTGTTTCACACCGCAGTTTGATACTACAAAGACCGGCGTAACACACTTATGGTCATTGTATCTGTAATGTGTTCAAAGTTTTCCTTGTATAAAAACGTTCTTGTATAGTCCGAGTGCGAAAACAGGCTTCAATTCGATCGGTTATATGCAAGGCAATTAGAGCGGTATTACTTCAGCACTGAGTTGTGGGTCCCATAAGAGTTTGAATAGTACCACTGTCGACAAACTGCCTATTGGCTTCTGTCTCGGGTTCTTCGGCCAACGTTCATCTAATGATCTTTCTGACGTTTCGCCAGCACGAGTGGCTGGCATTGTCAAAGCTTCACCCTCCATTGCCGGTGGTGGGTGGAGCTTTGACAATGCCAGCCACTCGTGCTGGCGAAACGTCAGAAAAATCATTAGATGAACGTCGGCCGAAGAACCCGAGACAGAAGCCAATAGGCAGTTTGTCAACAAGTGGCCACGAAAGCCTTAACAATTTTGTAGTACCACTGTCCTCTACATTGATGTAAATTTTCAAATGGTGTAGACCAACAATGTAGCGACTTCCCTAATCCAGTTAACTTCAAGGCGGTTCATTAACAACCTGCCTTACACTATTATTCGCGTTATTCAGAGTGTTGGATCTCTCACTATAATATAACAGATTTCTAAAATTGACACCACAACAAACAGTGTTTGTGGTGTCACCGCCAGACACCACACTTGCTAGGTGGTAGCCTTTAAATCGGCCGCGGTCCATTAGTATACGTAGGACCCGCGTGTCGCCACTATCAGTGATTGCAGACCGAGCGCCGCCACACGGCAGGTCTAGAGAGTCTTCCTAGCATTGTACAGCCGACTTTGCTAGCCATGGTTCACTGACAAAATACGCTCTCATTTGCCGAGACGATAGTTAGCATAGCCTTCAGCTACGTCATTTGCTACGACCTAGCAAGGCGCCATTACCAGTTACTATTGATGCTGTAAAACATGTACCGTCAAGAGCGATGTTCACCAATTATGGATTAAAGTTAAGTATTCCAGCAGCTACGTACGTTTTTTGCTAGTCAAATTTCCTTGACCTTTTCCAGACCTCACGCCAGCCTGCGTGAGCCAAAACGCGTGTCTTTCGGCTTCCTCTCGTAGTGGGTTGGCGCTCTTGCCAATCCACAACAGTGTTGAGCCGGATGTTTCCTGCTAGCTCTGTTATGGGGAGTCACTGTTTTCCTATAATTTTTGATATTTCAGTTCTCTCATAATGAAATATAACTATGAAACGAAACTGTCATCTATAACTTAAGTAGAAAACTGAATGAAAGATGTGCAGATCCTTCGTCGCCGTGGTTCGTAGCTTCACAGCTTAACGTAACATTGGTGATCTGTATTTTCACGCTGGCGTGCATGCACAGGACTACGTAACTAAATTACAGGTGCCTGTAACGGAACTTCAGCACTTAATAAGTTTAAAGTTTCATTTGAGCCCAAGAAGTGTGCAAACGTTTGATTGCTACACATAAGGTGGACTGTATGGATAGTCATTCTCTTGGGTAATGTTTCATGTGTGACGTTACTGTGAGCAAAATATGTGGTGGTGAACTCTAAAACAAGAAAGACATGAAAGCAAATGGGCTACAAAATTTTAAGGACTAGAATAACATATTAAGGGCTACAATAACGGCTGTTGACCGTCATTTTCGTTGCCAGTGACTGGGAACGTCCATAAAAATTCCAAGTTCTTAACACAACTACGATTCGTTCGAACACGGCAGTCCTTTGAAAACGTCACCTATCACCGAGTAAAGATCCAGCTCAACAGATGCGTTCTAGGGCTGCTGCGGCTTAATATGTATTCCGCTTCCGCAATCCAGAAATGCGTGCCCGCTAACTCAATGAACCTTAAAATCGTAGCTCTTATTTACATACGTTGTATTTGTTTTTACTACTGCTCCTAATAAATGGAAACAATTTTGCACAGTGACTACAGATGATGCACTACTGATAAATCTACATCTACTAAAGCTATAGGGAAACTATGCTAATAATGAAAATCCACATTTTATTACGTAAGGGTAGCTTTAAAACTCTGGAAGTTTTGGGAGAGACAGAAAAACCTTTATTTACGCAAGTGGCTCCATGTATGGCTTCATAGTGGCAGAAACTGATAGAGATGTTGTCGCTCAGGTTCCCTTGCCATTTACATGAAAGATTTAGTATGATAATGCTACCCCGTTGGTCAAACAAACCTGTAACCACGCGTGCTGCTCTTCTTTGAATACGTTCAGTATTCATTGTTAGTCCTATTTCATACCGGTGCCGTACGCTCGGGCAGTATTCTAGATGGGAAGCAGTAGGACTCTGTAAGGAGTCACCTTGGTGGTCTGCCTTGATTTTCCCAGTATCTCACCGATGAAGTTAAGTTTTCCACCACCTTTACCTACGTCTCAGCCTATGTGACTATTGCATCAATATAAACATGGAAAAATACCTGTCATTCACACCGGTGAGTCTTGTCTGTATGTGAGAGCGGAGGTCAAACAACAGCTCTAGGGATTGTAATTTCCATAAGTGGAATTTAAAATGACGGATTTATGTTAAGAAAAGATCTCTCGCAGACAATTTGAAAACGACACGCCACGTGCGGATGAACACGTAGGTCTACGTACATTCTCCCCGAAAATATCCTGCAGGAGGTGTGGAACGAACCGTGGCGCGCCCTTGCCCGAGCTTTCGTTTTATTTTTTTATCGTTCCGAGAAGCCACTCGACACGCGAGGTGCGGCTGATAAGCTGCTTCCTCCTTCAAATAGAACGTCTCTCCGGGAGCGACCGCAAGGTGCATGCCGGTCCACACCTACCTGTCACGGATTAGAACGTATCCACGGCTGATTTCAAGCGTGACCCGTTTCTATAAAATGTTAAACGGTGACAATTGAGTGACGGTGTTACAATATGCCGCTGGAAGACTAGCCGTTGAATTGAAGTCATAAACAAATAAATACAATATCAATGACAATATCAACGACTGAATATTGCAGGTAAGTAGAAGGGAGGGAGGAAGAGGGTTGGGTGCGATGTGGTAAAATTCTGACATATTTCGAAATTAATTACAAAGCTTAAAAAGAATCACAAAAATTACAGTCCCTCGGCGGATGTGAATGGTGAAGAGAGTATAATGAATCAATATTAAATTACAAAATTAATTTGTAAATCAATGAAAGAAATTTATTCGAACCTTCGAAGCGCCAACTTATGATATTAATACATTGTTTATTTCTGGTTACGGCGTCTTCACTATAATTAGTACAATGGTAAAAATAGCCACAGATGGTTTTCTGACAAACTTACAGAATTCTACTGAGGTACACTAGAGACGCATTCTACCGAATCAAATAGGCTCGACCGCAGAGTGTACAAGAAGGGGAACAGAGTTACTTGTGGTCAGACTGACCACAGCGTCAGAAATTGTGGCGACACCGTTATCGTTTTCAGATGACTGAAAGAAAAACTTTGATGTTACAGAAGAAAACAACGTTAAACAATGTTGCTTGTAACAACTTTTTAATTTGGGTTACTGAAGGGATATTTACTTCCCGTGAAAATCATTATAGCGGTATTACAGCTGTCAAAACGTAGTCTCCCTCATCATCCTTGTCTAGGGTAAGGAGTACGACAGTCTTGAGAGTGATACTTATGGCCTCAAAAATTACCCGACAATTTAGTTCACAACGTCTGGTGTATTTAACTGCACAGATTTAGTAAAACATTGGTTTATTAACTTTCAGTGGCTATTGTGCAAGCTCAATAGAGCAGCTCGTTAGACATGCACATTGATCTTAAGTGTCAATAAATGCCATTACAAGAAAGAACACAGCTTGATCACATGCAGTCGTTTAAGCGACTCCACAGATAACTTACTTGAATGATTTATTTATTTAGAACGTTAAAGGCGGGAAATTGTTACATTGATACTAGACCATCGTAAATTTTAGTACATATTCAATTCAAAGGAAGTAAAGTTCATGCGCTACTTAATTACAATACAAGGTCTCCTTTGGTATGTCACGTACATAATAAGAACAAAAAGACCTGTTTTACGCCTTGTATTGACAACACCAGCTTGGCGAAAACCTCGAATTGGTGCCAACAGCAGTCTTAAACTTTACGAGCGTTTAGTAACTTAGGGTTAAGAGGTATTTTCACTTGCCTTCTGGCATTGTAACAGTAATCTGGTAGTAACCCCAGTCAACGGGAAACAGAAGATAACTTGTATACAGTCCCTAACCTGTGGTGCCCGTGTGTTGAAAGTCCAGCACTCGCCACAAAAAAGTAGACGAATTACTCTGTAGACAACCACTAGTGTCCAGCATTTTGTGTCAAAACACTCCAGGAAACAGTTCTTGAAACTTATGAACTCCATTTTGTGGATATTCGACTATAGTATGTCCCAGAAACAACTCAACAAAGAACGAAGTAATTACCATCTTTTAGATATTTAAGCCATTCCTAATATCCGTGTTTCGTACGGAAAAAATTGGGAAAATTTCTGTCTTGTACGTAACACAGTTAGTTCAGTTTTATTTCACCAACACACGTTGCAATTTCGAACTATCGGCCACTGAAAATAACAGTTAAAGTGCTGGAACACGTATCGGGAAGGACAGCGATTTGCGTAAGGCGGAAGTTCTCTCTAATAGTGCTCTGGATCAAATGACACTTTTAAGCGTGAAGGAGGCTGAGCACAGTTCTCTGTGATAGCTCCTACATAACAATCTGTACCACGAATCTGTGGTTCCACTTTGAAACGTGGTAGTAAAGCGCGACGATGTTTGCAGACCGACTCTCAGGTTATTAATTGCGAAAATAGCTACGAAAATTCATTCCGGGTGACACATTGTAACAACAACGAGAAACACCACCGCAAGTTTACTGGACGACTCTGTTTTGTTTCCCGATAGAAGAAGAGCTGAGTGTAAGAGGAATATGGCTCTGCGACATTTTGCGTAACAGCACACCTTTCCCCACGGCTAATTGCGAAACGGACTGTCGATCGCGCGAAGTCGTGTTGCCTCTAATTTTAACCGACGAGCGAAACGTAAGCCGTTCCAGATAGAGCGGAAATTGATAAACGAGTAATACGCACAAGCGTCGCCGTTCCGACTGAGATACGGCACAGTGGGAGCCACGTTACAAGTACACCGAACTCCCTCCTCTTCGTCCCAATAACACGATCGGCGTCTGATAGCGCTATTAACAATAATTAAAGAGAACTCTTCACTGAACTGTGTTGTCCAGACAATGTTATTCACATGTTTACCGTCAGCAAAATTATCAGAACAGGAAATTATAATATAAATCTCTTCTTGCAACAGCAAACTTAACGGTAGACTCAGCTGTCTTGTCGAGCAAGAATAGTTTCTGCGGAGAAATACAGCACATCCTTCAGTATAAAAGTTGAATATTATGTTCTGCAATATAGACTACAGTATTAATATTAATTTGGTCTTGGTAAGACAGAATGGCCGTCTAACGAGGTTTGAGGAAATATTTTTGGAGCTTTGTAGGCTGCCCCTAGCGAGAAAAGGAAGCATAATCTTCCTTTTCCACCGTGGAGCAGCTGCACAACTGTTTTATTTATTGCGCTCTGCGCGTACGCCTTCCGACATATCTACGGATTTTATGTACATATGATAAAACATGTTTTTATATCATTTTTCGTATTAAATTTTCTGTGCAAAACGACTCATGGGCTGGTGAACACTTATCTGTTCGGTCAGACACGACTAACTTTGTGATAGATGTTGGGGCTCTTGGGAGTGTGAGGACTTCACTGTCAAACAAAAATCATTTACACGTTCGCTGCATCCGCTTTATTTTTAATATTAATTAAATAACTCGCTTGCAAATACTACAGTCTAGTACCTCATGTCACCTATGGGAAGCGGCTTGTAACACTGACTGTTTGATATACGTTATGCTTCTACTAGATTGTCGATAATGTTTATGCATAAATTCAGAATAAATACATAACGTGTAAGCAGATTCCGAGAGATTAATGTGAGTAGATATAAAGAATGGCGAGTAACATTTCACAACAAATTCCGTCTCGATGTGTGACGCTCTCATTCGCTTGTGACTCATGCCAATATTCAGTAGAGATTATCACTGAATGACGAAATGCTTTTCTATGTAAACCACGTCACGGCTGACTCGCTTTCAAAAACGCTGTTTAATATTTAATTCATGCTGTGGTATTCTGATTCCGCAAAATGTTGTAGATGAGAGTAGTAAACTTACGACTAACCAAACCTCTCTGAGGACTATGGTTAGTGCGTTTAACTTTATGTATATCTGTATTTTTGACGCCTCATTCTTGCAAGTTGAGTTGGTTAAGGCGATAAAGAGGTCGTAGTTTCTACCAACAGCGACCTGAGATGTGTGCTTAGACGATAGCAGCTATTGCTTGTCCATTGGACAGCGTCCGTTTTGGCAATGAAATTAGTCAACAGTTTGCAGAGTTATAGGTGTGGACCACATTGGATTTATTGCGCACACTAAGATTTTACTAAAAATTTTACTTGTTCACATAAAATGGGTGTTTGGCTACGAAGCATCTGCATTGCGTAATGCATAAATAAAAGTATTTTACTCTGTAAATTAGTGTTGCCTTTTTTTCAGTGATGTGACAATTGATAAGTAATGCGTAGAACTGGTGCAGTATCCGATGAAGAAATTTTCAATATTTTTTTTCTAACTTTTTAATATTAAGAATAATTTTTACGAGATGACGCAAAACGTTGTTCTCACCGTCCATAATCGATTCATTTCTGTGTGGTGGAGTATGTCGGACTCTCACATTGCAACTTATTCGCATAAATAATTTCACAACTGTAGTATTAGGGGAAACAGGCTCATGCATTCTCGGCTTACATATAGCCGTCTCTCGTTTCTTTAGTTTTCTCAGTTAGAAGGACGAAACACTCCGTCATGTATATAAATATATACTTACAATTGGGAGGGATGCTAACCACGCATTAAGAGCCGTCGCAGTAAATACGTGGTAAAACTACTGTTTGGTGCAGAGAGCACGGGCTTCGTTTCCATTGTTACTGCGTAAATGGCAAACTTTATAGCTCTCAAAGAAGGAAAAAATTATGAGCCAATGAACACTTTAAACGTCTGCGTGGTCTAAACATTTTTAATACATTATTACATTGATGACTGTCGTAAAGACACAGTATGTGACATGAGAAATTAAATATCTTTCAGGGATGGCAATAGCCCGAAGAAACGTGTATTTATTTAGCAAACAGCAGTTGCATTGGGGTAAAAAATAGATGTGCGACAACCTGAAGTACCGTTTAACTAATGAGAAAGTGGCTCTCCGGACTCAAGAAATTTTCAGTGTCAAATAAATACGTATGCAATATGGACTTACTAGCTTTGCTGTAGAACAGTTTACAAAAATGCCATCAATATTTTCTAATAATGTATTACGTATCTCAGCTCGCGTGTTACAGAAAATAGACGTAATTTTTATTAGAGGAAAGGAACCTGTGGATATCTTGTTGGCGAACTGAGTCGAAACTAAAGTATTTCGTACAAAATACGTTATTCACGTCAGTTGTTGAAAATATTACGCTTATAATATTATTACACGTTGCTGACAGGTTATTGTACAACAGACATGCAACTACTTCTTCCCAAGTTCACTTTTTCCATCTTGATTAATACCATAGATAGATCACTTAGCGTGTCAGCAAAAATACGAGGTACATGTTTTATAGCACTCTCCTGCTGAACAGTACGCTACATGCGAAATACGTTTAATTTGTAACTTTTTACGATTTAAATGTATCTAAACCGTGAAGACAATGACTAAAAGAAAATTTCAAATGCTTTCTCTTTTAGACCCTGCGGAGGTGCAGGTCCCATATAAGAACAATAACAAGTGGTTAAAGTCAAACGAAGTGTAACCAATGTTACACAAAATGGTTGAAGAGTAAGTGTGTAATGACGAAGATGAATTTGCAAGCTTCCTGTCGACAATAAAATGTGAAGAAAAATTGTACTACTTCTCTTAAGAACATGATTATACTGAAAATGTTCCAGTGAAGGGAAAGTCTTTGCGTTTCCGCTTTGACTGAGTTTTATCCAAATTCATTCATTTGTTTTTGTAGGTGTGTGTAAGTGTTTGGGCGGGACGGAGGTTTAAATTGTGATTCAGTGCAAATAGTGATTAGCTTTTTGGGTCTGACGGAAAAGCTGCGCCAAACAATATCGACCACTGTACTCCCGGAAGTCTACAAGATTCTACGACAGATGTTTGCATCGTATGAACACTTTACCTGCCCATAGGAATATGTTTCCTTGATCAACATTCTTTGCATGTAAAGTGTGACAACTTTGCGTTGCTGTTAAGTTTCCCCATGTGGGAACGGAACGATTCGTTAGAGAACACAAGCCAAAGAATCGTGACAAACATAAATGATATGATATATGTGCTGTGACCGCGAAACTACTTGTCCGGCAAAAATAACATGCATAATGAGAAGTCTTACTACGACAGATCAGTCATAAGAGAGTCGGAAGCTGTTGCAAGAACTCCTCTAATGTCTACATCAGCATCACGAGCACGTGTTGACATTTTCGTGAATAACTGATAACAATTGTTTTCGGCTACGATTGAGGCAGCTATTCCATACACGCTTTGTTTAATGTTAAACTGCTTACAAATTCAATGCGCATCAGTGAATCCAAATCTGACTCTCTTGATTGTTTAAGTTTCTTCAAAAAGTACGCTAAGGACCTACAAGGAACACTGTCGACGTGCTCTAGCTCAGTTCGTATTGAATTACTATTGTCAGCCGAATTGTGCTACAAGATGTCCGGATGAAACGTACATTAGTATAAAACGTAATAACTTGAAACGTAATTGATATATTTATTGGACAAAATGCTCATTGCCAATAAGTAAGCATTATATTTCCACAGCAAATTACCCCACCGACCTTATACGAAAGGCTAGTAGCGGTGTTCTCTTTCTTACTCAGATTTAGGATTCTCTTGTATGCAGAACACATCATGCTACTTTTCTCTGATATTTAACGAAAGTGGATCGACCGTATCAGAGGCGATGATGCTAGAAGGTGTACAGTTTACGAGATACACGAACAAAGTAGTAGATAAATCGGGCTTTGTGTGACAACTCGTAAATAACACGTGCAGCCGTGAAGTGGATGCTACTGACAGGTGGGTTGTGGAGAACATTCAAACTTTATTCTCGGTGCGGTGACCATGAGTGAGTAGAATTTTCGACTTGTTTACACAAGTGATGACTGGATTGCAGTCAGCGCCACTATGAACATCACTTCTCGAAATGATGCTTAGAAGGGAAGACCGCCTGTCATTCCCATTGAGAGACTTGTAAGGTATGTCCCCTCTTTGTCTCGAATAGTTACCGAGCACCCTCCCTCAAGAGGAGACACGGAGAAGAACTGCGATATACGTCATAACTTTGTTTACGAGGCACAGAACTTCATGTAAACAATGATAAAACTTTCTAGTGCCAGACACTGCAAGAAAGGCATCGTACGCAACGAAAAATTTGCAAAACTCTGCCTTCCGACTGTCAAATAAAGTACTGCAGCCCCCGAATTAATTAAGGAACATGCACTGCAAGGCACAGTGCTATTTGAATGAATCTTATTGTCGTTGACCACTTTAGGATCTATGAAGGTAGTGTAAATACTTAAGCAGGCTGCCATCTTGTATTGGTTAAGAACGAGATGTTAAGCACCCAAATTCGCATTATTGTCGACACGAAACATTCACGAAGAGCATTGGGAGGAGGAAAATTTCACTGGTGTTCCCGAACACTTTGGTTCGCACACGTACTATAGATGGGTGACAACTGGAGGGCCACGCTGGCCAAATCCACACGGGCATGCCGGGGGCAGCGTCTCTCACCTGGAGGTGGAGACGCGGGGGCGACGTCCGAGTTGTCGGAGGAGTTGTCCGACGAGTCGCGGCCGGTGGCGTCGTCTTCGGCAGCGTCGGAGGCGGCGTCGGGTAGCGCGCGAGGGGGCGTGACGGCGTGCGGCCGGCGGCCCAAGAGGGCGGCGTGGGCGGCGGGAGGTGAGTCGTTGTTGTTGTTGTGATGGAACTTGGCGAGCGAGAAGTCGAGCGGCTGGTCGGCCGCCGACACGGGCGGCGGCGGCGGCGGCGCGGGAGGCTGCGGGGGCGGCGCCGGCCACCCCCAGGCGGCGGGGGCGGCGCCGGCCCAGGGCGCCATGGCGGCGCTGTGCTGCAGGCCGGCCAGCTTGCGGGGTGTGCGGGCGCTCGTGCTGCGACTGCTGCTGCTGCTGCGGCTGCGGCCACGCGCGCTCTGTTGCCTGCGGGTCGCCCGGCGCGCGCGAGCGTCCTACTCGCACTGAGCGCGCCCGGCCCCCCACCACGGGGGAGAGGCGCGGCCCCCACCACGGCCGCGAACAGGTGGCGGCGGAGGGGCCTGCTGCACTTGCCGCTCCCGCCCGCGCCCGCGCCCGCGTAAACAAGCCGCGCTACTGACGCGCATCTGCACCTCGTCCGCGGCGCTCCTCCTCCTCTTCCTCCTCCGCCTGCTATTCCTCGCCTGCGCCCACTCCTCTCCGACCATAATTGTTCCTTTCGCCTCTCATCCTTCTTCCTCACCTCAAACTTACCCTCTGTGCCAAATTTTCTGCATCTACTTCCGTTCGTTATCCAAATAACATATCCTCCGGGCTGTTTCATTAGTTTAGAAGTTTGCTTAGCCCAATTGGCGAGCTCCAAGCTTGAACTGATTTACAAATGCATCCACAAATACCGGGTGATCAAATAGTCAGTATAAATTTGAAAAGTTAATAAACCACGGAATAATGTAAATAGAGAGGTAAAAATTGACACACGTGCTTGGAATGACATGGGATTTTATCAGAAAAAAAAACAACAAAGTTCACAAAATGTCCGACAGATGGCGCTGGACAGCAAAACGTCAGTGACTGCGCATGACGATCGTGCATAAAAGAAGCGGTAATGAGAGAGAGAATCAGATGCGCCAGCAGACGCAGCTTGTTGACGTTACCTGAAAAGGCGCTTTTAGTGAAGCTGTATTATCATAATGGGGAATGTGCTAGTTCAACGTTGCGATCCTATCGCCATAGGAAGGGGATTCGAACGGGTAAAGGTCCGTTCACAAATGCAGCTGTGGCGAGAATGATTTCGTAGTTGCCGGCCGGTGTGGCCGTGCGGTTCTAGGCGCTTCAGTCTGGAACCGCGTGACCGCTACGGTCGCAGGTTCGAATCCTGCCTCGGGCATGGATGTGTGTGATGTCCTTAGGTTAGTTAGGTATAAGCAGTTCTAAGTTCTAGGGACTGATGACCACAGATGTTAAGTCACTTAGTGCTCAGAGCCATTTTGACTTCGAAGTTCGAAGCCATGGATTGTTTAGACGATAGACCCCGTAGTGGCCGACCGAGCACAAGGCGTAAGGCTGCTGAGACAGTTCAGGAGGAAGTGAGACTGTAGCGGGTTCGTCTATGCACCGGGAAGTAAGCGCTCGTGCAGTCGCACGTCGCATCGGCATTTCATACACTACTGTTTGGTTGGCACTGAGGCGTACCCTCCGATGCTATCCGTACAAAATCCATCGGCATCGTGAACTGTTACCTGGCGATGTAGTGAAGCGGAGGGCATTTGAGGTGTGGGCGTTTCAAAAGATGGCCGAAGATGACGATTGCTTGAGTAACGTGTTGTGGACCGAAGCAGCTAATTTCACGCTCCGGGGGTCTGTCAACGCAGAATTTGGGCTACCGAAAATCCTAGAACTGTCGTGGAAACTCCATTTCACGACGAGAAAGTCACGGTATGGGTTGGATTTACCACACCTACCGTTATCGGGCCTTTTTTCTTCGAGGAAATGCGTGATTCTGGTTTTGTAACTGCTACCGTGACGGGTGAGAGGTACGCCGATATGTTACAGAATCGCATCATCCCCAGCCTGGCTGATAAACACCTGCTGGAAAGTACGATGTTTATGCAGGATGGCGCTCCACCCCATATTGCTAGACGCGTGAAAGATCTCTTGCGCGCGTCGTTTGGTGATGATCGTGTGCTCAGCCGCCACTTTCGTCATGCTCGGCCTTCCGGCTCCCCAGATTGGCTTTGGGGTTACCTGAAGTCGCAAGTGTATCGTGATCGACCGACATCTCTTGTGATGCTGAAAGACAACATCCGACGCCAGTGCCTCACCATAACTCCGGACATGCTCCGTGCTGTTCACAACATTATTCCTCGACTACAGCTATTGATGAGGAATGATGGTGGACATATTGAGCATTTCCTGTAAAGAACATTATTTTTGCTTTGTCTTACTTTGTTATGCTAATTATTGCCATTCTGATCAGATGAAGCGCCATCTGTCGGATATTTTTTGAACTTTTGTATTTTTTTGGTTCTAATAAAACCCCATGTCATTCCAAGCATGTGTGTCAATTTGTACCTCTCTATCTACATTATTCCATGATTTATTCAGTTTTCAACTATATACTGACTTTTTGATCACCTTGTATAATAAGACATCAAAATACGACGGACGTTCAATAAGTAATGCATCACCTTTTTATCTGCTAATTTCGGTGTAAAAAATGCGGATTCTGTTGTGCGACATATTCCCGTTTCAACGTCTATAGTTTCATGAAGTTTTGGTACGTGGTGACGCAAGACGTAGTCTTCAAAATGACATCTATAACGGGGGTGCGTTCCAAGCAGAGAGCTGTCATTGACGTTGTTTGGCGGAAAACCAGAGAATGGCAGATATTCAAAGGTGCTTGCAGATTGTATGGAGATCTGGCGGTGAACAACAGCATGGTGAGCCGTTGGGCGAGATGTCAGTAATCTTCTTAACAAGATCGCGCAAATCTCTCCGATCTCTGGCGTGTCGGCCGGCCACATATATTTGTGACTCGTGCAATGTTACAATTTGCGGACACACTCGTTCGAGATGATGGACGGATGAAAACGAACTTCTCCACGACAACTAAGGACTCACACAAGTCTGCGCTCTCCAGAGGACCTAACTAAACTTAACTGGATTGTTCTTCCTCATGCATCTGACTCTCGCTCCATCTCCCTTCCTTCTGTTTGACCCATTGTAGGATTCACTTTACGGGAAACAGTACGTCGATGATGGGGAGGTTATTGGTGCAACAAGACGTTGACGCTGACGCCGACCAGTAGAGTGGTACCATGCGGGCAAACAGGCTCTCCCCGTTAAGTGGCGTCACACCGTCCGGTTGAACGGAGATTATGTTGAAAAAGTGGATCTGTTGCCAATTGAGTGAGGAATAATATAGTATATTGGAATCCTAAACAAAACTAGCCTGCTTTCCTAAAAAAAAGTGTTACTTACAGAACGTTCCTCGTAGAAAGAAATAGATGAATAATTTTATCAGGTACATAGTGAGGCCAAATAATATGAAATTGCACCAGATAACAAATGGACCCAGCGTCGCCAATTTCGTCTTAATTTATGGTATAAGCAGCAGCTGGCCAGAAATGAAAGTGACAAAAGTTTGTGTCCACAGGCCTATAGGAAAAATAGCACTTTTGGTGGGAGTCAAGGGAAGAATGGGTAATTTATAAGAATTTGATATCCAGGCAGAGGCTGCTGCAGCGGAAAGAGTAAGAATGGTAATCCGAAAGTCGTGGGTTCGAGTCTGTATGTTGAATCTTTAGCCGCGCGGTATCAGCCGAGCGGTCTAGGCGCCGCAGTCACGGACTGTGCGGCTGGTCCCGGCGGAGGTTGGAGTCCTCCCTCGGGCATGGGTGTGTGTGTTTCTCCTTAGGATACTGTAGGTTAAGTAGTGTGTAAGCTTAGGGACTGATGGCCTGGTAGTTAAGTCCCATACGATTTCACACACATTTTTTTAAATCTTTATTTTATTTTATATTTTTTCGTTACTTACACTACAAATAACTTAAATACTGCTGAATCCATTGTATTTATTAATATTTTCATGAAAGAAAACGCTAAGGATATTTTGGAATTGTAAATAAATTTTCAGAAAGGGATTCTAAGAAATACACGAGAACTTCATACATAAGACTAGACACTTTTATTATTTTGAAGTTGATGATTTACACATACTGGTGTAGTATCCGTCGTAAAAACATGGGAAGCAGTAATTTTCTCATCTTGCACACAATACAAACGCTGCATTTTTTAAAAAAGTGTATGGTTGCTTGAGAGTTTCTGTACTATGTATGTTGACGTACATATATAACATAACGCATCATTTCGCCAAATATTGGCGAGGACAACTGGTGATGTACAATGGAGCGTATTTTTTGCAGTATTCTCGTAACGTGATTTATTTTTCTCTCTCGACAAGATAAGAGCAGTTACGAAGCATTTTGATCGAATTCTTCAGCTGACGACAAAGCTGGACATCGCATGGTTGCATCAGCGGAGTTCTTTTGGGCTGATATCTCTTTAGTACTGCACAATGGCAATCCTTGTTCACCCTGAAAAGTCTCGTCGTATAATTGTGGGTTTGTTTGGTCCATACGCAAAACCATCATTCACGTTGTTTGCTTGCGACTTTATTACCTCCCAAAGAGTGTGGATACAATCAGAGATGCTGTGTTCTAGTGGATTATAGTTGTCACAGCTGCTATCGTGCACTTTCTAATATTTTTATAACTGTTTGTGTGTAATAGTAATTTTAAATTTTTGTCTTTTGTTTTGGATCTTTTAGTTCTGTTGATGACTCACTACATTCGAAACAGTTCAGCTGTAATAAATCCATCAAATGAGGTCAAGACTTCGTGAATAACAATAATAACTATCAAAAATAGCTAGTCGGGTGTGTCTCCATACGTTTGTAAGTAATCTCACCATCTGTTTCAAATAGTTTTGGGAGTGTTTCCGTGACATCTTACTTAAAAAAACGAAACGTTGGTTATTTCAACATTTTAGCATTTCACTTTTTATTTTTGTAAGATGTCACGGCCGTGAAAACCGACGTATTTTCAGCCTTAGTATCTTTTCGATAAAACGTAACATTCAGTTCCACCGAGAAACACATGTTTTCGACATCCATTCTATTAAGCTAAAGCTTGAAAATGGCCATTAGAGATAAACAATGAACTTATTTTAAGCAAATGTCCCGGTGGAAACGATGACTTTTTTACTATTTATCGAGACTGTAATGTTCACCAAAAAGGAATCAACTGTATCCATACTTCGTAACCACTAAGAGTTCACCACGAGTTCACGATAGAAGGTAATACAGCGGATATTTGCCTTCTGCTCCAAAATGATGGAACACTCGACTGAAACTGCACATTCGACACTGGCTCCGCCTCGTTAGTTTTGAATTGGAAGTTTTACCCAGCGAGGTTCAAAATCTAAACTTCAGAACCAAAAACCACTAGCAGTATAGATCAGGCAGTCAGCAGACATTGGCCCGGGACGTCTTGGCCGACCTGAAAAGAATGCCCCTGTTAACAAATTGCCTCGGATGTGATCACTGTGGGAAAGTTTAGGGAAATACTACTTTCTTAAACTCACAGTGAAAAGGTTAGATTTCCAGTCAAACCTTTAAACGACAGATTCAGTCAACGTGTTGGATTGTATCAGTCTGTTAGTCAAACGGAACGTTTTTGACACCCCTGCCCGAAAACAGAGCATGCTATATTCGTGACAGTTAATATAGCAGCATCTACTGCCTGGCTCTGAAACTATGACAAAATAGATAAAAGCAATGTCCAGTGTTGGTTACCAAATATTTTAAAATAACTTATTCAAAGAGTACAACAGATGAAAACATATCCCCGTGTCTAAGGATCGTTTGTAGTGGTGATCAGTAAACACAAAGTTCAATCTCACATCTGCCTCCTCCGTCGGGCTCAGTGGCAAGTGAACAACTTTTTTGTGGAGTGGATTAAATATAGATCACTCAAGTAAATCGGCTTAAAGGATGTAAACCCGTAAAGTTATGTTTATGAAATATAACTTAGCAGTTTTATAATCTATTGTTTCCTCTGAATTTTTTAGTTTTCTATTATATTCTGTAATTGTTAAATCATCATTTTACTTCATGGGTAACCTAGAAGAAAATTAATCATATAAATAAAGCATTTCCACAGTTTTGTTGTTATTCAGATGTGCTAATTACGTGGTACGATGTCCGCTTTCGCCTCCAACTAAGGCTTCGGCAAAACAAACGCCTTCTCCTAATCTTCACTTCGGCCACAACCATTCTCTTTGTATTCCATTAATGCGCTGTCTCTTTTCCGTCTGTCAGTAATTGCCCTTTGTCTTTCATTACAATTTCTTGCCTCGCTTCTGCCCGCATCTCGTGGTCGTGCGGTAGCGTTCTCGCTTCCCACGCCCGGGTTCCCGGGTTCGATTCCCGGCGGGGTCAGGGATTTTCTCTGCCTCGTGATGGCTGGGTGTTGTGTGCTGTCCTTAGGTTAGTTAGGTTTAAGTAGTTCTAAGTTCTAGGGGACTGATGACCATAGATGTTAAGTCCCATAGTGCTCAGAGCCATTTGAACCAACCATCTTGCCTCGCTTCAAACTTTCTCCAGCTACTTCACTTCGTTATTCAAGTAGTTCATGGTACACTGACGGGCACTGTGAACTTGTAAAACATTACTTCCAGGATTCTACAGAGTACGCGAAAGAACTTACTGCTCCTCTAGCTTTAGTCTATTGTAGAGTGTTGGAGGAAGGAAGTTCATGTTATTTTCGTTTCCTAAAAGGCTGTAGAACAGAGGTACACAACTATAAACGTATATAAACTGGATTCAATCTATTGCAAAATTTTGAAAAAAAGATTTGCGCTCTTATATTATGACATTTTTTGAGTCCGAAAATCTCTTCTGCAGGACTCAGCGTGGATTCCGCAAACATCCACGGAAACACAGGTCTGTCTGTTAGTACAGGAGAGCCAGAAGACAACAGATACCGATTGTACATTCCTTGAATGCTGAAAGGTGTTCGACACAGATCTTCACAGGCTGCTCATGATCAAAATACAAGCGTACGGAATATCATACCAGCTACGTGATCAGTTTGAAAGTTCCAAGAAAACGCAATACAACCTGTCATTCTTAACGTAGAGAGACATTCAGACGTAAAAGTAGCTTGGATGTTACCTTAGAGAGTGTTATAGATGCATGGATGTTCACAACACACACTAAAAAAAACCGACGCGGCACAAATGAATCACCGAATGGGGCGAAGATCGGTAGATGTGATGTCCATATATATACAGACGAAAGATTACAATTTCAGAAAAAAATAGACGATTTGTCCAAGGGACAGAGATCCACAAATTGAGGAAGTCAATAACGCGTTAGTCTACCTGTGGCTCTTATGCAAGCACTTGCTCGGTTTGCCGTTAATTGATAGGGTTATTGAATGTTCTCCTGAGGAATTTTTTTGAGTCTTCTGACTTAATGTGACCCGCCACGAATTCCTCTCCTGTGCCAACCTTTTCGTCTTAGAATAGCGACTGAAACTTACGGCCTCAATTATTTGTAGGATGTACTCCAATCTCTGTCTTCTATAGTTTTTACCCTTTTCTGCTCCCTCTAGTACCATGAAAGTTATTCCCTGATGTCTTAGCAGGTGTCCAATCATCCTGTCCTTTCTTCTTGCCAGCGGTTCCATATATTCCTTTTCTCGCCGATTCTATGAAGAACCTCATTATTCCTTACCTTATCAGTCCACTTAATTTTCAACATTCTTCTGTAGCACTGCATCTCAAATGCTTCCATTATCTTTTGTTCCGGATTTCCCACAGACCATGTTTCACTGACATACAATATTGTGCCCCAAACGTACAGCCGGCCGCTGTGGCCGTGCGGTACTAGGCGCTTCAGTCTGGAACCACACGACCGCTACGGTCGCAGGTTCGAATCCTGCCTCGGGCATGGCTGTGTGTAATGTCCTTATGTTAGTTAGGTTTAAGTAGTTCTAAGTTCTAAGGGACTGATGACCTCAGATGTTAAGTCCCATAGTGCTCAGAGCCACCTGAACCATTTGAACCAAACGTACATTCTCAGAAATTTATTCCTCAAATTAACGTCCATGTTTGATACTGGCCGACTCCTCTTGCCCTTTCTGCCAATGCTAGACTGATTTTTATGTTCTCATTTCTCCCTCTGTCATGGGTTGTTTGGCTGCCTAAGTAACATAATTCCTTAACTTCATCTACTTCTTGATTACCAATTACGATATTAAGTTTCTCGCTGTTCTGTTTGCTGTTCCTTCTCATTACTTTCATCTTTCTTCGATTCACTCTCAGTCCAAAAAAATGGGTCTGTGCACTATGGGACTCACTTTCTGAGGTCATCGGTCCCCTAGAACTTAGAACTAGTTAAACCTAACTAACCTAAGGACATCACACACATCCATGCCCGAGGCAGGATTCGAACCTGCGACCGTAGCGGTCGCGCGGTTCCAGGCTGTAGCGCCTAGAACCGCTCGGTCACCGCGGCAGGCCTCTCAGTCCATATTTGTACTCATTATATTGCTCATTCCATTCAACACATCCTGTAATTCTTGTTCACTTTTACTGGTGATAGCAATGAGGGATATCGTGCCATATTCTATCCAACTGGCGCGTCCGATAGTCAAAATCACGATATGGTTCGAGGACCCTGCCCGTTACGCTCTCAATTTGGGAGAGAACTGGCGACCTTACTGACCGATGGATTTTCGGAATCATGACGACAAGCTGTGGAAACTCTTACTGTGTGCGAGCGGGCATTATCTTGCTGAAATATAAGCCCAGGATGACTTGCCATTAAGGGCAACAAACCGGGCCATAATATATCGTCGACTTAGTGCCGTGCTGTAGGGTTGCCGCAGGTGACAAGCGAAGCGGTCCTGCTACGAAATGAAATGGCATCCTAGATCATCACTCCTGGTTGTCGTATGGCGGTTAGGTATCCCATCGCAATCCGGGGCGTCCCCGGACACATCTTCGGCCTGGAATGTCTGAAGTAGATTGCGTTCAGTTATGAGTTTCGCTTCGAACTGAGCCCCGATGACCGGTGAAGAAGTGTCTGGAGATGCAGTGGACAGCGGTACGATACCGACCTGATTATCGCCCACGTTACGGACCGACAACCAGAAGTGATGGCCTGGAAGGCCATTTCTTTTCATGGCAGGAATACTTTGATAGTCTACATCTACATCTACATCTACATCTACATCTACATCTATATGGATACTCTACAAATCACATTTAAATACCTGGCAGAAGGTTCATCGAACCACCGTTACAATTCTCTATTATTCCAATGTCGTATAGCGCGCGGAAAGAATGAACACCTATATCTTTCCGTACTAGCTCTGATTTCCCTTGTTTTATCACGGTGTTCGTTCCTCCCTATGTAGGTCGGTGTCAACAAAATATTTTCGCATTCGGAGGAGATAGTTGGTGATTGGAAGTTCGTGAGAAGATTCCATCGTAACGAAAAACCCCTTTATTTTAATGATGTCCAGCCCAAATCCTGTATTATTTCTGTGACAATCTCTCCCATATTTCGCGATAATACACAACGTGCTGCCCTTCTTTGAACTTTTTCGATGTACTCCGTCGGTCCTATCTGGTAAGGATCCCATACCGCGCAGCAGTATTCTAAAAGAGGACGGACAAGCGTAGTGTAGGCAGTCTCCTTAGTAGGTCTGTTACGTTTCCTAAGTGTCCTGCCAATAAAACGCAATCTTTGGTTAGCCTTCCCCACAACAATTTCTATGTGTTCCTTTCAATTTAAGTTGTTTGGAATTGTAATGCCTAGGTACTTAGTTGAATTTACTGCTTTTAGATTAGACTGATTGATCGTGTAACCGAAGTTTAACGAGTTCCTTTTAACACTCATGTGGATGATCTCACACTTCGTTATTTAGGGTCAACTGCCGCTTTTCGCACTATTCAGATATCTTTTCTAAATCGTTTTGCAGTTTGTTTTGATCTTCTGATGACTTTATTAGTCGGTAAACGACAGCGTCATCTGCAAACAACCGAAGACGGCTGCTCAGATTGTCTCCCAAATCGTTTACATAGGTCAGGAACAGCAAAGGGCCTATAACACTACCTTGGGGAACGCGAGAAATCACTTCTGTTTTACTCGATGACTTTCCGTCAATTACTACGAACTGTGACCTCTCTGACAGGTAATCAAAAATCCATTCACACAACTGAGACGATATTCCGTAAGCACGCAATTTCAAATGGCTCTGAGCACTATGGGACTTCAACTTCTGAGGTCATTGGACCCCTTGAACTTAGAACTACGTAAACCTAACTAACCTAAGGACATACCTAACAAACCTAAGGACATCAGACACATCCATGCCCGAGGCAGGATTCGAGCCCGCGCCCGTAGCGGTCGCGCGGTTCCAGAGTGTAGCGCCTAGAACCGCTCGGCCACACTGGCCGGCCACGCAATTTCACTACGAGCCGCTTGTGTGGTACAGTGTCAAAAGCCCTCCGCAGTCATCTGCGGCACCTTTACAGCTGTGTCATCTTGATGATTTTTACACCCTGTTTTGTTGGCCTTGGTGGGCTTAGATTTCAGCAAGATAACACCTTCCTGCACACTGCGAGACTTTCTACCGCTTATCTTCGTGTTTGGCAAACCATACCATGGTCAGAAAGGTCGACGCGTCTCTTCCCAGATTAGAACGTTTGGAGTTTTACGGGCAGGCTCTCCAACCAGCTCGTAATTTTTGACGATCTAACACGGCCATTCGACAAATTTTGGCACGACATACCTCAGGAGACATCTAACAAATCTATCAATCAATGCTATCGCCGAATAACTGCCTGCATAAGGGCGAGGGGTCCGTTAATGCTTCATTGACTAGCCCAATAGGTGAAACTCTTTCTCTTGAACAAACTGAGCATTTTTTCCGAAATTGCAATAATTTTCCTGTCTGTACTTGTACGTCACACTACCAATATCTGGCACTCCGGACAATTCCCTCGTGGCGACCGAGCGAGGTGGCCCAGTGGTTAGCACACTGGACTCGCATTCGGGAGGACGACGGTTCAGTCCCGCGCCCGGCCATCCTGATTTAGGTTTTCCGTGATTTCCCTAAATTGCTCCAGGCAAATGCCGGGATGGTTCCTTTGACGGGGCACGGCCGACTTCCTTCCCCATCATTCCCTAAGCCGATGAGATTGATGACCTCGCTGTCTGGTCTCTTCACCCAAAAATAACCCAACCCCGATCTTCCTGACACTTCTTCGTTTTTTTGACTTAAAGCGTTTGCAAATGACTAAATATAGCACGCCACAACCATCATAAGACCGTTCGCGTATTATGCTGTTGTATACAGAGGGTTAAGAAGATTGTAGAGAAATCTAGAACCTGCCAAGAATCGACGGTTAGCGTAAGGATTGGTAGCTGACCCACAAGATAAACAAATGTAACGTATTACGGATATATAAGCTGAAAGACCCGTAATTTTGTGATTTCTTGCTACTGAACAGTCACTAGAGTCCATAATATCCCTTAAATACCTGCGAGAACCTGGATTGGGCGATTTAAAGTGGAACGACCACATAAAATTAATCGTAGCAAAAGCAAATATCAGACTCAGATTCATCGATAGTACACTGTGAAAATGTAGCTTCCAAAACTTCCGGTCGACCGATAAAGGATCAGAAGGCTTTACCAGCTATGATTCATAGAGAAAATAGAGAAGATTCAACGAAGAACAGTACATTTCATCATGATTTAGTTAAGTAAGAACAAGAGACTCTGATTCAGTAACACTGACAGGCGTTCCCAGAGAGGCGTGGAAACACTTTCAGAGCCGATGTAACTTGCCTACAGTCCTGAACATCAGAGCTGCTTTTAACCTTCGAGACATTTGCATATGAACTTCACACACTACATGTTTACAAACTGTCCCAAAGATCTACAGGAATCACTTAAGGTAATGTTCGAAGTTTTACGCATCTCTGAAATACAGAGATTATTACACAATTGCATCGTACATCAGCGGAAATTGTGTTTAAATGTTTTACTGTATTCATGCGTGAATCTAAAGTATGCTGAATTTTACAGATATGTCATCAACAGACTTTTAAAATTAGAAATTCATTATATGAATTCAAATGGATTTTTTATTTGTTTAGAAAAATATTTGTTGTTTTGGTTTCAAGATGAGGATTTGTAATAAAATCAAGTTGTGTCAAGTGCCTGTGAGATAGTTTGATAGAAGAGGCAAGTCTCGCTAAAGTTACTTTCTGCCTTAGTGTCTCATTGCCTTTTCATTCAGAGTTACACTTGGCTGCAGCTTTTGTGTTCAGTAGATTTGTAGCGTCGTGGGATCTGTAGTTTTTTGCGTTTTAAGGTGTATGAAGAATAGTCAGTGTATCTCCTATTCAGTCCATTTTCTATTTTCCTTACTATTTTGTGTAGCCGGGTTGCAACAGTTGATTTACTGTAATTCTGTAATCGAAAAACGGCCTTATTTTTGCTGTGTATAATATCTAAGGATCTTCCTATGTATCCAAATATAATCTACCACTAGTAGGCTGTATCCCATACACGGAATCCAGGAATGCTGAAACGCTAGTAAATCCTCCGGCGCTGTGGTTTAAAAATGGACGATTCTGTCCTCAAGATCAACGAGAGCATGAGATGCTTCTTGGTGGTCATTATCTTGTGCGCAATGATTGTGCTACGGTCCTCGAATGCGGATGTCAAAATAGATGTGAATTAATAGCGAAATGTGGTAATCATCTTGTATACATATGAGATCTGTAGTATTGTTCCACTGAACACCGGTAACACGAAGTTACCTCGCATAGCACAGCACTGTAATTTTCGTTAACACTGATAACGCAGTTACTTTTGTTAAGAAAAGTCTCACATCGGAAAGTGCCTCATCTGGCCATAAGATGTCAGCAAACAGATGAGGTTTATTTTATTTACATTATAAGATGATCGCTAAGAATTTCGTATCGTGCCCTAAATTATCAGGAGAAGATTCCTAAACTTATTGGGACTTTCAGGGTGAATTTTCAAATAGTTTTTCAGACCCATCTTAACGACGTAAATCGCTAACCCGCATTCTCTGCATGGCTGGCGGATTAAATTTTTACAACTTCTTTCAAATATATCTCAGGCATCAAAATTGTTATTAAGATTCACCAGAGCGAGGGACACCCACAACTAAGGCCGCTCTTCTTTGGTTTACACTGTATCTCTCGAGCTTTCGAAGAAAGTATTGTATTCCTAAATTTTTCAACTCTCCACCAACGCTGAAGTTGAACAACCGTTTGCTACTTTTCGTATGTTGCTGCAGTTACTCGACGACACTCAAACTTCGAGGAATTGGTGATTACCTTAAGCAGCAATGGTAAATAGTGTTTTCATTTCATGTAACATGGACGCTAGGAAAGAATTTCTTCAGTATAAATACATTCTCGCGTAATGTATAAAGACAGATTCGCCAGCCTCTCTAAATTGACTGAAAAGAAAATATGTATCGATAATGACGGGATACGTAACTTTTACTCGGTCGCTTTTTTTGTTATTTGTTCTGCTCGTAAATTATTTAAGGTATTCATTTCAATTGAACCAGCTCAATTTTTGAAAATACATTCATGTTTTGCTTCCTAATAGAGGAACGATGGTTGCACCAAACGCTGTTTGCGTGTATAGAGAAAAATTACAATAGAAGTGTTAAAAGCAGAGCAGTATAGGATGCAATGACAGCAATGAACGAAAGGTGAGCTAAATTCTCCGTAATGAAAGATCAGGGAAGTGAGAAGAGAAGCAAAGAAAGGATGGGCAAAATTTAAGGTGTTCGTAGAATGTGTATAGAAGGGTTTGACAACTGAGAAACAATAAATACCTCAACTTGTCACGTTTTCTGTTTTATTTTTCATCCACGACACGTTTCAGATAATCTTATCATGAATAGATAAATATCTTTATTCTCACCTCGCTATGTTTCCTTTCAAGGAGATTAAACCGACCTGACATCTGTTATTCCTTAGGTGCCTCAGGAGCAGCAACGGCAGTTCAAGAGCTAATGCTTGGCAAAGGCCTCTCCTATACTTCTGAGTGCTTTTCTGCCTTTCGTTATAGGCCTTCATGCGACAGTTGATTTTTATAGCCGTTTAACCACTTCCTATTGTCCGTCATTTCAATCTTTTCTTAACTAGTTCCTTTACTAGCAAAAAATTTCGACTATTGTGCCATTTATTCGCCTGATTACGTGCCGCACTCTCCAATATTTTTCTCGTAAGAGTGGTAATTGCGTATTCCGCAACAGTCAACAGGAGGTTTTCAAGTAAATGTTGTATTTTGCTATAAAGAACCCATGATCTGGGGTGGCTCGTTAGTGAATAACTGCTTTTCGTTTGACTTCTTACCTCCATTATCTGACTAGGTGTTTTGCACTCAAAATACCTGCACAATAACACGAATGTCGATAGTATGCGCTGTATGTCTTGTTTGGAAACAAGTTTATTGCGTTGGCTCACGGTACTCGACAGTAACGCCCACTTTACTTATTGTCTTCAAGCTTGCCTTCAGTACTGTTCGATCCTGTCTCAGGTTTGTTTGTGTAGCAGAGTTAGTTGTACGCTAGCAATGGGACACAACTCTGTGACTATGTTTACTGGTTCAAGTTTGGCCGATATGCACCTCGTGTATGGGAATGTACTGGGAAAGCGGTACAGCCCATGCTATGCTCCGGTGATCCGGCAGCGACGGTAACTTCATCGCAGTAGTTTCGCGTACCTCCGGACAATAGCTAACGAATATAAAATTATAAAAACTGCAGACGTAGCCCTTTCTACAGACACCCCTTTAGAATACAAACAGCGCTCCCACCCGTTAAAAGAACACAAGGAATATCTAATATGGTTTATACACGCCGAAGTTATTCGGAGAACGGAACAGGTTCAGGAGTGGTAATAATGATTAAAGGCACACCTGCCTGTAAGTTACGATATACGCTAAAGAATTGGTGCACCATTAAGCAATAAATGAGCAATCTTGCGAGCTTTAGAGAGACTGTAAGGAACAGTCAATGAAAACGAAGCACATGGGAAAATGCAAGTAAACTATTTGTTTCAAAAGTAATCGCCATAACTGTTAATACGTTTACCCCTCTGTGATACAAGACAGTAAATGCTTTCACATAAAAATGATTGTGATTGCCTATGGGATCATGATTGTACCCAGGCATGCATCTCTTAGTCCGAAGCAAATCGGCAGCCACGAATCTCTCTTTTTAGCGTTCCAAAAATATAGAAATCACATGGGGCGAGATCTGCAATGTATAGAGGATGTATAAGGGCTTCCCAGCGAAACTTCTGCTGCATAGTCGAAACAGCCTTCGCAACATGTGAGCCCTCTCACCGTAAGATAAATGTATTAACAGCTTTGGTGATCACTTTTTAATTGATAAACAATTTACTTAATTTTTCCATCTGTCTCATTTTCCTTTGTCTGTCCCTTATAAGTAACGAATGAGAAACAAATGTTAAATTGGCAGCTGTAATATGCACGGCCAGCCAAATTATGCTGGGCTCGTTAAAAAATTGCAGGATTTATAAATATCTGATAGAAGAGATCAGAAAAATATTAGAGAATTTCATCTGATGTAGATATGTATTTACTTCGAAAGGACAAAAGATCGTGTAGGAACTCGTAGGCAAGACCTTGCAACAGACTTGTCAAATTAGCAGCTCGTGAAAACGCAGTGGGAAGCTATAACAGAATTCCTCCTTCTACTATTAAAAGAAAGTTAAGACACACGTTGAAAGATGAATGGGAAGAGAACGGGCTGAAACTACGGAAGGGGCGACCTCAATAGACCTTTTTCGAATGTTGAACGTCTGTCCATACAATTACCTGTCATCTAATCTTACAACAAAGTTAACCGGACATAAAAATTTAATGTCCTACTACCGTCTGTTTAGGCTAGCCCGAAGTACTGCTTGTACATGCTTAAAATGTAAATCAATCAGTAGATGACATGTTATGGGTGTGCCGTGAGTTAAGTAATGAGTGAGACGCATTACGGAAGAGTGTTACATAAAAGGCAGGCAACTGACTCGTCGATAAACTACTTTTAGCGAAGCTTTACATGAACGGATTTCACATATTTTGCAATATCATAACCTTTCCCGGCTTATGAATAATTATGTTACTTTAAGGTAAGAAAAGAACGTTTTTCTTACTGAAAACCTTACCAGACATTAAGACATAAATCTGTATTATTGTGAAACACCATCTTAAAATAATATGGGCTATACAGTAGTTTACTAATATAATTAACTGTATACTTTTAATCTGTGCTCTCGTAATTCGTTATAATTAAATTTTTTTATGTATCTTGTATGAAGAGTAAACCTAAACATACAGTATTACAGATACTGTAATGGGGCTTGTTGAAGAAAAAAAAATGAAGTAGTTTCACATATGTGTATAGGCGTGTACGAAAAACCTGATCCTTCCATGTTGTGATGGTTACATGGTACATCTTTTTTCACTGTTGTGAAGGCATTTTTACAGAAACAGAGGTAACGGCGGTAACAAAACCGATTAAATTGTAATTACAATACTATTGTGTATAGAGCCAATAGGCCACTGGTCATTTACACCAGAATAATCAGAAAATATCCCTGAACAACGCACGGAATATTTTCTTTGGATTTTGGGGCTCAATTTATATTTGGAAAGCTTGTTGTTTTTCTGTCCCACCCACTGGTTTCCAGCAACATGTCTCCATTGCACGACGAACTGCACTAATTTTTTGTATGGTTTCCCCTTTGAAAATTCGGGTCACATAGCAACAAATAAAAATTGCCGATACACACTTTCCTTATCAGTCAAACTGGAAGATTATCTTTGGAAACGCTATTCAGTTTACCAGAAGTTCAGTTTACCAATTTACAAGACTAATTCTACATGTTTCTTTACTGCTCACCCAACCGTTGTTTTCAGCTGCAGTGAATACAGAAACTTGTCAACTTGTTCTATGACATCAATGTTAATTAACACTACTGTTTTGATATGTTGATTTGAAATTATTTTACTGTTATTTTCATGTCTGCCTTCAAGAATTCTCTATTAATATCTTCCATTCATTGTTAAAGCTTATCTACATTAGCGGAAAGCAGTCCATGCCATAATCTAAACGAAGTTGTTACGGATACGCAACATTAACACGTGTCCTTTTTCGTTGTCCCGTTTAAACTTCCTCACTCCTCTTTTTAGTTTGAATTTGTTACTACCTTGATGACATCTAATGGAACTTACAGTAGGACTGTTAAGGCAGATTTTGTGGGAACTAAGTCAAAAGCCTTCTCAAATTCTATAAATGTCTCTCAAAGTGGAAATTCATACGCATTGTTCCGTTCTATAGTTTCTTTCACGCCTTACAACTAGTCCATTGTGCTGCATCCTTTTTAAAGCCAGCTTCTATCTTTCTCGTTTTGCATTCTAATGCTTCTGTAAGCAATAGGTGAAAATTTTACTGCTTTTATTGCAAAATACGGAGAGAAGACTCATAATTGTATGATTTATTGAATGTACTGACTGTCTACTTTCTTGGGAAGTAGAGTAGTTGTAGCATTTTTCTAGTTTTGATTGTTGTTTTTCTCTGTAGACATTCTGTAAAATTTCCTTTTTCCGCAGCTTCACTCATTCCTATAGAAAGATCATCACCTCTTTCGCATTTTATTTTCTTCCCTTCTTCAATAGCTTTACAAACGCGGGTATATATATAAACCTGTGTGTGTGTGTGTGTGTGTGTGTGTGTGTGTGTGTGTGTGTGTGTGTGTGTTCTGGAATTTTTTTGGAATTTTCTCACTGTCTTTAGTTTTAAGAGTAGAAATATGGCATCGACTCATTGGAGATTTGTTTTGTCCTCTTTATACACTGATTGTCGATTGTTTCTCTTACGACTTTGTCATGTGTCACCTCACATTCTGCCAAAGACATTCATTAATAATTTTGTTGAATGTAGCGTATTCTATGATATTCCTATTATTATTCAAAGAACGACGTTATTGTTATTGTTTACTCGAAAGTGCTGCATTCTCTTCAGTGCCTGCCTCGTACTATTTGTTGTTTTCTTTTTTTGCTTTCTTCGTACGTGCAAGGTCTTTTGCTGGTTTTCCAAAACGATGATGTTTCTGCTTAATTTAATCCGATACCCCTCCCAGTGCTTGGACAAATATTCACATCAACGTTTCAGTGGCCTGAAATTTTATCACATGCAGAATACTCGTAAAAATTTTTTCTCTTTCATATTATCTGCTCAAACGTAGTACGAGGTTTCTGTTTGGTTTAAACTTCCATGTTTTCAGTTGTTTCTCTAACCAAATTTTCTTTATGTCTTATTACATCCTTTCTAAGACATTTACCAATTGTTCCTTTAATTATGCGCTTTCTGCCCTGTTACTGATATCGTCTGCTTGAAATTCACGCCTTCACTTAAACAGTTGCTTTGTTCCGTTTGAGATTTATTACAAGCATGTATTCCCTACTTGAACAATACCAAACAGAAAGTAGTTACCGCACAAAAGAATATTTTCCTTGCTAGTATCCTCCTTCTACCGAACTCCACAACACATCAGCTTCTCTTCTCAGTTCCCTGACAATGGTGCGTCACGCGCAGCCTAAAGATGAAACAGCGTGCCCGTAGCTTTCTCCACGCATTCCACTGTAGTGTAGGAGAGGAGAGCGAAGGCAGTTAATGACTCACCGTGCCATAGTGCTGGAGTTATTATCGAGGTCGCCATCTCTTTGTCACTCAAAAGAAACAATGCCATTGAAATACATCTGGGACACAACCATAGCTATTATGACTACAAGAGAACTGTGAGACACCAAATGATCTAGAGAACGGAAAACATGTTTAGTAGAAACGTGCCCGTCAGCCAAATTTAATACTGAAGGCGCAGATCATATGCGATAACGACCAATAATGAATAGTAGACTTTTTGCGGCATTCAAAAGTGTTTCCCGGCCGCGGTGGCCGAGCGGTTCTAGGTGCTTCAGTCGGGAACCGCGCGACTGCTACGGTCGCAGGTTCGAATCCTTCCTCGGGCATGGATGTGTGTGATGTTTTTAGGTTAGTTAGGTTTAAGTAGTTCTAAGTTCTAGGGGACTGGTGACCTCAGATGTTAAGTCCCATAGTGCTCAGAGCCATTTTTGAAAAGTGTTTGCCTCACTATGCAACAGCATAATAGTTGATATTTAGACATACATAAATATGGAACTGACTGAACGCTAGAGAAGTTGTTGGCGAACGGCCACCGAGTTCACAAGGTCCAGCATGAATAAAATAACATTCAAATAGATATTAAAAAAAAGAGGAAAGAGCGAAGTACTACGAAGTTTTGTTGCCCTTCAAGGTGAGCCACCCTGGGCTTACCTGTCTGCTCGATAATGTACGCTCGCACACGGATTGTCTTCGTGCTTGCCAAAGTTTGCCTTGGCAAGCAAGGTCGCCGGATCTCACCCCCGTTGAGAAAGTTGGAGCATTATGGGCAGGGTCCTCCATCTATTCGGGATTTTGACTATGAAACACGCCAATTGGGCAGGATTTGGCACGGTATCCTTCAGGAGGATACCCACCGGCTCTATCAGTCAACGCCAAGCCGAATAACTACTTCCATAAGGGACAGATGTGGACCAACGCGTTATTGACTTGCTCAATTTGCGAAGATCTTTCTCTTTAATAAATCATCCAATTTCTCTGAACTGGTAATCATTCACCAACTGAGACATAGTTATTTGATATCGTACTACGGTAACCAAAGAATGCTTCGCGTATTTATACCTTGCCTTACTTGATGATTTATGTCGAGAACAATAGGCATTTGCCTTACTTCCATACATTAGTCGCTCCAATTCTGTAAATGATTATGTCCTAACTATTCACGGAATGTATGGCCAGACTATATAATTTTATTTATTGAATGTTAACATGTTGTTTATACGTTTCCTGTGGGAGACATCTCACGATATATGCAAAGCCCTCTAGTGGTTAAGTTCTTAAGATCGGTGCAGACCTAAATAATATCCTGGCGGCTGACCCAACAGAGGGCGCTGATCATTGATCTGTCTTTTTTCAGCTGTCATATAGACATTTTATCTTTCATAATCAATTTATAGGTTGCTACAGGCAACGTAGTACGTATATTAATTGTTGACGGTAAATTCACCATAAAAGGGTCGGACCTATTCTCTTCATATATATCCTTTTAATAATTTTTGTATGGGTAACTTTATTCGTATTTTAATGTATCACAATTGGTTTCTATCATAGTTATCAATATTTAAAAGTCTGCTACATGTATTTTACCTAATGTGTTTTTATCAGATTATGTTTCTGCGTAAATGTTGACTACATCGAAGCCCACAGTAGCGAAATCTAGAGAGGATGTAGGCAAACAGATTTCTGGTAGCTACTGTACTTCACTAGTCAGTTGCAATAATGACTGTGTGGACGATGTGGCATATTCTACACCTTATTTTAGATCTATATGACGATGCTGTGCTGATTCTATTTAGATGTTTTGACGATGCCATTATGGCCTTATCACTTTAGGACATGGTGTAAAAAAGGTAAGTTTTACCGTATTTTATCTGTATATTTCTTTGGTTGTATGATAGTATATTGTGATACGCGTTGCTGTATTACGGTGAAAGACACACTGCTCACTAGGTGTATATATTTGTATATTGTAGATCTGAGGATGGTCATTACGGACTGAAACCGGTCATCGTCTAACGAATTGGTATTGTGATCAAAGACTAGAATAGAAAACATCTGGTAATCATTTCCTTGTCTGTACTGTACGTCATATCTACCGATATCCGTCCCCTTCGGCTAATTCCTTCGTGGTGCGTCTTTCTATTCTTTTTCCTTTTTTTTTGTCGTAGAATGTATACAGTGCTTCATGGGCTGGACGAAGTCATATAGTCGGTCTGCGGATTTCACTCATTTTGATTGATTATCTGAGAAAACAGGAGACAAATAGATCCGCAATGCACAAAAAAGCGCAATATCTCCTTTTTTCTACAAAGAATTTATTTTTGTCTTCTAGAGAAATGAGTCACAACTAGAGAACTAGGGTCAGTTATGTTGTACGAGTACTCTGGCTGACAAAAGAAGTAAAGCAGCTAGAAGACAGTCGGATGCCAATGTAGCTCCGTACACGTACACACCATTAGCGGATATCTAAATGATTAGAGTTGTAATTCTCTGTGATATGTAGAACGGTCACAAGTTAGTGTTATTCGTGTTTAGCGCTTTTGCCAGGCCTGTTACCGTCTGTAATGGGTGCAAGAGCATCAGATGTTGAGTGATCACGTATGTTTGGAGTGCTACTGCGGCCGGGAACTGTGAACACCCTTGCCAGTCGGATTAGTGGGTGCATCCAGGGCAGAGAGGGTGTAACATTATGTTGATATGTGAGCTCATACTGCCAAGTTCTTTGTAAATACGACTAAATTTTGTAATCAGTGAAATAACATCACAGTACTTCAAAACCCATGAAGTTTCATTGTGTCTCAGTCCCCCCTTCTGGGTGCTCCACTTTTTCAAAGGCAATTATTTGTGGGTAGCAATGTGTAGAGATGAAGACTGGAAGAGCCATATAGACTCACATTTTACGTAAAGAAAGTTCCATGCTGCAGTTCACTGGCAGGATACTGGGATAGTATAGTTTTTTTTATGAAGGAGACATCATGTAAAACACTTATAACGAGTCACCCTCTAACATTACCTTTTTTTATTAAAATAACCGATACCATGTATACTATCGATTGCTGCGTAGGTTAAAATTATCTCAACTGTTCCACCAAAAGAATTAATATGATTTTGTTTACGATGTATTATATTTCAGGCTAAAATGTATAAAATGAAATTAATGTGTTACAATCGATATGTTGTTGTTGTTGTTGTGGTGGTGGTCTTTAGTCCTGAGACTGGTTTGATGCAGCTCTCCATGCTACTCTATTCTGTGCAAGCTTTTTCATCTCCCAGTACCTACTGCAACCTACATCCTTCTGAATCTGCTTAGTGTATTCATCTCTTGGTCTCCCTCTACGATTTTTACCCTCCACGCTGCCCTCCAATACTAAATTGGTGATCCCTTGATGCCTCAGAACATGTCCTACCAACCGATCCCTTCTTCTGGTCAAGTTGTGCCACAAACATCTCTTCTCCCCAATCCTATTCAATACTTCCTCATTAGTTATGTGATCTACCCATCTATGTACTATATGTACGATATGTACTAACAGTTAAAATTACTCTTCTTTTAAGCGTAACTGAAATTACAAAACTTCTGGCATACATAAAATTCATATTATTAATTGCGCAATCAAACGCTAATTATTAAATTTATTTCTAGATTTATTTATGAAATAATGATATAATTTGGTAAAGATTTTTCTCCTATCGAGAAAGTTTAAACTCTTGGAAAGTGAGTACCGCAGAATGTAAGTAGCAGTGGGTACGTCTCTGATGGAATCAGACGTGTATTTGAGCGTGTCACTAATAAAGTAATTTGTGGTGTGGCAAAAATGGAGACTGTGAAGTCAGTGTGGCATAGAAGAATGGGATAAAATAAAAAGATATTTATAGCAACAGGTAAATCTTCATCAGTTATTTAGTGCAACAAGAACCTGGCATCGATAAATCAAAATTTTCAACAGCAAGAAATGTACTTCTGGACATAACAAGATTTCGAGCCAGTAGCAACAACAGTAACAACGAGATAATCAAGATAAGTTAAAAAAGTTCTTCTTTCGTAATCTTACTCTTCACGAAGTTTTCAAAATTTGTGCAAACAATGAGAACTTTAATGGTGATATGTGGAAGGGTAAGATTACACACTTGACCACTTGAATACAATATACGTCTCCCCATAAAATCCTCATAAATATTCAAGAACCGTCTTTCTGGCAGAAACTATGACGATTCGTCAGCCCTCCAGATAAATATTTTGTGCGGATAAAATTAAGCAAGTAAAAGCTTGCACAGAGACGCATAAGCAGCAGTTCTATGCAAGCAACATCTGTGAATGGAATATTAATAGCCCCAATGCCGTGTGGTAAAATGTACCCTCTGCCATGGACTTCCTAATGATCCACAGCGTGCAGATGCAGATATAAAGTCTGGTGTAGTGTATACGCTAGGAAAACTATAAGCGTGACTCCAGTGCGACTTAGGTAGAATACTGTTTCGGTCCCACATTAAAGGCCCTCGTAAGTGAAAGGAAGAAAACGTCGTAGGTATTCACAAACGGATTCCTAAGGTCGTAAGATGCCGGTAAAAATCCTAGCTCACACCAGAGCGTAACAGAGACGCTCAGGAAGAATGGTGACGTCGGGCCTGTGTAAATTTAGGAAACTGATGTTCAGAGATAACTGTGTAAAAGAGCTACATCTGGCATAGATATCGCGATGACAACCTGAGTGATGTATGGACACAAGGCCAGTCATTTTTTGATCGGTACGTATGCAACTGAGGTAGGAGAGGGAGCAGCTGATACCGGTGCGGAATTCTCTCTCTCACGAGGTAAACATTTACGTGCGATCTTGCGAGACATGCAGGCTCGGGTTCATGATTAGCGCTGTGCTTGCGAGTTGCAGCTGTCTTGGTCAAACTAAGGCGCCTGACGCTGGAATTTAGGAATCCCGATATCGATTAGGTGCGAAATAATTAATTTTCAAAGCAGACAGCTTTTTGGGCACAAAGTAAAATGCATAAACGGTTGTGAGTGTAGGTTTTTCTCCCACTCGGTGCACGCAAGACTGGAAGCCCGAGCTAGCTACAAACCGTAGTGTAGTACAGCAAGAGAAATACACGTTAGTGGTAATTTAATACAACAGCCTCCCTATTATTCGGGTCAATGAGAATCCGATACTGCATGGATAAAAGGGGATAACCCAAAAAACGACGTTTTTTCTAGAAAATAGTATCTAATTACTGTGTTCATAAAACGTGGTACATGTCACATCTGAAAACCCATTTCATTACTGGCAGCTTATTAACAATATTACGTGAAAGAGACAGTGTACCTGCCACTTGCTTTCAGTTCACTTTCGGGAAATAATCGTCCAGTTTCTCCAGTTTCTTTGGTTCGTTCATTTTTTTGTTGATTACAATTTCGTTTGCTGGGGAGTCATAATATTAGCATAATCAAAGGAATTTTCTCTGTAATAACAGATAACGCAGTAGAGTGTCTCGGTGTCCGTCTTCACTCTTTTCATTCACCGAACATAGCTTGTTCAATATACCTGCGACACATTTTCATCATCTGCATCTTCACAACCAGAAATTTTTATCCGGTGAATTTATGGCAAAACACTTCAGGTTTCATCTTTTCTAATAAATCGCTGAAATGTTCATGGATATTCCTGAATCCGGATAATGTCTACAATGCGGTAGGAGAGAGCGGGGCTACAAATTGCGATTTTTAGTTAACTTCAAAATTCGTTAAGAATACTTGATTTTAGTATTCATGCGATGCAATCAAAATTAACTTACATTTGTAACTATGATATTAAGACAGTTATTTGGGTCATTTGTTGTGAGGTTTTCTAAGTACTAATGTTTCAATGTCTAAAGTCGTAAAATAACAACTTATCCCGACTTGGGGAAATTGTTAAAAAGTCGGGGTAAGTTTTTACCATATTTGTTAAAGCTATTATTTGTGAAATAAAAAACAATAAATGACGAAACCATGTCTGTTTATTTAAGTAATAATCAACAATGTCGTATGAATCACCAGGTAAACATTTGTACATTTGTAAGTAACTATAATTTGTACTTAAACAATTATTAACCCTTTAGTAATAAACAGCTTATTAAATAACTTGTAACTACTCTGCCTTGATAATTCAGTCTTCTGTCATTTATACTTATAATTAATTAATCATCAGAAGATATATCACAATCACAGTACGGGCATGGGTAGGTTAATAAGGCTTGATTCAGGCTACATCTTAAAAGGGCCCAATTCTTACATTCATGACATTGTACCCATTCTTCCCCAGAACGTGAATTAGATTAACTGTGACACCACACTAGACAATAATACTCTAAACTGTCCTCTTCACTTTCAGACCTTTCACTACTCGTTTGTAACACCTGTCATTTAAGCGACTTCCCCTTCCCTTTGCCTTTTCCTTTTCCATTTCCTTGTGTTTTTTATCTTTCCCTTTTCCTTTATTTTTTCTCACTTTTTCATTTTTGATGTTCACTTTCCTTTTCATGCTTTGCTATTTTGCTAATGTTTGTTTAACTGGAGTATAGGTTAAAATAGCGGATTTTCTAAGACGTCTCTTGTTTGTCCCAATCCTTAGTGGTGCCTTACAAAGGACGTACTGCTTCGAAAGAGAAGGGAGTTCATCGAGTTGTTCTTCTATGACACCAGAAGATGCAGGCATATTAACAACCCCTGATGGCCCTGCCGCATCAACGGTTTGTCTAGTATCTGTACTAATGTTTACCATTTCAGATGCATTAGCGTGTATGCCAGTAACAGTCACTGATACTGCCTCCGAACTATTGGTGAAAATATCATGTGAAATGTTTAAAGCCACGTCTTATGCGTTTACTAAAGCTGAAAGGCGGTCTGTAACATCTGTAGCATAGTCGTTTTCTGTAAAAGCGTTGGGGTCTTAAGGCCAAATGCCAGGATTTCTGAGAGCACTCTACGTTTATGGGCGTCACTGCACGAGGCAGAGTATCAAAAAATTTCTGGGATCTCATATATCGACATTGTCTTGCCAGGATTATTACGTAGCCAATTATCCTGAGCCTTTGCATAATAGCTTTTGAAAGGTGCATTTACTCCAACATCCAATGTCTATAGGCGGTGTAAAATGAGGCGGGAATGACAGCATTATAATGGAGCTAGATTTCACTATTCCACCACATTGATATCAGTATGAGACTGGTGATTATCGAGCAACAATAATATCTGATCTGCAGGTGATGGTTTAGTATGTTTGATAAAATGATCCATATATTTCACGAACTCGGTAGCTGTCATCCACCCTGAACTGTTTCCTGCATCGATAGATTCCGGTGGTCAGCCTTTTATAAACTAATCCTTGTATTTAAGCCTTGGGAAAATAAACATGGGAGGAACTGCATGACCTAATGCATTTACTGCCAGTTCCACTGTAACCAATGTCTCTCGTTCAGCAGATGTTATGGCTTCATTCCCTTCTTGGCAATAATTTTCCTTGGCTTTAGCACTGTGATAACGCCTGTTTCATCTAAATTACATATTCTTTAAGGTGGAAATTTATATTTATCTAACACTGTGCTCAGCTTTGTAAAAAAAAATCAATAACATTGTGTTTTTTGAATGATGTCACCCTGCTGGCACTCGTTGACTCCGGTGTTCTTATTGAAAGGTGAGGACGTCTTTTTAAAAAACCAGTCAGCCAGTCTAGAGTAGCTTTTTATTTTCCTGCCACGATGGTGGAATATTGTGAGCATTGAATTTCAGTGCATATTCGACGGTAACTTTTTGACTTCTTCTTGTAGAAGACGAAAGAAAATTGAAGCACATTGCAACAGATATTCTGCTATCTTCCTGTTCTTCAGTAAAGACGAATCTTACTTTTTCGTAACCAATCGCGATATTTTCTACCCCAGATCTTAGCTTTTTGAGAAATCTGTATAAAGTCATATGACAAATATCCAATTCTTTGCAAACAGTTTTTATTTTCCTGCCATCGTTGAGAACTGCATCTGCTGCTTTTTGCTTCAACTCCTGTGGCACAGAACCTCGTGTTATTTTTCGGGGATACGTCCTTAAACGACAAAATAAAGAAAAACGCCTTCCTCTGTGGCCGAGTGGTTCTAGGCACTTCTGTCTGGAACCGCACGGCCGCTACGGTCGCAGGTTCGAATCCTGCCTAGGAAATGGATGTGTGTGATGTCCTTAGGTTAGTTAGGTTTAAGTAGTTCTAATTTTTAGGGGACTGATGACCTCAGATGTTAATTCCCATAGTTCTCAAGGCAAAAAAAAAAGATATTTATATTCCAATATTCCATTGGTGGTGCAAATGAACTGGGGAAAGTTGTTCCGAGTTCACAACGTGCCCCCGAAAAACGGAACATCTAGCCCCATCACAGATGTTGAAATAAAAGCAAGATATTGTTTACTTTACGTAACATACAGTCATGGAAATAAGTATTCATACAGTAGGTGGTGACAAACTACGATGGTGTGTTGGGAAAGTAAATCACCCACAGCACCGATACGAATAAGTACGATGATGTAGCGTCAGATAACCAAGTTCTTGGTAATGAAGCTTCCCGTATGCTATTAATCTATTGTGGGAAAATAAATTATGTTACACTCCGCACGGTCTACGGCAAGGCAAAATGTATTCATACAGCGGACTAATTTCAACCAAACAAACGGCTGACGCAGCCCCGGAGTGCATGCCACACTTGTGTAGTCGTGTGACGGCCGTGAAGCAACAGCACGTCGGATGTGGGTACCGTGGAACAGCAGAATGAGCCGCAAGGGGAAGGAAACGACCATTGAGGAACGAAACATCGTTGTCGCCCAATGTCTTCAACACAAGTCGTATGCCGAAATTGCGAACATCGTAGGACGAAGCGGAGCGACTGTGCAATCTATCATTAAGCGATATAAGGACAGACATGTAGTAATAAACAGTGAACGACACGGTCATCCACAGAGCTTACAACAAGAGAGACCAGAATGCTGCTAAGAATCATCAAGAAAAACCCGAAAACGACAGCTTCGGTACTATCCGCATATGTACATGGCCACTTCCGAAAGGACATCCATTCAAGGGCAGTTAGTACCATTGTCAATTGTTCGGGCTACAGAGCCAGGGTCCCGAGACGAAAGCCCTACATCAACAAAAAGAACAGGAAGTGGCGGATGGAATTCGCCAAACAGCATGTATCCAAGACAGCAGACTTCTGGGATACTGTATTGTTTAGTGATGAAAGCAAATTTTATATCGTGCACAATGATGGTAGGATCTTGGTCTGGAGAAGACCGAATACAGATCTTGACCGAAACAACATTCAACCCACGGTGAAGCACGGAGGTGAAGGTATGGGGCTGTATGTCAGCCTCCGGTGTAGGAAAATTAGTGTTTGTGGAAGGTACCATGGACAGATTTGTGTATATGAACACTCTCAAACAGAACTTACAACAGTGTGTTGACGTATTGGGTTTACCTAGAAATTATTACTTCAAACAGGACAATGATCCCAAAAATACGGCGCAAATTTTCCGGCTGTGGTTGCTGTACAACACTCCACACACTCTTAAAACATCAGCTCAGAGTCCGGACGTGAATCCCATCGAACACTTGCAGAGTGAGCTGGAAACACGAGTGAGAAAACACGACATTCGTAATAAGGCCTCTTTGAAAGAGGCTCTCCTTCGAGAATGGGAATGTATAACGTCGGAAACTACAAGAAGATTGGTCCATTCCATGCCACGGAGGTTGCGAGAAGTAATACATCGGAAGGGTATGCATACGAAGTATTAAACATGTTCTGGCTTTGTTTGAAGTGTCATTTTCTGTAGGCGTATGCATTCTTAATTCCCAGCTCAGTAGAGAACTTGGCAGACGTTTTTGTATTTTGTTTTGTAAAGGCCTGTTCGTTCTCGTTCTATATACCAGCATAGCTGCATTGGCGACTGGCCAATGTGTATAGTGCATATCGAATTAGTGTTTATGGTTTCCTATTGTCAATAAAGGCAGTTTACTTTTCCACGCTCTAGTGTATGAATACTTATTTCCATTACTGTAGGTAATACACGCATTGTGTACCAAAACAGTAGATAAATCCTTAAAATACAACATTGAAACACTAAATGTTACTCGTTAAAATTCGTGAGACAGATCAAAAATACCAAATACGAAAATATTGACTTACGTGAATCAGCGACGCACGTGCTGTCGTTTCGATGTTCCAGACCACTAGCCTGTTTACGATGGCTGACGTCGGTACGCTGTGGCATTTCATCTCACGGCGTTTTTACTTCATAATCATATCTCTTTCCCTCACGAAGTTATTTAAATTGGAACAACTTACCTCGGTAACTTCTAGCCGCTTTCTCCCCTGTTTCATTTACGTTTGTTCTTTTACTACTTTTTTTCATTTCATATTCCTTCTAATTAATTATGGATTATTATATTTACTTATCTTACGATTGTGCTATATACACTTATTAATATCATCGTTAGTGTATTACTGAAGTTAACAATTTTTATAAAAATAGTGTTATGTAGAGAATTTTCAATATTATGAATTTACTGCGTTTTACGTTTTAGACATGCAGGAGAAGAGGTTTTCAGAAAAATAAACAAATGCGTAGACGGCGAACTGAATAAATGGAAGCGGTACAGGTATTTAGATTGAAACAACGAATTTGCTAGCCACAATACAGCTAATCACTTCGAATTCTTTATCAGAACGTTCGGTGAACATTTAACGTACATGGGAGTTCTTGTTCCTGGAACAGTGTTTTAAGACCATGACTGTTGGCTATCGGCTTCTGTCTCGAGTTCTTCTGTCGACGTTTGTTAACGATGCCGAACGGCCGGTGCTATCAGAGGTTCTCTCCATTGCTGGTAGCGGATTGGAGCCAAGCCCGGAGCCAGAGATTATGTTTATTATTTATTGCTTATTTAGCCTTACCATATTGGCGCCTCTCTTACATTTGACGAGGAACAGCACGTAAAAAAATATATTACAAACCTTCCCAATAATAATGTTGATAATAATAAAATAATAACAATAATAATAATAATAATAATAATAATAATAACTTACACTAATAACAATAATAAAAAATAATTATAACAGTGGAGGGCCATTTGTGATACAGATTAGCTTAGTACGTTTGAAGCCATGTTTAGTACTAGCAGAAGCAGAATGGATTAAGGAAAAGGAGAAGACTGAAGTGACAGTGGCAGTGACTGTTAGGAAACAACAGGATATAAACAGAGAGAGAACTCTGCCAAAAAAGGGGTAGAGTAAAGTTCTGTTGGAGGGGAGCTTACGAGAACCAGCTGCACACAATGTAGGAGAAAATGGCTGTTGTGATAGAGAGTGGACTATTAACTGTCTTTTAAAGTTTGGAAGGAGTTTAATTTCTCCAATATTTTGAGGGAGATGGCCCCAAAAGTGGGCTATTTTATGCAAAGAACATGGCAGTACTATGTCATGGTACCGAGAAAATTTTACTTTGTAGAGAACGAGTATTTCTGCTATGCAGTTCAGATGATAGAGTAAGGTTTGTAGACAAATAAAAGGAAGTTTTCCCGTGGCGCTGACACCCGATGGCGTTTCCGTGATTATTACCGCTGTGGTTCTCCCTTGCTATGTGAGCGGTCGGTCTCTACAGAATACGAATCAGGTGCGAACCACGGCGGTGATGACCAGGAGAAAGCACCCTGACATTGGCGAGGACGGTACATATAATTTCCGGCCGCGAGCTTGACTCTAAATCGACGTCAACAACGGAGGGTGTCGGCGAAACGTCAGGCAAATCGTTAAACGTTGGCCGAAGAACGTGAGATAGAAGCCAACAGGCAACACGTCAACAAGTGGTCACTAAAGCGCCAACAACCTTAAGACCCCGGTTTAGCATTCTGTTGATCGGAAATCAGATCCAAGTTAGCTATCCTGTATGAAGTTTTCTGTGGTCTAAACCACTCGAGGCATATGGAAGGAATGTTTCAATGAACACGCTGAGCTTGATTATTTTCAGCACCCTTATTCGCCTGAACTAATTCACCACTTCTAATGAGTCAGATGTGACTGGATATTCTAACCTTCCAAGATGACGTGTCCTACTTAGATCGGCTGGGATGTTACTCAGATGGAAGTGTGCTTGTTGCGCCGCGTTCTTACCAATCACTGTGACCGACTGCTGTTTTCGTCTGCCAGGGGAGTGTACCATTGCTTGCTGTGGCTTCTGGACTGTATGTGAAGGCTAGTCACCGGCTTTATTCCGCTTTAGAGGCGTTGTACGTATTGCTGATTTTTAATTTATTGGGTTTCGTGGTAACATATGAGCCAGAGCTGATAATCGGATAACACTATTGGATCCTACACACCCAATGATGTTTAAAAATTAGGAACTGAATATACAGTGGTGGAAATACTTATTGCATCACCATGAATTACTGCATCTTTTTGTTTTTTGCAGCAGTTTGCTTCATGTTTTACCAGTCCCATTGTTCCTAAACTTTGTTGACATATTCTTGCCTTAATAATCTGACTTCTTCATGCATGTTTTCCAACAACACACAACTCTTTGTTGTTGTCGTTTGGTTTTACAATGAAACCACTGTTTATACTGCCACTTTGAGGTGAGACTTTGCAGTGAGAAGATAGGCAGGTAAGTTGAATTAACGCCAGAAAAGAAAGCTGCTATACTTGCCTATTCGTCTGTTGGTCTCAGCACCAGAGAGATATCCTCCAAGACAGGATTTAATCAGTCTATAATTACGAGGTTATTGAAAAAATACATGGAAAATGGAAATGTTGATCGTGAGAAAGGAAGAGGTCGGGAAAGGGTGTCTACTGCCAAACAGGACAGGGTATTGAAAAGGCTTTCGCTCAACGATCGTTGCCTGTCATCAACTGAACTAAAGCGAGACTGGGAAGAAATGTGCGACATCTCAGTAACCAGTGGAACTGTAAGAAGTAGACTACTGGAGGCTGGATTCTAAGCCCGTCGTCCTAGAAGGAAGCCTTTATTGACCAAGATAATGCGACAACAGCGACTAAAATGGGCAAAGGCACATGCCACATGGACACCAGAGATATGGAACAAAGTAATGTCTTCAGATGAGTCCAAATTTAATCTGCATGGCTCATGCATAACACATACAGTCAAACACCCACAAGGACAGATGGTCCAGGGGTGCATTTCCAGTCGCAGCATAGGTCATTTGGACTTTTTCAATGGCACTGTCAATGCAGATGCTTACATAAGAATCCCTGAAAGGAAGCTTAAGCCAACCATTAGAGACCAGTTTGGAGTTGTTTCCAATTGCATTTTTCAGGATGACTCCGCTCCTTACCATAGAACTTTGAAGGTGAGTCCTATGCCTAATGTTTGTACCAAACACGAAACAGATTACTTTCTTTGTTAATTATCACGTACTTCTACATTTCAGGTAAAATCTTTCCTTCGACAAAATGGGGTTCGATTATTAGAGTGACCTGCAAACAGACCAGATCTCAATCCTGTTAAGAACTGTTGGAAGGCTATGGGAAATGCTATCACCAAAAAGAAGCCACGGGAGCTGTTGGAGACCCTTGTGCGTTTGTGGTTTCATGAAGTGAGTGAGGAGTACATTAAAAAGTTAATTCTTTCAATGCCTTTAGGATCCCAAGCGGTGATTAAGGCGTGTGGTGCCGCAACAAAGCATTAAATGCAACAGTGTGTTCGAATGAGGCAATACAAACACTAAAATCCATCAGTGTTATGTTAGAACATTAATATGCAGTTTCTTTCAACAGTAGTATTCATATTTAAGAATAGCAAAAAACAGAATAGCTGACATCTACACTCACTCATTTTTCGAAAAGTATTAAATTATAAAAAACAAACATTTTCATAGAAACAAAAAAATTAAGAGTAAAAACAAATTAACAAAAATTATTGTGTATATTCATTTCTGATAGAAATCAAGATAAATCAGGCAAATTTAGCTCAGTTATCCAACAAAAATTGTTAATCGTAAGAGGTGATGCAATAAATATTTCCACCACTGTAGAATACACACTGTCCATGAAACAACGTTGCTAAAACATTTTTGGGTCTATGTGGAAAAAACATTGGTTTGCATAATAGGTAGTACTTATTTCCAAGAACTAGGAAATTAAATTACTAAATCAAAATAACTTCTGTTCACAGTGACGCCCATTCTGAAACGTTACATAGGGAACTCGTCAAAGTAAAACTGAACAGACTAGGAACCGTGCGCACAAACATATGTTTGGTCTGATTGTTGAAACTGTAGGCTACAGTTAGCTCCACAACAAAATTGAGGTGAAAGTACATAACTACCTCTCAGTAGAAGCGAATTAGATGCCGCCCACCTACAGTCGCCATCCGTAAGTGGCATACCTATCACAAGTGTATACTATACAGGCAGTATGAAACAACTGTTATATCAAGCTTCTATTATACAAGTACGAGCCGGCAGGAAAAGCACTTGATTAACCAGAAGTCAGCGCATTCCTCGCATTCCGGTCTATGAAATACAGATAAAATCTGGAGGATTACAATCATAGACACGATGTAATAAAACAAAGGAGGTGATTAAATTGCGTGAGAAAATTAAGAAGTGGACGAATAGTAGAGACCAACAACATGAAACTCAAAGAAAGAAATTCGTTGTACTGATAGATTGCTCGTTCTTTCACTAAAAACAAAACTAAACTAGTCTTGTTGATGGTCAATTTCGGTACAGAATATGGTACAAGGATCAGCAGGTCGTAATAAATACTCATTGTCAGTCAGATTGGGAAAACGTGGCACTTATCTCAAATTTTATAAGATTTTTTGAAGTGCACTTTAAAGATCGCTGTAACGTAGGCAGCAATAAACGAGCTTACATTATTCCAAAGCGCCTAAGCAAGGACCTTCAAGTTCTCGAAGTGACACTGCAAAACGCTCTGAGCCTCCTTTTCCTGGTCGAAGGATTTTCTTTGGGAAAGAGCGAAGTAGCCCAAAAATATGAAACCATCCGAAATAATAGAGGAAAGGTATGTAAAGTAAAGAAGCTCTCGCGTATCAGTGTCGGGGACATTGGAGATTATTCTTAAGGAAAAGGTATCAGCGTGTAGTTTATATGAGGATTTGTTTAATTCGTTACCTGCCAGAGTAAGGTAAATGTCTCCGAGACTCGGGTATTCATACTGACATATCTGCTTTGCATCACGCTATTCTGACATCATTTCGAGAGTCTTCAGACATAGCGGCCCCAGGCACGTTTCAGAAAGCGGCCATTGAACTCATTACCGTCAACTGATGGCACAGCTGAGCGCGTTAACCAGCCGCCTGTCGGCGGGGGTTGAGGCATATCGCCAAAACCGGCACCTAACTAGCTGCCTTCCACTGCACAATTTTCGGTACATCATGAAAAATTCTGCACTAGTTAACAAGCTCTTGCTGTTGTCTTGTGCATGTCATCCGTTAATTGCTTCCGACGAAGTGCTTAAATTTCGCTGTTTCGCGGAATCTGGAACAACACGTCATTCCTCTTCCAGACCGCGCACTCTTTCACACGAATACCTTGTAGTTCTTAATGACGACTCCCAGACACGATTGTTCGCCAATTAAAGATGAACAGTCATTTTTCTGAGATGTAAATCTCACGCCCCAAACAGTTTTGGAAGTTAGACGCAGACTATTTTGTTCCAATTGCCGAAGGAAAGTGATTAATTTGAAACGTGTCCATGTCAGCGTGTTGAGAGATTTTTCTGTTCATTTTGATTTAGTCACCTTTCATCGCCTGGTCCCAGAAAACACTGTTGCACGGGTGCGAGGTTTCTGTATGACCGTTGGTGCCAAAGACTCATAGATGTATCCGCACCGAGCTGCGGAAGCTCTTTGGGCAACATGAGAAAAAACCCATATTTTCTTGTTCGTCGATCATTACTCACCCAGCTGTCCATAAAGTTTCGAGACTGAATTAATAAAAAATAGAGAAAGTTTCGATGATGATTTTAGAGCTTCAAGTTTTGTAAACAAGTCTCCCCCCCGTGTTGAGTACAAGGCACAGAACGTTCGTACACCGACATGAAAGTGTCAGAAAATCCCTTCTTTGGGATATTGTTCAACAAGCGCGCCACGTTCGCACCTTCTTCAGTCTTGACGAACCACAGGAAACCTATTCTGCACTTCGTCCTTTTGTGGTAGGTTCGAATTGAAAACAAGTCTCATTACCCTGATGACTTTTTTCCGGATCACTATGGCATAATCTGTTTAGACTCCACCCATCGTAGTGGATTTGAATCCATGTATCTGACTGTTTTATTGAGTGATGCACCACCTCTTAGCAGAGTTTTATTTTGACCAACAATGAATCTGGATACCAAGTTCTGAGATTCTTAGCTTTAATGATTCAGTTATGAGAGTATAAATATTTTAATATTGTTTTGTAAAAGTTTATAAAAGTTTTTTTTTAAGAATTTCAAATGATTTTAGAACAGTTATTATATCAGTTGAGTTCTTAGGGTTGTTATTACTTCTTGGTTTATTGTTATGCCGATGTTCACCTGAAAATGTTTCTCCTGGTGCCACGATAGTAGCAGTGGTCTAAAATTAAAGGATTAAATACAGCAGAAATTGTGTATTTATATCCAAGATGATCAGCTAACTCTGTTCATCTATGAGACCCAGATGGCAGTAGATATCAGCATATAGGTTGATATGTGTTCAATATAGTTTGGCGCTGTTGCCATATGAGTGAAGTACAGAACAACAAATTAGATTCATGATAGGCTTGGAGAGTTCCTAGCAAATATAATTTTGTTCTTAATAGAGAGGGAAGTTCAGGCTTTTACATTTAGGATAACTGCCCTAACTGCACAATGACTTCATAGGAGTGGGGGGAAATCACGACTATTTTCAAATTCCTGACGCTTACCGAGCGAGGTGGTGCAGTATTTTTAGACACTGGACTCGCATTCGGGAGGACGACGGTTCAATCCCGCGTCCGGCCATCCTGATTTAGGTTTTCCGTGATTTCCCTAAATCACTCCAGGCAAATGCCGGGATGGTTCCTCTGAAAGGGCACGGCCGACTTCCTTCCCTAATCCGATGAGACTGATGACCACGCTGTCTGGTCTCCTTCCCCAAACCAACCAACCAACCTGACGCTTTTTGAATTTACTACCATGTTATATAGAGGCCTATATCAGAGGAGGGGTGGGGAGCTAGTGGCAGAAATTTGGTATGCATGACAGATTGATGATGTCCTAGGGGTGGGGGGGGGGGGGGCGGGAAATCTGGCAGCATTGCTGACTGTATCAGAACCAGCCTAGCTGTAATACTGCAGTCTATACTGGCTGAAACTGGCCATCGGAAATAAATAATTTTGTGATCTAGAATTTGTTACTCAGACAAGCTGGATATACAAATCACTATGGTGTTTCTTCCACAACACAATGCTTTCTTTTAGTTAACCGTTTTCCATGTTGTCCTTTCTGGATGTTACGATTGGTTATAAGATAGTTAATTATTTTTGTAGTTGTTTCAAACAGATGTCTATAAGCTCTGCTATGAACTACAAATTCTGATTATACATTTTATTTACATTGTATGGCTTATAATAATCATCGCTTCTTGACAGGTTTTCTGCATGTGGATGAATGATACCTATTTCATTTCTATGATGAAGTGTAGCCACAGGCTTAACAATTACTTAACTACATGCAATCTGATCTAAACTTTATGGTTTCTGGGGATTAATGTTCTATTTTTATGTCTTACTTAAATTGATAGCAGTATAATAATAATAAGCTAAAACTTGTTTTTTTATGCTGAGACTCACCATTTATGTATTATTTTTATACGAAAGCATTTAAGCGATAGGATTGTGAAGTTGCAGCGATAAAATAAAAAACTTAAAAAGATCTATCTGCAGAACTATTACCTGGCGGGAAGGTAATTCAACCTATTAAATTTGACTTCAAAGTTCAGTATGCACAGTTCTTTGGTGTGAGAAAATAGTACTAAAATCTTTGTAGATAAGTTAACGATGGTCTGTGTGGTTCTGAATAATCGAAAATGACATACATAATAAACTACACGATAAAGTGAGGTAACATAGTCGTAGCCAGTCTAGCCAAATATTTCCAAAATTTAATTCTCTTCACTGCAGTTGTCGTCTCTGTTGTGGCCTTCAGTCTGTTGCTTAGTTTGATGCAGTTCTCCACACTAGACTGTGCAAGGTTCTTCATATTTGCATAACTACTGTATCTTGAATTTATTTGTAACTGCTTATTATATTCAAATTTTTGTCTCCCTCTACAGTTTCTAGCCCTGTGCATCCTTTCAGTACCAACTTGGCGATTCTTTGATGCCTCTGGATGTGTGCTGTTAACTGATCTCTTCTTTCAGCCAAGTTATGCAACAGTCTACTTTTTCCTCAGTTAGAATCAGTACCTCCTCTTTAGTTATTGGATCCACCCATCTACTTTTCAACATTCCTCTATAGCACCATATTTCAAAACCTTTATTTTTTTCTTGCTGAACTGCTAATTCTCCATGTTGCACTTCTCTATAGACCTAATATTCAGACAAACACCGTCAGAATTGACTTCCGAACACATAAATTTGTATTCGTTATTCACAATTTTTTCTTTTTCTGCAACGTTTTCTTGCTATTGTCTGTGTTTCATATCCTCTCTAGTTTGGACGTATTCGGCTATTTTGCTGCCCAAATAACAGATGTCATCGGCTACTCGTAGTATCTAAGTTCCTAATCTAATTTTATCAGCACAAATTGATTCAATAAAAACTAATACATTCGACTGCAACTGCAAGTTCTTTCCCGTTTCTGTCACGTCTTCGGCAAACCATAAAGTTTCTATTTCTGCACTGTGAACAGTAAGTCTCTGACCTAATTTCTCCTTCGATTCCTTCATTTCCTGCTCAATGTACAGATTGATAACTTCCGGGAGACGCTACAGGTCTTGTAATGTTTCAGCAGATTAATCTACGAATGCAAGTAGTACCTCGAAACCCTCTTTTAGTGAAACTATGTCTTGTCATATACATTTTCGTGTTGTTGTTATGGTCTCCAATCCTGAGACTGGTTTGATGCAGCTCTCCATGTTACTCTATCCTGTGCAAACTTCTTCATCTTCCAGTACCTACTGAAGCCTACATCCTTCTGAATTTGCTTAGTGTATTCATCTCTTGGTCTCCCTCTCCGATTTTTACCCTCCACGCTGCCCTCCAATACTAAATTGGTGATCCCTCGATGTCTCAGAACATGTCCTACCAACCGATCCCTTCTTCTAGTCAAGTTGTGTCACAAGCTCCTCCTCATTAGTTATGTGAACTACCCATATAATCTTCAGCATTCTTCTGTAGCACCACATCTCGAAAGCTTCTATTCTCTTCTTGTCTAAACTATTTATCGTCCACGTTTCACTTCCATACATGGCTACACTCCATACAAATACTTTCAGAAACGGCTTCCTGACATTTAAATCTATACTCGATGTTAACAAATTTCTCTTCTTCAGAAACGCTTTCCTTTCCTTGCCATTGCCAGTCTACATTTTATAACCTCTCTACTTCGACCATCATCAGTTATTTTGCTCCCCAAATAGCAAAACTCATTTACTACTTTCAGTGTCTCATTTCCTAATCTAATTCCCTCAGCATCACCCGACTTAATTCGACTACATTCCATTATCCTCGTTTTGCTTTTGTTGATGTTCATCTTATACCCTCCTTTCAAGAGACTGTACATTCCGTTCAAATGCTCTTCCAAGTCCTTTGCTGTCTCTGACAGAATTACAATGTCATCAGCGAACCTCAAAGTTTTTTTTTTTCTTCTCCGTGGATTTTAATACCAACTCCGAACTTTTCTTTTGTTTCCTTTATTGCTTGTTCAATATACAGATTGAATAACATCAGGGATAGGCTATAACCCTGTCTCACTCCCTTCCCAACCATTGCTTCCCTTTCATACCCCTCGATTCTTATAACTGCCATCTGCTTTCTGTACAAATTGTAAATAGCCTTTCTCTCCCTGTATTTTACCCCTGCCACCTCTAGAATTTGAAAGAGAGTATTCCAGTCAACATTGTCGAAAGCTTTCTCTAAGTCCTCAAATGCTAGAAACGTAGGTTTGCCGTTCCTTAATCTATTTTCTAAGATAAGTCGTAGGGTCAGTATTGCCTCACGTGTTCCAACATTTCTACGGAATTCAAACTGATCTTCGACGAGGTCGGCTTCTACCAGTTTTTCCATTCGTCTGTAAAGAATTCGTGTTAGTATTTTACAGTTGTGACTTATTAAACTGATAGTTCGGTAATTTTCACATCTGTCAACACCTGCTTTCTTTGGGATTGGAATTATTATATTCTTCATGAAGTCTGAGGGTATTTCGCCTGTCTCATACATCTTGCTCACCAGATGGTAGAGTTTTGTCAGGACTGGCTCTCCTAAGGCTGTCAGTAGTTCTAATGGAATGTTGTCTACTCCGGGGCCTTGTTTCGACTCAGGTCTTTAAGTGCTCTGTCAAACTCTTCACGCAGTATCATATCTCCCATTTCATCTTCATCTACATCCTCTTCCATTTCTATAATATTGTCCTCAAGTACATCGCCCCTGTATAGACCCTCTATATACTCCTTCCACCTTTCTGCTTTCCCTTCTTTGCTTAGAACTGGGTTTCCATTAAAGCTCTTGATATTCATGCAAGTGGTTCTCCTTTCTCCAAAGGTCTCTTTAATTTTCCTGCAGGCAGTATCTATCTTACCCCTAGTGAGATAAGCCTCTACATCCTTACATTTGTCCTCTAGCCATCCCTGCTTAGCCATTTTGCACTTCCTGTCGATCTCATTTTTGAGACGTCTGTATTCATTTTTGCCTGCTCCATTTACTGCATTTTTATATTTTCTCCTTTCATCAATTAAATTCAATATTTATTCTGTTACCCAAGGGTTTCTACTAGCCTTCGTCTTGTTACTTATTTGATCCTCTGCTGCCTTCACTATTTCATCCCTCAAAGCTACTCATTCTTCTTCTACTGTATTTCTTTCCTCCATTCCTGTCAATTGTTCTTTTATGGTCTCCCTGAAACTCTGTACAACCTCTGGTTTAGTCAGTTTATCCAGGTCCCATCTCCTTATATTCCCACCTTTTTGAAGTTTCTTCAGTTTTAATCTACAGTTCATAACCATTTTCATGACCGAATAAAAAGTTTTGTAACACAATCTGACATTGAAAATGTATAAAAAATTAAATCAGTAGCTCACACTTACAGAATCGCCCAATGATCCGACATACATAAATTTATTCCTCTGTGTTCGGTGATCATCCGCGTTAAACATTCTATTCCAACCTTCTTATCGCTGTTGATAAAAAAGGCTGTTTTCCTGGTTCCCGGTACTTCCATGTTATCATTTTCTCGCGTTCCTCTTGCTGTTGCATACTCATTCCCATGTACAAGAATTATCCTGCACAAAGCGGAAGAGATGCAAGTACTCCCTCAATTTCCCTATATGTAGGTGTATTTTCCCTCATTTTACACGTATTTTTCATAATTTTATCGATTCTGCATCACTTCTACTCATGCGATCATGATATCACTTGTCTTTCTGTATTCTAAAATTGGTTGTACATGTAGTACTATTGCCAAGACGTAGCGCAAATGCACTATTTTCTGCCTGGAAGGCATAGTATAGCATTTTACTCGAAGGCATCCAGTCACTTCCAACCACATATTCTACAGTTGCAATGTTTGTACTCTGTATTTTCGTGTCCGTGCATGTGTCATGGTTGGCTCAGAGTAGACCCGAGTTGGTGTCCGAGTGTCGATCCACCACGCGTTATATCTGGAGCACTGTTGGGATGCTGATCCACAATATATGACATTCAGGATAGAGTTTTAAGGTGGATCTGCTGCGTATTGTAGTCAGAGCGATGTTCAGAGGTAGATCAGTAACACGTCATATCTGGGATAGGGCTCAAAGGTGGACCAACCGCTCCTTACGTCCGGAGATGTATTCTATGTTTGAAGTTGGATCCACCAGTAGGAGGACCGGGTTATGGGAGACACACACGACACATGCGCAGACACAGACATTCAGAAAGCAGAGCAAATGTACTGCAACTATAGAATACGTGGTTGGAGGTGACTGGATCCATTCGAGTAGAGTGCTATACTACGCCGACTGACCAGAGAAATAATGCATTTGCTCTAGGTGCTGGCGATTGTACTACATTTACAAGCAATTTTAGAATACAGAAAGACAAGTGATGTCATGATCGCATGGGTAGAAGTGACATAAAATCGATAAAATTACGAAAAATGACAAAAATACGTATAAATTGAGGAAAATATTCCGAAATGCATGGAAGTTGAGGGAATACTTGCATGTTTTCCTCTTGGTGCAGGGAAATTCTTGTATATGGGAAAGAGTATGCAACAGCAAGAGGAATACGAGAAAATGATGACATGGAAGCATCGGGGACCAGGGAAACAGTCATTTTTTGTCGACAGCGATAAGACGGCTGGAATAGAATGTTTAACGTGGATGACCACCAAATGTAGAGTAATAATTTATGTATGTCGGAACAGACATCACAGTTATCAGCTACCGAGAGTAGTTTCATGTAGTTACGAACGACTGTTGTCATACTTTTCGTGTTCGTCTTATCCTAAATGCATGCAAGTGGATCATCAGGGAAAGGGCAAGTTTTAGGATTTGTTATTATGTTGGTGTATAAGAAGCGCAGATATTCTTGTAGCAAATCAGAAGAACAAGGGTATGTCAGCAACATGAGCATATATATATATATATATATATATATACACTCCTGGAAATTGAAATAAGAACACCGTGAATTCATTGTCCCAGGAAGGGGAAACTTTATTGACACATTCCTGGGGTCAGATACATCACATGATCACACTGACAGAATCACAGGCACATAGACACAGGCAACAGAGCATGCACAATGTCGGCACTAGTACAGTGTATATCCACGTTTCGCAGCAATACAGGCTGCTATTCTCCCATGGAGACGATCGTAGAGATGCTGGATGTAGTCCTGTGGAACGGCTTGCCATGCCATTTCCACCTGGCGCCTCAGTTGGACCAGCGTTCGTGCTGGACCTGCAGACCGCGTGAGACGACGCTTCATCCAGTCTCAAACATGCTCAATGGGGGACAGATCCGGAGATCTTGCTGGCCAGGGTAGTTGACTTACACCTTCTAGAGCACGTTGGGTGGCACGGGATACATGCGGACGTGCATTGTCCTGTTGGAACAGCAAGTACCCTTGCCGGTCTAGGAATGGTAAAACGATGGGTTCGATGACGGTTTGGATGTACCGTGCACTATTCAGTGTCCCCTCGACGATCACCAGTGGTGTACGGCCAGTGTAGGAGATCGCTCCCCACACCATGATGCCGGGTGTTGGCCCTGTGTGCCTCGGTCGTAAGCAGTCCTGATTGTGGCGCTCACCTGCACGGCGCCAAACACGCATACGACCATCATTGGCACCAAGGCAGAAGCGACTCTCATCGCTGAAGACGACACGTCTCCATTCGTCCCTCCATTCACGCCTGTCGCGACACCACTGGAGGCGGGCTGCACGATGTTGGGGCGTGAGCGGAAGACGGCCTAACGGTGTGCGGGACCGTAGCCCAGCTTCATGGAGACGGTTGCGAATGGTCCTCGCCGATACCCCAGGAGCAACAGTGTCCCTAATTTGCTGGGAAGTGGCGGTGCAGTCCCCTACGGCACTGCGTAGGATCCTACGGTCTTGGCGTGCATCCGTGCGTCGCTGCGGTTTGGTCCCAGGTCGACGGGCATGTGCACCTTCCGCCGACCACTGGCGACAACATCGATGTACTGTGGAGACCTCACGCCCCACGTGTTGAGCAATTCGGCGGTACGTCCACCCGGCCTCCCGCATGCCCACTATACGCCCTCGCTCAAAGTCCGTCAACTGCACATACGGTTCACGTCCACGCTGTCGCGGCATGCTACCAGTGTTAAAGACTGCGATGGAGCTCCGTATGCCACGGCAAACTGGCTGACACTGACGGCGGCGGTGCACAAATGCTGCGCAGCTAGCGCCATTCGACGGCCAACACCGCGGTTCCTGGTGTGTCCGCTGTGCCGTGCGTGTGATCATTGCTTGTACAGCCCTCTCGCAGTGTCCGGAGCAAGTATGGTTGGTCTGACACACCGGTGTCAATGTGTTCTTTTTTCCATTTCCAGGAGTGTATATATATATATAGAGAGAGAGAGAGAGAGAGAGAGAGAGTTTTCCACACACACACACACACACACACACATATATATATATATATATATATATATATATATATATATATATATATATGTGTGTGTGTGTGTGTGTGTGTGTGTGGAAAACTGTGGAAAAAATATGGAAGATGGCATAAAATCGATAAAATTAGAGGAAAAATTGGTATAATCACGAAAAATTGTTGTGAGATACGTAAAAATTGTGGGAAATAATATTAAATATGCAAAATCGCGGAAACTTAGTATGATAACGGTAACTGACTGAGAATATATAAAATTAGGGACAAATACCATGAAAGGAGTACTGAGCAAAATCAGTAAAATGGAATGTTCTGGAGGAGGAGAGTGGACTGGTGCAACATATACACGTCTTAATAGTGGAGCGGGGAGGCATTCTAGAGACATTATGTCAAGGTGAAATGGCAACATTATCCAGCACTTGAGAAATACAACCTAACATCGGACCACGACTTCTGTATGGAAGAAGAAGAAGACTACCAGGTGCGGTGGTAAACTGCAGTAAGACTGTTACATCTCCTATGGCTATTGATCATAGTGTTTATTTCCTCCTAAGATGTCACTGTTTCTTCATATGCATTTTTGGCTGTTGACGATCATTCCATAGGGCTGTTGGGAACATATAATTTCCTAACCATAATGGGTTGGGTTGGGTTGTTTTGGGGAAGGAGACCAGACGGCGAGGTCATCGGTCTCATCGGATTAGGGAAGGACGGGGAAGGAAGTCGGCCGTGTCTTTTGAAAGGAACTACCCCGGCATTTGCCTGGAGCGATTTAGGGAAATCACGGAAAACCTAAATCAGGATGGGCGGACGCTAACCATAATGGGCATCAACTTCGTAAACAGCTTGTAATACATCCCTAGAAACCTATGTAGTGTTTGTGTTACAAAGAATCGATGTTTCCTTTAGTGTGCAAGGTAGTATTTTTATCACTTTACAGCTTGTCACAATAGTTTAGCGTAGAGAAACTTATGTGGAGAGTGTATGTCATGCGCTGCTGATACATACAGCACTACATTCGACATGACTAATAAGTCGGAAGGTGCAGCGCTCTAGTATTTTAGCGTGTTTTAAGTGCAGAATCGTGCAGCCTTACGAATGCATGTGTTTATGTTCCACGACCATTCCTCTCTTACCAATACCTTCTCGTAAAATGCTTCAAAGTATGTCCATCTGCAGCATCCACTTCTTCATAACTATATGTTGTATACCACAACACTCTCATATCTACTACGTATAGACCGATAAGGGGTGCTAACCTCCTCATCTGGAGAGATCTCGTGCAGTTGGATGGCTGCCGTAAGTAAGATTGCTGTGGAACAGTGTCCACTAAACAGCAGTTACCGGCTCAGTTCACTCTGTTCCTTCATAAGATGTGCAATGTAGCGGTCTGTTTCTGGTCAGCTACAAATTAAATCGGTGACAGTACTGCAGGGAGCGTTTGTCAAAGACAGTGCGAGGAGATCTTTCGATCTCTAACATCCCCCTACAAATGTGAGATTTCTCTGTGACTGGCGTACATGTAGGGAAAGATGGGCAATCATAATCGTTAATTGTGGCCTATGATAGAAGTGGTAGAAGTATTTAGATTGCTGTCTGGTATACTTTGGTGTATAAGTTTGCGAATTAACACTGAATGGATGTCCTGCATAGTCATATATCTACATTCGCAATGGTACTCACAAAATAGTGGAGGGGCGGTTTAGTGATGATATAGAAAGTGGGAATCATGCTGCTGTGTCATTGGCCAGCATTGAAATTACATAAAAAAGCATAAAATTGCTAAAATTGATCACACTATCAACCGTGGTACTTATTACAGAACATTGACATGGTCTTTTCCATCACATCTACCCACTAGTTAACTGTTGAATACCACGATGATTGACTGACATCACTTGTTTGAGATGGAGAGTCTTGGTAGGAACAACACCTTCTGGGAATAGGCAGCACCGAAACAGTGATTACATACAGGACTGCAATATGAGGAATCAATCGAAATGGAACACCGAGCCATCTGCTACCCTGTCGCTGTGAAAGATGAGTTTAATGGGAGAGGTCATCAATCAGCGTCAGACAGCTGTTTGGAAATGTTTCACGATGCTGCAAAACGGTTTGAGTTTCCTTATGTTGTGACTTTCTTTTATTTCAGTCATCCAGTGTGCGTTGTGGGAGGAGCAGCAAAATTATTTACATCAAGTGATGTCTAGTTTTCTATGAGAGCCAATGGATCGAAACATGTTAACATCAGTTTAGAACCTGACACAGACCTCAAAGTCGTTGTGGAAAAAGCAAAATGTATGGTGGTGTACAAAGCTGTAGTAATACACTGCTTGTACATGTTACAGCAGAAAAAACAATGTATCAGAAAACAAAACAGGGACCCTCTCTTGCAACTGATAGTCTGTGGCCCTCCTACATTACAGGTGATGAAACTTTACACTGGTCTGTCCAAATACCTTCGATCACTGGCCACCTGCTCTAATGGATCAAAATGTATGTAATTAACAGTATCACCACATATGCTCAATGTCAGCACATGGTATTTGTTTTCAATATAAAGGAAGAGAGAGATGCGGTAAAATCTTGTCAAGTTCTCTGTTGGCTGAAGTTAGCAGAGTTTTTATAATTTGTAGTTTTCCTCTGTTGGATGATACAGAGAATGTTTGGGAGAGAGATGTGAAAGCGCCCTAAGGGATGTAGATCTCCTTCGGACTGTAGTACCTATATGTAGTTTGGAGAAGCACAGGACTACAGTAGCAAAATCCTCATCTATCTTTCGGTTCCTGTACTGTCTTTTATACTACCTTGTGTTGCAGGATGAAGCTTCGTTTTGGTACTGGCCTTACACATCGTACACTGTTGGCAGAGCTTCTACAAATATCCCCATTTGAACAAAGTGGTCAGAAAAGATGGTCCTGTGACATTAGCTCAGCTCCACCTGATTGTCCACAGGGTGCAGCAGGTGGTAGATATAGCGCTCTCAACTCCTGTTCAGTTCCGACTTTAACTGAGATGATCACATGGACAAAGACAAGACAGAGAGAGCAGAGCAGAGACTGAGGAACAGTTAGAAGATGAAGAGGGACTTTTGAAGCCACAGAGTTTTGCTGTAGAAGATACGTTCGAAAAAGGTGACCTATTTCGAGATATGAGAGTGGTATGAACATAATTCATTGAAAGACGGCTCCTTAGGATACAACGGAAGTATATGTTTGACTGGATAGACTCGATATCAAATCACAGATAGCATTTCTACAAGAAAGCATAATTCTGTCAGCGACTTTTGTGTGTCCCTGTAGAACCAAGACCCCTTTTCATGCAGGGTTACGGTAACATAGTCGCTGTGATCACGTTTTAATAGCGTGGACCTTACGCAAAATGTATGTTGCAGCTAGTAGAGTCCTTCTGTGGTCAGCTTCTAACGTCAGTTCTCAGTAGTGTTCCTCGAAAATAAAATCATCTTCCCACCAAGGACTCCCATTTGCACTACCTGGTGAGTTTAATCCAAATACTGAAAAAATAAAAATACTCGCCACGCAAAATGACTCTCATGATCAATTTAATTGATTAGCCTATGAGTTTTATAATAGTGACATGCCACTTGGCAAGTGGGGGTGATGGCTAGGTCACCACGGATATGATCCTTGACTTGGCGTTTTTTTGGTTGCAGCGATATCTTTTAGCGATATTTGAATCTCTCACCTACATAGGGATGGACGACCTGCGTAATCAAATGAGATGTATTAATAAATTTATAAAGTGATACATAATATGAACCTTATATTTACAACTTCTATGTGCTGTTACCTTAAAAAAGGCTCTAAGCACTATGGGACTTAACATCTGAGGTCATCAGTCCCCTAGACTTAGAACTACTTAAACCTATGCAACGTAAGAACATCACACACATTCATGCCCGAGGCAGGATTCGAAAAAAATGGTTCAAATGGCTCTGAGCACTAAGGGTCTTAACATCTGTGGTCATCAGTCCCCTAGAACTTAGAACTAATTAAACCTAACTAACCTAAGGACATCACACACATCCATGCCCGAGGCAGGATTCGAACCTGCGACCGTAGTGGTCACGCGGTTCCAGACTGAAGCGCCTAGAACCGCACGGCCACACCGGCCGGCAACGCCAGGATTCGAACCTGCGACTGTAGCAGCAGCGCGTTTCCTGAATGAAGCACCTAGAACCGCACGGCCACAGCAACCGGCTGCTACCTTAAGAGAGCCCGAAAGAAAGGAGGCATCCTGTGACAGTGGTAGATCTTAGCACTCCATCATGAGCCAAAAATGAGTTTGATGTTCTAGTCCTGTGAACAGGACATGACACATAAGAAAAGATATTTTTCTACCTGAAAGAATACTTAGAGGGATTGTAGACTATGCCATAGTCCTTGTGACGTATATAATTTTATACACACACACACACACACACACACACACACACACACGTATATATATATATATATATATATATATATATATATATATATATATATATATATATATAAATTTTCGGTGCCTACAGTGTCACGTCTTCAGCGGCAAACAAATTTTTATTTTTAAAGGGGATCAGTTAAGACTATTTCCATGGGTTCGCCCCTCAAATTTATCCCTCATATCATAAAATTGTCGTCTGATGTAGTAAAAACTGAGAAAATAAGTTCCTTTTAAAGCACAGTTTCGTATATAACCTATATTCAAAACCTTACACCTGTGTCACAGAACAAATCCTACATCGAGAATACTTTACACAAGTTTAAGAGAAGAAATGCTTCCGATGATTATTACAGTATTTAAAGAACATCAAAATATGAAGAGGCTGAAATGAACAAACAGTACATGTGACTATGTTAATCAATTCAACTGTAAAAAGCTAAGGAGCACATTATTAGCAAAATGAGAAATATGCAAAAGTGAAATGCCAAAATGAGCACTTCTCAATTGGGAGTAAATCAGAATGGCTGAAAGAGAGCACAAAGAAATAAGAGAATAGGCAAAAATGAGATGCCAACAAAATGAGTTGGCCGAGCTCCGTCGGCACTTACATAGGGTTTCGCTCGTGGCGGCCCGTACGCAACACACGCGCCTGAGACTGAGCGCCTTAACCGCGAGACCACCGCGGCCGGCGTTCGAATCCTGCCTCCGGCATGGATGTGTGTGTGATGTCCTTGGGTTAGTTAGGTTTAAGTAGTTCTGAGTCTAGGGGACTGATGACCTCAGATGTTAAGTTCAAATGACTCTGAGCACTATGGGACTTAACTTCTGAGGTCATCAGTCCCCTAGAATTTAGAACTACTTAAACCTAACTAACCTAAGGACATCACACACACCCATGGCCGAGGCAGGATTCGAACCTGCGAACCTAGCGGTCGCGTAGTTCCTGACTGTAGCGCCTAGAACCGCTCGGCCATCTCGGCCGGCTCAGATGTTAAGTCCCATAGTGCTTAAAGCCATTTGAACCATGTTAAATAAATTTGCTGCTGAATGCATATTTGTCTCTGAATGTAAGCAAACCGCACTAAACAATCGCGTTGTCCCCCTACTTGTACGAAGATACTGAAAGCGTAATACAGTGTGTAAATTGAGATTAAAATTTAATAATCATGGTGGACTGGAATGCAGATGTAGGGGAAGGAGTAGAAAAAGTGGTTACAGAAGAATATGGGCTTTGGACGAGGAATGAGAGAGGAGAAAGGCTAACTGAGTTCTGTAACAAATTTCAGTTAGTAATAGTGAATAATCTGTTCAAGAATCACACTAGGAGGAAATATGCTTTAGAAGGCCGAGTGATAAGGAAGGCTTTTAGTCAGATTACATCACGGTCAGAGAGAGGTTCCGAAATCAGATACTGGATTGCAAGGCATACCTAGGGACAGATATAGAGTCAGGTCACAATGTAGTAATGATGAAGAGTATGCTGAAGTTTAAGAGATTAGTCAGGAAGAATCAGTACACAAAGTACTGGAATACAAAAGCATTAAGGCATAACAGGATTAGCTTGAAGTTCTCTAAGGCTATAGACACAGAAGTAAGGAATAGCTCAGTACGCAGTACAGTTGAAGAGGAATGAACATCTCTAAAAGGGCAGTCACAAAAGTTGGAAAGAAAACCATAGGTACAAAGAAGGTAATTGCAAGGAAATAATGGGTAACAGAAGAAATACTACAGCTGATAGATGAAAGAAGTACAGAAATGTTCAGGGAAATTCAGGAATACAAAAACGCAGATCACTGAGAAATGAAATAAATAGGAAGTGGAAAGAAAGTAACATGAAATGGCTGCATGAAAAATGTGAAGAAATCGAAAAAGAAATGACTGACTAAGCATATAGGAAAGTCAAAACAACCTTCGGGGAAATTAAAAGCAAGGGTAGTAACGTTATGGGTGCAACGGGAACTCCTCTGTTAAATACAGAGGAGAGAGCGGATAGGTGGAAAGAGCACATTGAAGGCCTCTATTTGTCTAATGTGATAGAAGAAGAAACAGGAGTCGATTTAGAAGAGAAGGGGATCCAGTGTTAGAATCAGAATTCAGAAGAGCTTTGGAGGACTTAATACCAAATAAGGCAAAGGGGTAGTTAACATTGCATCAAAATTTCTAAAATCATTGAGGAAGTGGCAACAAAAGAACTATTCAGGTTGATATGTAGAATGTATGAGTCTGATGACAAACCATCAGACTTTCGGAAAAATGTCATCCACACAAGCAAGAGCTGACAAGTGCGAGAATTATCGCCCAATCAGCTTAGTAGCACATGCATTCGAGTTGATAACTAGAATAATATACAGAAGATTTGAAAAGAACATCGAGGATGTGTTAGACGATGATCAGTTTTGCTTTGGGAAAGGCAAAGGCACCAGAGGGGCAATTCTGACGTTGTGGTTGATAATAGAAGCAAGAAAAAAGTAAAATCAAGAGACATTCATGGGCTTCGCCGACCTGGAGAAAGCGCCCGACAATGAAAAATGGTGCAAGATGTTCGAAATTCTGAGAAAAATAGGGGTAAGCTATAGGGAGAGACGGATAATATACAATATGTACAAAAGCCAAGAGCGAATAATAATAGTGGACGACCAAGAACGAAGTGCTCGGACTTAAAAGGGTGTAAGACATGGATGTAGTATTTCACCCGCACTGTTCAATCTGTACATCGAAGAAGCAATGATGGAAATAAACGACAGGTTCAGGAGTGGGGTTAAAATTCAACGTGAATACCACCAACGATACGATTCAATGATGACACTGCTATCCGGAGTGAAAGTGAAGAATAATTACAAGATCTACTGAATGTAATGAACAGTTTAATGAGCCAAGAATATGGGTTTAGAGTAAATCGAGGAAAGACGAAAGAAATGAGAAGCAGGAGAAATGAGAACATCGAGAAACTTGACATCCGGAGTGATGGTCACGAAGTAGAAGAAGTTGAGCTCTACTACCTAGGCAGCAATATAACTAATGACGAATGGAGTAAGGACGACATCAAAAGCAGGCTATCACTGGGAAAAATGGCAATTCTGACCAAGTCTACCAGTATCAAATACAGGTCTTAACTTGAGGAAGAAATTTCTGAGAATGTACGTTTGCAGCACAGCATTGTATGGTTGTGAAATATGGACTGTGGGAAAACCGAAACAGAAGAGAATCGAAGCATTTGAGATGTGGCGCTACAGACGAATGTTGAAAATTAGGTGAACTGATAAGGTAAGGAATGAAGAGGTTCTGCGCAGAGTCGGAGAGGAAAGGAACGTGTGGTAAACACTGATAAGGAGAAGCGACAGGATGGTAGGACATCTGTTAAGACTTCAGGGAACGAGTTCCATGGTACTAGAAGGAGCTGTAGAGGGCAATGCCTGTAGTACAGGACAGAGATTGGAATATATCGAGCAAATAATAGAGGTCGTACGCTGCAAGTGCTACTCTGAGATGAAGAAGTTGGCACAGGAGAGGAATTCGTGGCGGGCCGCAACAAACAAGTCAGAAGACTGATGACTCAAAGAGAAGTTCGTAACAAGCTAGAATACAGATATCATTGCTGATCGTATGACTTGCAGGAGTTTCATCTTTCGCTTTCTAATCAGACTGAAGTCACAAAACCGAAGAAACTCGTTCTTGAGAGACAACGTTCTTACATACAGATAATATCGTATATTACAGAGCATACTTCTGTTTTGTGAATAAGAAGGGACAAGAATTTGTTACAAACGCGAAAAAGGAAAAAAAAAATGCATGTAGCAGGACGCGAACTTGCTTCCTCCAACGCCATAGCCACTCGTCCGATAACCATAGGATCACGTCAAGCAAGTACAAGCGTTGCCTGATCTATTGTTCTTAGGATCTCCTAAAGGCTCTTTACCGCTGATGAAATCCAGTGTGGAGCCTCCGAAGTACCAAGCGAGTGACGTCGGGCGCAGCCCCGAATCCTCCCGAAACCAGGTAGATAAGAAGGTAACAGGACCGAATCCTCCCAAACTGACACATTGTATGTTGTATTATAGACAATAATATAATTATCTCTGCCATGTTCCCTATCTCGTTCCTCTACCCCTCCCACGTTTTAAACAAAAAATGTTGATTCACTTATGCACGCTTTGCGCGTGACCTCGAGCAGGACTTAGCCACTGGCGCTGTGCCGGCTGGACTTTATCTCAATAAGACAAAAGATAAAACTTTTAAACATACAATACACGCGAAAATTTCTTACATCTTCTACTGTAACTTCATATGCTTTCCTTTGGTTGCTTGGAGTATTCATAACGTTTAGGACTGCTACCTGCTTCAAACGGGAGGATTCGGTCCCATCTTTTTCCAGACCCTTGCGGGCTTGGCAGGATTCGGTACAATTTTTCTGACCGGGGGAGGATTCGGGGCTTCGCCCGTTACATGAAGTGACCCTACCTGAATGCTGTGAAATGCTATTGGCTGTTATTGTTTCGGGCCGAGCTGCCCCTAACGGTCAGTGCTGAGTCTATTCAATCTGCGACTCCAAGAAGCGTGCAGAAGTCACCAGAGTCAACATATTTCCTCCGCACTGTCTCAAAGAGACGCAAATCAAAGAACCTACTCTGCATTGGTTACAGAAGGTTTTTAAGAAAATGTTTGCAAAACCTAATTTGCGAGCTGTTGAAGGCGAAACTATTGAGGAACTGAATGTGTCATTTGACACGCAGCTTACACTCTCTCACTACTTCCTCAGGTACTGCTATCCTCTTATGCCCATTGACTCTTCTAACCGCAGTCTAATTTCGGTACAAGTTGCAAATAACTTTTTGCTCCGTGTATTTTACCTCGTTACCTTTAGAATTTCAGAGAATGTATACCAGTGAACGTAGTGCCAAAAGCTATCTCTGGATCTACAAATGCAGTAAATGTACGTTTACCTTCCTTTGGCTTGTCTTCTAAGAGAAGGCGTGTAAGTAGGCTGTTTAGATTTTTATATTGGTAACGCCACGTAGCGCTCTGTATGAAAATCATTGGCTGTGCTGTGTGCAGTCTGTGGCTGGGTGGCATTGTTGTAATATTCGCTATTGTAGTGTTGGGCAGTTGGATGTGCACAGCGCGTAGCCTTGCGCAGTTGGAGGTGAGCCGTCAGCAGTGGTGGATGTGGGGAAGTGAGATGGCGGATTTTTGAGAGCTGATGATCTGGACGTGTCCATCAGAAACAGTACATTTGTAAGAATGGATGTCATGAACTGCTATATATATTATGACTTTGACACTATTAAGGTAAATACATTGTTTGTTCTCTATCAAAATCTTTCATTTGCAAACTATGCCTATCAGTAGTTAGTGTCTTCAGTAGTTTGAATCTTTTATTTAGCTGGCAGTAGTGGCGCTCGCTGTATTGCAGTAGTTCGAGTAACGAAGATTTTTGTGAGGTAAGTGATATGTGAGAGGTATAGGTTAATGTTAGTCAGGGCCATTCTTTAGTAGAGATTTTTGAAAGTCAGATTGCGTTGCGCTAAAAATATTGTGTGTCAGTTTAGTGTTGATCAGAATAAGTAAAGAGAGTAATGTCTGAGTACGTTCAGTTTTGCTCAGCTGTTTGAAAATCAAATAATGTAAGAGGTTTATCAGCACAGTAATTCATTAATTTTTCTAAGGGGACGTTTCAGGCGTAGGGTCATTAGTGGCTAGCGTGTTCCTACATTTATCTGGACCCCAAAATGATCTTCCCCGAGATCAACCTCTAGCATTTTTTCGGTTCTTCTGTAAATAATTGTCAGCGTGTTGCAAGAAATACTTGTTAAACTGATTTTTCGGTAATATTTACATCTGTCAGCATCCGCGTCCTTTGGAACCTGAATGATTACCATCTTATTATTACATACTTCTTGAAGTCTGTGGTTTTTCGTATGTCTGCATAAAACGTGCATGGTTGGCTATCTCAAGGATCTCAGTAATTCTGAGGAAAATATTGTCTAATCCCATGGACCTGTTTTGACTTAGATCTTTCAGAGATTTGTCAAATTCCTTCCGCAGTATTTTATCTTCCGTCTCATCATCTTTTACTTTCTCTTCCGATTCTAAACATTATCTTCAATGTCAGTTGATGAAAATTTTTAGTATCCAGCTATTTTTAAAGATCAACATTGATATGAAATCTCAGTTCTAATATTGCCACACTGACAAAATATTATTTGTGCATTGCTTATCGCAGTTCACGTGACGTTCCTTACATTAGAAACGAAAAAAATGTTCGTTGTTATCTAATTTTCTAAAAACAGCGTGTATTCGCACGGGTTACGACCTTTTGTAGTCAGCATATTTAAAATCATACAAACCACCAGTATTCTGTTTATTCCATTTTTATTCGGAGCTCTGTGTCTTTGCATACCGTAGCAGCATTGGAATACCCTTGCCCATCTCATATTTTAACGGCAAATTGTAACCAAAATAGAGACCTTTGACAACGTATAGGAACATATAGTTACTGCGTATCAAAAGAGATAAAGGATTCTAACTTTGCTAAATATTTAATGTGATCTGAATTTCACATCCAGCATAATAGAGTTTCGTATGTCCGTCGTCCGATGATAACGAGGAGCGGTCATACATTATTTACAGGGCCCCTAATTCTGCCAATGAAGTCACAAGGAAAGGGGTGACCTTAAGCAACTATCATGACCACTGCAGGAAATAAGTTGGTAATACGGGGGTGGATCAGTAGATTGTTCCGTCCATTAAGACGTACTTAACAGTCATTCGCTTATAGACAACGTCCTTGCATCGACATTGGTTTGTACGCAAAACTGTTTGGATGTTATGCATGAGAGACATTTCTAGCTTCCGTACTGCGACTGCGTTTCTAGAATAAGCACGCGCGCCTTCATGCACTTACTAGTTTCCGGACTTTGAGCGGTCCAGTGTTTCAATGTCCTCCGTTGTTCTCGACAGTACCCCGCGTTTTATAGTTTGCGAAACGACATTAAATAGAGCGTTTTATTAGCAGGGCTGCAATAAACCATTACGATGAAAATTACACACTTAAAGGACTACGGAAAACGCTGGAGTCCCCTTTAAGTATCATTCGTACCTTAATTCCTTAATAGTACATGATGAACGTAATGTCTTTTCCTGAATAAAAAAATGTTTATAAGTAACTGTGCTACATACAGTTATGCGGTTTGTTGCAAATGGTCCTTAAATCATAAAGTTTTTATGGATATATTTCCACGTGTGCTCCGTTTGTTACCTGTAAAACGTGTAGGCGACGCTTAATTCCTCTCTACGTCTTTACCAATATCACTTCCATCATAAGTCCTGCAGCATCTCGTATTTTTGCCGTAAGAGTTTGCACATCAGGAACTGGTGAACTGAACACGTTATACGCAAAGTAAATCCACAAAAATGGTCAAGAAGGTCTTTGTCTAGTAAACGTGGTGGTCTTGATGTTGGGCCTTCTCTACTGACCTATATGTCGGGAGAGATTTCATCCAAGTGTTGGGGAACAAGTAAACCCAAGTGCGGAGATGACCCATCTTGCTAAAACACTAAACACGGGTGAAATTCTTATAACTGAGGCACAGCGTGGAGTTTCAACACAGCCATGAATACTCCTGCCGTAATGGTAGGCTCAATGAAAAAGAACGGTCTAATAATTGTGTTTTGCAATAAGCTAGACCATACATGCACTTTCAGGCTGCGCTTTATCCGCTGTACCAAGATATGTGCGTTCTCCGACTCCTGGATCCGGGTATTACGCCTGTTTACATCCCTGGAGATATGTAAAATCAGTTCATCGCAAAACAAACTTTATTAAGGTAGCCACTGTCTACACCGATTCGTTCTGTCATGTTCCTAGCAGACTCGGCAGGTCTGGAAGGATCTTCTGGCTACAAAGCTTGAAGAAGTTGCAGTTTGTGTGCATGAAACTGCAGCCGTTTGCGTAAAATCTTCACCACTCTCTTCTGAGGTATGCTGGTTTCTCTGGAAACACGACACGTCGATTTCCGTGTGCTGTGTTGCATTGCCGTACGCACGGCATCAATAGTGTCCTCACTCCAGTTCTGCCGTTTCTTGCCTTGAGCCTCTTTAAACTTTTCATACCATCCGTTGCTGCACTTCACATCTGGTGGGTATCGAACATAGGCATTTGGGAACTGTCATTGAACTGTAACAGGCAACCGTGTTCCATGAAACCACAAAAGACATTGCGCCTGCGCATACGCCATTGTGGTAGCAGCACTCCTAAATAGATGTTCTCAGAGCACATGTAAAAGTGTATCCGTAGAAACACCATGAGTTAAACTACCATTTGCAACAAACTTCATAGCTGTATCGAGCATAATTGCTTAAGCCGTCTCACAAGAGCCAAGGCTCTAATTGCGAAGTATGCCAAACATGGTATCCCTCGAGGCTGCTACAAGCCCTGAAACTACGTGGCACTCCTCACGGAACGTGTTCCTCGACGTGATTTGGAACCGCAGCGCACACCAGCGACACTTAGCTACATTTGGTGTGCTAATCACACATCATGCAGTTTACGAAAGCGGACGCGGGTAAAAAAGTTGCGTTGACTGAATATGAAGTGATTTCATTTGTTTTAGCCCAAGTACTCACATATTAAGTGTCCAATATATCACTACGTTGATAAATTCTTCTCGGGTTGACAGCTGAGTCAATGTATTGTTTTCCAGCAACGTTTCAGCAAGTTTCTTACTTGCCATCTCCGCCTGAAGACGGCAAGTAAGAAACTTGCTGAACGGTTGCTGCAAAACAACACATTGACTCGGTTGTCAACCCTAAAAGATTTTATCATCGAGATTCGCCGAGAAAGCCTGCATTCTCATAAATCACTTTGACATATTTCCGAGCAGGTACGGTGTTATAGTGCGAAATGCATCCCCAGCAGTATTGCGTAGTTCTTCATTTGTAGCGTAACGCCTTGATGATACATACGCCTTAACGACCCCCATATCGAGTTTGTCATATCTGGTGAGGTCAGGACTTCTCGGTGGCCAGGAATTACTAATGGCCATTTCAAGGGAGCTGGTGTTGCTGATGAACCACGAACCACGACCTATCCACCGTCCTGGAAAGTCTTTATTTAGGAACTCGGGGACTGCAAGAGCGTAATAAGGAGGCGCTCCATTTTGCTGCAACCACGTGTGTTCCACGAGGCCCCCTTCTTCAAGCTGAGGTATTAACCAAGTTTGTACCATGTGTAAATAATCTGCGTCATTCACAATCGTTTCAAAAAGCAGTGTCCAAGCAGATGTTGTGTGATCATCACTGTCTATCATTACGTGAGGCGGATTCGTGTCTAACTCGACTATGTAATGAAGATTCTCTTTGGCCCAAAAGACAATATTTCTTGCGCGTGAGCTGCGATAAGTGGCACATTCGTCTGAAAATATAACCTAGGCACGGCTCACTGCAACTGGGGCCATATGCTCACTCCGGTCTATATTCGATAACTCGTTTACGAACGTCAGTAGAAAAAGTGTTTTTTCAATGGATCTCGCATTGTTGTCGTCGGTATGTAGAGTTCCCACCCACGTTTAAACGTCGACTTCATACGGGATTGTTCACCGGAAGCAGAGATTCCGGCGCATGGTTCTTCTCGTCTCTTCTTGCTTCCATTCCGCGACCTGCCTTTAACACAGCCAAAAGCAAAAGCACGTCTTTTCCAACCGAGAAATGCTGTCTTTGACGGTGGAGGCTTATTAAATCTTTCCTGGAATGCTCCCACAATCTATTTCGTTTTTTGCCCAGTGTGTTGTCGTTGGCGCACCACACGTACTGTCACTAAGCGTTTCTCAATAGTGTAACTATGACAGTTCACATCTGCCAAAAACGGCAAATTAAAACTCGACTGAGACTCCGAAAACAAGTAAACATGAATTCTAGCAATCGATTCCAACAACTGATAAACAGTAACTTACTTACCAATCTGCATACCATTTGATACTAAACATGGGCTGCAGAGATACGGGGACTTCTCGCTCACCCTGTAGAAATGCTGCACAACGACCTGAGATCATTTGTTAACAATTGACTCTCTATCACATTTCTGGATATAAATTGAATGCAGATGAACTATACTGTCTAACATCGGTTTCTGCATTCATAACGCCCGTGTTATCGATGTTGTATTGACGACTATCACTCTGAAGTAACGTATTTAAGTAAATAGGTTTCAAAGTAGACATTTATTTCGCAATTTCATTCCAATGGGAGACGAAGCTACTCACCATTATTGAGAATGATATTTACTGACAACATACAGACTTACAGTTTGTTTGTAGCTTATGTTTACTTTCTGACGTACACTGGCAGCCGCATTAAAATTTCTGGTGGCCACTGGGGAAACGTTCCACTTATTGGCCTATGCAACAAGAAGGGCGGCAAATATATTATTTAAAATAATATTATACTAAATAACATCGAGTATTGTAGATCATAATTCTATGAAACTAATAAGTCTCGGAATCTTTTATAAAACATTAGATGAAAAAAAATAAAAACCAGACACGGACCTGTTACATTTCCCTCCATAGTTCATGTCACTATCGATTACAATACCGTTTGAACATAACAACAATGGCTCAATTAAGTGGATACAAATTTTACAAAAGTCTGAAGGTTGTAACCACAGATATCGTTATTTAACAATTAACTACAACGAATTGTAGCAAGAACGGCGTGCTTTTGATAAATCACGAATGCCCCATAACACTGAAGTGGCATACTTTCATAGTATGCGAGTTAAAATACAAAAAGTGGCGAATATGAGAAGACTGTAACTACAGGAATGTGGATCCTGTCATTTCCTTATAGCAAATTGTAACCACATAGATCTGTCATGTTCTGGTGCTTTGAAACAGGTTATCTTCACGCCATATACCCTGTAGTATAAAAACCGCCAAATGTAGACAGAGTTCACACGAATTAATACAATATGGCGGCTTCTGAGCTCTGCTTGTAACGTAAAACCGACGCTGTATCTCGGTGGCCACATTTCCCTCCACGAAGCAAAAATAGTACATGGCGGATTCTGCCTTTCACGCTACGCAATGTAACGGAACATGGAATTTCACGCTGTGACGTCACCACTTCTTCACCCACGAACGTTTTCACGTCCTGTGAGGGAATTTCTTCAGAACTAAATTCTCGTAACCAGGAAAAGACTTTACATTCGTCCTGTGTATGTATTGGCCTGTCATTGCAAATATTTTAATTTTCGTACTTTGTAACGGAGAAAGCATAAAAACTGTTACTGGCGGAGAAGTGCACTCCAGTGCGGTCACGACCTGTTGTCCCCGGAGAGAGGCGCCTTCGTAGCTCTGTTTACGGCGACGTGCTCCAGCAGCCACGTGCTTGCGTTGCGCAACACCGCCATGTTGTCGCAATGGACGCAAAGGTAGTAATATCGGGTGACTAAACTTTAGCAAGCAATCGTATATTCTTGCTCTAGATACACCGTCACCACGATACACCTTTTGACAACCCACAACAAATTCACTCTTTTGTCCAAGGTTGTCTCGCTTCGAAAAGCTCTCTTCGGGACACACAAAACTCATTTGATCTCAGAAAACGTGTGTGAATTCCTAAAGGACCAAACTACTGAGGTCAGCGGTCCCTAGACTTACACACTACTTAAACTAACTTACGCTAAGGTGCCCGAGGGAGGACACGAACCACCGGTGGAAGGGGCCGCGCAAACCGTAAATGGCGCCTCAAACCACGCGGCCACTCCGCGCGCCTGTTCTCAGAAATATGAAATCTGAACTATGTGGAACGTAGAAGCGTGGTAGCCTTTAATTACAATTTTTATATGTCACAACTAGACGCAGACATGTCATAAAATACACCATGAGAAATAGGTAAAAAGGACATAGAACAAAAAAAATAAGACGCACCACGAAGAAATTATTCTAATGGGACGGAGATCCGTGATGTACAAGCACAGACAAACAAGTTATTGAAACTTCAGAAAAAGTGGGATTATTTATTCAAGAGAAAAAAAAAAGTTCAAATGTGTGTGAAATCTTTTGGGACTTAACTGCGAAGTACATAAGTCCCTAAGCTTAAACACTACTTAACCTAAATTATCCTAAGGATAAACACAGACACCCATGCCCGAGGGAGGACTCGAACCTCCGGCGGGACCAGCCGCACAGTCCATGACTGCAGCGCCCTAGACCGCTTGGCTAATCCCGCACGGCATATTCAAGAGATAATTCTTCATAAATTGAGCAAGTCAATAACGCGTTGGTCTGCCTCTGGTTCTTATGCAAGCAGCTATTTAGCTTGGCATTAATGAGCACAGTTGTTGGAAGTCCTCCTAATGGATAGATTACCAAAGTCTGTCGGACTGGCACATTAGATCGTCAAAATCCCGAGCTGGCTGGAGAGCACTGTCCGTAATTCCTCAAACGTTCTCAACTGGGTAGAGATCTTTCAGCTGTCAGTTTTCAACGTTATTTTATTGGGCAACCAGTTTCAGCGTTTCACTACGTCATCTTCAGGCGTAGGTATTAGTAGATATTTGTTGCAGTGACCACTTCAACCATCACCTAGTGATGGTTGAAGTTGTCACCGTTACAAAAATCTACTAATACCAGTATTGCTGGTATTGCTGGCCTCTGTTTTGATCACAAGCGAGATAGATTATTCCTGCACTTCGGTCAGGGGCCTGAAGATGGCGTAGTAAAACGCTGAAACTGATTACAAAATAAAATATGGTTGAAAATTGACGGTAGAAAGGCGTTTAATTTGACATGCTCTATCAAAAAACCGACGAGTCCCGCAACCATCGCTAAAGAGAAGGATATACAGAGGGTAGAGATCTGGCGACCTTGCTGGCCAGGACAGGGTCTAGCGAGCTGTAAGACATGCAGTAAAAACATTCTCTGTGTGTGGGTGGGCATTATCTTGCTGAAATGTAAGCCAAGGATGGCTTGCCACGAAGGGCAACAAAAAGGGGCGTAGAATATCGTCAACTTACCGCTGTGCTGCAGGGGTGCTACGGATGACAACCAAAGGGAAACTGAAGGAAGACAGGAAGATTGGGCTTAACGTCGCGTCGACATCGACGTCGTTAGAGACGGAGTACAATCTCGGTTTGTGTCAAGTTTGGGGAAGGAAACCGGCCGAGCCCTTTGGAAGGAACCGTTCCGGCATTTGCCTGGGGCGATTTAGGGAAATAACGGAAAAACTAACTCTGGATGGCGGGTTTGAACAGTCGTCCTCCCAAATGCCAGTGAAGTTTACTAACCATTGCGCCGCCTGTCTCGTTGACAAAGGGCGTTGGGGTCTCATCACTGAAGGCAATTCTACTCCAGTCAGTGAGATTCCAGGCCGAAGATGTGTCTGGGGGGGAGGGGGGGGGGGGCAGCAGAGGGATAGCGGTCTGACTGTCGTTCGTCAAACGGCTTGCCGATACGTCATCGAAGTTCTATGCTCTGTTTTGTTGCTCTTCATGGCAGGTCATACCAACCTTAAATTTCAGCACAAGGGCCAAAGGTGGACCAAGGCGTTACCGACGTGCTCAGCTTCTGAAGGTCTATCTCTTGAATACATCATCCTAATTTATCAACCAATTACCGCCCCATTAGGATAATTGCTTTCACTAGTAACCTGTTTTACCAAAGTCACAGTTTATTCTCGTTGAGAGATGGTAATTTTTCAACTGTTTCATATTTGTGCCACTTGAATGCACCAGTTGAACAATATTCTGTCAACTCACTTCTGATGAGGAGAATAATGAAAATAATGAAAAATGTCATTAGTTACGTAAATAAAAATAAAAATTTTAAGGAAAATATTTTTTCTAATATTTATCTTTCAGGAACATGTTCTGCAAAATTATAGTCTTAGACGAAACTGTGTTTTCAGGAAAATGACCATATAACTGCAGACTGAACTGTAATGGAAGTGGTTTGAAGTCTTATGGGTATAATACAAATAAGGTCCCGTACCGATGTAAGATGAATGATTCATAATGTAGCAGGGCACTAGTGAAGTGCCGACTGTAAGGTAGGATGCATCTATAAGCATATCTGGACGCACTATAAAGCGAAGAATACAGGAAAAATTCACTATTGAACTAAAATAACTGATGATGGTCGAAGAAGAGAGGATATAAAATGTAGATTGGCAATGGCAAGGAAAGCGTTTCTGAAGAAGAGAAATTTGTTAACATCAAGTATAAATTAAGTGTCAGGAAGTCGTTTCTGAAAGTATTTGTATGGAGTGTAGCCATGTATGGAAGTGAAACATGGACGATAAATAGTTTGGAAGCTTTCGAAATGTCATGATACAGAAGAATGCTGAAGATTAGATGGGTAGATCACATAACTAATGAGGAGGTATTGAACAGAATTGAAGAGAAGAGAAATTTGTGGCACAACTTGAGAAGAAGGGATCGGCTGGTAGGGCATATTCTGAGGCATCAAGGGATCACCAATTTAGTATTGTAGGGCAGCGTGGAGGGTAAAAATTGCAGAGGGAGACCAAGGGATGAGTACACTAAACAGATTCAGAAGGATGTAGGTTGCAGTAGGCACTGGGAGATTAAGAAGCTTGCACAGGATAGAGTGGGAAGGAGAGCTGCATTAAACCAGTCTCTGGACTGAAGACCACAACGACAACAACAACAACTACTACTAAAATGCCGTAAACAGTCTGAGCTGTTCGAGAAACAGAGGTTAATTTGTTGTTTGGAAACAGAATTTTTATGAAAAAGCTAATCTGATGTATTTGAAATTGTTGAATCCTGCGTAGTCGTCAAAGATGGTGTGCCTAGGGAACCTGTTTTCTCGGATCGCTAGACAAAAATTCAAGCAAATCGTATTAATGAGTTTTATTACAAAATGAACAATGACAAAAACTTAACTCTGACAATAACACACAAGCGTCGCAAGCAAGGGGCGACCTACGAAATAAACAAGTTTCTTCAGTATATACAATTCCGATGTCGCTGCTACATTATACAAGTGTCTAATCTTGATGCTGATCTTCAACTGGGCCGCAACCAGCGGGCGCGGCCCTTATATCCTCTTCACATAGAGGCCGCTGCTGTCGCGTTGTCGCTGGCCCGAGTGGCCGAGCGGTTTTAGGCGCTATAGTCTGGAGCCGCACGACCGCTACGGTCGCAGGTTCGAATCCTGCCTCGGGCATGGATGTTTGTGATGCCCTTAGGTTAGTTAGGTTTAAGTAGTTCTAATTTCTAGGGGATTGATGACCTCAGAAGTTAAGTCCCATAGTACTCAGAGCCATTTTTGTCGCGTTTCCTGAAGAGGGGTCGGTTAGCGTGCAATTGGCTGATGTCGTCTCACAGCCCTCTCTATCGTTCCCGACTGGCGTGCCGGCACTTGACTTTATGCCATAACATTCCTCCTCCTCAAAGCGACGGACCGTCGTCACATAAGGAGCACGGCAACTGGAGGGGAGGCAGGGGCGTGGATGCTGCGATGGTCTGGAAGCTGTGGCTGCACACGACGTCGGCTTCCAGTCGTACCCCCTCCCCCCCCCCCCCCCCCCCCACACACACCAATCCGGTCAGTGCTCTGGCGGAAACGTTCCCTGGAAAACGCCCAGAAAGGTACATATCCACCTTCTGAGGCCCATAACCAGATGTAGAAGACATCGGCTGTTGCGGCGTGTGCGGTTCCAGCTCCATCTGTAGGACGAGAGGAGGCGGCGGAGGCGAAGGCTCCATGGGTTCGTCCCGCGGTGTCGTGATGGCTCCCTCTGGCGGCTGCCTCGGCCGCTCTGTCCTCGGGATTCGTGAATCTGGGGAAGGAGATACAGAAAGATCACTGTGCACATGAAAGTAACGAATTTTACTGTGATGTCGGCGGTGCAATCCGTCTGGGCCTGAAATGACATACGCGCCAAGTCGACGAAGAATCTTGGCTCGCGCCCACCGTCTGCTGCCGCTAAAAACCCTAAAAAACACAACATCTTGCGAAGTAAAGCGATACTTTCAACCTTTCTTCGGCGCCGGATGCTGAGGAGGTTGGAGTAGATGGAGCAGTGTCCGATGGTGGCGGCCGTGAAGCAATTCCGCCGGCTATGGTCAAGCTGGTGGATGGAACGATAAGAGGCGAGAAACAGTTGCAATACTTTATCCCTGGTGTGTGCTGTGCGAAATTTGGCCATATGCTGCTTGAAGGGTCTGACAAAACGTTCCGCTTAGCCGTTTGACAGTAGATGGAACGGTGCACTAGTTACATGCCGTATGCCACTGCGTTCATACAATGTTTCAAATTCATTGTACGTGAACTGAGGGCCGTTGGCTCACACTATGACTTCAGGCAAAACCTTCGAGGCAGAAAATAGAGGACAACGCCTGAGTTTTACTATGTGACGTTGTCGAGTTCATTGGCACGGGAAAAGGAAACCTGCTATGAGAGTCTACCACAATCAACCAAAGAGTTTTCCAAAAAGGTCCCACACAGTCTATGTGCACACGTTGCCATGGTGATTGTGACTTAGGCCACGCAGAAATTTTTGTGCCAGAGCGGAGTGACACCGCTACTTCATGTAGTCTATTTGGGTGTCCACACCCTGCCAGGTACGGTGTCGACGCACTAACTGCTTAGTACACTTCTTTTTGCTAAGCTTTGAGGATCGATAGACGTGACTGTCCACTGTCATTTCGAACAAGAATCACTCCTTTCTGTATAGCAAGGCTATGCTAACGTGTAAAGCATCGGCGCACTACAGAGTTCTTTATCCTATGCAATGAGTGAGGCCAAGATGTTCGAATGTATTTTAGCAAAATGTTCTAATCGGAATCAGCTTCCGTGGCCTGTGCAATTTTCCTATAGTTCAGAGGTAAAGGATTGAAGCAATTCAGAATAGTGAGCATTAATGTGACAACAAGATGCAGCAGAAGCGTCAAAGCCTGTATCAGGGGAAATCGGAGGACATGGAAGTTTGTCCGCATTACCTGTCGGACGATACATAATCTCGTACTGGTATTGAGACAACAACAAAGCCCATCTTTCCTTTTTTGGGCACTTCGTACAGGAACCGGCTTCGTCGAATGAAACAAGGATTGCAATGGCTTTTGATCCGTTACCAAGCAGAATTTTCTGCCATACAAATAGTGGTGGAATTTGGTTACACCATACACAATAGCCAAAGCATCTTTCTCTATTTGTGAATAGTTACACTGAACTTTGGAAAACACGTTTCATGCGAAAGCAATAGGCCGGCCTTTATTACCAAATCTGTGCGAAAGCACTGCACCTATTCCGCAAGAGGAAGCGCCAACTTGCAACACAACTGGTGTGCCAGGATCAAAGTGAACTAAGCATCGATCACTGAGCCATGCATCTTTGCGCTTTTGAAAGGCTTCTTGGCACTAATCTCTCCAACAAAGGACACGTTCTTGCGACGCAAGCGATGCAATGGAGCTGCGAATTGTGCTGCATTCGGTTTGAACCGAATATAGTAGTTCATTTTCCCTAAGATTGACTGTAATTCCGTGACATTGCGAGGAACTGGTAGATCAGGTATGGCTGACAAAAGCGACTGAAGAGGATGCAAACGTTGACTGTTTATGACATGACCAAGATACTGCAACTCAGGTTTTAAAAAATCACACTTGTCCAGTCTACAGATCTCATTTCGAGTGCTGAAACATCAGTGTTTTCAATGGCCACATCAGCAAATTTGCTATACTATCTTGTCCCATGTTTCAGTTCCCATTTTCATGGGCTTCCCTATTTATATCACAACATAAAAAGTAGCTGTCGAATCAGAATCGACAGCAAACGACCATCGATAACAGTAGTTCAGGTATACATGCCGACGTTGCAAGGAGAAGTTGAAGAGATAGAGAAAGCATATGAGGATTTTAAATGGGTAATTCCGTACGTAAAGGGTCCGCCTCGATAGCTGAGTGGTCAGCGCGACGGAATGCCGTGCAAAGGGGCCCGGGTTCGATTCCCGGCTGGGTCGAAGATTGTTTTGTCTTCATCATGCTCATCTCCTCTCATCCAACGGGTCGGCGACAGGAAGGGCATCCAGCCACCCCTTAACTTAACCCTGCCAAATCCGACCATAATCTACTGGACAAAGGCACAAGCAAAATAAGAAGAATTCAGTACGTAAAGGGGCACGAAAATACTCATGGGGGATTGAAATGCGCTTACAGGGGAAGAAATAGAAGAAAGGGTTACGGGAGTTGGCAGTTGAAATGAGAGAGAAGAAAGACTATTTGAATACTGCAATAAATTTCAGATGGTAACAGCGAACACTCTGTTCAAGAATCACAAAAGAAAGAGGTGTACTTGGAAAACGCCGGGAGATATAGGAAGGCTTTAGTTGGAATACATAATGGTCAGGCAGAGATTCCAAAAGCAGATATTGGATTATAAGGCGTTCCCAGGGGCAGAAAGAGACTCAAACCACAGTTTAGTAATGATGAAGAGTAGGATGAAACGTATGAGACTAGTCGGGAAGAATCAGTGCGCAAAGAGGTGGGATACAAAAGTAGTAAGGAATGAAGAGAGACGCTTAAAGCTGAGGCTATAGATACTGCGGTAATCAATAACTCAGTAGGGAACTGAGTTGAAGAGGAATGGCCATCTCTAAAAAGGACAATCACGAAAGTTGGAGAGAAAAACATAGGTACAAGGAAGACTAGTACTGACAAAAAGGGCATTTCTAGCCAAGAGAAACCTACCAGTATGAAATATAGGTCTTAATTTGAGGAATAAACTTCTGAGAATGTCCGTTTGGAGCACAGCACTGTATGGCAGTGAGACATGGACTGTACGAATAACCGCACAAAAGAGAATATAGGGATTTGAGACATGCTGCTACAGAAGAATATTGAAAAATGGGTAGACTGATAAGGATAAGAATGGCGACGAAAGGAATATAAGGAAAAATTGATATTGATAAGAAGAAGGGACAGGATGATAGGATATCTGATAAGATATCAGGGAATAAATTCCATGGTACTAGGGGGAGCTGTAGAGGACAAAAACTGTAGAGGAAGACAGATTGTGACACGTGGAATTCGGGGCGAGCTGCATCACTCCAGTCAGAAGACTAATGTTTAAAAAATCAGCGCACAAATAACAAAATTGCTGGGCATAAACGTTCTGGAGAGATGACATTGATTTGTTGAAATAATAAGAAGCGCTGCCCATTACGCATTATTGTAAGCCCAGTCAGGCATCCTGCACAAATCAAATACTTATTATTGTTAAAACTAACCACCACTAACATTTAAAATATTCGAATACTAAATAAAACTGGGCATTGAATGATTAAAATGTTGCATCAGATTCCAATCGAGACATAAGGAAAAGAGAATAAACAGTATTATCCTTACCTTTTGTATTATGGTAAAACGTAGACTGGTACCCACAATTTTTTTGACTAACTTGTTTGTGTTGGTAAATATTTAAGGAATCACAGCTGTTGATTTTAATTAAACTGTTTTATTATTAGGTGGTTCTTCGCCTGTTAGTCAGTTTTTCCATTACCTATCACTGTTGATGGTACATAAGACACGAAACAATTTGTAACAATATTATGACAATAAAATTTTATATATACAAATGTACATCAAATGTTGGTCAAGTCACTCAGTCGCCAGTGTAATTCTGCCTTGTTTTGATCGGTGCACGTTTCTGAAATGTTTTTGAATCAGAAGCGAAATTTTCTCGAAGCGCAGTGGCATCACACTGACGACAGCAAGATAATAGCAAAGGCATGAAAATGTAGGTTTGATTTAATGAAATTAATGAGTTGGAGTAAAATTCTCCTACTTCGTCTAATGCCCTTAACTGATTAAATACCTGTTACTTTATGGAACTCAACTGTCCAGCACAGAAGTTGTTGCTGGAGAGCGGAAAGGTTTGGTGCTATAAAACCGCTTTCTCTGTTAGATTTCAACTAAAAAAAAATTTGCACAATAGTAATAATCATCGGACTTAGTTAACATTATAAATTGCAGGCACGAATAACGTGCGCTGAAATTTGGAAACGACGGCGCGGTCATAGCGCATGATCGTTGCGTCACCAAACCAATCACTTTCAACTAAATAACAGGCTGATAATACGTAACAGTTTTTTGATTAATGGAACATGGTGCTTGAAATGCCTGGTATAGCAGGTCAGAGCGGGTTAGGTTGTGGAAAGGGGCCAGAATAGGTTGCTGTCAGTTGCACTACACATACAAACTTTATTTGTCCACACACCATATTGCACAAGAACGCAAAACACTCAAAACCTTAATTGACCTCCTTTAACTAACTTTAGATCGGCTGAAGGCCACACTCAAAATACAGGGCGCAAGGCCTAAGCAAAAACTTAAAATACAAGGTTCTTCTGGAGGTTTGGCCCAAAATATTTCCTAAATCTTTAATCTAAACAGGCTGAAGGCCTTAGCACTTCAATTTAAGCGGAACTCGGCTGGAGGCCGCATGTTAAGCAATAAGAAGTGTTTCAATCAAACGGCAGAAGGCCTACTCTTAAAACATTTCAAGCAAATTCGGCTGAAGGCCCCATAGCAAAGCGTCACAATCGTAGGAACATGAGTTTAAGAGATGTTAAATTCTGCTGAAGGCAGCCGTAAAAGGTTTCATGTAAAATTCGGAAGAAAGCCCCAATAAAAAATAACAATCTTATGCCTAAAGGGCAAGACAAGAACATTAATTCAGGATATATTAAAACTAGTCTGAAGGCCGCACATTATCCAAAATACTAAAACTCAAAGAGGGAATTTGCTATGTAATAGACACGGAACGGCGCTCACAAGTTTCCATGTGTCGGCCTGAAACAGTAACACTAACGCCCATTTAGGCGAGACCGGCAGCCTGACCAACAATCTCTTAATCGGAAGCAACCCAACCGACAGACAGCCGACGAACCAACCAACTACCTGATTTCGGTCACCAGACCAACGGTACTATGACCAAAATGACAGCGAGGCGAAGAGACCAGTAACATTCGTCTTCAAATATTGGTGTGTTAATAAGCCAAGGCACAATAACCACTGACATACAAATACATCGCAACGGCTGTCGAACTACACGCCGTGGCGGACAGCACCAACACGGTAAGAAAACACTCACTCGCTGGTCTGTCGCAACCGAGCAATTGGCTACTGCAGTACGCAGACAGCATTTAAAGCATTGCTCAGTCGAACTGACACAGGGTACACAATGTTGCACGAAACACTGCCACAAGAAGCTCGAACACTCGTAAAACGAAACACTGATGAACAACTCGAACAAATCACAGGCGGATACACACACCAAACCGAAAGGTGGTCGGTGACGAAACACATGTTGTCTGACCAGACGACCGACCAAATACCAACCAAGGTCGTTGCCAGTCAAACCATGTGTGTCGGCAATGGTCGGGCGAGTCTAGACTGTCCGGAGCTCACTGCAATTCCATCCCGACTCAACCCGACGTCCATGCGGAACTGGGAGACACGGCGATCCGGGCACACTGGCTCGGACCCAGCCATGCTGAGGTAACTCTTGCCCATTGGCCACGACGCCTCCGTACAAGAAGGAACCGAGCCACGTCCAACAAGATGATCCAGTGACGAGGCCCAGAAACGGTCAAAAGACCAAACACACGTCGCCCAAAAGGGCGACCAACTGAACGACCGACCAACGAACGATCGGTGCCACTGCCATCTCCGCCCGTCGGACAGTACATCCTGTGTCGCGAGCGATTGGCAAGTACTGGCTGTCCGCGCCTCGCTAGTGCTCCCTCCCCGACTGCTGCTGACAAGTGAGTCCCGACTGCACTTCTGCCGCGCTCCACCTCAACGACTCCAGGTCCGACACACGACGACACGGAAATGCTATCGGTCGCCCAGAGATAGTACGACAGTGCACTTATCGATACGCGCTGCTGCTGCCACTCATAGGCAGACAAGACAGCAATTCAGTGGCACCAGTAATTGAAATTAAAATGACGAGGCGGCAGTACGGTAAAAACAAGATGTTAAATAAAGATGGCACGAAAATGAGCCAAGCACATCTCAGTGCTAATTTCACTAGTATTAAATAAATATGAAGCAATTTTTAAGCATTTAGTTATTTTATGAGTAATTATGATAACTTACAGAACATTCTCATTGAGAGCTGCAACAGGGAGAAGAGCAAGAGTGAGTTATAGATCAGTTTTGAATTTTGAAACAATAGAAGAACGATAATCCCACAGACAGCTGAATATGCACAAGAGATGAACTTTTACTGACTATGAGTCATAGTGGTTTCTTATACTGCCAAACTGGGATGCTCATTCAGACTTGCAGACAGAGACTTGATCGTTTTCTAGTACAATATCGTGGGGATTTCAGAAAGAGAGGAGAGATGTTGTTCCCGAAATTTACGATGAACGAAACTTTAACAAATGATTCAATAAAAAGAACGCGCTGCCACACATTTCATTAGTGGGAATAGATGTTGATGCAGATTCTGCTCTGCATGAATAAGGGTCACCCGTTCCCCACGACTTCTATAAATAGTATGCCACGAAAGTAGGTAGCTTTGGTAGAAGGAAAAGGAACAGACGTATTGTCAAGTGCAACTGTAGGAGATAAATCCACGAGAAAATTACTAGGCCTCCATATTCTGTTTCCAGGTCTGTTGCCTGTCAAGTAAACGGTGGAACGAAACCAGGAATTCCAAATTGCCGTCCTGTGTAAAGCCAAAGCGAAAATTGCTTGTGTAAGCCTCCAAGTTTGTATCAGTGTTACGAGTGGAGTGTGATCGTTGCTTGTAATACTGCGTTTTGTGTTGTTTTGGATGAGTGAAACTTGGTGCCGATATCCAGCCTGTTCCTTAGTTCAATAAATCTCAAACTTAAAATCACCATCAGCAGTGGTCTGTGACCTTACTCATGACTCATTGCATAAAATGCTGGAATTTAGCATAATATATATGAGCACACTTCTGTCATGGAACTGAAAATAATTTTCCTTGTTGGAAAAATTCGATGTAGAAAATGAGGCATTCGAGATTAGGCTAACCGATAATTTAACCGTCAGGAACTGAGGTTTTAGCAAATTAATGATTGGGGTCCGACCCTCAGTTTGCTAAAATTAAGTCGGAAAACATTTGAATGCTCTCTTTTAAAACTGACTACGTCCTGTACGACAGTGTTCTTTGGTGCCCTCGGTTGCATAAGCAGGCAACACAGACATATATGGGTTTTCACCAAACGCTTTGAATGTCTTCTCTCTTTACAAAAATGTTAGGACATCGTATCACCTGCCGTCGCCAAGATATAAGCGTTCCTACCAAGGAAGTCAGTATTGAACCCAAATAGAGCTCCACAGGGCTCAGGGATGTTACCAGGCATCAGTCCTTAATATGCGAAGCCACTTACCGGGCTCAAGTGGAAACGGTCAATTGGGTTCTGTACTTTTGTAAAAATATAGATTGTGATATAAGTTACAGGTGCAGCACAGAAGGACTGATAAAGGTGAGGGGGTGATAGCGTAACACGGCTATTGTACTCATCACTACGAATAACGGTTTGGCTCTCCACGTTTATCTTGAGCAAGTCTTTCATAACTGTTAGTCAAGTTGCGCCATAGAGCTCATTCCCAGTGCGCTTCAGTATCCCATTATTAGTTACTCTATTTACCCAGCTTCGATGTACACTGAGATGTACAAAGTCATGTATAGCGATATTCACATATACAGACGGCGGTAGAATCGCGTACACAAGATATAAAAGGGCAGTGCATTCGCGGAGCTGGCATTTTCAGCCAGGTGTTTCATATGAAAAGGTTTCCGACGTCGTTATTGGTGCACGACGGGAATTAACAGACTTCAAAAGCATCCGACGGCCTTCACTTGACGGCCAAGAGCAGCAGCGTTTGTGTAGAGTTGTCAGTGCTAAAAACAAGCTACACTGCGTGAAATAACCACAGAAATCAATCTCGAATGTACGACGAACGTATCCGTCAGGATAATGTTGCGAAATTTGGCGGTAATGGGCTATGGCAGCAGTCGACCGACGCGAGTGCCTTTGCTAACAGAACGACATCACTTACAGTCCTCTCCTGTACTCGTGACCATATCTGTTGGACTCTAGACGACAGCAAAACCTTGTCCTGGTCAGGTCAGTCCCGATTTCAGTTGGTAAGAGCTGATGATAGGGTTCGAATGTGGCGCTGACCCCACTAAGCCATGGACCGAGTTGTCAACAAAGCACTATGGAAGCTAGTGGTGGCTCTATAATGGTGTGGGCTGTGCTTACGTGGAATGGACTGGGTACTATGGTCCAAATGAACCGATCATTGACTGGAAATGGTTGTGTTTGGCAAGTTGGAGACCATGGACTTTATGTTCCCAAACATGTTCTGGCGTAACTACAAGCGCCGGAAAGAAGACGAAGAACGCAAGACCAAACAAGGAGTTGAAGCGACCTCGGCCAATAGTGCTCGGAATAGGACCGTACTACGACAGGAGCGCCCTCAAGCCGAAGTAAATATACGCGCCACTCCTGCCAACCCCGACAGGATATCTCTTTAGAGTTTCTGTCAGCTTTCACTTAACGCAGACAATATGTGTGGAATTCTGAAGTGTCCCACGGCTGGCTGTTACTTTGCAGACGCTTGAGGTTAGGACCGTCACATTGCATCACCTACACTACATTAGGATTGCAATGCTAATTCTACTATTAAATGCAGAGGAGAGAACGGGTAGGTGGAAAGAACACATTCAAAGGCCTCCGGAATGTGAGAACTAGTCTGATGATGTGACAGAAAACAGCAGTCGATAGTATGAGGTAGGGAATCCACTATTACAGGCAGAATTTAAAAGAGTTTTGGAGGACTGAAGGTCAAATAAGGCAGACGAGATAGACAACGACTATTAGCGCTAGCGTGTAGAATATATGACAATGGCGATATCGGACAAGAATCATCCACATAGTTCCCAATACAGCAAGCGATGAAAAGTGTGAGAATTGTCGCACAAGCAGCTTTAACAGGTCGTGGACCCAAGTTCGTGAAAAGAATAGTACACAGGAGTCTGGAAAAGAAAATAATCAGATGACGATCAGTTGGCTTTAGGAAAGGTAAAGGCAGCAGAGAGGCAGTTCTGATGTTGCGGTCGATAATGGAAGCAAGATTTAAGAAATAAAAAGAAAAGACATATTCATAGGATTAGTCGACCTGGGAAAAGCGTTCGACAATGTCAACGGTGCAAGACGTTCGAAATTCTTTTTTTGAAAAAAATAGGTGTAAGCTACAGGAAAAGACTGGTAGGTGAAGAACGAAGTAATCGGATTGAAAACGGAGTAAGGCGGAGAGGTATTCTTTTGCCCCTACCGTGCAATCTCTAAATCCAAGAAGCAGTAGTGGAAATAAAAGAAGGGTTTAAGAGTGGGAATAAAATTGAGAGTGAAAGGATATTAATGACAAGTTTCACTGACGACATTGCTGTCCTCAGTGAAAGTGTAGAAGAATTACAGGAGCTGTTGAATGGAATGAACAGCCTAATGAGTATAGAATACGGATTGTGAGTTAATCACAGAAAGACTCAAGTAATGAGGAATGGGAGAAATGACAACAGCGAGAGACTAATCAGAATTGAGGATTACCGAGAACACGAAGTTAAGAAATTTTGCTAATTAGGCAACAAAATAACTCCTGACGGACGAAGCAAGGAGGACATAAAAAGCAGACTAGCACTGGTAAAAAGAGTATCCCTGGTCAAGAGAAGTCTACTAGTATCAAACATTGGCGTTAATGTGAGGAAGAAATCTTTTAGAAAGTACGTTTGGAGCACAACATTGTATGGTAGTGAAACATGTACTGTGGGAAAACCGGAACACAAGAGAACCGAAGCCTTTGAGATGTATCGCTACAGAAGAATGTTGAAAATTACGTGGATTGATAAGGTAAGGATTGAGGAGGTTCTGCGCAGAAGTGGCGAGGAAAGGAATGTATGGAAAACACCGAAAAGAAGCTACTGGGTGACGGGACATCTGTTAAGACATCAGGAAATAACTTCCATGTTATTAGACAGAACTGTAGAGGGTAAAAACTGTAGAGGAAGACAGAGATTGGAATACAGCCAACAAGTAATTGATGAGGTGGGTTGCAGCCGCTACTCTGAGATGGAATGGTAGGCACAGGAGAGGACTTCGTGGCGGGTCGCATAAAAACCAAAAACCAGTCACCTGGAAAGACAAGGGAAGCATCAAGATGAAAAAGAGGAAACAGAGTCAAACTTTGCGGTTTGAGAGGGTATGTGTTATCTCGTTGACTACAAAATCGAGTCAGCTTTACAAGGAACTTTGTTGTACGAACCCTCTTACCTGTAAGACGTTGCAACTTCCTGGATTAGTGCTCTGAGTCGGTTGGGAAGTGTGTGTCAAAGTCGTTCTATCGTCACCTGTTGTAACTGGTCCTTGAGATCATATACACAGGGTTATTACAAATGATTGAAGCGATTTCACACCTCTACAATAACTTTATTATTTGAGATATTTTCACAATGCTTTGCACACACATACAAAAACTCAAAAAGTTTTTTTAGGCATTCACAAATGTTCGATATGTGCCCCTTTAGTGATTCGGCAGACATCAAGCCGATAATCAAGTTCCTCCCACACTCGACTCATCAATGAGTTCGAAAGCATCCTTGATGCGAGCTCGCAGTTCTGGCACGTTTCTTGGTAGAGGAGGTTTAAACACTGAATCTCTCACATAACCCCACAGAAAGAAATCGCATGGGGTTAAGTCGGGAGAGCGTGGAGGCCATGACATGAATTGCTGATCATGATCTCCACCACGACCGATCCATAGGTTTTCCAATCTCCTGTTTAGGAAATGCCGAACATCATGATGGAAGTGCGGTGGAGCACCATCCTGTTGAAAGATGAAGTCGGCGCTGTCGGTCTCCAGTTGTGGCATGAGCCAATTTTCCGCGGGCTACCCGTGAAAATTGCCCGCACGCGTTCAACCGTTTCTTCGCTCACTGCAGGCCGACCCGTTGATTTCCCCTTACAGAGGCATCCAGAAGCTTTAAACTGCGCATACCATCGCCAAATGGAGTTAGCAGTTGGTGGATCTTTGTTGAACTTCGTCCTGAAGTGTCGTTGCAGTGTTATGACTGACTGATGTGAGTGCATTTCAAGCACGACATACGCTTTCTCGGCTCCTGACGCCATTTTGTCTCACTGCGCTCTCGAGTGCTCTGACGGCAGAAACCCGAAGTGCGGCTTCAGCCGAACAAAACTTTATGAGTTTTTCTACGTATCTGTAGTGTGTTGTGACCATATGTCAATGAATGGAGCTACAGTGAATTTATGAAATCGCTTCAATCATTTGTAATAGCCCTGTACTGTCACTGGGATGGAGTGATGGAGTTGGCATCCGGGCTGGTCCCCCACATGTTCTATCGGGGAATATGAGGGGTTCTTGCTGGCTAGTGGTGTACCTTTACATCACGCAGACAATTCGTAGACAGTTCTATGGACAAGTATTGTCCTGTTGAAAAACTGCACCGCGATACTGTCGCACGACAGTTAAGGCAGGAGGACGCAGCATGTCCATGGCGTACCATTGTGCCGTCATAATCCCCTCAGTTCACTACCAGGTGAACTGAAGTTATACCCGGTGGCTCCCACCGAGGAGGAAGAGAAGTCTTATAGCATGAAAAGGAAAGTGTATACATGACAACTTCTGAAGATAATTGTAAGCACACCTATCAGAAAATTGTTGCAGGATCGGAGAGGTACATTCACAAATGCCCAGATGCACACCACACACACACACACACACACACACACACACACACACACAAAAGCACACAAATGTGATAAAAGTTTACGACGTACGATCATATTCAAAATTAGGTTTTTCTGTTATTATTGGGTTGGATTGAATACCCACAATTTTATGTATCTCTCAACAATAAAATGCATGTCGAAATAGGAGATAGTTAATCTGTATCGCTGCTCTGAATATTGAGTGAGGTACAGTGGATATTGGGACATTCATCAACGTTCAATTAATTTATGCTGCTTGTAAAATACTGGTGGGCCAAACTAAAGGACTGAGTACCTTTCGCATGATGTGTCACTGGCAAGTAACGTAGTTGGATGAAACTTGGACCGTACAGAACTGCAACTAACAAAACTGACACTTATATTCAAAGACAGTAATTACACTAAAGTCTTCGCGATTAATGATGATCGCATGAGCGTTACAAAAGGCTGGACACGTTTATTAATAGGGTGTGTGATCACCACGGACGGTAATGTATGTTCTGCGACGATCTTCCATTCCGGCCACGTCGTTGGAAGTGAGTTCCTGTGGTACGGCGTTCCATTCCCCTACGAGCGAGGTTGACAACTGCTGGATGGTGTGTCCTAACATTTGACAACAGTCTTCGCAAGGCATCCCACACGCGCTCGATGGGTTTTAAGCCTGGGGAACGACCAATCCAGTCCATTCGCCGAATATCCTCTCGTTGCAAAAGCTCTTTCACCTTCGCTGTTTGATGCGGTCGATCATCGCCATCCATAAAAATGAAATCAGGGCCGATGGCAGCCCTGAAAAGACGCACTTGTGGAAGGAGTGAAGTGTCACAATAACTTTGACTGGTGAGATATAGGGGACAGTACCGCCATGCAACAATATACTGGCCCTCCCCATGACACCTGGAATAACAAAACTGTCATGGTTGTTGTAAGTGTTCTCCATATCTCTTCAAACGAGAGTACGTCCAGAATGACTGCTCAGACATAATGCTCTCATCCAAGCAGAGCACGCGACCCCCAGTTCAAATGGTTCAATTGGCTCTGAGCACTATGGGACATAACTTCTGAGGTCATCAGTCCCTTAAAACTCAGAACTACTTAATCCTAACTAACCTAAGGACATCACACACATCCATGCCCAAGGCAGGATTCGAACCTGCGACCGTAGCGGTGGCGCGGTTCCAGACTGAAGCGCTTAGAACCGCTCGGCCACACCGGCTGGTGCGACCCCCAGTCCTCGATGGTACAGTACCTATGTTCTTGGCACCATCGCAAACGGTGTCACCGAGGTGCTGGTATAAACGGAACACAGTGTATGGTCGTCGGATAAAGGGACTATCTCGATGCACTCGTCGAACCTCTGTGAAGTGTGAGATTGCCTGCCATCCAATCCTGTCAAATGTGCTTACAATTGCACTCTCTGTTTGAAGTGGGTCCTTTCTTGCCTGTTTCACACTATAGCGGTCATCTGCTGTCGTAGTTGACCATGATCAGCCACCTCCTCTCCTTCGGGCAATGGTGCATGTGGTTCTGAACGCTCCCCATACGTGTAAAACAATGCTGTGACAATACCAAACTTCTGCGATGTACTTACTGCACTGTATACTTCTTCCAGTTTCTCGATGATTCTTCCCTGTGCGAAATTATCCGGATGTTGTCTCTGAGACATGTTGTAGTTAAGAACACCACCACAGGACATCGTAAGCCGGCCGAAGTGGCCGTGCGGTTAAAGGCGCTGCAGTCTGGAACCGCAAGACCGCTACGGTCGCAGGTTCGAATCCTGCCTCGGGCATGGGTGTGTGTGATGTCCTTAGGTTAGTTAGGTTTAACTAGTTCTAAGTTCTAGGGGACTAATGACCTCAGCAGTTGAGTCCCATAGTGCTCAGAGCCATTTGAACCACAGGACATCGTAATGCTCACTGATTGAGACAACGTCTTTCCCGTTCCTTCAAATGCCTCGTGTCGCAGGGCCAGCCCCATAGGGCCCTACAGTCCTGCTCTCACGCTATTTCACGTCACAGCTTTCTGTGTACGACTGGGAGACCTCTGGCAACATGCTCTCCTACTTTCACATGTTCCACCAGTTTTATGCTACGTTACTTTAACCATCTCATCATTAAGATTTGCAGAGCGGTGTGCATAATGTCTCAGCATTATTCATTCGTACATTCTTTTTATGATGAAAGCATGAAAAGAAGAAGAAAACGAACTGCCATTGTGGGGCTAAAAGACAGCATGAAGTCAATTTCACACCTGCATCTCGGTAGTTAATAAATTAACGACAACATGCTGATCGCTATTTGATGAGCGCATTGTGCGTGAAAATAATTTCTAAAGTGAAGAAATGAAAGTCGGATTTGTGAAGCGACACTAACCCGAGATCTGTGGGACGGTTGTTTTGTAAGTAGGCTGTTTGGGTTTTTATATTGGTAACGCCACGTAGCGCTCTGTATGAAAATCACTAACTGTGCTGTGTGCAGTCTGCGGCTGGTTGGCATTGTTGGTATATTCTCTATTGTAGTGTTGGGCAGTTGGATGTGATCAGCGCATAGCGTTGTGCAGTTGAAGGTGAGCCGCCAGCAGTGGTGGACGTAGGGAGAGAGTTGGCAGAATTTTGAGAGCAGACTATCAGGAACTGCGTCCGTCAGAAAAAGGAAATTTTTAAGACTGGATTTCATGAACTGCTATATATATTATGCCTTTTGAACACTACTAAGTTAAATACATTGTTTGTTCTCTATCAAAATCTTTTTAATTTGCTAACTATGCCTATCAGTATATGGAGCCTTCAGTAGTTTGAATCTTTTATTTAGCTGGCAGTATTGGCGCTCACTGTATTGCAGTAGTTCGAGTAACGAAGATTTTTGTGAGGTAAGTGATTCATGAAAGGTACAGATTAATGTTAGTCAGGGCCATTCTTTTGTGGGGATTATTGAAAGATTGCGTTGCCCTAAAAATATTGTGTATCAGTTTAGTGTTGAGCAGAATAAGTAAAGAGAGAAATGTCTGAGTACGTTCAGTTTTGCTCAGCTGTTTGAAAATCAAATGACGTAGAGGGTTACTAGCACAGAAAAGTCTCTGTGTGCCCAACACTACTTCCTTCCTTTACTCTTATTGATCTGAATGAGAGATCCTTCACCTTATCGATCGTTGCGTAAATGACAGCCTGTCAAAAACTCCAAAACGTAGGTTACCACGATGACGTACCATTGACTTGTATTGTGACGTAAAACGAAGGGATATATTAGGCCAAATGAATAAGGAAACCCTGATAGAGTGTTTGCCAGCTACCGGTACCTAACTTCAAACCACTGACGGCTCTATATATAGAAGAATGCAAACGGCAGGCCGCAGCCGCGACCCACTTTGCAGTGGCAGACGCACCACGGCGTCTAACAAATGAGCGTCCCGTTTGCGCAAACCTCGCCTCGTAGCGTCTGCATACGGCGGCTCCTTATCCGACACACGTGTGTTGCTTATCTGCTACTTTTACCTGTCAATCAAGCGCCAGCGATTATACAGTCGCCCCAGACCGAAAGACTCGGTTTCGGATATCATTCAGGGACTTGGGAAGAGGGAAATGGAGCGGTATTTGGAAAGGCTACTTATGTGCATAGAGGAAACACACAAGCACCACAAGGATGTCACAGACGAGACTCCATTCATTGATATCTTTCTACAGTAGGCCCAGTAGTTAAGTATCAGCAAGAAATGGTATCATACATAGACGGGGGAAAAAATCGCAACACCAAAAGAAAATTAATGTAGTGAAGTGAAATTTCAGGAATGCATTTGTATAGGTAACATATTTAAGTTATTAACATTGCAAGATAATAGGTTAATGTAAGCGCGACATAAGCCACTGCAAATGCGGATGCTGGTACATTAATAACCGGCGTAATCGCCAGAATGCTGAATGCAAGCATGCATTGTGTTGTACAGGTGCCGGATGTCAGCTTGTGGGATGGAGTTACATGCCTGTTGCACTTGTTCATCAAAAGAGGAACGGTTAGCGCTGTTTGTGGATGAGTTTTCAGCTGTCGTCTGATGATATGATATATGTACTCGATTAGAAACAGATCTGGAGATCGAGCAGGCCAAGGCAACATGTCCACATTTTGTAGAGCATGCTGGGCTACAACGGTATGCGGACGAGCTTTATCCTGTTGGAAAACAGTCCCTGGAATGCTGTTCATAAATGTCAGAACAACAGGTCCAATCACCAGTCTGATGTACTGTTTCTAGTGGGATAACCACGAGAGTACTACTGCTGTCTTTCGAACACATACAGAAATGTTGGTTGCAGACCCTCAAACGGCCTCCAACACACCACCATCACTGGCACCAAGACAGATCCAGCTTTCATTAGAAAACACAACGGATCTCCATCCTGCCTCCAGTGAACTGTCGCGTAACACCACTGTCGTCGCAAATGGCGGTGATTTCGAGTCCGTGAAATGCAGACTACAGGGCACCTGGCTCAGAGCTGTCCTTGAGATAACCAAATTGAAACAGTTGGTTGTGTTACTGTGGTGACAACTGCTGCTCAGATTGCTGCTACAGATGCAGTACCATGCGCTATATCCATACGCCGAGCACGACGGTCTTCCCCCTCGGCAGTTATCCGTTCTTCAGAGCGGTCTTTTTGCGACCGTTCATTCTCGTGAGCCCCCTGGCAGCAATCATGTACAGCGGCTACACTGCTGCCGAGTCTTTCTGCAGTATCGAGGAAGGAACATTATCTTCTTGTAGCCCTATTATATGACCTCGTTCAAACTCAGTGAGGAGGGGACAATGGCGTATTTCTTGCCTTCTTTCTTCTTGTTCAAATGTTCAAATGTATGTGAAATGCTAAGGGACCAAACTGCTGAGGTCATCGGTTCCTAGACTTACACGGTACTTAAACTAACTTATGCTAAGAACGATACACACACTCATGCACGAGGGAGGACTCGAACCTCCGGCGCGAGGGGGCGTGCAATCCGTGACGTGGCGCCTCTAACCGCGCGGCCACTCCGCGTGGCAATGGCGTTCTTAACTAACGTCAAATCAGGAAGGATCCATCTCAAAGGCAACTAAAGTTCACGATTGTTACAGCATGTGTTTGAAGCAACCCTGGTATCTACTCACAGTGGCGCCGCTAGCTCCACTCGTATTCGACTCTCGCGAAATATGAACAGAAAACACCTTTCACATGTGGAAGGATGCCTACCATCATTCGTTTACGTCGCACAAATGCTTTTTGGTGTTTCGATTTTTCTGTCAGTGTCTCTGCCGTACAAAATGTAGGGAAAGTGACAAGCAAAGCGTAATTATAAAAAATTTCGCATAAAACAATGTCCGAAGTGCTGATTCGGGCGAGGGGACCAAACAGCGAGGTCATAGGACCCATCGGCCATAGGATTAGGAAAGGATGGGGAAGGAAGTCGGCCGTGCCCTTTGAAGGGAACCATCCCCCTAAATAAGTGCTTATGGAAGTTGTGAAACTGAATACGCCCATAAAAATAAAAAAAACTAACAAAACCATTCTTCTGATGCGGAGGCCTCGCCCGCCGGTAGAGGCGTTGAAATTAATTTTACAGAAATTTGTTTATCAGCCCGTCTCCGTGAGGACTGGCATTATCACCTATGAAATGGAAATCTCAACTACACTTTTGAATGCACTCGCATGTTTTTGAAGGATTTCGTTTGTGTAGTGTTGAGTATTAACAATATTGCTTCGATCATTAGCAAAGATGTAAAGTTCCGTAAACTCTTTCAACATTACGACTCCTTAGGGCAGGACGCCACCACCACCACCACCAAATTAGTTACCTTCCATGCATTTCGTGTGGCTCTACCCAGAGACGAACGAGATACGAGAATAGTTCTGAAAACTTTATATGTGAAGAACACACCATTTATTCAAGATACAATCTAGATGTTGTTGACTCCGCAATAAATGAAACCACCTCTGCACTGACTGGAGAAGGACATGTACTGTCGAAGGCTTGGCATACCGACCGACTACCTAATACGCAGTTTGTCGGGACAGTGTAGCTCCTGAGATAAACGAAAGCTCTGCCATCAATTATCTTGCAGACGTCGTTTACTTTTGCGTGCAGTGAAGTCCAGATAACAGTCTTATATGGAAAGATTCTTACTGGATGACACTGCACTGGCCTGTTTTGCATCTATTAATAACTTCACTTGCCTATTGAAAAAACATTTAGAATTCGAAAGTAACACCCAGGAAAAATTTAGGGTTTTGTAACTCATTGTAACTTCTAAAGTCGATCACTTTTTCGTGCACGGTCGTGAAAGGAAAAGAAAATTTCGAGTAGATAAAGAATAAAATTACTGGGCGTAACTGTACAATTAGTTAGTTATAGGCTGATAATATCATAACGATACATATGGGACTTAACACAGTTATCTCATAACACATGAGAACTCTTGGGTTACTCAGTAACCTTTACCTTCCACGATTCTTAAGACTTGCGCTGGCCTAGGAATACTGTTTATTAGCTTGCCTGCATCATGAGAAGTGGAAGCATTCGTTTCCGCGAGTGTCTTACTATCCCATCTTGTTACCTTTAATGGTGATCTGGCATTACGACCACAGTTAACATACCTAGCGACATATCTACTCAAGCCTTATGTTCCATCCACAGATACCTACTTTTAAAAATAGTTCGTAACGCTTACATCCTTCTGTCTCCAAATATATCGTATGTTTACAAGTAATTTGCTGGCGGCAACCAAGAAGTAAGTCAGGGTGTCACCGACACAAGAGTTAGAAGTAGTGTTAAGTGACATAAAAATCGTACTACTGATTGGGGATCAACCCCATACCTTCGACATTTAACGACGTATGTTTCATTTTTTTAGTATTTGTACAAAGCAGTCACATAAATTCTGTTGTAAGTAGTCTTCAGCTCGAAGACTGGCTTCATGCAGCCCTCCACGCTAGTACATCCTGTAACGTGTCTACATGTCTGCATAACTAGTGCAGTCTACATCCATTGGAATCAGCTTGCTGTATTCAAACTTCGTCACGTTCTGAAATTTTTACTCCCGATCCCCCTACACACACTTCCCTCTATTATCAAATGGACTGTTTCTTAATTCCTCGGGATGTGTCCTATCGGCCAGTCCCATCGTTTAGTCAAGATGTGCCATACATTTCTTCTTTCCCTCATTCGAATCAGTACCTTCTCATTATTTATCCATCTACCCACCTAATCTCCAGCGTTCTATAAGCTACTGTTCTCTACCTGTCTTGCAACCCCCTCCCGCCCCCCTACCCCTGTCACCAACGCACACAGTGTTTAATTTCCCTTGATCTTCCAAAATTAATTGTGGGCAGGCCATCTCTTCAACAACTAACCTCTAAATTTTTGTGCGCAAAGTTAAATGGATGACATGAAAATTACGGCCCTGGGCATAACTCAAAAGCCGGCCGGAGTGGCCGTGCGGTTCTAGGCGCTATAGTCTGGAGCCGAGCGACCGCTCCGGTCGCAGATTCGAATCCTGCCTCGGGCATGGATGTGTGTGATGTCCTTAGGGTTTTTTTTTTCGGTCATCAGTCTACTGACTGGTTTGATGCGGCCCGCCACGAATTCCTTTCCTGTGCTAACCTCTTCATCTCAGAGTAGCACTTGCAACCTATGTCCTCAATTATTTGCTTGACGTATTCCAATCTCTGTCTCCCTCTACAGTTTTTGCCCTCTACAGCTCCCTTTAGTACCATGGAAGTCATTCCCTCATGTCTTAGCAGATGTCGTATCATTCTGTCCCTTCTCCTTATCAGTGTTTTCCACATATTCCTTTCCTCTCCGATTCTGCATAGAACCTCCTCATTCCTTACCTTATCAGTCCACCTAATTTTCAACATTCGTCTATAGCACCACATCTCAAATGCTTCGATTCTCTTCTGTTCCGGTTTTCCCACAGTCCATGTTTCACTACCATACAATGCTGTACTCCAGACGTACATCCTCAGAAATTTCTTCCTCAAATTAAGGCCGGTATTTGATATTAGTAGACTTCTCTTGGCCAGAAATGTCTTTTTTGCCATAGCGAGTCTTCTTTTGATGTCCTCCTTGCTCCGTCCGTCATTGGTTATTTTACTGCCTAGGTAGCAGAATTCCTTAACTTCATTGACTTCGTGACCATCAATCCTGATGTTAAGTTTCTCGCTGTTCTCATTTCTACTACTTCTCATTACCTTCGTCTTTCTCCGATTTACTCTCAAACCATACTGTGTACTCATTAGACTGTTCATTCCGTTCAGCAGATCATTTAATTCTTCTTCACTTTCACTCAGGATAGCAATGTCATCAGCGATTCGTATCATTGATATCCTTTCACCTTGTATTTTAATTCCACTCCTGAACCTTTCTTTTATTTCCACCATTGTTTCCTCGATGTACAGATTGAAGAGTAGGGGCGAAAGGCTACAGCCTTGTCTTACACCCTTCTTAATACGAGCACTTCGTTCTTGATCGTCCACTATTATTATTCCCTCTTGGTTGTTGTACATATTGTATATGACCCGTCTCTCCCTATAGCTTACCCCTACTTTTTTCAGAATCTCGAACAGCTTGCACCATTTTATATTGTCGAACGCTTTTTCCAGGTCGACAAATCCTATGAAAGTGTCTTGATTTTTCTTTAGCCTTGCTTCCATTATTAGCCGTAACGTGAGAATTGCCTCTCTCGTCCCTTTACTTTTCCTAAAGCCAAACTGATCGTCACCTAGCGCATTCTCAATTTTCTTTTCCATTCTTCTGTATATTATTCTTGTAAGCAGCTTCGATGCATGAGCTGTTAAGCTGATTGTGCGATAATGCTCGCACTTGTCAGCTCTTGCCGTCTTCGGAATTGTGTGGATGATGCTTTTCCGAAAGTCAGATGGTATATCGCCAGACTCATATATTCTACACACCAACGTGAATAGTCGTTTTGTTGCCACTTCCCCCAATGATTTTAGAAATTCTGATGGAATGTTATCTATCCCTTCTGCCTTATTTGACCGTAAGTCCTCCAAAGCTCTTTTACATTCCGATTCTAATACTGGATCTCCTATCTCTTCTAAATCGACTCCTGTTTCTTCTTCTGTTACATCAGACAAATCTTCACCCTCATAGAGGCTTTCAGTGTATTCTTTCCACCTATTTGCTCTCTCCTCTGCATTTAACAGTGGAATTCCCGTTGCACTCTTAATGTTACCACCTTTGCTTTTAATGTCACCAAAGGTTGTTTTGACTTTCCTGTATGCTGAGTCTGTCCTTCCGACAATCATATCTTTTTCGATGTCTTCACATTTTTCCTGCAGCCATTTCGTCTTAGCTTCCCTGCACTTGCTATTTATTTCATTCCTCAGCGACTCGTATTTCTGTATTCCTGATTTTCCCGGAACATGTTTGTACTTCCTCCTTTCATCAATCAACTGAAGTATTTCTTCTGTTACCCATGGTTTCTTCGCAGCTACCTTCTTTGTACCTATGTTTTCCTTCCCAACTTCTGTGATGGCCCTTTTTAGAGATGTCCATTCCTCTTCAACTGTACTGCCTACTGCGCTATTCCTTATTGCTGTATCTACAGCGTTAGAGAACTTCAAACGTATCTCGTCATTCCTTAGTACTTCCGTATCCCACTTCTTTGCGTATTGATTCTTCCTGACTAATGTCTTGAACTTCAGCCTACTCTTCATCACTACTGTATTGTGACCTGAGTCTATATCTGCTCCTGGGTACGCCTTACAATCCAGTATCTGGTTTCGGAATCTCTGTCTGACCATGATGTAATCTAATTGAAATCTTCCCTTATCTCCCGGCCTTTTCCAAGTATACCTGTTCCTCTTGTGAATCTTGAACAGGGTATTCGCTATTACTAGCTGAAACTTGTTACAGAACTCAATTAGTCTTTCTCCTCTTTCAGTCCTTGTCCTAAGCCCATATTCTCCTGTAACCTTTTTTTTCTACTCCTTCCCCTACAACTGCATTCCAGTCGCCCATGACTATTAGATTTTCGTCCCCCTTTACATACTGCATTACCCTTTCAATATCCTCATACACTTTCTCTATCTGTTCATCTTCAGCTTGCGACGTCGGCATGTATACCTGAACTATCTTTGTCGGTGTTGGTCTGCTGTCGATTCTGATTAGAACAACCCGGTCACTGAACTGTTCACAGTAACACACCCTCTGCCCTATCTTCCTATTCATAACGGATCCTACACCTGCTATACCATTTTTTGCTGCTGTTGATATTACCCGATACTCATCTGACCAGAAATCCTTGTCTTCCTTCCACTTCACTTCACTGACCCCTACTATATCTAGATTGAGCCTTTGCATTTCCCTTTTCAGATTTTCTAGTTTCCCTACCACGTTCAAGCTTCTGACATTCCACGCCCCGACTCGTAGAACGTTATCCTTTCGTTGATTATTCAATCTTTTTCTCATGGTAACCTCCCCCTTGGCAGTCCCCTCCCGGAAATCCGAATGGGGGACTATTCCGGAATCTTTTGCCAGTGGAGAGATCATCATGACACTTCTTCAATTACAGGCCACATGTCCTGTGGATACACGTTACGTGTCCTTAGGTTAGTTAGGTTTAATTAGTTCTAAGTTCTAGGCGACTGATGACCTCAGAAGTTAAGTCGCATAGTGCTCAGAGACATTTGAACCATAACTCAAAGTGGGGAATTTACACAAAATGTCACTCTAAAGCTATTTGAACGGAGTAGTGTGCCGGTTATGAATTTGAGCTCATTGCTGATATCTTCCTAGTCACATATTAAAAACTTACCACGAAGAATAAGTGAAGGGGTCGAACAGAAACAATGATTATACTTACATATTTTCATAAAGACATTTGCGGGATCGATGTATAAAATGAATAAGTAAAAACCTGTGAGAATTACATCTATCTAATTTCCTTGAAATAGAAAGCAGTGTCACTCTCCTATCAGTCAAATTAGTTCTTGTCCTCTTAAGAAGTTACTCTTTCCGGAAGTTCAACGATAACTGACAACTATTTAAGCCTGTTACTATCATTCGGAACTGTGATTGGTAACTCGAGACCAAAACCCAAAAGCCGACACATTTATTATTTATGCAAAAGAAAATGAGACAGGTGATCCTCTTGGATTCCACATGCGTGAAATCAAAGCGAACTACTCTGCCGGTGCTGCGAATTAACGCGTAGGTATGACTGTAGCACCGAGTGTGTGCTGCAGAAGTGCTGTCCTCTTATTGAAGATGGAGCCGTCATTAACTTCTTGCGTTTGTAAGATGTGACAGACTCTGCCGTGCTTCTACGCCAAGTTGATCTGCATACCACGGCGTTCCAATCTGAATTCGATGCGGACACTCTTGCATCCTCCCTCGATCTCGATTCCCTCGCGGCGCTCACTTCTTTTTGAGTCATCGCTCTCATCACTCTTATGACTGGTCTGACGAGGCACCGCCACGAATTCATCTCCTATGGCAATGTTTTTATTTCAGAGCAGCACTTGCAACCTTCGTTCTCAATTATTTGCTTCATGTATTATTATCTCTGTCTTCCTGTACCGTTTTTACCCTCTTCAGCTCCCTCTAATACCATGGAAGTTATTCCCTGATGTCTTAACAGACGTCCCGTCATCCTGTCCCTTCATTTCAGTGTTTTCCATATATTCATTTCCTCTCCAATTCTGCGCAGAATCTCCTCATTCCTTACCTTATGCCGCGCGGAGTAGCCTCGCTGTCTAAGGCGTCTTTTCGCGGTCCGCGCGGCTTCCCCTCCGTCGGATGTTCGAGTCCTCCCTCGGGCATGAGTGTGTGTGTCGTCCTTAGCGTAGGTTAGTTTAAGTTAGATTAAACAGTGTGTAAGCTTAGGGACCAATGATCTCAGCAGTTTGGTCCCATAAGACCTTACCACAAATTTCCCAGTTTTCCCTTACCTTATCAGTCCACACAATGTTCAACATTCTTCTGTAGCACTACATCTCAGATGCTTCGTGTTGTGGACTGGCAAGACAGCCAATCCACAGTGACGGGTAACCGAAAGGCACGCGCTTAAACTCACGCAGGCTGGCGTGAGGTCTGAAACTGGATACGTAATGAATGCTATAAAGAAAAGTACGTAGCTGCTGGAATACTTAATTTTAATCCACAATTGGTGAACATTGGTCTTGTTACTGTACATGCTTCATTAGATACATAGCAATGGATAAATGGCGCCTTGCTAGGTCGTAGCAATTGACTTAGCTGAAGGCTATGCTAACAATCTTCTCGGCAAATGAGAGCGTAATTCTCAGTGAACCTTTCCTAGAAACGTCGGCTGTACAACTGGGCGAGTGCTAGGACGTCTCTCTAGACCTGCCGTGTGGTGGCGCTCGGTCTGCTATCACTGACAGTGGCGACACGCGGGTCCGGCGTATACTAATAGACCGCGGCCGATTTAAAGGCTACCACCTAGCAAGTGTGGTGTCTGGCGGTGACACCACACTTCGAATCTCTTCTGTTCCGGTTTTCACACAGTCCATGTTTCACTACCATATAGTGCTGTGCTCCAAACGCAGATTCTCAGACGTTTCTTCCTCAGATTAAGGTCTTCCTCAAATATGACGCTACTTCAGCTGGCACCTACTCATCACACGACTACCAGTCACACTTTCATAGATATATTCGCAACGAAATCTCCGAACAGAATAATCCGCACCTCTCAAATATCTGCGCCTGGCATGTCTGCACATGACATCATTTCCATGACGTATTCACTAGAATGCCCTAGAAAGAAACAAAAACTGTCTACATACCGAGACCTCAAACGCATAAATTTTCCTGAACTCGAAACTGAGGCACAAGAAATACACTCCTGGAAATGGAAAAAAGAACACATTGACACCGGTGTGTCAGACCCACCATGCTTGCTCCGGACACTGCGAGAGGGCTGTACAAGCAATGATCACACGCACGGCACAGCGGACACACCAGGAACGGCGGTGTTGGCCGTCGAATGGCGCTAGCTGCGCAGCATTTGTGCACCGCCGCCGTCAGTGTCAACCAGTTTGCCGTGGCATACGGAGCTCCATCGCAGTCTTTAACACTGGTAGCATGCCGCGACAGCGTGGACGTGAACCGTATGTGCAGTTGACGGACTTTGAGCGAGGGCGTATAGTGGGCATGCGGGAGGCCGGGTGGACGTACCGCCGAATTGCTCAACACGTGCGACGTGAGGTCTCCACAGTACATCGATGTTGTCGCCAGTGGTCGGTGGAAGGTGCACGTGCCCGTCGATCTGGGACCGGACCGCAGCGACGCACGGATGCACGCCAAGACCGTAGGATCCTACGCAGTGCCGTAGGGGACCGCACCGCCACTTCCCAGCAAATTAGGGACACTGTTGCTCCTGGGGTATCGGCGAGGACCATTCGCAACCGTCTCCATGAAGCTGGGCTACGGTCCCGCACACCGTTAGGCCGTCTTCCGCTCACGCCCCAACATCGTGCAGCCCGCCTCCAGTGGTGTCGCGACAGGCGTGAATGGAGGGACGAATGGAGACGTGTCGTCTTCAGCGATGAGAGTCGCTTCTGCCTTGGTGCCAATGATGGTCGTATGCGTGTTTGGCGCCGTGCAGGTGAGCGCCACAATCAGGACTGCATACGACCGAGGCACACAGGGCCAATACCCGGCATCATGGTGTGGGGAGCGATCTCCTACACTGGCCGTACACCACTGGTGATCGTCGAAGGGACACTGAATAGTGCACGGTACATCCAAACCGTCATCGAACCCACCGTTCTACCATTCCTGGACCGGCAAGGGAACTTGCTGTTCCAATAGGACAATGCACGTCCGCATGTATCCCGTGCCACCCAACGTGCTCTAGAAGGTGTAAGTCAACTACCCTGGCCAGCAAGATCTCCGGATCTGTCCCCCATTGAGCATGTTTGGGACTGGATGAAGCGTCGTCTCACGCGGTCTGCACGTCCAGCACGAACGTTGGTCCAACTGAGGCGCCAGGTGGAAATGGCATGGGAAGCCGTTCCACAGGACTACATCCAGCATCTCTACGATCGTCTCCATGGGAGAATAGCAGCCTGCATTGCTGCGAAAGGTGGATATACACTGTACTAGTGCCGACATTGTGAATGCTCTGTTGCCTGTGTCTATGTGCCTGTGGTTCTGTCAGTGTGATCATGTGATGTATCTGACCCCAGGAATGTGTCAATAAAGTTTCCCCTTCCTGGGACAATGAATTCACAGTGTTCTTATTTCAATTTCCAGGAGTGTAGTTTGGGGGATGACCTCTACTCCCCTCATGGACATAAACGACAAACTCCACGATTTCACTAACAAAATTACTCAACTATATGACAAATATGCTCCAATAAAGACCAGAAAAGTAAAAATGCAACCTGCACCTTGGCTGACTGATGAACTAAAACAGCTCATGAATCTCAGAGATGCTGCACATCGAGCATACAAGATACACCCTACACCTGAAAATCACGCTGTATACAAGCAGAAACGAAACAAAGTCAGTCAAGCGGTGAGAAACGCTAAGCTCAGACATGCCCGTACATTAGCTGACAATAGATGTAGACCAGCTATCCTGTGGAAAAATCTCCGTAGTCTCGGTTTAGGCAAAAGTTGCAGAAAATCCCATGGTCCCAGCTGAAGAACTAAACCGATTCTTCACATTACCTGCAACCAAAATTGATCCGCAAAGAAACAGAGAATCATTGATTACTCCATTGGGTTGAACGACTGTAGCAAAGACAAATTCTATCTACAGCACGTCACTTGCAGTACTGTCAAGAAAGCCATAATGCGGATTAGATCAGCATCTACTGGACATTATGGTATCACTATCCAGATGGTAAAACTTATTATTGACCAACTACTGCCCTCTATAACAGACATTTTCAACGATTCATTAATCACAAGTGTTTTCCCTGAGGCCTGGAAACTGGGACAAATCAAGCCACTGCCTAAAAAGGACATCGCCACAGCAGCCTCTGACTACCGCCCCATCTGCCTTCTTCCTGCACTATCAAAGGCCTTAGAATATATAGTTCATGACCAGCTCACCAACTACCTAACTACTAACAACCAACTAGACGAATACCAATCAGGTTTCCGTAAACATCGAAGCACAACATCCGCTCTGATAAAGGTGACAGATGACCTGAAACTTGCCATGGACAGACAAGAAGCGACTATCATTTGCTTCTTAGATTCCAGCAAAGCATTTGATACTGTCGACTTCGACATCTTACTAGCCAAACTTAGCGGTCTAAATTTCTCACCAAGCGCAGTGGAATGGTTTCGCTCATACATGACGTCTCGTCAGCAACGCGTCCTGTCTGGGGATATAAAATCACAATGGCGGCAGGTAGTGTCAGGCGTTCCCCAAGGCTCAGTATTAGGTCCTATACTCTTCTCTCTTTACGTCAATGATGTGTCATCAGTCCTGACCTATTGCAAATACCATATGTATGCTGATGACCTTCAGTTGTATCTAAGTGCGAAACCAAGCAATCTCAAGAAAGCTATTGAAAATTTCAATACTGACCTCGGTGCACTGTCAAAATGGGCACAGGGCATAGGTCTAAAACTAAACCCATCTAAAACCCAAGCGGTACTTGTTGGTCACTCTAAGCTCATTAGCCCAAAACATCGGGAATCCGTACCACCTCTTATCCTAAATGGAACAAATATTAACTTCTCGCCCTCAGCAAAGAGTTTGGGAGTAATAATAGATGAAAATCTAAATTGGACAGAGCACGTAACTGCAGTGTGCAAAAAAGCATCAGCATCCCTTCATGTCCTACACAAATATAAAAAACTCTTCGCTTTCGATCTGAAAAAGAAATTAGTACAAACGCTTATACTCCCAATCATTGACTACAGCGATATTATCCTACAAGGCCTCTCTCAGGAAAATTCCCGACGTCTAGAACTGGTCACGAATGCCTGCGTCCGATATATCTGTGACGTTCGACTTTTTGATCACATTTCACCAGCATATGCAAAATTGTCCTGGCTGCGTGCAGACAAACGCAGAGATTTCCATACACTCTGTCTCATCTACTGCCTTATAAATGTACACTGTCCCTCATATCTCTCCTCGTCCCTGACACTCATGTCGGAACAAAATGACAGAAACACACGTTCCCATCACAATAAAATCCTCTCCGTTCCACTGCATCGCTCAGTCACCTTCTCCAAGTCCTTTACAGTAGCGGGAACCCGACTCTGGAATAACCTCCCTCGTTATGTTAGAGAACTTAAAAACATGACCGGCTTCAAAAAACAGTTAATGACGTATCTACTTGAGCAACAGTAATGCCTTCCTCTGTACATGAGTGCACTTCACCTCATTACTTCCCTCTCTCCCCCTCCTTAAACCTCCCTTACCCAAAACTCGCTATACTAGTAAACATCTACTTTACACACCAATATATTAATGTACATCTGCACAAACCTTCATTACTATTGCCAATCTTTCTCATGTTTGTCATTAATATTTGATATTTTTTTTACTGTTATTATTATTGCTTTCACCATAATCTGTATGTATAGCACCTGATGTAAAAATACTGCCAGCATTAACTTTATTAGGTCTTAGTCATGTTTATCATTATTATTTGATTTTTTGTTTTACTGTTATTATTATTGCTTTTATCATAATCTGTATGTATAGCAACTGTTGTAAAAATACTTCCGCATTTACTTTATTAGGTCTTAGTCACTACTCTTTATTCATATTGTCACTAGAGTAAGCTAATTTTCTCATTTAAACTATGTTCGTGATGTAACTCTGATGTGTGAAATGCTGCATGTGTGGAACACTGGTCCGATGTAAGAGAGGGCCTGATGGCCCTAATCTGATCAGGTTAAATAAATAAATATGTTTGCTACTTGTAGCTTTCTCTTGGTCAGGAATGCCCTTTTTGATGTTTTCCATGCTCTGTCCACCATGAGTTATTTTGCTCCCCAGGTAGTAGAATTCCTTAACTTCATGTGCGTCGTCACAATCCATGCTAATATAAAGTTTCTTGATGGTCTCATTTCTGCTACTTTTCATTACTTTTGACTTTATTCGATTTACTCTCAGTCCATATTCTGTACTCATTAGACTACTCATTCCATTCAGCGGCTCCTGTTATTCTTCTTCATTTTCACATTCATTCCATTCAGAATATCCTGTTATTCATCCTCACTTTCACTAAGGATAGCAATTTTATCAGCGAACCTTATTATTGCTGTCCTTTCACCTTGAATTTTAATTCCACTCTTGAACTTTTCTTTTATTTCCATAATTGCTTCTTCTATGGATAGATTGAAAAGTAGGGGCGAAAGACTACTTCCCCGCCTTTCCCTTTTCAATCCGAGTACTTCGTTCTTCGTCTTCCAGTCTTGTTATTCCTTCTTACTTCTTGTACGTATTTTATTAAACGTCTTTTCTTGTTGATTACCCCTATTTTTCTAAGAATTTCGAACGTCTTGCACCATTTGACATTGTCTAATGCTTTTTCCAGGTCAACGAATCCTATAAACGTGACTTTTTTTGGAATCTTGCTTCCATTATCAACCGCAACGTCAGAGTTACCTCTCTGGTGCCTTTTTACCTTTCCTGAAGCCAAACTGATCGTCATCTAACACATCCTCAATTTTCTTTTCCATTTGTCTGTAAATTATTGTTGTCAGTGACTTGGATACATGAGCTGTTAAGCTGATTGTGCGATAATTCTCGCACTTGTCAGATTTGGCAGTCTTCAGAACTATGTGGGTCATTTTTCCGAAAGTCAGATGCTGTATCGCCAGTCATACAGTCCATGCATCAACGTGAATAGTCGTTTTGTTGCCAGTTTCCCGAGTGATTTTGGAAAATTCTAGTGGAATGTTATCTATACCTTGTGCCTTTCTTGATGTTAAGTCTTCCAAAAGTCTTTAATATCCTGATTCTTATACTGGATCCCTTCTCTCTTCTACATTGACTTCTGTTTCTGCTCACTTACGCCCTGCCTATTCCTTGCCTCGAAAAACTGCCGGTCGTCAATCGCAAAATTACGATGCACTGTGGTCCATTCACGAGGATTCTCTCCAAAAGAGAATACCGCAAAAAAAGCGAGTTTTTTAGCCCTCCAATGAGAACATGAACCTCTCTCCTAGTATCAAAAAGCATTCATTTTAGCTCTTCGATATGATGTCACACATCTTCCACAAAATGCATTATCTCCTGTTTATGTCCACAGCCTCGCAACTGGGTTCACGAAATTTAGAGAGGAGTGCTACGAGGCCTGAGTTTTGTTTCCTTGGCCCTTGGTTTCTACAATCGACATGCTTATCTTCAAGTCAGAAAACATGGAAAGTCGTCCTCAACCCCTCAACACGGCGCCGTACTGCCCTCCGGCTGGACATTAGTCACAGACAGTCGTGAGGGAGGTCAATGCCTACCACCCCCTGTGGATTCCCGCGCCTTCCTCACTTCCAAGTATCTTATACCACACACGCCAGAGCCCCATCCACCTGTTACCATCCTACCTGGCCGAAACGTTTCCAGTTGCTCCGTCTTAAGTCGAATGTGCTACACATTCGCATGCCCCCTAGAACATTCATAATCCATTAAAAACCATCACTGACTGAATAAAGATAGACATTCAAATTACACAGGAGACCAAACAGCCAGTCACCATGGTTTGTAATAACAACATTTTCACAGAGATTTTTCGGCTTGTCAGACTCAGAATAATAAGTTGCTGGATATCCCGATTTTAAGGCGTGTCATAACACGTCCTGCGTAAGCTTTACGCAGGACGCCAAATGTTCCGACTTATGGGCACTAGTAACCATTCGAGATATAATTTTCCAATAACTACATAAAAGTTCCGAGGTGAGTTTCTGAACGTGTCATTGGCGGTAACCAAGATAGAATACCGTGCACTAGGAGGTCGCTACCGGCTGATGAACTAAAGTGATGCGTTAGCGCGTGATCCAACTACAAGTTTCTAAAACACTAATCATCCGCGGAAATTCCATTGATTCACCACGCCATATCGAAAACAATAATCCGCGTGGGTTCCATTGTTACATAGTGTAAGTGTTTTCTGAACGACTGGACAAAGTTTCAACTTATATTTCCCGCCCCCCCCCCCCCGCCCCCTCCCCCTTACCTACCACTTCTTGCCCATTGACTGGCCGAAACTGCTGTTGGCGCGCTGCTTAGTAACTTACACGGTGTTCGAAACTGATTTTTGCAACTTTGTCACGCTTCAGATACGGGGGTAGCTAGAATAGTCTACTTGTGGCGTAATGTTGACATACACTGCAAGTTTTGTTTATTTAGTGATCGACGAAAATGTCCCTCCATCTGCGGATGGCGATTATCGCTAAAACTACCAGTTTTTGGTTACATTTGTTGTTTTCGTCTCCAGTTTAACCTGTTAGTTAAAACTGTTCAAAATAACGGGCAGACTGAGATGAACCATTTTCGGTTTTTCTTGTTACTGCTTCTAGTAATAATAATAATAATAACAATGGCGTGTGACGAGGGCCTCCTGTCGGGTAGACCGCTTGCCTGGTGCAAGTCTTTCGATTTGACGCCACTTCGGCGACTTGCGCGTCGAACTGCTACTAGTAACAAACATCGACTTCGAGCAAAGACTGAAAAATTCTAATGAAGATGAAGGACTACGAGATCACAATCGATATGGGGTAGAGGCTGCACCAGAACTCGGACTCATTGTTCCCAGCAAAGATTGCGAATGTGAAGGAGAGGGGAGCGGTGACAACGAGAGCGAAATGTCACAACATAGTCAATTCCTTGTAACGTCGCTTTGGGATTTTTGCCCTGAAGCAACCAGATTATTAAGGGTTCGGTTTCTATTCCAAGTTTACAGCAAAGGAATAGAATTATAGGTGTATCAATCGAATTTACCTGCAGTACCAAGGAACATTGTGGAGGATTTTCCTTATACGATTAGTAGGTTTTTTTGTGCCTCTTCCCGTTTTTAATCTCTTAAAGCAAATGGAGCACTATATTTCGTTGCTACGATAACCTAGGGATTGTATCATTCTGCAATACTACTGACGTCCGAGGACGACAGCGAGAACTTACCATGTAGGCCAGGTGTCCGGCAGGTCTTGCGACTGCATCTACACGTGTACTGATAGGCCATGGCACCTGGTTCCCCGGGCTTTTTAGCGATGAAGTAGAGAACGCACAATTAGGGGCCCTTCCAAGCAAATGACTCAAGCACGAACAATAACCATGAGGATGAACATGAAGATATATCGTAGGATATACAGGTTGAGGCATTTAAAACTTTTTGACGGAATACTTGGCAAAATACACATTGGATTAAAAAAAAAAAAAAAAAAAAACGTTGTTCACCTCGAAGAGGAACATCTATTAACATAACGCTCGACCCTTCTGCACCGCTTCCGGGGGCGGGAGGGGGGTGACTGAAATCTTAAATAGGAACCCAATTTTTTGTTGCAGATTTGGATTTTAAGTGCAAAAATATGAAACCTTTGTATGAAACATTTCTGCCGTTTCCTGATAGATGGCGCTGTAATCGGCACACATGAAAATGGGGTGACAATTGTTGCAAGACGGTAATATCCCACAAAAATACACATCCAATTAGGAAAATCAAAATACATTATTTGACGTTTGAGAAAATGCCATCATGTGATACTGTTTACTCTCCGCAGTGCATTCTTAGATTACATTTAGCGCTACCCAGCAACAACGACATGGGCGTAGTAGTAATGTGTTCCCTAAGGGGGTGCTCGATTTTGGTGAGTCCCCTTTCCTCTCATTACCTCGGGATGCTTGATTACTGTGAGTCCTCTCGCCTCTCACAAGTGTTTCAGTGCAGCAAATGTCCGAAATGTTGTCCGTTGTTTCTAATGCACATTGCAACTCTCTAAACGACTATCTGACATGTATTAGTGTCTCTGCGCTAATGTTTGCACATACATTGCGAATTCGCTGCCGCATATCTTCAGGGGTTGTTCGCACATCCATGCAAACACTCTTTCTTAGCCATCTCCACAGGAAAAATTCGGCAGAAGTCAAATCGGGTGAACGTGCGGGCTACGTTTGAGGAGCTCTTCGTCCAATCCATCATCCCTGACGGTTTCGACTCAAAACCTGTCGAGCAAGTCGTGAATAATGCGCTGGGCACCCATCGTGTTGAAACAACATATCCAGTCTTGTTTAAAGTGGATCATAGTAGTATGGGTGAAACATTACCACAATGTCGCTGTACATTTGACATGTCAGATTACCTTCTATGAAGTATGGGCCAATTACCTGCATATCTAAAATAACGCACCAAACGTTAACACTCCATGAGCATTGATATGCAACTTGCCTAACCAAATGGGGGTTCTCCACTGACCAATAATGCATATTATGTCGATTCAGTTGACCACGATTCGTAAGATTTGATTCATCGGAGAAAAGTATCTGTGAAATGAAATTATCATTGGCTGTCAGTTGTTACCGCATCCAGTTGTAGAAATTCAGGAGATTGTGAAAATCGTCTCCGTGCAGTTCAAGTGTTCAAATGTATGTGAATTCCTAAGGGACCAAACTGCTTAGGTCATGGGTCCCTAGACTTACACACTACTTAAACTATCTTAAACTAACTTATGCTAAGAAAAACACACGCACCCAAGCCCGAGGGAGGACCCGAACCTTCGGTGGGAGGGGCCGTCTGTGCAGTTCGTGATGCAGCGATAGAAGTGGATGCCATTTGTAGTGCATGCAGTACGCGTAGGACACTTCTTTGCGAAATTCCTGAACCTCGCGCTACTTGCAGAGAGCTAATGTGAGGATTTGCAGCAATCGCGGCTGAAACATTCACTGTGTTTTGCTAAAGGCGGACCCTATCCAAAAACATACATATTGTGTTATTTTCGTTTGTCGCAGGTCGCGGTCGGACTGTTTCTCATCTTGGCAGTTGTTCCTGATTGTAATTCAGAAATATTTACTTTGTCTTTTTTGGTGAAAGAGTTTCGGAAAACCGTGATTAATAACTCTGCTTTAGTGGCACTGTCATCAGTGACTTCACCGTTGTTATCGCGCAGTGAAAGTATTCATTGCGTTTTGCCTATCTTGTGCTTTATGTACGACCAGAATCTCTCTGGGTTTTCTGCCAGATTCCGTGACAGAGACATTATTAAAAGCAGTTCGCATTGAATTTTCTGAGAAAGCATTCAGTACAATTGTGGATGACGCTTTTGGCTGCCGCCGGCTTTAAACGTATAACTTTTGCAGCATGTCGAGGGCAGATTGAAGTCACCACCAATTATAATTGTGTAAGTGGGATGCCTGTTTAAATGAGACTCAAATTTTCTTTGAACATCGAGCGTATCTCGAGTACTATCGCGTCGTGATTGTGTGATCACGGTGTTGTACTGCGAAGGGGGAGATCCGTGTTCAAATCTTCCTCATGCCCCCCCCCCCCCCCCATACACCCACAATTTTATAAACTGTCCTTCCATTCATTGATTTGTCTGTTCTCCTTCTGGACTTTTGGCAATTATCATACTATGTATTGATTGTAGAACGTGAGTCACGTGGTAAGAATATATTAGCGTCGTAAGTAAATTTGATGATTAATGAGGGCAGGCGAGATGCCGTACAGACCTCTCACAGGAATGAAAACAACTAATAAATGGGTGTGAACTTTGTTACAACAAAAGAATTCAAGACTCAAAACTTCCAAAGCGGAACGCAAGAGTGATAACATGTAATACCTGTGTAGAATTAGTAAGAGGTGTATACGTCTGAAGGTCCCTTCGTTACACCTCACTGTTGCAAACGGGCGTTACACCACCACACAGACACAAATTTGAAAACAGTTTATGAACGGACGGAGAGCTCATAATTCTCGTGGAGGGGTAAAAAACAGCACGAGGGAGGTTTGAACGCGTATTTCCCCTTTCGTAATCCAACACCGTAACCATGCAACCACAACACCGTGGCTATCCACGTGCGTTAGATGATGCACATCTTGAGTTTGGACTGTTCACTGTTTCAATTGTGCTTCTTTTTTCGTAGTTCAGACGACATTCTTACTGTTTTCATGCTTTATCTGTGTTCACTTTTTGGCAGGCTATCCACTGGGCCATTTTACTTCTAAATCTGAGAGGCGTGTGATAGAGAGTTTCCCTTGTCGGTAGTGGCCTAGCATTCGCAAAGCACAGAGCGCCCAGCAGTATTCACTGTGAGTCTATGCAGTTAGATAAGGTTCCGCCTATGATTCGGAACTCAGGAGCCCTTTACGTTCTCATAGGCGATGAAGTATTTCCTTTCTGAAAAAAACTTAATGCGACCATACTCGAAATGCAGAGGTACTGCTAATGACGAAATTAAAGTTTTTATTTACAGACTTTCTCTAGTTCGTCAAACTGTGCAGAGTGCATCTGGCGTATTGTGTTCCAGGTTTCGTGTTTTTAAACAGCTTTTGAGTGCAAACTGGAGGCTGTTGCCAGAATTGAATACATATGTAGTTCATAATTAATTCTGGAATGAAAACATTATGTCAAGTGATTTCACCATGAGTACTAAACATCTTCTGTCGCCTCCTCGAAGTAGGAGCCGAAACACGAGGGAACTTTTTCTTACGAGAGATAGATTTAACGAGTGTTTTAATTCACCAAAAGGTTCTGTTCAATGGCAGTATGTACTATAGAAAGAGCCCAATACTAAAGTGAAGAACTTAACACTGTGAAGAATGCATATAAAATAAATAAATAAATCAAATAATAAGTAATAGTTATAATTCACGTAAGGTGTTCATATAGCAAAATACTCTCCTTTTTGTACCTTGATGTTTGCCAAAACATTGTTTCGATACCTCAAACTAGTTTATGAGATATGAGAGATTCATGAATATTTCATTCGTTCTTTTTCAGTGGTGGTGGTGGTTAGTGTTTAACGTCCTGTCGACAACGAGGTCATTAGAGACGGAGCGCAAGCTCGGGTAGGGAAGGATTGGGAAGGAAATCGGCCGTGCCCTTTCAAAGGAACCATCCCGGCATTTGCCTGAAACGATTTAGGGAAATCACGGAAAACCTAAATCAGGATGGCCGGAGACGGGATTGAACCGTCGTCCTCCCGAATGCGAGTCCAGTGTGCTAACCACTGCGCCACCTCGCTCGGTATTTTTCAGTGCCGCCTGCGTTCAGGATAGAGTGCTTTACAGATAATCCATTTTCTCGAGACTGGCAACAGATAGGGATAATTCAATACGTTAACTACATTTTATATTCAGCAACATATGATGACCTATCACAAACCAAACGCCAATTCAAAGCGACTCCTGTTTTTCAATGCAAACTTTAAGAATGTCTTGCAGTAGTTTAGCAATCTCGAAATACCATAATAACTATAACCGTTAACGAAATCATAGGCAGTTCATCACGGAGCCGAAGAATTAAACTGTGGGATGTGCAAAAACAATTTCTTTTACAGAATAATTTCTCTACAACCGTTTGAAAAAGGTCGGCCAGCATATGTACCTTGTTGTTCATGCAGTCAAGCGATCCTGCTAACAACCACGCCAAATCAATGGGTCTTGAGGGGACGAAGCAGGCGGGTGCGGGTAGAGGAAAACTGTGCGGGTCGAACAGTGGGACAGAGTGCTGCCCAGCTGTGTCGTGCACCTTAGTTGCATGCAGTTGTGTGGAGTCTCATTTGAAAGCGTGCTTTACGAAAGCCTGGCCACCTCTGCTCTGCCTCTGCTGTGTGCAGTGTGCGTTGGGCCTTGAGGCACACAGTTCAAAATAAACGTGTGGTGCGGTTTACTTCATAAATGAGTTGTGTGACGAGTTTTGTTTGCAAGTGCATCGTAACCTCAACTGTTCATCTGGATTCGTTGGAACACTTTACATTTCCACAGGTCGAAGAACTGCAAACTGACATGCTGCAGCAGGATGATGCTGCTCCTGATTACTTTAATCATTAAGCTTGTCTCACGTAGAGTGAGGTTCTCCACAAGTCTGCTTTATGGCGCGCATGACTGGCGGCTAACAGGTGGGGTGACAGCTACCTTTCTTGTTGCACCTCTTACACCGTGTACGGTTCGGCGCGGAAGCTAACTGGCTCGCTTCACTCCGTGAGCCAGCCGGCCAAAGTTCAGTCTTTCTCAAACGACTGTAAAGAAACCACTCTGTATGAAAACTTGATCCTAGCACACCTTATAGCTTCATTTGTCAGTTTCATGGTGAACTGCCTATCATTTCGTTAATTGCCATATTTATTTTGATACACTAGTGGACATTAAAAATGGTTCAAATTGCTCTGAGCACTATGGGACTTAACATCTATGGTCATCAGTCCCCTAGAACTTAGAACTACTTAAACCTAACCAACCTAAGGACATCACACAACACCCAGTCATCGGACATTAAAATTGATACACCACGAAGATGACGTGCTACAGACGCAAAATTTAACCGACAGGAAGTAGATGCTGTGATATGCAAATGATTAGCTTTTCAGAATATTCATGCAGGGTTGGCGCCGGTGGCGACACCTACAACGTGCTCACATGAGGAAAGATTCTCACCGATTTCTCATACACAAACAGCAATTGACCGGCGTTGCCTGGTGAAACGTTGTTGTGATGCCTCGTGTACGGAGGAGATATGCGTACCATCACCTTTCGACTTTGATAAGGGTCGGGTTCTAGCCTATCGCGATTGCGGTTTATCGTATCGCGACATTGCTGCTCGCGTTGGTCGAGATCCGATGACTGTTAACAGAATATGGAATCGGTGGGTTCAGGAGGGTAATACGCAACGCCGTGCTGGATCCCAACGGGCTCGTATCACTAGCAGTCGAAATGACAGGCATCTTACTCTCATGGCTGTAACGGATCGTGCAGCCACATCTCGATCCCTGAGTCAACAGATGGGACGTTTGCAAGACAACAACCATCTGCACGAACATGTAACCTGCATAACAAATCTATATAAAACCACAACCAATATCAGAATCGTCAGTTTAACGTAGGATACAGATCAGTACTTACATCCAGATAATCTCTATGCAATACGTCGCAACTGATGTTGCGAGGATACATCTGAGCCTTCCACACGCACCCATGTGCGTCAGTACGAACCACACTCGTTGGACTGGCCAATAGTCAGATCGCTCACCATGGACTCATATGTATTTAATGAGAAAGACTTCGTGCAACGAGTAACTAACAGGTCAGGGGTGGCCCTAGCAGACATGAGACGTGGCTGTTGTACCGAAGAAAAAACAACAAACAGGATGTTCGTGTAACTATGAAATGAAACAGTTGCCCACATTAATCCCTCCATATTACAAGGTTATCTGTTGACGTATATGAATACCAGATTACAGAGTCCTCTCGATCGCAAGTAACGCAGGAAATACGAAAATAATCAACTATTGTTGACATGGGACAGTATTAATGTAATATCTTGGCATAGACTGGTTGATTTAGGTAAATAAGAGTTAACCGAATTCTACACATGAATTATGGGAAGATGAATCCATGGTGGTCGTGCAGTGATTGCCTGAAACTGCGAGAAGAATGAAACACAACACGTGCAACTGACGTAACTACATGGGCTTTAGTCGCATGGGAACTGTGTTGGATTTGCGAAATGTCGCTGGTCATAACAATGCGTCTAAAACCACACTACAGTTCTCGCACTCTACTTGCACGAGCTGCGATCTCTCACTATATTTAGCGCTCAGATGCGTGGAGCATAGCAGGCGCTGTGATCTGCCAAAGACTGCAACACATCAACTCCCTCTCGGGTCCTCATATGAAATCTCTAGACCAAGCGCTCATCTTCGTACCTCGTCCGATAGTGTTTTCCAATGTGTCACAACCCGAAGTGTGTTTTCCTCTGTTTCCTGATCAGAAGAGTGTTCTCCATGGACACAACGTTCTTCCTCTACTCTACAAATCAACACAATTCCGATTGCCAATGAAAACGTCTCTGCAAAATTCTGGCCAGTGGTGTTTTTACTAACGAGCCAACTGTCTTTCCTCCTTGCAAAAGTTTTCCAACATTAACCGATAGTTACACACATCAGCATGCACTTCTTAAACAGAGTTTCTCTCCTATTCCTCAGCTTTGTTACTTCAGTCAATATGCTTGCCTCCAATCTCCACTTCTTGGAAACTGTCATCGCGACTTCTCGTACCCTTTTTTTTTTTTTTTAGATTAGCCAAGGAGGCGCCCTCTTACAACTTTTTAGGCCAGAAGTTATTCAACCCACGTAAAAAAAGCGACAGCAAATTGGCCCTTGGCTTTACAAAGAGAAAAGAATTCCTATTCACACTGTGGCGGATGCTTCTCATGGAACGCTGAATTTTACCTAACATTGACTGCTCCTCTTATAACGTTCCGGGAAGAGCACTTTTTGGCACAGGGCTAGGTTCTTTTGAAATGTGTTTTGGCTGGGTGACGCACCTTGTAAAAACTAAAACTCTCCGTGAGTACAGGTGTTCGCCACACACACACTCAACCCTGGAACACATGCTACACAAGGCGCATTACATGAAAAACTGTAGGGACGAGTCTTACAGACGACAGCGGTGACAATTTATTTATTTAACCTGATCTGATTAGGGACATCAGGCTCTCTCCAGACCAGGGTTTCACACAAGCGGTACCTTTTTTACGTCATAGTTTGCTAAGAAATAATTGTAACATGACAAACAGTATTACAATGATTTGGGTGTCTGAAGTGGAAATGTACGTAATACTGACTATGAACAAATAAAGTTAATACTGGCAGTTTTTGTACTACAGCAATCAGCGGAACGTGCTCATATCGGAGCGCAAGAAATGCGAATATGTTCCTGTTTATTTAAAAGACACTGACTGAAAAGTGGAATAACAGCTGCCACATTCTACCTGTCTCAGGATCTTTAAAAAGGTCCACAAAGATTTTGGGATGATAACATATTCACGCTCTTTTACGCTAAGAGAGAAGACGGCAGTGGCAGTAATAAGTACTAGAAGGCAGTAGTGGCTGTGTTAGAGAAACAGCGAAGGAGACAATGGCAGAGTGAGAGAAACAGAGGGACACTTTGTCTACGGAACATAGTCGACAATGACTGAACAGTGCTAGGAAAAGAGTGAAGGAGGCAGTGCCAGGTGGAGGGGGGGGGGGAGGGAATGAAGAGAGATAGAGTATATGACACTGACAATGAGGAAGAGTGAGATAGTGACAGTGGGAAGAAATACCACCAGTAGGAAACAAGGTATGAGACAATAGCAGTAACAGCAAGAGATAGACAGCGACAGTGAGACAAGGCTGTATTACTAGGATAGACCGAAAGGGACTACGGCTGTGACACAGGAGAAAATGGCAGAGACACACAAAGAGATAATGACAATGAGGTGGACTGACTGAGTGAGTGAGAACGGGAAAATCGGAGCGGATGGACTACTGGATGTGAGGGAGTTAGTTGGGCGAGATTGTGGGAGTTTGAGGTGAGACACATCTCGAAAATGCATGAATATGTTTGTATGCTAAAATTTTTGGGAAAATGTTTAAAGGTGCTGAGAAAGGTAGAATGAGGCAGGTAGTATCCCACTGTCCAGTCAGAGTCTTTTGAATAAACAGTAACATATACGAGTTTTTTGTGCTCGGATAGCAGCATTTTCCGCTGGTTATTTTGTGAGGCAGACACTGGTGACAGTCCAGCATTTGCTCAGGCTAGTGCGAAGGGTCGCCTGAAATAGGCGCTCAGGCTGGCCGGTGTGCCGTACCAACGGTCGTTGAACCGCCGCGAGGATTGTATCCGTATTTGACTTGACTGACCTCCCTGTCTCCCAGATTAGTTCACTATGCGTTAAACTACACGAGCATGAACTCTTAATAGAGCACACACACACACACACACACACACACACACACACACACACACAGCGCCACTAACAGTTTTTAATCATCCTCCATACAGAAATGCTATTGCAGCTCGAAAAAAGGCAAACCATATTCATTGGGGTTTTGTGATGTTGCCGTGGACAGTGGTACCTACATCGCTCTAGGGCATAGTAACGAGCATGGGATTGACACTGAAGGATACATCTGTATACAAGCTTTTATTTTTATTCTATTTTAATTTTTTATTTTATTTCGGAGTCAGGATAGCACGATGGACAGGCAGTTTGTTGATGAGTATGTCAATGCCTGGAACCTGGGTGGTGCCTGACCTAATACGCAGCTGAGACACTGGTGTAGCGTATGAGAACCTATTAAGAGAAATACTCCAAAAGAAAGCGATTTGAAGCTCGGACGAAATTCACCCATCTGGCAGCCGCCCGGGATTAGCCGAGCAGTCTGGGGCGCTGCTGTCATGGACTGTGCGGCTGGTCCCGGCTGAGGCTCGAGTCCTCCCTCGGGCATGGGTGTGTGTGTTTGTCTTTAGGATAATTTAGTTTAAGTAGTGTGTAAGCTTAGGGACTGATAACCTTAGCAGTTAAGTCCCATAAGATTTCACACAAATTTGAACATTTTTTAATGTAGGAATACAACAAAAAGTATTCAATGCGTGCAGCAATAGCGTCATAACGTTTCATGTAAAATGCTTGGGAAAACAAACAGGTGAATACAAGACAAGAGACACGATATGTAATTTTCACGAAATAGCCGGTTCCTCTACCTCGGTCGCAGGTTCGAATCCTGCCTCGGGCATGGATGTGTGTGGTGTCCTTAGGTTAGTTAGGTTTAAGTAGTTCTAAGTTCTAGGGGACTGATGACCTCTGAAGTTAAGTCCCATAGTTCTCAGAGCCATTTGAACCATTTGAGCCATCCTCTACCTCGAACTTGCCCCGGTGATCATTACTGCAAGAACTGCCTTGTAGTCGGTGGTATGTTGGTGTTATACTCCGAGTTCATAAGAGCCATGGGATACCTCCTGATATCGTGTCGGACCTCCGTTGCTCGGCCTAGTGCAGCAGCTCGACCTGGCAAGGACTCAAGTCGTTGGAGGTTCCATCTATATAGCCGTCCATAACTGCGAAAGCGTTGCCGGTGCCGTATTTTGTGCGCGACCTGACCTCTCGATTATGCCCCATAAATGTTCGATGGGATTCATGTCGGGCGATCTGTGTGGCCTAATAATTCGCACGAGTTGCCCAGAATGTTGTTCAATCCGATCTCGAACAATTCTGGCCCAGTGATATGACATCGCAGTTTGGGAACATGAAATCCACGAATTTCTACAAACGGTCTCCAAGAAACTGAACATAACAATTTACAACCAGTGATCGGTTCAGTTTGGGAATAGGACACAGTCCATACCATGTAAACACAGCCACGAAGGAGTCACGAACAGCTTGCACAGTTCCTTGTTGACAGCGTGGCTCCATTGCTTCATGGGGTCTTCACCACACTTGATCCCTACCATCAGCTCTTACCAATTTAAATCTCGACTCGTCTTACTAGGCCACAGTTTTCCAGTCATTTAGGCCCCAGCCGATACGGTCACGAGGCTAGGTGAGGCGCTGCGGGCGTCTTGCTGTTAAAGACAAATGCGTCGCTCGTCTGCTGCCATTTCCCATTAACGCCAAATTTTGCCGCACTGTCCTAATGGATACGTTCGTCGTACGTTCCACGTTTATTTCTTCGGTTATTTCACGTATTTTGGCTTGTTTGTTACCGCTGACGACTCTACGCAAACGCTGCTGCTCTGTGTCATTAAGGCCGTCTTTGTTTTTGACGGTGAGAGGTAATGCCTGAAATTCTCGGCACACTCTTTACGTTATGGTTTTCGGAATACTGAATTCCCTAACGATTTCCAAAATGGAATATCCCCCGCTTATAGCTCCATCTGCCCTTCGACGTTTACAAGTCTGTTAATTGCCATAGTGAGCCCACTATCACCCTTTCACATGAAACATCTGAGGACAAATGACAGCTCTGCAAATGCGCTGCCCTTTTATACCTCGTGTACGCGATACTACCGCCATCTATATTTGTGCTTATAGCTATTCGATAACTTTTTTCACCTCAGTGTATACAAGGTGGTCCATTGATAGTGACTGGGCCAAATATCTCACGAAATAAGCGTCAATCAAAAAAACTACACAGTACGAATCTCGTCTAGCTTGAAGGGGGAAACTAGATGGCGCTATGGTTGGCCCACTAGATGACGCTGCCATAGGTCAAACGGATATCAAGTGCGTTTTTTTAAACAGGAACCCCCATTTGTTATTACATATTCGTGTAGTACCTAAAGAAATATGAATGTTTCAGTTGGACCACTTTTTTCGCTTTGTGATAGATGGCACTGTAATTGTGACAAACATGTAAGTACGTGGTATCACGTAACATTCCGCCAGTGCAGACGGTATTTGCTTCGTGATACGTTACCCGTGTTAAAAAGGACCGTTTAACAATTGCGGAAAAGGTCGATATGGTGTTGATGTATGGCTGTTGTGATCAAAATGCCCAACGGGTGTGTGCTATGTATGCTGTTCGGTATCCTGGGCGACATCATCCAAGTGTCCGGACCGTCCGCCGGCTAGTTACGTTATTTAAGGAAACAGGAAGTGTTCAGCCACATGTGAAACGTCAACCACGACCTGCAACAAATGATGATGCCCAAGTAGGTGTTTTAGCTGCTGTAGCGGCTAATCAGCGCATCAGTAGCAGACAAATTGCGCGAGAATCGGGAATCTCAAAAACGTCGGTGGTGAGAATGCTACATCAACATCGATTGCACCCGTACCATATTTCTATGCACCAGGAATTGCATGGCGACGACTTTCAACGTCGTGTACAGTTCTGCCACTGGACACAAGAGATATTACGCGACGATGACAGATTTTTTGCACGCGTTCTATTTAGCGACGAAGCGTCTTTCACCAACAGCTGTAACGTAAACCGGCATAATATGCACTATTGGTCAACGGAAAATCCACGACGGCTGCGACAAGTGGAACATCAGCGACCTTGGCGGGTTAATGTGTTGTGCGGCATTATGGGAGTAAGGATAATTGGCTCCCATTTTATCGATGGCAATCTAAATGGTGCAATGTATGCTAATTTCCTACGTAATGTTCTACCGATGTTACTACAAGATGTTTCACTGCATGATAGAATGGCGATGTACTTCCAACATGATGGATGTCCGGCACATAGCTCGCGCGCGGTTGAAGCGGTATTGAATAGCATATTTCATGACAGGTGGATTGGTCGTCGAAGCACCATGGCTCACACGTTCACTGGATGTGACGTCCCCGGATTTCTTTCTGTGGGGAAAGTTGAAGGATATTTGCCATCGTGATCTACGGACAACGCCTGACAAAATGCGTCAGCGCATTGTCAATGCATGTGCGAACATACGGAAGGCGAACTACTCGCTGTTGAGAGAAATGTCGTTACACGTATTGCCAAATGCATTGGGGTTGACGGACATCATTTTGAGCATTTATTGCATTAATGTGGTATTTACAGGTAATCACGCTGTAACAGCATGCGTTCTGAGAAATGATAAGTTCACAAAGGTAGATGTATCACATTGGAACAACCGAAATAAAATGTTCAAGCGTACCTACGTTCTGTATTTTAATTTAAAAAACCTACCTGTCACCAACTGTTCGTCTAAAATTGTGAGCCATATGATTGTGACTATTACAGCGTCATCTGTCACAAAGCGAAAAAAGTGGTCCAACTAAATCATTCATATTTCCTTACGTACTACACGAATATGTAATAGAAAATGGGGGTTCCTATTTTTTTAAAAAAAACGCAGTTGATATCCGTTTGACCTATGGCAGCGCCATCTAGCGGGCCAACCATAGCGCCCTTCATGCTAGACAGGTCTCGTTCTTTGTAGTTTTTTCGTTTGACGCTTATTTCGTGAGATATTTGGCCCGGTCACGATCAATGGACCAACCTGTATATTTATATATCTATTTCCACGACCAGTATCATACTTGTAATCTGCTTGTGTTTATGTGCTTGTTTCTGCGTGTCTGCTGTTTCCTGGGGATAAACTGAGAAGTGGACGGCATTGTTCATTTGAATAAGTGCAAAATATGTTCTGCTAACGAAAGCAGAGCGGAGCAGACCAGGCGTGATCTCGGCGAGTGCAAGAAGAGGGAGCCTACGTCACGGCACGTCACGTCGCGTCCAGGGAGATAGGGCGGTGTCGCAACGTGAGTGTTGTAGTGCGGCCGCCGCTGCCGCCGCCTTAGCTGTGACTCAGTCGGTACGCCGCAGGTTATCTGGCGCAGATACGGCCCGGCATAAATAAATAATAAGTAATCGCCTTTATTGACTCTGCGGGTAAACAGCGATAGCCGCGCAGGGCGCGCCGCTCCTGAGAAAAGGATGGGCTCTCGCCAGCCCCGACTCTGGTCTGGCCAGCGTATGCTAACAGGCGTCGCGCACTCCCTGTGCTCGCAATCTTCGTGGGGCTGTTCAAGTATCAGATTCCACAGTGTAGTTGATGTTGATACCACAACCTAGCACCGTGTCGATACATCGATAATGTCGGGCTCGGTACCGATACTATCGCAAGGTATTAATTTATTTTTAACGTAGGGGCGTCACCAAGAAAGTGCAGGGTGTACCAAAAGCAATGATCCTTTTTCGTGAAACACATGTTTAGTATGGAAAACATGTTATACAACAAAGGCACATATGAGGCATTGTTGCTGTGGTCTTCAGTTCGAAGGCTGGTTTGATGCGGCTCTCTATACTACTCCATCCTGTGCAAGACTCTTCATCTCCGAATAAGTACTGCAACATACATCCTTCTGAATATTCTTACTGTATTCAACTCTTGGTCTCCCTCTACGATTTTTATGCCCCAAAATTCCCTCCAATACTAAAGTGGCGATCCCTTGATGTCTCAAAATGTGTCCTATCTACCAATCCCTCCTTCTAGTCAGGTTGTACCACAAATTCCTTTTCTCCCCACTTATATTCGGTAATTCCTTACTAGTTACATAGTCTACCCGTCTAATATTCATTATTCTTTATTGATAAAGCTTCTGTTTTCTTTATGTCTAAACTGTTCATCGTCCAAGTTTCACTTCTCTACATGGCTACATTCCATACAAATACTTCCAGAAAATACATTCTAACACTTAAATTTATATCAAATATTTCTTAAATTTCTTTGTCATTTGCGGAGCTAGTTGTGTACTACTGTGGTGGATGTGTTGGCTACGACACTACGTTGTTCATGGTAGCCTACCTGCATTCCTATTTTCTTATCATTATTAAACCTGTTCCTGCATTATCCCTATTTTATTTTGTATTTATAACCCTGTATTCACCTGACCAAAAGTCATGTTACTCCTACCATTGAACTGCATTAATTCACACTATATCTAAATTAAATAAATCTATTTCCTTTTTTTAAATTTACTGATCTACCTGCGCAAATAGGTGACCTAACATTCTGCTCTCCGATCTGTAGAATGCCAGTTTTGTTTCTACTGATGACGACAGCATCCTGAGTAATCCCTGCCCGGATTTCAGAATGGGGGACTATTTCACCTCCGGAATATTTTACGCGAGAGGATGACACCATCACTTAACCATACGGCAGAGCTGCACGCCCTAGGGAAAAATTACGGCTGGAGTTTCCCCTTGCTTTCAGCAGTTCGCAGTACCCCCGTAGCAAGGCAGATTTGGCTCATGTTACAAGACCAGATCTGTCATACATACTGTCGCCTTTGGTACTGTTGAAAAGGCTGCTGCCCCTCCTCTGGAACCACACTTTCGTGTGGCCTCTCAACAGATACCTCTCCGTTGTTGTTGCAATTGAAATGAAATGTCATGTGACGAGGGCCTCCCGTCGGGTAGACCGTTCGCCTGGTGCAAGTCTTTCGTCTTGACGCCACTTCGGCGACGTGCACATCGATGGGGATGAAATGATGATGATTAGGACAACACAACACCCAGTCCCTGAACGGAGAATCGAACCCGGGAATCGAACCCGGGCTCTTTGGATTGACAGTCTGTCGCGCTGACCACTCAGCTACCGGGGGCGGACGTTGTTGCAATTACGGAGCAGGTATCTGTATTGCCGAGGCACGCAAGCCACCCCACCAGCTGCATGGTCAATGATTCATGGAGGGGTGGCCGCTAGACATTATTAAAGTTCAACGTGCCCACCCTCTATGTCAACGTAAAGTGGGCATCTTTCCTCCATAGCCCGGAATACTTTCCGTTGTTGATAAGTTTTGGTGATTTTCACCAAGTCCACAATCCTTTCAAACACCTAACAAGGGTACTGATTTTAACCCTGAAGATCAACGACTTAACGAAATGGCTTCCTGGCCACAATAAGAACTATTATACCGATACACAACCCTGTGTCTTGCTTGAGGAAGGCCATGAAGCTTCGTCCATTCGCTCATTCATTCATGTCTTTAATTTTAATTGTGTTGAAGAAATCATCGCTGAAGAAAAAATATATTGGGCATTGCAGGGTGCCACAAAAATAATGATTAAATTCATGTAAAAATTAATGTAATCATTCCCTCTTTCAAGGGTCTTTAACATGCTCTGTGTAAAAGAAATAATATCCATTGCTTCCTGGAAACATGGTAGTGAAATTTTCGAGGAGGTGTGTAAGCTTTAGTCTTTTCCGTGGCAAAGCGCCACCACCAAAGGCCAACAACATGTTTCTTGTCTGCAGTTCAGACGAGAGGAACAGGACTACCATCTACATCTGACGTCGCAGCCAGGAGCATTGAGAGGGCCAATGAAACGAGTCAGTGCTCTTCCATTCGTCGTCTGAGCCGTGAGCTAAATATTCCACGATCCACTGTTTGGCGTACTCTTCGCTTTACGTTGAGGAAAACGGTGTATCTCATTCAAGTAATTCAGCACTCGGGGAAGGATGATTATGCCGCCCGTATAGAAATGGATACTTACTTTCTGGAGGCCGAGAAAAATAAAAAACCTGTTAGATAACCTCCTCTATTCAGACGAGGCCACATTTCACACTTGTGTTTTTGTCAGCCTCCACAGTTGCCGGGTATCGGCCTACAACAGTCTTCAATAAGTGCAAAAATGGGAGAGACCCATCCCCACTCCCTTACCAACCCGGATGTATGGCTAGTACCAACCAGCACACTCTTTCTTACAGAGCACACGATAACAGGTGCCAGGTACCTTGAGAAGTAGAACGTCGTTTCTGTAAGACTTGTCTGACCTTTTTCTGAAACCGGAATCGGAGTCTGATGGACAACTGAATTAGGTTGTGTACCTGCACGACGGGTCTCCACACTGTGCTCTGATTATCCGAAAATAACCCAAGTGCATGTTCGCTGGACGTTGGTTTGGAAGTTGTTCAAAACGCTTGTCAGCTTCGAGGCCACCTGACCTTACCGCTTAGACTTCAATTAAAATTGCAGGCATGAATGAATGAACGAATGGAATAATCTTCATGGCCTTTCTCAAGCGAGACACAGGAGCGTGTATCGGTATACTAGTTCTTATTGTGGCCAGGAAGCCATTTATTCATGGCACCAACCACCTCCTCGTTGTCCTCAAAATGTCTGTCTTTCACTAATATTATACTTTAACGCCGCAAACAAGTAAAATCTTGGGGAAGTACATCTGGGCTGTCGGGTGGATGGGTAATACTGTTCCGTGATCACACGTCCTCAGACTTGTGTGAAGCCGAGCGTTATAATGTGGAATCAAAACATCCCGTGGGTTGTTGTGGCAACGAAGTTGTCGAAAATTCTCGTTGAGTATGGTTAATGTGTTCACATTTCCCTAAGTAATAGTACCTCCCCGTGGCTTCATATCGATTAAAATCCACTCCCACTGTCTCAAAACATAGTCCTCATGATCATACCGGCGGAATATTTGGAACTTTCCTTCTGTGGGGAGTGAGGGTGACGCCATTGCATCCTATCTTTTTATTTCGGGCTCAATATTGGTGAACCCAGGTTTCAACGCACATCACACTCCGGGAAAAGAAAGACTCCCCCTCACCTTCAAAACGCTGCGACAATTTAGAACAAATATTTTTTCTATGAGATTTGTGTTACACCGCAAGACACCGCTGAAACCATCAAGTACACGCTTTTTAGTACCTAAGAGCGCTGATAACTGTACCCGCGCTTACTTTGCCAGCTGACGGCAGGAGCGCAAATTGCCGAGTCGTAATGCATCAAACCTCGCGAATGAGAGTGTAAGTTGTCGTTTTTACGATTCTCTGGTGGTGGCCGCTTAAAAATGCCAATCTTTAATTGGATATATTAAATGTATCCAATTGGATAAATGAACGTGCATATCTGACATACTTAAATAGTTGCCGACGAGAAAAACGATAAATGAGTTGGGTATTTTCTAAATTAAACAAGGATCTGAGTTAACACAGTTTTTACACAAAAATGCAAAAGAAATGGTTTAAAAATTATAAGCTAGTGCCTTGGGAAACCAGGACGCGGGACATATGGGATGCGATTCAAATGAACGCGTATATAGATAAAACAATTGCATTCGTGTAAGTCGTGTCGTGATTGCAGAAGATTAGTGTTCAAAGATAGAAAGCGCCACAGAAGGATATGTGATTGTACCTGCGGCTGGCGTTGAAAGCATGTTCATCCCTTAACTGCAAAGAAGAGGTCAGAACGAAGATTGAAATTGCTGCCTACTGTTAGCTTCGCTGTTGCGACTGGAGCTCACCATACTGATAACCTGCTGAAGTTCCTACAAAATCAGTTATTGACCCGGTACCAGTGACTTGCGTCTGCATCTAGTTAGCCGGATGAGAGCATGTCGGTGCCGAAGTGTTGTCTGACCAAGGTGGCACCTGGCTATAAAGACGCTGTAAAATGAACTGCAGGCTGTTTCCAACAAGCAAGTTCTCTGCGTTTTCTTGCCGTGGCGTAGTTTTGATTGGCTGAACGATAAATATTCCGAGTGCTGACATTGAGAAGTTGTCTTCAAAGACGCTGGTCTCCCTACCTTATTCTCATTTCAGGCGATTAACCAGTTACGAAAATCGTTATACTTCGCGCTCCAAAAGTATGTCCTGCTCGCTTCCCCTCCCTGTCTAGGTTCGCGGGCCAGCCGATAAAGTTGAACCCTGAAGCGCATTTTTGTTTCTTTCTCCGACTTCTAAATTGCTGAGGTTAACCCATGATAGATGTTTTTTTCCACTTTATTAAGCAACCAGGTCTTAAAAGGGGTCTGAACGCGGTGACGGTGTGGTGTCTCACAACCTTCAATGGTGTCCTTAACTTACTGTTCCCATTCTACTGTCCAAGATGTTATCTTAAAATTCTGTATATTTCGGCGAATTGTGACAATCTGGCGCTCTGTCCAAAATCGGAGTTCTTCCGGGACTCTACCGAAACAGTGCGCTACCGGTCATAGCTCCCTAAAAACAGTATCAAGTGCTCAACTTGGAGATACAATCCGCACTGTGACTTTTACTGCATTTGACGGCAGTTCGGCTTCCTTCAAAGAACCGTGTAATCTGACCACCCGAGGAGGATCCTCGTCTATTTGCTTGCGGGACTTTTGCGATATCTTCTACGGCCGTTTCCCTGCCGGTTTATGACCCACCGTGAGCCCCCCGCCAACAGTGCGTTGCATTATGCATTTGTGGAAGATCGTTATTTAGGTATGCATGCAATTCAGTACAGGAAATTGTAATCTACATAGTTAAGTAATGGCAATCACTGATACCTATTCATATTTCATTTATCGTTGGGAGTGAATTTATTCCGATTTGATTTGTGATTTTAATTGGTTTTTACATCAGTTACGGGACAGTTTGGGAAAAATGGTCACGTAACAAGAACGTCACACGCTGTAACATGTTAGACGCTCCAGTCTGAAACCGCCCTGGTGCTACGGTCGCAGGTTCGAATCCTGCCTCGGGCATGGATGTGAGTGATGTCCTTATGTTAGTTAGGTTTAAGTAGTTATCAGTCTAGAGGACTGATGACGTCAGATGTTAAGTCCCACAGTGCTTAGAGCCATTTGTTAGAGCGACAGTTCTAGATGACTCTTCTAGGAAAGTACGCTCTCGGAATTTTAACGGTAAGCCACACAGTGATGCACAACGCCTCTCTTGTATGCACTGGATCTTGACAAACATTTTCATGACGCTTTAGTACTTAGTTATCGAAACTATGACGAGAAGTGCTGCTCTTCTTTGGCCTCCTCCGCCTATCAATCCTGTTTGATAAAGGCCAGAGGTTGACGAACAATACTCAAATATCTCTCGAACGAGAGTTCTATGTCCGTCGTGGATGGACCTCAGTTCCTGATGATACCTCCAATGAACCTCTGTCTGGCATCAGTCCTTACTACAATTAGTCTTATGAGGAATTCCCACTTTAAATGACCCTGTACTCATAGTCTAAGAAGTTTAATGGATATGACTGGTCACAGTGATTGTTTGGCAGTCGTGTCATTATAAAATAACAAGTCTTCCCATCTATTTACGCGCATTAATTTGCATTTGTTTCTGTTAAGAGTCAACCGCCAATCACTGCACCTCAGCAGTCCTTACTTGATTTTTCTTCAATTTCTTGGCATTGTGGCTATTCTCTCTACAACAGCGTCATACGTGAACGGACTCAGGGGTGTCCAATGTTGTTGGCTTTGTTGACTTGGGTCCACTATTCCTCATTCAGGTATCTCCTCAGCTGGCATCATGACGCTGAGTGGACCCCACTCGAGTCCTCCAGCCAAGGAAAAAAATCCCTGGCGGTACTGGGGATCGAATTTTTTTTTTTGTAACCATATATATTATATTTAAATACGACACTACACAACAGTAATTAGACCCGAAGCTCTCTACGCATCTGAGTCACTAAACCTTCAACACAGAACACTAAAAGAGGAATTAGAAGTGAAAGAACGTAAGATAATGAGGAAAATCCTAGGACCAAGAACTAAAGATGGGGTACATTATCCAAAACCCAATGCAGAAATATATAAAAATATCTCGAAAATAACAGACACAATGCACATGAGAAGAATCCAATTCATGGGGCACTTAGAAAGAATGGACTCAAACAGGTTAACGCACAAAATCCATACATTTTTAAAGAACAAAACTACAAGACCGAACCGGTACAAACAGACGGAAAAAGACCTGAGAGAATTAGGGTCTCCAAATCTACATGATAGAAATGAAATCAGAAAAATCACAAACACACGGAGTTTTGAGGAAGAAGAGAGAAAAACTAACCGACATACATGGTCTACGCAACGAAAGCTAGCCCATTCGTTGTTTATGAAGGAATACTGGGCGAAAAGGAAGGCCAACAAATGTTGATTACGCGTGGTCCTATGTGATCCATCCGCGAAGAAGAAAGAACTTAAATACATTAACAACTATACATTAAAAAAACATTTCATTCTATTAACCTATTACATTCCTAGTGTTGGTTAACATTACTGTCATTTTATAGGTTTTCGTTCGTATATTCTTTTCTTTTTCGTTTTTCTCTTATTGTTGTTCCTTGAAACCTTTTACATGGCCATTTGTCGTCCTTGTTTTGGGTAAAACATTGCAGGGCAGGCATAATAATTTATATGTAGCATCGACACATTGCTTTTGAGTTCATGTTTCTGTATGTCATGCACTTGTGCTGCCACAGGCACAGTGTGCATTCTGGTTTCATCTCTTCCTCTAGTTTGCACTGTTAGGTGGGACAGTATGAGCGAAACATCAGCATGATAGATGGAGCAAAAGTGGAAGATAACTTTTTTTTACATATACTACAGATTATACATAAACTGAAGAAGAGATAAAAATTATGTCATATTATATAAGAGAAGCAGAGAGGAAAGTGTGAGTAAACAATATAAATTTTATAGGGCACATAGTAAAGGAAATCATTAAAAAAATTATGAGTAGTTGGCACTTTCCACTAAGTAATGCTTGTATCCTAGACAATATAGTAAAATAATGGAAGAAAACACTGGTAGTACTACTGGGCATACTTTTGACACTGATTTGTCTGCGAGCATGACAGTTGTTTGCTGAGGAGCACTTGTATCACTGATTTCACTAAGAAGAAACACTTTATACTACTATATTTCACTATATGAGGCGAGAGGAGAAAGCACTTTATCTTTTATGTTGCAGTTATTCACTATCACTGCACACGTTCTTCTTGTGACGAGTGTGGTTAGGTGGCTTGTGGCGGTGCTGAGGGTCACAGGCTGGGTAAGACTCTGGCGATCGCTGTCTGCAGTGGAATCTGCAGGAAGTTTCTGAAGTTCTCGCGGTAGCGCCTGTGCTGCTGGGCCGTCTTGTTCTTCTCCCAGAGGTCCATCAAGAAGGCCAGCTGGTCGGTCTGCCTCCTCGCTACGATGGCTCGTGCCGTCATGGCGAGGATCCAGAGAGTCGATAGTCGCTTGATTCCACTGTGATGCTTCCCGGCGCCGTTCTGTTGATGTGGGACACCATCTGCTGGCACGCTTCCCATATGTTGGTGGCATTGCCGCAGGTGAATCGGTGCTCGAGGGTGTCGGTCATGGCACATACGTCGCACTTGTCACTTGCGACGAGTTTTATCTCCACCAGGCTTTGGTTGGTTGGTACCGTTCTGTTAACTATTTTGTACCATGTCTCCTTCGCATGTTTAGGCAACACATTTTCCGAGACGTTTCCCCATCTTTGTTTCCAATTGTACTGCGGAAGTTTGTCTTCAATTTTGTTTTTTGCCGGCTTCCCTCTGAGTGTCCAGTATATTCTCTTGGCTGTTCTGTGGGTGGGGTTCGCCGTGGTGTCCAGAACGTAACTTTTGATGGCGTAGTGCAGCCTGACGTGTCGCATTCTGAGAGGAATGTGCCTCGTGTCGACCGGCGTTTCTTCTGATGAAGGCTTGTAGCCTGCAATTATCTTGGCTGTGTCGCTGTCAGGTCTGTTGTCCTGGATGGCGAGCGTTCGTTTTAGTAGAACAGCTGCACATTTGGTCTTTATATCAACTAGACCTAGTCCCCCTTCTTTCGTTGGCAGCGAGCACGTTGCTTGCGCCACTTTGAATATATTTCGACGCCACAACGGGTAGTACATTGCGCTCGTAAGTGCCCGCGCAATTTCGGTCGGGATGCTTCAGATTTGCGCCAGGTACCATGCTTTCGACAGGATCGTCGTGCGTATCAGGTCTATTTTCTGGTGGACTGTTAGTTTCCGGTTCGCGTGCTGTCTGGAGAGGCCTCTTATGGTGTGTAGCACGTCTCTCCAGTTGTACGCGGCCATTCTAAGTGGACAAGACTGTATAAATATTCCAAGAACTTTATGGCTTTCTGCTATTATGTACCACTGCCTTTCTGGCTTGAGCCGTTGATTCCGTATCGGCAGTAGTACTGTTTTTCTGGGGTTAGTTTGGGCGTCTGACGCATTTTGGAATGTGTTCGTGATGGTTTCTACTCTCCCAATATCTTCCTTCATTAAAGATGCCTAGGTCGTCAGCGTAGGCTATACACGCTACTGCTTTGTCTCCTACGGAGAATCCTCTGATGTCATTAGTGAATTTCCGCAGCAGCGGGTCCAATGGTAAAGTGAATAGAGCCATTGACTGGACAGCCTTGCCTCACAGATCTGTCCAGTTTTATCTCCTTTGTTTTCCAACTATTGATTATTGCTGTCGATCTCGCAGTACTTAGTATCTTCTGGATGATTGTGATGAATTTTTGTCCAAACCCGAGTTTGTTTAGTGTATCTAGAAGGTATTTGTGATCGATCCTGTCGAAGGCCTTGTTGACGTCCACCGAAATTAAGGCACCTGCGCTTCTGGTGGTGGCTACCTGAACCCGGGTCCAACGCAAGGCACCCATGTACGCTGACCACTCAGCCATGGAGACAGACTGGGATGCTGTACGGTACATAGATACAGCATGCATTTTAACTCGCATTAAACTGACAGCAAAATGTTATTTTTTTCTCTGTAACATTCGATGTTTCACATTCCGATACCCTGCGATTTATGAAGACGCTTCGTAATTATTTTATATTTGGCATCAGTACCGAAAAAATTTGCATCAAACAAAACAATAAATTCTCATTATAGCAATATCAGAATGTCGGCAGAAGCTGAGAATATGGATATAATGCCCTGAAACTACATGTGTCGACGGTGAGAAAAAATTTCACATATACTGCTAAAAAAAAAAAAAAAAAAAAATACGCGTAATAAAACGCAACGCCGCTAAATATGAATTCCACTTCCTTCCTTGAGACGATTTCTGAACGATTTTGAGTAATGATCCCACATCAGGTTACGGTGGTAAGAGGAAAAATCCACTTATAAACAGCAATTCCTATTTTGTTTTGAACCTTTCGGGAAGAGCGGCGCACACACTACTGCACCGTGAAGGACTCGTTCTCGAGTCAAAATCCCCTCGGCCAGCGTTTCTCACCCTTTTTAGGTTTCTATGCCTCAGTTTGCATAAACTGAATTCTTCTAGAATCGCTTTGTTGTCCTTCTGTCTTTTTGTCTGCATGCATGCCTGACGATTTAGGCTCTTTTTGTCAGGTATGGGTGAACGTATAACGCGAAAATTTCAGTCACATATTGAAGTCTTGGCGGTGTAAAAACTGTAGGCTTCCAAGTCTACAAAATCAAAAGATACGGCCATGTAGTATTCACATATTTTCATACCCGAAAACTGACTCATCAAAACATACAGGGTACTTGCCGTTGGCCCAGATTCAGGAAATTTGGTAAGGAGTAAGGTTTCATAGTGAAAGAAAGGAGAAAGTCCTAAAATTACTAATTTTTTATTACGTAACACAAAAAATATTTTTAAATCCATCTGTCTGTCTGTTGCTCTGGAAGAGTTTGGCGTATGAAGTACAAATGTACGTCACATAGTAAGGTCTACGGTCTCTTGGCGGCGTAAAAATTGTAAGATTCTAAACCAATGTAGTCAAAAGATTCGGCAATTATGCCACATATTTTGATACTCGCAAACTCACTGATTAAAATCTGTAGTGTACTTCGCGTTGGGCTAGAATCATGAATCCTGGCAAGAAGCAAGGTTTCATAGTACAAATAGACAGATCGTTCGGAGGTGCAAAACTATTAGAAGACAAAATGCGTGGTACAGAAATTCTTTTTGGTTGTGCGTATTATTCAACGCACTGGCAGACGACACAAAAAAATTGCAGCAAAGAGTCTGGAACTAGTAGACACACCCACAAGCAGAACAACAGAGAGCAAGAAGGAAGAACCTTAATGAATGTGCAATCTGACTGCAAGCAATGTACTGTGCTGCTGGTCCCGTCGTAGGTTTGAGTCCTCCCTCGGGCATGGGTGTGTGTGTTTCTCCTTAGGATAAATTAGGTTAAGTAGTGTGTAAGCTTAGGGACTGATGACCTTAGCAGTTAAGTCCCATAAGATTTCACTCACATTTGAATTTGCAAGCAATGTACTCAAACTGTAGAAAAAGACAATGTGGCGACATATTTCATTACAAGAGCGTGTCCTGTTTGCTTAAGAACAAAATTAAGTGTCCTTTACGGGGAAAAGCTAAAACCAAATAGTACAAATGACTCTGAGCAAGTCCGCAGCTCGTGGTCGTGCGGTAGCGTTCTCGCTTCCCACACCCGGGTTCCCGGGTTCGATTCCCGGCGGGGTCAGGGATTTTCTCTGCCTCGTGATGACTGAGTGTTGTGTGATGTCCTTAGGTTAGTTAGGTTTAAGTAGTTCTATGTTCTAGGGGACTGATGACCATAGATGGTTCAAATGGTTCAAATGGCTCTGAGCACTATGGGACTCAACATCTTAGGTCATAAGTCCCCTAGAACCTAGAACTACTTAAACCTAACTAACCTAAGGACATCACACACACCCATGCCCGAGGCAGGATTCGAACCTGCGACCGTAGCAGTCCCGCGGTTCCGGACTGCAGCGCCAGAACCGCACGGCCACCGCGGCCGGCTGACCATAGATGTTAAGTCCCATAGTGCTCAGAGCCGTTTGACTCTGAGCACTATGGGACGTAACATCTGAGGTCCTCAGTCCCCTAGAACTTAGAACTCCTTAAACCTAACTAACCTAAGGACACCACACACACCCATGCCCGAGTAAGGATTCGAACTTGCAACCGTAGCGGTTGCCTAACTCCAGACCTAGAACCGCTCGACCACACCAGCCGGCCGGGGAAAAGCAACAACTCAATACGTTTGCAGTAATTCCATGTTATGGAACATGAACCAAATGATATTTAGTAAAGTAAAGAGATTTCGCTGTGGAGTTATATAGTGTAGTATACAATGTCTGCATCTTGTTGTATATTTTTATTTTTTATAGATAGTTTTTATAAGTGATCTGTAGTGTAAGTAAAGGATCAAATTACAGTAGGGGCATAATTTAGCAGTGTATTTATACGTCACTGCTCTCAAGCAACCTGAGTTTCGTTTAATTATGTGACGGCAAGAATGTCACAGTAGCAACTGTGGAATAAAGTATTTAAAGAAATAATATTATTTAAGTTTGTATTTTCAATACTCTGACTCACTTGGTGTGTAAGTTTTTAGTTTTAAAATATTACTGAAGTTTTGTCAGAACACATAAAACTGATTTTGTCTGACAAGAGAAGGCCACGACCTTGGGATCACGGATGTACTTCAAATTTTGTGCACCACTAGTAGGCTGTTAAAACAACATAACGTGCAAGTAGCAAGGTGCAGTACTCTGGCAATCCAGAGAAAGTGGCAAGAGAGGTTTTATACGTCTATTATGTAACTGATGAATCCGTGCAAAAGTGCCGACCGTAAGAAGTCATTGTGGTCGATTTTCTCGGAATTGCCGTAGTAGTGCACTTTTCTACTTGCACATAATGTTGCTTTAATGACCTACTAAAGGTGTGCGAAGTGACGTAAATCTGTGATCCCAACGTCGTGGCATCCCCTTGTGAAACCAATAACCGTGTCTGTTTTAGTCAATAAAACATTGTCGTGGACTGTAACATCTTTTCAGCACTCTTAATGTGGTATAGATTTGAAACTTACGGTAGTTTATTTTGTTTCATGTGGCTTTATGTGTTGATGGCATCGATTTCTGTATAATGTGGGTAAGAAGCTAACAGTTGACGAAGAACCTGAATATGTTCACACAGAAACTGTGTACAATAGCATCATTGTAACACTTCAGGAATCAATAAAGTATTATTTTTAAGAAAGTCGGAAACAGCATTTATCGCGGAAGGCAAGGTTCCAGGTTCGAGTCCTGGTCCCCCAGACAGTTCTTATCTGCCACGGAGCTTCAAAACTATGCACACTCCGTTGCGGAGTGAAATTTTCATTCTGGGCATTCATATGCTACTTACTTAGCGACAGTTCTTTTTTTTTCATATTGTGGTAGACTAGCGATCGCATCCCTGTGGTAGGCGGACGAGGCGACATACAGTAGGTGCTGGAGTGGTTCGTCACAGCAGGAAGTAATAGCAATTTATTTTTCGGGACCGTGGGTGTAACGTGTATTGTGCCTCAACAATGAGCTTAGGCTTTGTGAAACTTTTCTTTGACCTACACGTCTGTTTGAAAATTGACTTACAGTGGCAGACTGGTGTTTAGCTACTTAGGAATGGAGTTCGACCCCCAGTGCTACTAGTGATGTTTCCTTGGTCGGAGGACTGGAACGGTCTCGTGAAGCCATTGAAGACCAACTTGAGTGAGAAGCAGCGGCTCCAACATGAGAAACGCCGACAACGGCTGTATGTAGGCTGTTTAGGTTTTTATGTTGGTCGTGTGACTAGGGCCTCCCGTCGGGTAGACCGTTCGCCGGGTGCAAATCTTTCAATTTGACGCCACTTCGGTGACTTGTGCGTCGATGGAGATGAAATGATGATGATTAGGACAACACAACACTCAGAGAGGAGAAAATCTCCGACCCAGCCGGGAATCGAACCCGGGCCCTCAGGATTGACATTCTGTCACACTGACCACTCAGCTACCGGGGGCGGACTTTTATGTTGGTAACGCCACGTAACGCTCTGTATGAAAATCACTGACTGTGCTGTGTGCAGTCTGTGCCTGATTTGCATTGTTGGAATTTTCGCTATTGCAGCTTTGGACAGTTGGATGTGAACAGTGCGTAGCGTTGGGCATTTGGTGGTGAGCCGCCAACAGTGGTGGATGTGGGAAGAGAGATGCCAGAGTTTTGAGAGCGGACGATCTGGACGTGTGTCTGTCAGAAAAACGGAATTGGTAATACTGGATGTCATGAACTGATATATATATATATATATATATATATTAGAATACTATTAAGGTAAATACATTGTTTGTTCTCTATCAAAATCTTTCATTTGCTAAGTATGCCTATCAGTAGTTAGAATCTTTTACTTAGCTGGCAGTATTGGCTCTGAGCACCATGCGACTTAACTACTGAGGTCATCAGTCGCCTAGAACTTAGAACTACTTAAACCTAACTAACCTAAGGACATCACACACATCCATGCCCGAGGCAGGATTTGAACCTGCGACCGTAGCGGTCACGCGGTTCCAGATTGACGCGCCTAGAACCGCTCGGCCAACCCGGCCGGCTGGCAGTATTGACGCTCGCTGTATTGCAGTAGTTAGAGTAACGAAGATTTTTGTGAGGTAAGTGATTCATGAAAGTTATAGATTATTGTTAGTTACGGCCATTCTTTTGTAGGGATTATTGAAAGTCAGATTGCGTTGCGCTAAAAATATTGTGTGTCAGTTTAGTGATGATCAGACTAAGTAAAGAGAGAAACGTCTGAGTACGTTCAGTTTTGCTCGGCTATTTGAAAATCAAATAACGTAAGAGGTTTACTAGCACTGTCATTCATAAATTTTTCTAAGGGGATGTTTCACGGCTGGTAGAGCGATATGCCGCCCCATGCCCCTCCATACCGCCCCGAATGATAGATGATGACACGACGGTCGATCGCTCCCTATTAGCTCCTTCTGTGCCAAAACGCAGAGCTTCGTTTGCTTTGCTATGACCACAGTTTTTCATCACGAATTTATAATTATTTACTTTTTTTCGTTCTTTTTAGGCGACTAGTGTATGTCGACGACCAGATGAAAACCGAAGCGTTGGAAGGTTCCACACTATAACGAATAAACACGGAAGAGTTTTAAAGAAGCCGTAAAAGGCGTGAAGCCTGCGCCCTGTGTAATGAAAGGAGAGTCAGAGCGACGAGGCCGTGCGGCGGGCAGGCACTAGTGACGCGGACGTCGCCGCGCCCGCCCCCGCGCCCCGCCCGCGGCGCTCCATGGCGGCGGGGTCGCACATGCGCGCTATGCAAAGCAGCGGCGCGGGGGCGTGAACGCCTCCGCCGCCCCGCGCCGCCGCCGCCGCCGCCCCGGCGCCTCTCCGCCCATGCGCCGTCCGACGCCGCTCCCCCCTCCCCGCCTCCCCTCACCACCCCCCGCCTCACCGGCGCCCTCTCCCCCTTTTTACATTTTGCACCAATGCCATTCGTAATCCTTTCCCCACCCCGGGCGCCGCCCTTTAAAATGCTCTTATTGGCGGGCCGTTATGAGAGGCCGGCGAGCGAGACAGGGAGCGGAGAAAGCGGCGCCAGACAGAGACGGAAGGCGGCCGGCGCGATATTGATTTTAATGACAAAGGCGAGGCGAAAGAGGAGAAGAGAGGAGAGGAGAGGAGAGAAGCGAAGAAGACGAGCGCGGGGGATGAGGGGGGGGGGGGGGGGGACGCGGCAGGTGGCTGCTGGCTGCGCGCCGCGAGAAAGCCTTTCACTACCGGCGCCCGTCCCTACCCGCAGCTGCGCGCTACATTCGCGAGTCGTCGGGAGCTGCACGCGTCGGTCTAACCGCACTTTCTATGCCCGTTTCCCCCCTCCCCTCCCCTGGAAAAACAGTAGCAGAGGCACAGAAAATGGCACAATTCGAAACACAAATTTAAAAAAAAGTCATACAATCGTCAATATTTTAAACATAGCTGCACAACAGCAACGGTTCCACGTAATAAAATTATACACAGCCGACCAGTTGCAATGGATAAAGAATTCTTTACCTAGGTTTCGACAAATATAAATTTGTCTCCTTCAGAAGGTAGCCTAAGGACAATGAACTACATTAGAAAGTATGAAACCTAAGCCAAGAATAAATTTTAACACAAATTACAGAACTCTTGCATTACAGAAATATGAAAACGACGACTGGTACTTACAATCTTACACTAGTAAGGACTAATGTACCATCGCCGTTTTTACAAATGTCGGCATAGATCCATTTGTCAAAAATGAAATATAGCCCTAGAATTAGGGTTTGTCACATAAATATAAAATAGTACATGGATCTTGCAGAGCTCACAACCGACTGAGTGTAATCGGCGAGCGTAGTTACTCTGAAACCAGGGCAGGTGGCGCTCGTGGCGAGAAACATGTGCCAATTGGCGTACAAAGATAACGTTTAAATTATCAGTATTAATAACGTCCTTAGGTAAAGTAACAATTAAAAAAGGAAGGAAACTAACACTCCCGTATTTCGGTAATTCCAAGTTCAAGAGACATTAGAAAAAAGTTCGAGTAATTGAGGGTACCGATTTAACGAAAGTTTGACTGTTCAAGATGGAATCAAGAAATAATGGAAATGATGGTGTCCGTACAAAAAGAACGGTTAATAAAGAAATTGATGACCTTTATCTGCTTCAGGGACTTACAGCGTGCTTAGCAAACATTTATTTTAAAGTGACCAAAAGTCGGAAATACGTCACATTCTATGCGATTGCAGTCTTTCTCGGCGTATTCCACTGATGAATTCTTCTCGGGTTACCAGCCGACTGGTTGCGTCGTCTTGTCGCAACGTTTCAATGAGTTTCGTACATCCTGAAGATGATAGGTATGAAACTCATTGGAACGTTGCGACAAGACGACGCCACCACTCGTCTGATAACCCGAGAAGAATTCATCGCCAGCCTGTGTGGCCGAGCGGTTCTAGGCGCTTCAGTCTGGAACCGCGCGACTGCTACGGTCGCAGGTTCGAATCCTGCCTCGGGCATGGATGTGTGTGATGTCCTTGGGTTAGTTAGGTTTAAGTAGTTCTAAGTTCTATGAGACAGATGACCTCAGATGTTAAGTCCCATAGTGCTCAGAGCCATTTGAATGATTTGAAGAATTCACCACGTCACATTCTCCTTCCTGCTAACAAGGGAACCTCGCTATCACGGCCCCTTCATATTTAGTGGTGAGATGGCCTAGTGGGTAGCCCGTCAGAAACAAAGATCAAGCATGAAAATTGGAAGAAGGTGTACTTAACTGTGGAAAAAGAAGGAAAATTCAAACAGAGAACGGTCCAAAGGCAAGATGTGCAACATCGAGCGAAATGCTTTAATCACATCGTCGTGGTAATCCGGTCACGGTATTGGACCGCGAAGCGGTAAGATCCGTGTTCCAATCTCGCCCACACTCCACATATTATTTGTTTTGTTGACAACGAGGGACCTCCAGACGTACGTAACTGCTATTTGTTCTACACAAGTACAACATGTTATGACTTGCATAGCGTTTTGGTAGTTTTGACTCATGAATTCCTTTGTTGTAACATAGTTCACACACGTTTATTCGTTGTTTTCATTTCTGTTAGAGGTCTATGCGGCATCTCCACTGATCACTGTTCATCTCTTTTACTTGCGGCGATAATATATATTCTTGCCAACGGCCTTGCCGCAGTGGTAACACCGGTTCCCGTCAGATCTCCTAAGTTAAACGCTGTCGGGCTGGGATAGCACTTGGATGGGTGACCATCCGGTCTGCGAGCGCAGATGGCAAGCAGGGTGCACTCAGCCCTTGTGAGGCAAACTGAGGAGCTACTTGATTGAGAAGTAGCGGCTCCGGTCTCGGAAACTGACATACAGCCGGGAAAGCGGTGTGCTGACCACATGCCCCTTCAAATCAGCATCCAGTGACGCCTGTGGGCTGAGGACGACACGGCCGCCGGTCGGTACCGTTGGGCCTTCATGGCCTGCTTGGGAGGAGTTTTAGTTTGGTAATATATTCTTACCACATGATTCATGTTCTACAACCAATGTATAGAGACAGTTGCCAAGACTTCATAAGGAGAACAGACGCGTCAACGACCGCAAGAAAAGTTCATAATTTTGTGAAAAAAATGGAGCAAGAGGAAGATTTGAATACGGATGTCCCTCTTTGTAGTCCAACACCTGCGCACAGAACCACGACGTCTTGATGCCCGCATTTCTCTCGATGTTGCACATTTTGAGCTTGGACCGTTCAGTGTTTCTATTTTGTTTCTTTCTTCACAGTTCAGTACACTTCCTTCCAGTTTTCGTGCTTGACGCGTGTCCAACGGACTGTACACCGGGCTATTTTGCCACTAAATTTGAGGGCCTTTCGATGGCAGTGGGGGGTGGGGGGGGTGGGGGTTCTCTTGTAAGGACGTAACTAATAAGCGCAACGTCTGTCTGTAAAAAGCCCCACACATTGGCGACGAATCGCAGCGGTCCTTCGCATGTGCGATCGATTGCTTCTTAGATCGCAGGTATCTATATGACGGACCACAAGTGTGATTTCAATATGGCTTCCTGTCTGTGACTCGTTTCTTTACGTTGTAAGGAGTGTGTCAGAACTCTCCATTACATGAAACAATATATCCAAGTTAACACTATTCTTGGAATTGTGTAAGCACTCAGATAACGATAGTAACAATCTGAGGGCGAAGCATGGGAGAGCGATTGTAAGCATTGTTGTGAGACGAGGTCTGTCTGCGAGAGTGGAAGTAGTACTGTCGGTCGAGAGCTCGGAGACAGAAGACGTGTCACTCTGCCCTCACGTCGGTGATGGCAGATCTTACCACACCAAGGCCTGATTTCATTTATATAGCCAGGAGAGATTTAGATGGCTTAACTACGCTTGAAGATGGAATTCAAGGAAAAATTCGCAAGCATAGCACAAAATAAATTGCAAGGTTAGGCTTCTGATTGTTAGTCCGAGTTTGGAATAATCCCATTTTTTGCTTATCAGTTAAAGAAGCCTGATTATCCTCCAAATAATAATAATTATTCTCCACATCTAAATAATGTACTGTGGTTATAAAATCTTAATGTAACTTTTGTAACCTCCCCACAATATTTTTACAAGACAGAAATAATAAATGAATAGGAGCCAAACGTAACCTCCCTAGCAATTAAATTTAATAACAATAAAAGTGAGAATCGCAATCTGACTCAAGTATAAGTTCTTCATAAAAAATTAAAGTCCATTCAGTGATAAGAACATCTCAGTGATAATAATGATTCAATTAAACCGGAATATCGGTCTTTGGCCCTGTGCAAAAAAATCAAAATTAAATTCTTACCTCATTGCAACACCTAGTCAAATTTCTGCTCTTGTTGTTGCGCACCGCTTGGAGGAACTGCATTGCAAATAATAATATTCCCTTTTTTTTTTGTAATCTAATTGAAAACTGAAACTTTTGTTTAGGGGAAGTGGAACGAAATAGTTACTTCAATTAAATGAAAATTTTATGTAAAATTGCTTTTGAAATCAAAGTTATTATTGGGGGCACTTGTTGAAAATTAGTTACAATAGTTAAACTTTACATTATCCGATGATTATCTTAATTAACAGTATACCTCATTCAGCATCTTGACCAGTGTTGTTGCCAGACCACATCACGCAATCCCACTGGACTGCTACCACTGACCAACTGCTCTGCATGACGACTACTAGCGTACTGCCCTCAACTAGACAGAGCTGCAGACTCGCAACGACTACTGACAGAGTACTGTACCCAACTACAGACTCGCAACGACTAACTGACAGACTGAGAACCGCTCGCAACACTCGCGCGGTCAAGCGCATACTCTCTGGTCACAGATGCTACAATGCCTCGCCATCGCTGCTATATTGCATACGTGTTTCATAACCCTCCACTGGGGGGGCAAAAATTTGGCAGCGATGGTGAGTCATTTGGACTTGCCAAGCGCGGCAAAATTTTTCTTTAATTAACAAAATTCTACAACTCACAGAATATTTAAATGTTGTGCACACGCACTAAGTACAAAATATATCAGACAAAGACAAAATGTGAGTACAAAACATAGTAGCAAATCAGAAAAATGTATATACAAATTATTTGACAGATAACAAAGTGCATAGGCACTGAAAAAAAATTCTTTAGCATATTCAGAACAAATAAACAGACTGGCAAAAAATATTATGTTAACAAGTGACATGTGTGCACATGCACTGCAGTTGAGAACATATCAGTAATTGATGAAATGTATGTACAGTTAGTAACAAATGACATAAGTGCATACGCATTAAAGTATTGAATATACAGAATAGTAGAAATCATATTGAAAAATGAGAAAAGTGTACAGGCACTGAAGTTCAGTAGAAAACACATTAACACCTAACAGAAGTGCTCATGCACTGTAGTTCAGAAAATAAAAAATGTATATACAATATAAAAGACAAAAGTGCACATATACTGTACTTCAGAACAAATCAAAAAAAATGTCTTTAGCATTTTGGCAATAAATAAACATAATAGCAAAAAAAAATCATGGCGACGAGTGACATAAGTGTACTCGCACTGGAGTTTAGCGAATTGAAAAAATGTATAGCCATGAACATAAATAATGTTAGCAAAAATGATTTTCACTATGTGACAAGAATTAGGATAGGAAAGGGAAGGATTGCATCATGGTTGTAGCACTTTAGATTGCACACAGCTGTTTTGAAAGTCCATATCTTTCCACAGAAGTACAACACCAAGTGACACAACTTGAAGTTCTTTTCCCCTCAGAATTTATCAGCGTAGCCAAGACACTGAACTGTCGGAGTAATATTCCATTTTTTTTTTATTTTGGCAGTATATTAGGTACACCAAACAGTGGGACCATAATAACGTCTTCATCGCTCACGGCGGTGGACAGCATGTCGTGTCAACACCACGCTCTTACACGGCACATCAACGTAGAATTAGTGCAAAACCAAATATAGTGCTCCATGATCACTAGGATAAACAGGACAAATGGACATTGCAGTAATTCAGGGTAGTTAGCTCATAAGGTGAAGGACATTAAGTCACATAATATTGTCAATTACAGTAGTAGTTTGCGGCATTCATAGCCCAGTTATTGAACATTTCTGTACCATGTATGTAGTATTACAGAAAAATGTTCATTAATTGTTTTACATAGAATCAGTAATCTTCTTTTCCTAGTTACAAAGCATTATTAAATAATCGCATTCCTTTCCAGTTACAAAGCATAGCATAGTTAATTAATCATTTGCCATTCCAATATTGTATTAATCATTAACCTTCTCCTAATTACAAAGCATCATGAAACAATCGCATTCTTTTCCAGTTACAAAGTATGGCATAGTTAATTAATCATTTGTCATTTCAATAGTAATAATCATTAGTTTTTTCCTAATTACAAAGCATTATTAAACAGTCACATTCATTTCCAATTATAAAGTACGAACATTGAAAACAAGAGCTAATTAATGGCATAATTAATAACAATTCATTAAGTGACACTAATTATTGGCACTCAGTGGCCATCAGGTATCGAATAGTATAAAGCATTGTTCCTCATTCAGTATTATTCAGATCATTACGAAGTCATTATTAAAAATCAGTTAATTATAGTCATAGCATTAATAATCATGGGGATTATAAGTAGTCTCATTACAATAACAGTGGCAATTACTAGCCAGTTACTAAGCATTATTTTATATATATGGGTATTTTTGTTGTCTCATTTAGAAGTCATTACTCAAGTGACATACTATTCAGAGCTAATCAGTATTATTCAGAATTTTCTCAAACTGGTATCACTATTTGGGACTGTTAATACATTTTTTTTTTATTAGCAATGCATTGCGTTGGGATCGATAATTAATTGCTGAGGCATAACACTTTTTGCTTTTGACCTATTGCTGCCAATGAGGATAGGTAACGTCATTCGTAATGAGTCAGCTGTAGCAAGGTTATGTAACAAGGCAGTATATGTGATTACATTTATAAATGGTAAACACAAATGAGTAAAAAAAATAAATATAAAAATGCAAGTACTAGAACAGGTATAATAAGTAACAGTTTTAGTAAGTATCATGACAAGCATCTCCTGGAAAAAATACAAAATGAATTATTGACCTGAAAGAAGAAACGCACACTATGCTGAAAAATAGTGAACTTCGAATTAACAAGTAGTGAAATGTGTATAAAATGTGTTCCATAGCTGTCCTTTCCAAAACTTTCCGTCATCCTACTATGCAATATAACACCTGCTGTCAAAACAAACTGCAACAAATACTTAAATAATTACATAGCATAAATATAAAACTCCAACATTATCCTCATCTGTAAAGAAAAAAACTTCATTATCAATCACTTCATTATCCATATTATCATAACTTCATTATTATCATCACCTGTAAATAAAAACTTCATTATTCATAATATCATATCCTTCATCATTATTCATCAGTATTCATTATCATCTGCAAAAAATATCACTTCATTACTCATTATACAACTATTCCTTATCTCTAGCATATTTCATCACTAAAACTAAGATGTGTAGTTCAGTCTGACAGCCTGCATCAATCACGTTGTATTCTGAAAGAAATAATTAGTTAAGACTGCTATTCTACGTTGAGTATAGTATATTCTTGTTAATGGTTGTTAATCCTGATCCATTTACTCTTCCTCATAAAGTTATTGCATCTTCTTTCGTTTATTCCGTAGGTGAAATTCCCATTTCTGTTGAATTTATTTCTTACACGCATCATTTCTTTCTGAAATTGATGAACAGAGATTAATGTCTTGCATTTAAATCATATACCCACTAAATAATGACTGGTTTATGGTAACATAATTAACCATACAGCATAACATGACAGAAAACGTAATATGTCAAAGGCATTGACAGTGTTCAGATGCAAAAATGTACACAGAATAATACAATGCAGCAGCAAAAATGTAAAACAGTCACGATGTTGAGATCTCATAAGGCAAAAAATGTCAAAGTCACAGGTGTGTTATATCTTAACTATTTCACAGTGCATACAAACAAAACTGGAGTACAATCATATACACAAAAAAGTGGAAAATGTGCACGGTCTGATGTGTAACGACAAGAAAAGCGACCTGCTAACCTTACCTTGCCGGGCACTTGCCAAGAAAAAATGCGTTAATCATCAGTAATTAGTCAAGTGAAATAATTGCATTAATAAATGACATCATAGTGTGTTGAATCATAAATTGTCTTCATTCAATAAACGGTTTAATGTTTGAGATATGGTGGTTGCCTTTCGATCTTCTAGTTCTCAAAGTTTCGACGTGTACAACATTGGGGTGAGGGATGCTGCGAATCCGATATGGACCTGCGTATAGAAGTTCAAATTTACTGCACTTACCTTTTAATTTACTGGATAAATAATGTGTACGTACTAATATTTTCTGTCCAACGTGAAAGTCTCGGCGTGTACAAACCTGTTTTTGCTGTCTTCTCCGGCGCTCTGCGGCACGTTTGATGTTGTTCAGCGCAATGTCAATTATTTCGTGGTGTCTTAGTCGACGACATTTAGGGAATTTTACTAATTCTTTAATTTTGTTCGGTGGTTCAACGTTTTTGAGTATAACAGACGGAGATAGCATAGTGGATTCATTTGGATTGGAATTAATTAAATCGTGGAATGAGAGTATGTGTGTATCCCAATCAATATGTCTTTTGTGGCAGTATATTCGGCACAGTTTACCAATTTCTTTCAATAATCTTTCACAGGGGTTCGAAGAAGCGTGGTACTTGGATATATAGATCGGAGAAATGTTTCTAGCTCGTAACATGCGTGTCCATACGCTACTACGAAATTGAGATCCATTGTCAGAAATTACTTTCATCACATGCCCTACATGAAATAGAAAATGTTTTACAAATGCTTTCGAAACAGTTTTAGCAGTAGCTTTACGTAACGGAGTGAAAGTAACAAATTTTGAAGTGAGCTCAACAGCGACAAATGTGTAGCAAAAACCTCTGTTAGTTCTCGGAATCGGACCAAAAATATCTACTGCGGCCATGTGTCTTAATTTAACAGGTATAATGGGATATAATGGAGGAATATGTGAAGTGGTGTCTGATTTAGCTTTCTGGCAAATTTTACAAGACGCTAAAACTCGTCGTATACGTTTCTCCATGTTAGTAAAATAAGAGTTCTGTCTCAGTATAAGAAAACATTTTCGTGCTCCGTAATGTGCGTAACTTAAATGAGTGTACCAAATTAATTTGTTAACCAGTTCGTCAGGAATGCATAATAACCAATTGTTGCTGTCAGGATGAGAGCGGCGAAACAGAATGTCATTGCGTACAGTGTAGTGGTTCCTAATCGTAACATTTTTCCTATCTTGCCAAAGGTGTTTAATTTCTTTCCACACATTGTCCTTATTTTGCTCTCGCGCTATGTCCTGTAATGACGATGAAATAAAGTTTTCAAATGCAACTCGCTGAATGTACATGACACTGAAATTTGTTTTGCAGAAGTTGGTTGCTACGTCTTGCTGATTGTTGCCGAGAGAACGCGATAGTGCGTCTGCTATAACATTTTGTGTGCCGGGAATGTGGACAATCGTAAAATTAAATTCCTGTAAATAAAGTTTCCATCTACTTAACTTTTCGTGAGTAAATTTAGCCGAAAGTAAAAATTGTATCGCTCTGTGGTCTGTGTAAACGGTGGTATGTCTGCCATAAAGAAAGTGCCTAAATCTCGTAAAAGCCCATACAACACATAATGTTTCCAATTCTGTAACGGAATAATTTCGTTCAGCAGGTGACAGAATGCGGCTTGCAAATGCGATGTTTTTAATAACTGTTGAACCATCTTCTTCAATTTCCTGGAAAATATGTACGCCTAAAGCGGTGTTAGAACTGTCGGTGGCAATGGCAAAATTTCTAGTAAGATTTGGGTGCGATAAAAGTGGAGCATTCAACAAAGCATGTTTCAGGTTCATGAATTCAGAATGTGCTTGCTTATCCCAAGACCAAATAGTGTTTTTACCTGTTAATTGACATAATCTGGGTGTGTCTAAAGCAGAGTGATGAATAAATTTACGAAAAAGTTAATTAAGCCCAAAAAACTGCGTAGTTGTTTCTTTGTCGTAGGAACAGTAATGTCACGTAGAGCTTGAAGTTTTTCCGGATCAGGTGCAATGCCTTTTGCTGAAATTACGTGTCCAAGAAATTTTATAGAAGTTTTGCCAAAGTGCGATTTACTAAGATTAACTGTAAGTCCTTGTGCATGGAAAGTTTGTAACAGTTGTTCAAGAATCAGATTGTGTTCAGACCAGTTAGCTTCTGCGATAAGAATATCGTCTATATACGTCGTAATTCTGTCCTTAAGTTCTGTCGGAAGTATTGTGTTCAAACCGCGAATAAAAGCTGCAGAAGAAATAGTTAAGCGGAACGGTAATTTGCAAAATTGATAACAGTCGCCAAAACAAAGAAATGCTGTGTATTTTCTGCAATTCGGATGAAGTTGAATTTGCCAAAATCCCGATTTCAAATCTAGTATAGAATAAATAGCTGTACCATGAAATTTCTGTAAAAGTTCCTCTAAAGTCTGTGGTCGATCTGTTTCATTAATAATAATATCATTAATGTGACGTGAATCAAGTACAAGGCGAAGTGAGCCATCTTTTTTCTTAACAATATGCAACGGGTTTATGTACGGACTAACTGCCGGTTCAATAATTCCTTGGTCAAGCATATCCTGCAATTCTTTTTTAACCTGTTCTCTGTGGATATATGGAATAGGATAATGCTTTGCTTTAAATGTATCGTGCTGTTTCACTTGAAATTCATACATAAATCCGGACATAGTACCAGGAACATTGTCAAAAACTGGAGCTTGCTGTAAGAGAATTTCGTGTAATTGCGTTCGTTCGTCGTCTGTAGTTGCACTGCTCTCTTTAACCTTATCAGAAATCATCTGTATTACGTCGTAGTCAACTTCGTCTGGAGTATTACAGTTGTGTACGTACGTATCTGTGAACAATGTAGAATTACAGTCTAAGTTGCGTGTTGCGGAAATGACCTCTGTGCGGTTAATTGTTTGCTCTTCCGCAGATAGTGAGTGCTGAAATTCTATAGCAAATTGTATATTTTCATCCTTTAACATTAAATAAGAATTTTGAAAAGCAATGACTGCGTCGTGTTGTACCAGAAAATTCGTACCTAAAATTACGTCTGTTGTCAATAAAGGAACAATCCAAAAATTTGAGTGGAAAGTATGACCTCCAATACAAAATGATAAATGCGTCTGTAATTTAACGTCTACACCTTTACTCGATACTGCTCCCTTCACTTTGGTTTTGCCTAATGGTAATGTCGGATACGTATTCTCTTTGTTGCACTCGTTGAAAGTCTCCTCATTTATTACAGATATAGGTGAGCCGGAATCGATTACTGCTGAGAATTTCGAAGAACCATTTTTAATTTCGATAACAGGATGTGAAATGGTTTTCTGAATAACTGGTCTTTCCTGCAAGAGAGTGTCTCTGATATCGTCAAAAGTAATTACATTTTCGTGAACAACATTTTGCTTGTCAAAGGTAGTGCTTGTGTTATTGGAAGATGCGTCCTGTGCAGTATTTAGTCAGATTCTATCTGACGTGTTATTATTATTAGGAGGATTCTGTGGCATTTCGACTATTTCAACTGTCCTATTACTTCTTCCAGACGTGTTACGCTCTGGATGGTACCTACTGTCGGGTTCATTCATGAGAATAGGTTCTTGTGTAAAATTTTGCTGTTGGTATGTCCGACTGTTGTTAGATGTGCGCTGAAAATTGTTCTCATTATTTTTACGTCTGTCATAATAGTCATTCCTATACGGTGTATTGCGATACGAGTTGAAATAGAGTGTTGTCTGTACGTAGTTATTTCTTTGCTGCCATGCGTTACTATTTGTTGGAGCTGGGACTATACGTGCACGCGGCGAAACATTAAAGCCTGGTTGACCTTGTAGACTGCATTGTTGGTTACGTATGCTAAGCGGCTGACTTTCATGCTATTGTGGTGGAAAACGTCTATTGTTACCAAAAAATGCGTTTGCTGTTAGTTTTACGCATACTAATGATTACGATTTTATCTGTTAATAAAGTTACGGCGGTAGTTGTCATTACGGGAGTGCCTGCTGAAAATTGTCACATTCGGTAAAAGATTTGTCATATCGGGTTTTCAGTACAATATTTCTTAATTCTAGATAGAGCAATAGTTAAAGAGCAGTTTGGATAGATATAAAGGATAGTAGAAGAGAAGGCAGCAGTGCAGAAAACTAAAGATGAAACAGCACTACTACAGCTCGGGGCCCTATGCTCGCTACGGCACATATTCATTAAAGCGTAATGAATCCCCTGAGGTCTATTACGCACTGAAAATCAATTTTAGCTTTTGCGTTGCAGGAAATGGCGGTAAAATTCCAAAGGCAAATTGTTGTATCCGTGCTAATTCAAATTTCTGCATTATAGGCAATGCTGATGAAAATACAATAGCAAATTGTCGCCTCTGGTTCAAAGCTAGTTTCTGCATTACAGGTAATAGCGGTGAATGTACAAAGATAAATTGTCGTATACAGTGCAAATCGTGTACCTGTACGCTGTCATTATTAAATTCCTTACATTTTCTTACAAATGCAAATTGCTCGAAATCTACGTTCTCGTCACTCAGTTTGATAACACGTTCAGGTTTGTGTGTGAATCTGTTCGTCTGTGTCATTTCGGATTTCAAGTTGCGTAGCTTTTCAGATTTTAAGTCGCGTGGCTTTTCGGATTTTAAGTCGCGTAGTTGCTGTAAATTGCTCACATTATACACGCTGCGTGACTCTGACAAATGTTCGTAAAGTGGCGTCTGTTGTGATATGTTATTAACTGAAATGTTTTTCATCTCTGTTACTTCTTGTTGTAAATTTGACAACTTCCTACGTAACGTGTTGTTAGATGAATCGATCTCATTAATTGTCTGCTGTAAATTTTGAAATTTAGGTGTTTGGATAAATGAAACCGGTGCAGTATCGTCTGATTTATTGTCATTAGTATTTTCGATAACATCAATACGACTGGCCAATTCATCACATTTTTCAGTCAGTATTTTAACCTGATCATCGGTTTTAGAATCAGACGCATAAATCTGTTTTTGCAACTTACGCGTAGTTTCGCTCAGTTTTTTAACATCAGCTGTGATGACACCGCAATCCTGTGTTAGTTCTAATTGTTCGAATCTGTCTGTCACTGTTTGAATATTTACTGTGTGTGTATCTGTTTTTGATTTAAGATCAGAAATTTCATCCCTTAATTCCGCGTTCAATTGTTCTATGGTATTAATTTTGTCGGACACTGTAGTAATATTATTGTCTACATACGTCTTCGCTTTCGCGAACATTTTACGTTTGTCTTCTTGTCTTTGTGCAGTGATTGTTTCCATGACTTGTCGTTTTACTTTGTTTTGATCCTGAATGAATTTGCGGAAACGCTTATCACTGTTTTGTATGTGAAGATTAAAGCGCTCGTTCATCTGAGTGTTCTGCTGTTCGAATTTCGCGTCTATCTTTGCGTCCATAGTGCGCGAAAGTTCTACCGTCATTACTTTAAACTCGTCCCGTAATTGTGCAGCTTTTTCAGAGCATTGTTTAGCGACTCTGCTAATTTCGTCTCTGAATGTGTCTGTTGCGGCTGTTTGCATTTCTCTTAATTCCTGCGCAACAGACTTAATTTCTTCGCTATTTTTTTTTTGAACAAGCCTCAATTTCCACGCGCAACTGTTCCTTAGTGTCATGACACTGCGCGGCAACGTCTCTAATTTGTTCACTAAGCTGTCTGGAATTGTCGTCTAATTTTTTATTAAGTTCTTTGAGATTTTCGTCATTATTGTCTAGTTTCTCATTTAAGTGTTTGAAATTGTTGTCTGTTTTCTCACTCTGTTGTTTGATATTTACACCAATATCGTTCTTAAACTGTAGCATTATTGTCATAAATTGATCCAAACTAAAAGTAGCTGTTGCATTCTCAGTACTCTGTGATGGAGTACATGCAATTGTCACGCTTTGTGTGACCATTTGGTCATTCTGCAACTTACAAAAAGGATTATCAGTCGGATGTACACTGTCCGACATTATTTCGGAATTAAATGGATCCGTCATACTTTGAGTATCCTGTTCATTTTCATTAGACAAACTTGTCTGTCCGTTACTTGAGTTTTCCAAATCGGGTGTATTAAGCTGGGCAGCGCTCATTACAATAGAGCGTTCTGCGTCATCAATTGTCGTCAAATTAACAGACGAGACAATTGAGTTCGTTTGTTCATTATCAGGGTAAAAGTCATCACTAGTGGTTGGAATGCACTGATTGTTAGTGGACGCAGGATTGTCATGATTACACTGCGTGTCACTAGTACTATTGGTGAAGTTATTTAATTCGCTTATTTCGTTCATAATACCTCGCGATACACTATTCACAGTCTATCGCGGCATTTTAACAACAGTCACAATTATTCACAAAACAATAAGCACAAATGCAAAAGCAACACACAAATACAATAGAGCAACGAATTGCCGTTGACCTGTAGAAAGAAAGTCACAAGATTAATAAAAGCGTTGCGCCAAATCCTAATTATATCTAAGCAAATAAGAGCAGATATCTGACTGTTGCTCAAAAGACACTCAACGAAATACGATCCTGGACTGGGTGTCGCCAAGTGTAACCTCCCCACAATATTTTTACAAGACAGAAATATTATTTAGGAATGCCAATGGACATTGCCCTAAGTGTAACCTCCCCACAATATTTTTACAAGACAGAAATAATAAATGAATAGGAGCCAAACGTAACCTCCCTAGCAATTAAATTTAATAACAATAAAAGTGAGAATCGCAATCTGACTCAAGTATAAGTTCTTCATAAAAAATTAAAGTCCATTCAGTGATAAGAACATCTCAGTGATAATAATGATTCAATTAAACCGGAATATCGGTCTTTGGCCCTGTGCAAAAAAATCAAAATTAAATTCTTACCTCATTGCAACACCTAGTCAAATTTCTGCTCTTGTTGTTGCGCACCGCTTGGAGGAACTGCATTGCAAATAATAATATTCCCTTTTTTTTTTTTGTAATCTAATTGAAAACTGAAACTTTTGTTTAGGGGAAGTGGAACGAAATAGTTACTTCAATTAAATGAAAATTTTATGTAAAATTGCTTTTGAAATCAAAATTATTATTGGGGGCACTTGTTGAAAATTAGTTACAATAGTTAAACTTTACATTATCCGATGATTATCTTAATTAACAGTATACCTCATTCAGCATCTTGACCAGTGTTGTCGCCAGACCACATCACGCAATCCCACTGGACTGCTACCACTGACCGACTGCTCTGCATGACGACTACTAGCGTACTGCCCTCAACTAGACAGAGCTGCAGACTCGCAACGACTACTGACAGAGTACTGTACCCAACTACAGACTCGCAACGACTAACTGACAGACTGAGAACCGCTCGCAACACTCGCGCGGTCAAGCGCATACTCTCTGGTCACAGATGCTACAATGCCTCGCCATCGCTGCTATGTTACATACGTGTTTCACTTTGAAATTGAAATAATCTGTTAATCTGGCATTCAGCCATTATTGATACTTATGTCATTTAAACTGTCATTGTCTATTATTATTTATGGGTTATAGTGATGAAAGGTCTCTGTTGGATTCCTTTCATGTTAATTTCTTAAAACTGTTGTCATTTATGGCATACATTCCCCTTCTAAATTTACTGTGGTGTTTCTGACTATCTGGGAGGAGACTGAGCAGTGAAACGTGTTACTTTTACACATGAACAAGAATGATCTGTCACACTACTACACTTGAAAACACAGTTTATATATAATTCATGTCACACAGTCCCATATGGAACCCACATCCGCTTTCTTTTATATAGTGTATATACACTCCTGGAAATTGAAATAAGAACACCGTGAATTCATTGTCCCAGGAAGGGGAAACTTTATTGACACATTCCTGGGGTCAGATACATCACATGATCACACTGACAGAACCACAGGCACATAGACACAGGCAACAGAGCATGCACAATGTCGGCACTAGTACAGTGTATATCCACCTTTCGCAGCAATGCAGGCTGCTATTCTCCCATGGAGACGATCGTAGAGATGCTGGATATAGTCCTGTGGAACGGCTTGCCATGCTATTTCCACCTGGCGCCTCAGTTGGACCAGCGTTCGTGCTGGACGTGCAGACCGCGTGAGACGACGCTTCATCCAGTCCCAAACATGCTCAATGGGGGACAGATCCGGAGATCTTGCTGGCCAGGGTAGTTGACTTACACCTTCTAGAGCACGTTGGGTGGCACGGGATACATGCGGACGTGCATTGTCCTGTTGGAACAGCAAGTTCCCTTGCCGGTCTAGGAATGGTAGAACGATGGGTTCGATGACGGTTTGGATGTACCGTGCACTATTCAGTGTCCCCTCGACGATCACCAGTGGTGTACGGCCAGTGTAGGAGATCGCTCCCCACACCATGATGCCGGGTGTTGGCCCTGTGTGCCTCGGTCGTATGCAGTCCTGTTTGTGGCGCTCACCTGCACGGCGCCAAACACGCATACGACCATCATTGGCACCAAGGCAGAAGCGACTCTCATCGCTGAAGACGACACGTCTCCATTCGTCCCTCCATTCACGCCTGTCGCGACACCACTGGAGGCGGGCTGCACGATGTTGGGGCGTGAGCGGAAGACGGCCTAACGGTGTGCGGGACCGTAGCCCAGCTTCATGGAGACGGTTGCGAATGGTCCTCGCCGATACCCCAGGAGCAACAGTGTCCCTAATTTGCTGGGAAGTGGCGGTGCGGTCCCCTACGGCACTGCGTAGGATCCTACGGTCTTGGCGTGCATCCGTGCGTCGCTGCGGTCCGGTCCCAGGTCGACGGGCACGTGCACCTTCCGCCGACCACTGGCGACAACATCGATGTACTGTGGAGACCTCACGCCCCACGTGTTGAGCAATTCGGCGGTACGTCCACCCGGCCTCCCGCATGCCCACTATACGCCCTCGCTCAAAGTCCGTCAACTGCACATACGGTTCACGTCCACGCTGTCGCGGCATGCTACCAGTGTTAAAGACTGCGATGGAGCTCCGTATGCCACGGCAAACTGGCTGACACTGACGGCGGCGGTGCACAAATGCTGCGCAGCTATCGCCATTCGACGGCCAACACCGCGGTTCCTGGTGTGTCCGCTGTGCCGTGCGTGTGATCATTGCTTGTACAGCCCTCTCGCAGTGTCCGGAGCAAGTATGGTGGGTCTGACACACCGGTGTCAATGTGTTCTTTTTTCCATTTCCAGGAGTGTAATAAGATAGTGTCATCCCCCTTCCCTTCTGTGTGAAAGGATGAATGAGCAATTGTATTTCTAGTTGCATGCTTGATGGTAGCAGACAAGCCTGTCTGCTAGAGAACAGTAGGACCATCGTCGGAACAGGTAGCTACGCTTTCTAAAAGCAGAGAGGTTTCTATTCTTGGTATGGTCCTGTCCGTCCCTTGTCATGTTGGTATAGGAAGCTGCCTCTCTGGTCACTTCCGATTGTGTCTATGAGGCACCCTCAGTAGGGGCCCACGCCAGTCTGTCCACGGCAAGCATCTGAAGTAGTAAGATCTCCAGCTAAGCGCGTCTCTCCTAAGTCCGTAGGACAGTGGATTTCTTAAGTTAAGCCTAACTGAAAATTTAATCACCCTTGTGTCAGGTTTGGATCTAAAATATCTTATATCTTAAATTGCAACGCAATGTAATTCGAGTGTGAAGTTCAGAATATCATTCAGTAGTTGCTTTGTGAGCAAAGTGGAACCACGTGTTGATGATCCATAACTCTAACTAAGATCATCAATCTTAAATGCGAATATGCGTGTCTCGCCTTGACAATATTTTTCAATATAGCAACTTTTCTTTATGTTCAACCCACGAAGGGTATACTTCGTGAGACCAGTACCACGTGCTTATATAATTGTTTGACCCATCAGGTTAATAGTATGACGATAGTAACCAGTTCGAGGTTTTTCTATTGTAAATTGCGTTTCGATGTAATTGATTTTAATTATCAAAATTATTGTAGAGTTACACTCTTTGTGTAAACCAAGTTGACCACGTGAAGCATGTGGTGTAATCATCAAGGTAGCCCTCAGCTGTTCTTTTCGAGAAGATTTTACAGACAATTAGTATGAATTAAGTATACCAGTGTGTGGTAATTTCATGTCGGACAGGATTGCGCTACGACCGTAACTTCTTTCGGTGAAAATTGAATCGGTTGGTTGTGGTTAATTTCCCCCTGCATATGTTTCAACATTCTTCGTGTGTTATTTTATGAATGCTGTGTTGTGTGCGGTCTCCCAATCTTGGCTCCATATTTGATGTGTTCCGTAAGATTACAAACTCACATTTTCACAATCCTACTAAATAAGGCACCATGTTAATTATGAATCAAGTTTAATATGATGAAATTTTAACGGATCAATGATCAATGTTAAAATAACTGTCCAAATATAAACTGATTTATTTATTTTTATTTAAATTCTCTTTTTATATATGTTTCACCGGTTGTCGTAAGTGACTATTAAAAGATTATGATTCATGTTAGTCTGGTTGGGAATTTGGTAAGATAGACTGGATACCTGGTGAAACAGTTGCTCAGTAATGCAAGGTTAACTTCCCCAGATAGCTCACAGCTTTTAACCCCCTTTTCTTATCTTGAATATCAGCACCGCTTTCAGAACAACTTAATGCATCAACCTCACAATGATCCTGAAGTTTTAAACAGACTCAATTTATGAAATCGCTTCTCACAAGTTATTTAGTAGTTAACAGGACCCAAAAAAACTCCTTTTCATTAAATTCATTCTTAGTAACAATAAGCTTTAGCCGCTGCTGCTGCGAAATTTGTTCAAAAAATGGCTCTGAGCACTATGGGACTCAACTGCTGAGGTCATTAGTCCCCTAGAACTTAGAACTAGTTAAACCTAACTAACCTAAGGACATCACAAACATCCATGCCCGAGGCAGGATTCGAATCTGCGACCGTAGCGGTCTTGCGGTTCCAGACTGCAGCGCCTTAAACCGCACGGCCACTTCGGCCGGCGCGAAATTTGTCACCTATAAGTTATGACGTACGTGTTCGTGTAGTGTGTATCGTATACTTTTGTGAATCAGTAGGATGGCTCCGTGTAGTAAAGATTTTACTACCGAATTTATTGAAGTGTTCAGAGGAAAAAAAGCTTTATGCAAGATAACTTCGAAAGCTTACTATGTCAAAATTAAAAGAGAAAGATGCTTGAAGCTGCTGTTGAACAAAGCGAAGAAGGTGAATGCAGCAGCCACAAAGGAAAAAAAAAAAAGAAACTGCGTAGTCTGAGCACAGTGTTCATAAAATAAAACTGAAAAGTTATTAGTTCTCATGTGTAAGGATGTGGCACAGAAGAAATCTATACATCACACCTGTTAGTACAACAACCTAATCCTTGTGAGGGGTGGTACAGAGGCTTTCTCGTCATTGAGCTGAGTAGATCACAAATTACACTACTGGCCATTAAAATTGCTACACCACGAAGATGACGTGCTACAGACGCGAAATTTAACCGACAGGAAGAAGATGCTGTGATATGCAAATGATTAGCTTTTCAGAGCATTCACACAAGGTTGGCGGCGGTGGCGACACCCACAACGTGCTGACATGAGGAAAGTTTCCAACCGATTTCTCATACACAAACAGCAGTTGACCGGCGATGCCTGGCGAAACGTTGTTGTGGTGCCTCGTGTAAGGAGGAGAAATGCGTACCATTACATTTCCGACTTTGATAAAGGTCGGATTGTAGCGTGTCGCGATTGCGGTTTATCGTACCGCGACATTGCTGCTCGCGTTGGTCGAGATCCAATGACTGTTAGCAGAATATGGAATCGGTGGGTTCAGGAGGGTAATATGGAACGCCGTGCTGGATCCCAACGGCCTCGTATCACAAGCAGTCGAGATGACAGGCATCGTATCCGCATGGCTGTAACGGATCGTGCAGCCACGTCAAACAAACTTGGTAGAAATATTCCTGAGCCAGCCAAGAATCGCTGTGTGTGTGTGTGTGTGTGGGGGGGGTTAAGAACAATCTACCTATCATAGTTAAGGAGATAAACTATGTAATCAAAAGTATCCGGACACCTGGCTGAAAATGACTTACAAGTTCGTGGCGCCCTCCATCGGTAATGCTGGAATTCAATATGGTGTTGGCCCACCCTTAGTCTTGATGACAGCTTCTATTCTCGCAGGCATAGGTTCAATGAGGTGCTGGAAGGTTTCTTGGGAGTGTTGTACTGAGAAGAGGTATCGATGTCGGCGTTCCAAAACATCCCAGAGGTGTTCTATAGGATTCAGATCAGGATTCTGTGCAGGCCAGTCCATTACAGGGATGTCATTGTCGTGTAACCACTCCGCCACAGGCCTTGCATTATGAACAGGTGCTCGACCGTGTTGAAAGGTGCGATCGCCATCCCCGAATTGTTCTTTCACAGTGGGAAGCAAGACGTGTTTAAAACATCAGTGTAGGCCTGTGCTATGAAAGGTCCACGCAAAACAACAAGGGGTGCAACACCCCTCCATGGAAAACACGACCACGCCATAACATCACCGCCTCCGAATTTTACTGCTGGCACTATACACGCTGGAAGATGGCGTTCACGCGGAATTTGCCGTATCACACCATGCCATCGGGTCGTCACATTGTGTACCGTGATTCGTCACTCCACACCACGTTTTCCACTGTTCAATCGTCCAATGTTTACGCTTCTTACACCAAGCGAGGTGTCGTTTGGCATTTACCGGCGTGATGTGTGGCTTATGAGCAGCCGCTCGACCATGAAATCCAAGTTTTCTTGCCTCCCACCTAACTCTCATCGTACTTGCAGTGGATCCTGTTGCAGTTTAGAATTCCTGTGGGATCGTCTGGATAGATGTCTGCCTATTACACATTACGACCCTCTTCAACTGTCGGCAGTCTCTGTCAGTCAGCAGACGAAGTCGGCCTGTACGCTTTTGTGCTGTACGTGCCCCTTCACATTTTCACTTCACTATCACATCAGAAACAGTGGACCTAGGAATGTTCAGGTGTGCGTAAATCTCGCGTACAGACGTATGAGACAAGTGACCCCCAATCACCTGACTACGTTCGAAGTCCGTGAGTTCCGCGGAGCGCTCCATTCTGCTTTCACACGATGTCTAATGACTACTGAGGTCGCAAATATGGAGTACCTGGCAGTAGATGGCAGAAAAATACAAATAATATGAAAAACGTATGTTTTGGGTATGTCCGGATACTTTTGATCATACTTTCGGTCACATAGTGTATGATGTCAAAAGGAATGAGATTCTTGAAAACTTCTGCGCCGTGGATGATGTTTCAGTGTATTACTTCTGTGCTACTAATTGTATTCGCAATAAATTTTGCACGCAGTATCCACATACGGCAGTAAGTGCACTTACAAAATTATACATTAGTACCATATATAGTTCAGGAGATATGTCGTAAACACTGAGTTGTGTAAAAAAACTGCAGCATGATGCTTCAAATTTACACTTATTACTTCTTTACTACTGACTATTAGCAACACATTTCGCTGACAGTATCTACAAACGCTGCTGAATGTATCAACACAATTACGACATGTAATTCAAGAGAAACTACGTCATAAACACTGAGGCAGGTGAAAAACGACGCATCATGGATGAAGTTTTAATACATCTATTCTTTAGTAGTAAAAGACTCCTACAGTTGAGTAAACTTAAGAAAATCAATGACACCTGTCAGCGCTTTCGACAGCTTTCAGCTGCGAAGCTCAAACAGCTGTAGGCGAAAAGGCTAGCCTACTGTAGGGCTATGAAGAGGCGTTGCCGTAGAGACGTTTACAAAACCGCGTTGTAGACGCGCGTAGCTGCGGCGCGCAACGTACAGATACTGTCGGGCGTACTGCCTTTTAATTTGGATACTGTACTTATACATCTGTACGTTATGCATATTTCTTTGTACGACTCTTTCACAATTTAAAAGGTGTTGTCACGAATACATGGAAAAAGGCAATGGTTTCGATACTTCAGTACACACAAAAATTATTTTTTGTTTTCATTCCTAATAGAAATTTTCCAGAATGAATAACCGGGCTACTCCAGGTTTGCCATTTAGTCAATTTCTAAAATTTAATTTCTTCACAAGACCTTCCAGCCGCTAGAAACTTTAAAGGTGTAGTTAGGCGCACGTGGGTTGATATTGATTGCTTCATATTTGTGTGTCTTTTTTGTATTTACGGCGTAACAATCTTTAGTGACACCAGGAAAGTACTTTCAGTCATACGTATGTAATTACGCCGGTCTTCTCGATGAAATCGTAATTCTGTCAGTAAATTAGTATGAGATAACTTTTCTCTCTTTGAAATTCAATTTATGCTGCACGTTCTTTTTTTAAGTGTATTAGTAAACTTACGCTGCACAACTACGCCCGCCGGCAAACACAGCAGTTCAGTTTCGATAGCAAAACTTCATCACACCGCGGCGCTAGTAACACTGGTGTGTGGAGGGGTGAGACGTGCGATGGATCACAATGATGGTGCATGCCTCGGATCGCTGCTGTCGGTCGCTTGCTGGTGGGGCCCTTGACGACTTTGCCTCTTGTGAAGTCACAAATGAAATCGGCTCTGCTTCTTCTCCTGCTGCTCTTTTCACACCATCATTAAAATGTACTATATACTCATATACTACATTTTCTCGTAAATCAAGAAAACGGTTCTGCGAGAGGCAAACACTTGTATTCTTTGACGTCATTTTCATAACTGAGTCATTACAGTACGTTATTCAATGTTAAGTAAACAAAGGAAAAGCACTTGGAGTTGAATTCCGCAATTACTACGTAAACAAATGACGAAAAATATCAACTACTAACTACTAACTGTTAGATAGCCGCTGTCTTCGAATTATAGTGTGTTTGTGTGTGTGGGGGGGGGGGGGGGGGAGGGGGGGCTGTGTCATGTCAATCGTCAATCCAAAACACACGAGATTTCATCAGTTTATCCAGTTTTTTTTTTTTTTTCAAAAGACAGGACAACTTCTTCTTTTTACCGAAACATAGTATACATCGAGATTCGAATTAAAAACAGTCGGCTATATCTCAAAGCCGACAAGAGATACTGATAAAATAACTCTTTATTTAATACTGATTTCGGTCTTCACCATCAGGCGCCATAAATTTATTTATAGCACCCTGTACAAGATCTAATCTGATTATGACAGTCTACGAAGATGTCTCAGGATGGCTTTTATTTTATTTGACGCTAGGTTAAGAACGTGGTTATGCAGGCTAATGTAAATAATTTTGTGGTGCCTGAAGACGACAAAAAGGTCAGAAACTGTACTAGATTACTGTAATTATGTTCTCAGCAGTTGTGAGTGAATTAGCCAGTTTTCGTTCCGATAATCTGTGCATAGTTTGGCGAGTTCTGAAAATATTAAAAAAATAAAACGGAGCTGAAGTATTCCGTTGTAATTATAAGAAATGTTTTCGTCTGTAACATACTATTATGACGGTGACTTACATTTCACCACCAGGAGACGATACGGACCCAAATCCCAAAGTCAGCAAACTTGGAATACTTTTGGGTTGTTTCCCCTTTAACATTCACATAGATGCATAGAAGTGGCCGACTTCTAGTCTGTATGCTTTTCCTGACTATTTCCCTAAGAGTTAAATAATCGACAATTTCCTGCTCATTTAAAGTTTAGACATTGAAGTGCTTGATCTGTTATTAGTTTTAGGACAGAATTCGTTCTACTACACGAATGCTTAAACTCCAGAAAATGAACGTGAAAACTGTTGTCAGGAGAGAACTTAGTGAAAAGCAGAAATAATAAAACTGAACTGTTATTTCTTGCAAGTAAAGCGAAAGCAAGTGGTGCAAATTACAGTGCGTTTTAAGATGGTTCAAATGGTTCTGAGCAATATGAGACTTAACATCTGACGTCATCAGTCCCCTATAACTTAGAACTACTTAAACCTAACTAACCTAAGGACATCACACACATCCATGCCCGAGGCAGGATTCGAACCTGCGACCGTAGCGATCACGCGGTTCCAGACTGAAGCGCCTAGAACCGCTCGGCGACAGCGGCCGGCTGCGTTTTAAGAGTAAACTTGTAAATACATTAGTTCAAATGGTTCAAATGGCTCTGAGCACTATGGGACTCAACTGCTGAGGTCATTAGTTCCCTAGAACTTAGAACTAGTTAAACCGAACTAACCTAAGGACATCACAAACATCCATGCCCGAGGCAGGATTCGAACCTGCGACGTAGCGGTCTTGCGGTTCCAGACTGCAGCGCCTTTAACCGCACGGCCACTGCGGCCGGCAATACATTAGTATCCGGTGAGTATCATGTATGTAATGCTGCGGGTTTTCAAATGCAACATATAAAATTAAACCGGATAATCGGGAGCTTGCTATGCTTAGAACTGTGGGAACCTCCCGCACAAAGTATTGTGGAAACTGTCATATACAGATGTTTTCATGATTAGAAAATACACCGCAAAATCATCGCTCAGACGAATGTTAAACACGTAATGGTGATGAGATCTACGTGACGTTTACAAATTGTCTTAAACACTGTTGTGGTCATACTGCCTAACGTATCGTTTCTGAACCATTAGCGAAGTGTACAGTGGCTTTAATTCGGAAAGGTCTTTTACGAACAGTCTTGTTTGGGTACTGCATACCCTTTAATGGCATACTATCAGAGAGGCTAGATTTCTATATTTATAGTGCACAAGTCAACTTTCTGCCTGTAACTGAACGTGTTTAAGGTACAACTATCACGGATGTTCCTGGATCTGCTAACCAATATAATTGGACCATCGTCATCGGTACATGGTGGATACGAGGTCGTTGTCTGTAATATTAATACTTTGGCTGTGTGTGAGTTAAGAGGTGATTCGTTATGCTGACGCTAAAGCATTTGGTCTGTTAACGTCTGGGAAGAAAAAAATAATTTCTTGGCTACTTGAGGATGGGTTTATACTTCGAAACATGTCAAAAATCAAATTTTAGCGAGGTGTGAACAAATTTTGATTGGTAGCGGTTACTGTAAAAAGGAATACATTCACCTTAACAGTTACTCTGAAACACAGAAAATAGAGCTTTTGATGGAATATTTATAACAACAACTAGCCAGAAAAAACAATAAGTAACTATAGACACTTAAGTAATACAGGTACTGATGGATTTGTACATCAAATCGTGCCTGAAGATTCCTTCTAAGTGACTCTTCTCCCTATCCAGAAGTGCCATCACAAGAGCCAATAGATCGTAAAGAAAACTGGACAGATAAAAGTAAGTGTAAAAGCAGCATACTTTACTTACAGCTAATTTAAATAACGAGTTACTCCAAAGGTTCTCCCATGAAACAAATGAAGTCGAGAGTAACGTAAACATCACTATCGTTTTCCTCGCAGGTGATAGTTTCCGTGGCGAGCGACGTAAACTTCCAGTAGTAAATTTGCCATTCTAACGGCAAACACCACAAAAGCTTCATATTCAGTATATTGTTAGTCCGTAATTTCTTGTTCGAAATACGAAAGAGTTGTATCATTGAATTTGTCTTGCACAGATCTGATATCCAATCTGAAAGGTACTATAGTTCGTCTTCTTCTTCTTCCGTTTCAAGGAATTGTACACCATATGAAATGTTGCTGGCCCCATAAATTCCCACCTCTTTGTAGCTTTTCCAACAATCCTGTAAATGCAACCTAGTGTTCTTTCGTTTTTCGAGGAGAAAGGGTGGCTGTCATCATCACTTTTCTGGCTCGTCTGATGTCGCCCACCACGACTTCATTTCTTATGTCAACTTCTTCACCTCACGGTAGCACTTGCACATTAAGCAGATGAGACATCAGATGACAGACCAAAATCCGAAACTTGTATTGCTATCGCCATACAAGCAATAAAACATTTGAGTTAATAATGTTAAGTGACTGATTGCAAACATAAACATAAGAGTTACGCCAATAGCCTGGTTCATTTGTTGTTTACTAAGCCTCAGGTTAAGGCAATAAATTTTAATATGTTTAACAGCGCTTTGAAATCTTCTTTGTACATCAAACAGGTAAGAGACCAAAGAGAATTCAGTACTTCCCTTCTTCTATCCTTATCTTAATTCTCATATTTTTCCAATTCTTCCACACTGCCTGTTTCATTTTATTCTACCATTCATCTTGTACTCATTTATTTTATTGTGATTATGTACTCCACATATTCTGATTCTTGTACCTGGTCCACTGGTGTAAGCTCTGTCTACAAATCAACGGAAGCATTTTTGAACCCCTACTATAACTACAGTAATTGTATTTTGTCCATGTTGTTGTCCATTGGTAACAGAGGTTGAAACTTTTTTCTATTACTTTTTGTCCTCGCCGAAAAACACTGCATGGGGGCTTAATTAAATATATTGATTGAAAATATTTTTTTAAATATTTTTCGTAGCTGTATGTCCGCTTACGCTGTGTCTCGTAAACGGTTGGCCCTGACTAGTATTATTACGCTATCTGACTGCTTAGAACAACAACAAAGAATGAAATGAAAATTTTCATTAACACAATTAATTAATTAAGTCCCCAGCAACTATAAAACCTACTAAACCAAAGCACAAGTATAGCTGTTCTGTATGTGGTAGTATGACTCAACGCACATCTGGCACAGTTCTTCTTCAACAAGGCAAGAATTTTAAATACCATTTATACAGAAGTAACTAAAGGAAATAGAAATACCATAATTACTCAAGAAAACCAGAATTACACTCTAATACAAGAACACAAGCCAGATGCTTTGTTGACTGAACCTGTCATGACGCATTATTTAAAGCATGGAAATAATGAAAAAACACGCAATATTTTACCTTCATATATACTGACAAAAAGCACTCTGCTCGTTACAATATCTTCATTAGAATAGCATCTGGTGTCTCTCCCATCAAATAACTGCATAAAACATGGAACAGCACTCTCCACTATCACATCTCACTCCGACTTCACGACAAGCAGTGCCCACTAGCACATCTCAACACAGACTGACCTTCTACGAGCTCTGTCCACGCACTGACAACTACGAGCTCTCAACAAGCACTCACTTCTACGAGCTCTCGACAAGCACTGAGGAGGCGGCTTAAGAGTACTCTTTGGCGCAATCTCTGGCGCAGTGGCTCAGTGTAGCCACCTTTCATATGCCCCTCCTCCACAGGCCAGGATTTGATGGTATTTTTACCAGCATTGGTGGTGAAAATACCAACAAATTCGTCCAGAAAAATACAGACAAAAATAAAAGATAATATTAATACCTAAATATCACATAACTAGTTAAAATTTTGGATTTGCACCGACCTTTCAATAACCTAATATATAAAATACGGTAGGCAATACAAATTCTTTCATACATGTGGCTTTACGTAATAGTTTACACAATACATAAAAAATCAGTTTATACAAATGTTCAGATAAAATGCTTTCAATGATTAGTTTATACAAAAAAAAAAAAAGAAGACACCAACATGTGACATCATTTCAATAGAAGCAGTCCATCAGTGGCACCCAATAAAGTTTAGCAGGTACACCCAGCAACAAGTCACATTAGTTCAGTAGAAGCAGTCCATCAGAGGCACCCAGCAATGTTGAGTAGGTGCAGACAGCAACAAGTGACTTCATTTCAGTAGAAACAGTTCCATCAGTTGCACCCAGCAATGTTGAGCAGGTGCAGACAGCAACAAGTGACATCATTTCAGTAGAAGCAGTCCATCAGTTGCACCCAGCAATGTTGAGCAGGTGCAGACAGCAAGTGACATTATTTCAGTAGAAGCAGTTCCATCTGTGGCACCCATTAAAGTTCAAGAGGTACACACAGCAACAAGTCACATTAGTTCAGTAGAAGCAGTCCATCAGAGGCACCCAGCAATGTTGAGTAGGTGCAGACAGCAACAAGTGACTTCATTTCAGTAGAAACAGTTCATCAGTTGCACCCAGCAATGTTGAGCAGGTGCAGACACCAACAAGTGACATCATTTCAGCGGAAACAGTCCATCAGTTGCACCCAGCAATGTTGAGAGCAGGTGCAGACACCAACAAGTGACATCATTTCAGTAGAAGTAGTCCATCAGTTGCACCTAGCAATGATGAGAGCAGGTGCAGACACCAACAAGTGACATCATTTCAGTAGAAGTAGTCCATCAGAGGCACCCAGCAATGTTGAGTAGGTGCAGAGAGCAGTCCAAGATATTCACTATCACTGATCACACAGTTCATCGGCAGAAATTAAACATGTCCTAGTGACATCAATCATATAGAAAAAAAATACAAGTAACAGTCCATAATCTTCACTATCACTGATCACACAGTTCAAGCATGAACAATAGTTTGAATACACATACTAATCAAACTGTTCATCAGCAAAAATTAAACATGTCCTAGTGTCACACATTACGTTGAAAAAGTGCAGGTAACAGTTCATAATATTTACCATCACTAATCAGACAGTTCAGGCATGTACAATAGTTTGAAAACACATACAAATGCTTTTACAATGCTCTTACACTAAACATACAAATTCTAATAAACACACAAAAGATGTCAGATGATTGTCATATTAACTATTACAAATACTCAAATATCAGTAAACCTACAATATTTATGGGTGTCAGTGCAAGCCACTACAAACAAATACAATAATATTCAGGAGATAGGTGGGTACGATTAGGAAAGGAAAACACACAAAACACACTCACTCATCTTTCATCCACATTAAGTACTACTGTGTAACTGAATAGCGTTAACTGTGTAAATGCAATTCTGTCAAAATCTGATGTGCAACATGTGTATCAAGTAGTAATGGCAGCAATGTATCACAGTCAATAATAGTTAGTCAACGTCATAGTCATCACGTCAAGACCAATGTTTGCCAAGCCAGGTCAAATGTACTGTTGTTGAACAACTGTCAGTGAGCCAAGATATGCAAATACTTCCTCTCTTCAAAAAAAATATATACTGCTTAGTGATTTAACAAAGTGTGTGTATAATCTTCCTTCTACTTTAGTGTTCTAGTCTGCTATCTTCATCCTCCTTGTTCCATTAAGACCAACAAAAAAAATATGCTCCTCACTTACTTTACCTCTTATACACCAAAACTCCAATAATCATCAGCATCACATAATCTCAATACTTCACTAATACTTCTTACGTCGATACATATAACTCTTATCATCAATATCATTTACCTTACCTCTTGTCTACAAAAACTCCAATAATCATCAACTTCATATAATCTCTATACCTCAATAATACCTCTTTAATACGTCGATAAATATGAACCTTATTGCCAATATCATTTCACTTCCATAACAACTCTTTCCTCTAGTCAGTCTCCTCGAACAAGTACAGATAAAATCCTAATGCAAACCTCATCATCCCATACAATCTGAAGACACATTGCCAACACACAACCTCTGTGTAATCCATCTGACCCAAATCTTCTGCTCATTATGAATTATAAACAAAGAAATGCATACATGACCTCTAACAGACTTAGTTCGAATAACTCTCAGTAATTAAGTACAATTACGGAGTGTGAATAATCATAATATTTCACAGTGTGCACACCACTTCAAGAATTATGGCAAACAGAAGCAAACTTGTGGAGTATTTCTTGTGTCAAGTGTCACTTCCTATTTCAATTGCTCACGAAAAATGCAGTGTAATAACTGTTAATGGTCTAAACCTAGTAATGGTATGTCATGTCGTTAGCTTCCTTCCTATTAGCATAAAGTTATACAGCTTCCATGAAACCTCCAGCTCATGTGACCTCAACGAAATTCTTTGTACCAATGTCGTTCGTCGAATTACAGCAGTTCATTTTCTTATCTTAAAAATATAAGGCACTTAGCGTAAGCAAAACAAGAAATAGCAAGTAAATATACCAGTGGAGAACAGAATGTCTAAAAGTGGATGCAGCACAAATCCTACAACGAGGCTCTGCCAAGCGAACAATCTATAATTAATCCAATAGTGTGACCTAAACTCTATGTTCATACACAGTATATCAGCATTTCTATATACCAAATTAAAGAGTAGTTATGACAACAACAGATATGTATAAATATGCAATCCATACGCAAAGCAGTAAACATGTCATTAGCATCATATCAGCATAAGCAAATAAATGTTCATATGTCATCCTAATAAGTAAACATGAAGGCGCAAGCAGATAAATCACAAAGTATAACTTACATACCTAACCACATCAGCACAATTCAGCATAAGCAAATAAATGTTCATATGTCATCCTAATAAGTAAACATGAAGGCGCAAGCAGATAAATCACAAAGTACAACTTACATACATATCAGCACAACTAATCAGGTGACAATTATAATTTAAATATATAAGCACAGCAGGCACATAGTTAAAAAAAAAAGGACATCAGTGAAAAAGCAGTGCAGCCAAGCGATGCATAATATACACAAGTTACAACCCAGTTCATTAATAATCATTGTCAACATCAGTTAACGTACGCAAGCACGTCGCTTCACAAGTAAATTCATAGAACATGAAATCAGCACAAAGTATGAATCACGTAATCGCGAGCAGCAAACTACGTCCAAAGTACGTACCTAAGTGGAAATATGTTACCTGAAAAATAAACTCAATTAATAGTTACCTTTTTTTAGTTTATTAGTTTCTTCTTCGAAATTACATTCTTCCTGAAAATTTCACGATAGCAAGTCCTCTTAACGTCGGAGACACACAGAATTTACCTGAAGTTCTTAAATATTTTATAGAACCGTATCCTGAAAAATACTGAATGTTAATAACATAATTCATCAAGTCACTATAGCTTTATACTGAATTTAGTCGGAGAAATTAAACTGTGTATTTGTTTACGGCTGTCAGTGCATTCGCACTGAGCGCTCGATCAGCTGTAGGCGCGTGACGTAGGAAGCAATTGTTCGCGGTCAACGACTGCCTTGTGCGGCGCGCAGACTTGACTGTTGCTTTGAGTATGTGCCGCCGCCAAAACACAGCGCGGTATCCTTGCATTCTCTGCGTGTTTACATGTAGCTGTTAGTTTCTCACAAGTATGTCATTCCACAAAAATTTTGACGTTAGATATATGATGTATTCCTTTAGAGTGTCGAGATTTAAGAGTTTCTACTTCGACAGTGTTATCATGAATAATTTTGCGAATTCTATATGGACCGTTATAAAGCAGAAAAAATTTGCGACTCAAGCCTTTTCCTTTGTGAGACAAACGATGAGACTTAATTAACACTTTCTGACCAACTGAGAAGATTTTTAAACGACCAGGACGCTTAGCTGATTTCTCTCTTCTAGCAGCCGCAGATGCAATATTTCGTAGAGCAAGGTTGACAACTTCAGAATGCCGCAGTTTCCGTGAAGGCGGAAAAGGAACTATTTCAGAAATGCGATTTGTCGGTGCTTTATTTTTTAATGTCAATAAAGGCGGTAAAGAAGTTGAATCATTAGGAAGTTCATTCAGAATGTTTTGAAAAATATGAAGATACTGATCCCATGTTCTGTGATTCTGATGACAATAAAGACGACAGAATTTATTGATTTCCTTCATCCATCTCTCTGAAGCGTTAGATTGAGGGTGAAAAAGTGAAATGAAGATTGGTTTAATTTTACGACGCTGTAGAGTACGAAGCCAAATTTTAGAACGAAACTGTGATCCATTATCTGATATAACCTTATCAATATGACCAACTTCTTTAAGAAAATGTTTGATGAAAGCGTTAGATACTGAACGAGCTGTTGCTTTGCGTAAAGGTGTAAAACATACATATTTTGACGTCAACTCCACTGCTACGAAAATGTACGCAAAACCATTAGTAGAACGAACCACTGGACCGAACAAATCGACTGCAGCCATCTCCTTTAATTTCGCTGGAATGATAGGAAACAACGGTGCTCTGTGAGAAACTGTTGGCGGCTTAGCCTTTTGACATAATTTGCATTTGGCCAGAACAGATCGAATACGTTTTTCCATATTACTGAAATAACAATTCTCTCGTAATTTGTGAAAGCATTTTCTGGGACCAAAGTGTGCATAACTGAAATGCGTATACCAAATCAATTTATTGACCCACCCATCAGGAATACAAACTAACCAAACGGAGTTGTCGACCGATTTTCGTTTAAAAAGGAATGTCATTGCGAACTGAATAGCATCTAGTTTCTCTGGATCAGGAAGAATACCTTCTGTAGCAATAATGTGACCGAGAAATTTCACCTGAGAACGACCAAATTCAGATTTTTTTAAGTTCACTGTAATGCCAACTCTTGCAAAAATATGTAATAATGAATCCGAAATTTTGTTGTGCTCACTCCAAGAATGTTTAGCAATAAGAATATCGTCAACATATGAAGTAATGTTGTCACGAAGATAAACAGGTAAAATTTCATTTAAGCTACGAATGAATGCTGCTGAAGGTACAATAAGTCCAAATGGTAAATTACGAAATCACTTTTAGGTATAATTAGTCAAATCCGGTTATTGTTTACTTACTCACTAGATAGATTGATAGTCGAAGAGTTGGTTTGACTGATGCAAAGAATAGTAAAAGAGTAGGCAGCGGTGCAGAAAACTAAAAGAGAAATAGCACCACTACAGCTCGGGGCCCTATGCTCGCTACGGCACATATTCACTTAGAGTAGTGAATCCCCTGAGGACTTTAATAGCCGCACATAATTTCCAGTTTGTGACTTAATGGCAACTTGGGCGGAAGTGCGTACGTAAATTGATCTAGCCATGAACATGGATGTATGTCATTCTTAGAATTACGGAAGATCTTAAATTTCCGAACAGTCAAAAAGTGTTTATAGTCAAAGTTTTCGCCTCGTGGCGACAAAGACCTGCCGCGTCTGTCCCAGTCCCAATGTCGATTATTGTAAAGTTCGCGCGCAGGGCGCTCTCTTGTCGAATTCCGTAAATGAAATAAATTACTTTCTTCATACCCCTCTGCTATCTGTAATTCTAAGTTCCTTCTACTGTCCTTTCCTACTATTTCGCCTTCAATTTGTTTGACTTGCTTGCGTAATGCCTCAAATTCCCTTTTCACGCGTTCATTAAATTTTCCCTGATTTTCAACATGCTTATTTATGTTCTGATACTCTTCGGTTTCTGCAAATGGTAATGGAGCTGTATCATCCGAATCTCTGTCCCCATGTAAACTAAGATTTGTCAGTTTATCTGAAATTTCCTCAACTCTTTCCGATAAGTCACCTAATTGTTCTTTCTGTTTATTTACGTCTTCCGTAAGTGTCGCGACTCGGGTTTCAGTATTAACACATTTGGTAGTTAACTGTTCATACTGTTGTGTTAGGTTATTCAATCTGTCATTTGGTACGGATCCTTCGATTCTCTCAAATATTTCTTCCTTATCCTTTGCACGTTGTAAATTTAACTCTGAAAAATTCTGTACTATCACGCTATCTCTTTCTTCCTGTTCTCTATCCTGTTCCCTTTGTCTGATTTCTACTGCAATTAATCTATTATTGTGAGAATTCAGAATCGGTTGTACTTCCTCTCTGATTTCTTTCTTTAATTCATCTTTCATATTTTTGAAACATGTCCCTATTCTTGAATCTAACCGTGTTTCCAAAGTTCCCATCTCTGTTTTAATTGTTCCAATCTCTGTTTTTAATTCAGATCCAAACCGTGTTTCTATTGTTCCCATATCAGTTTTTAATTCAGATCGTAAAGTTCCCATCTCTGTTTTAATTGTTCCTATCTCTGTTTTAAATTCAGATCCTAACCGAGTTTCCATTGTTCCCATCCGTGCTCCCAAATTTACTATAGCACTCATCAACTGCTCCATATTAAATTGTTCAGAATTCTTTTCGCCCCTAACATTTCCCGCAAAACTAACTTCCTTCTGCATAGCCATAAGGCTATCTGTGTTCGATACTACTCCAGAATCTCGTTAATCTCAGATTCTGTAAATTTTCTGATTGAGAAAAATTTTGAAATGGTTCCGGACTATTTTCCCGACTTATTACATTGTTTTCAACTCCATTATTCATCATACTGTTGTCCTGTGTTGGCGAGTTCGCCATGTCAACAATTTCGTCATTCTCACTATTCATCATTTTCGCCTTTTTCATAGATCGCGTAATCATTTACAAAACATACAAAAAATTCGTCACTGTACGAAAATTACACACAAGGACTCCTTATCTCCAACAATACCATTCACATGAAATGTTTCCCTCAAACACGATTAACAAACAATTGACATAATTTCACTAGATTGTCAAACGCGTAAACAAGACAACAAATCAAATTCTGAGAAAAAAATACCATTAGAAGAATGACAATTACCAAATCTACACATGCAAAATAGACTACAATTATTAACTACAAATTACTACAACAATACTACTGTCTACTACTTTTACAATCAGAAGAATCCAAGGGACGATCCGAAGCAGAGGTCGCCACGTGCATGGGGGCTTAATTAAATATATTGATTGAAAATATTTTTTTAAATATTTTTCGTAGCTGTATGTCCGCTTACGCTGTGTCTCGTAAACGGTTGGCCCTGACTAGTATTATTACGCTATCTGACTGCTTAGAACAACAACAAAGAATGAAATGAAAATTTTCATTAACACAATTAATTAATTAAGTCCCCAGCAACTATAAAACCTACTAAACCAAAGCACAAGTATAGCTGTTCTGTATGTGGTAGTATGACTCAACGCACATCTGGCACAGTTCTTCTTCAACAAGATAAGAATTTTAAATACCATTTATACAGAAGTAACTAAAGGAAATAGAAATACCATAATTACTCAAGAAAACCAGAATTACACTCTAATACAAGAACACAAGCCAGATGCTTTGTTGACTGAACCTGTCATGACGCATTATTTAAAGCATGGAAATAATGAAAAAACACGCAATATTTTACCTTCATATATACTGACAAAAAGCACTCTGCTCGTTACAATATCTTCATTAGAATAGCATCTGGTATCTCTCCCATCAAATAACTGCATAAAACATGGAACAGCACTCTCCACTATCACATCTCACTCCGACTTCACGACAAGCAGTGCCCACTAGCACATCTCAACACAGACTGACCTTCTACGAGCTCTGTCCACGCACTGACAACTACGAGCTCTCAACAAGCACTCACTTCTACGAGCTCTCGACAAGCACTGAGGAGGCGGCTTAAGAGTACTCTTTGGCGCAATCTCTGGCGCAGTGGCTCAGTGTAGCCACCTTTCAACACATTAGAATAAAACTTTTCACTGTCCTGTGCAACCTCCCAGAGTTTGTTAGTTTAATTAATTTTCATCCAAAGAAAACTCCCTCTACCGGTTTGAAAAATCGTTGCATGAATATATGACATTAGAGAAATTTACTTGTTTCGGTGTCCCGTGTAACCTCCCAGAGTTTGTCGGTTTAAATAATTCCCACCCTGTATAATTTAGCGCAGGTATTTCCTGCAACAATTGTCAGTTCTATCTTTTACTCTGTTCCTATATCACATTCCATATGTAATACCTCTTCAAACTACTCTTCACTACTGTCGTCTTGTATTAATTTCATTTAATGTGATGTTAATTTGATTTAAATTATTATACCACCATTTTTGGTGGTTTAGTGTTCATGTTTTTTCTGGTTTGTTCATTTAATATTTATTTACTGTTTGATGTTACAATGTTTAATTACACTACAGCTGCACTGTCAACGACGACATTTACTCCGTATTTGTACGTCATTCTCGACTTGTAACATCTTTTTCAACGCTGTTCACGAATACAGTGCCCTCTTTGACGACAATGGTTCATTAAAGTCTGATAATAGCGTTGTAAATAGAAAACCAGTATACGAAACAAATTAATAGTGTAGAACATATGACTTTTTCATTTCTTGTTGTCGTATTCAGTCCGAGGACTGGTTTTTGCAGCTTCCTATACAACTCTATCCCCTGAAAACCTCTTCATCTCCGAAAAGCTACAGCAACCTACATCCTTCTGAATCTGCTTGCTGTATTCATCTCTTGGTGTCCCTGTACTATTTTTATCCCACACACTTCGCTTCAATACTAACTTTACACTCCTTTGATGCCTCAGAATGTGTCCTGTCAACCGATCTCTTCTTTTAGTCAAATTGTGGCACAAATTTCTTTTCTCATCAATTTTATTCAGTGCCTCCCAACTGGTTACGTGATCTACCCATCTTCAGTATTCTTCTGTAGCACCACATTTCAAAAGCTTCTACTCTCTTGTAGTTTTAAGTGTTTATCGCACTTTTTTCACTTCCACATACGGCTTCACTCGTTCAGGAAGGACTTCATAAAACATAAACCTATATTCGACGTTAACAAATTTCTCTTCTTGAGAAACACTTTTCTTACGATTGCCATTCTACATTTTATATCTTCTCTACTTCGTCTGTCATCAGCTATTTTGCTGTCCAAATAGCAGGACTCAACTATTACTTTAAATGTTTCGTTTCCTGATCTAATGCCCTCAGCTACACCCGATTTAATTCGACTACATTCCATTATCCTCGTTTTACTTTTGATGATGTTCAGCTTATAACCTGGTTTCGAAACACTGTCCATTCCGTTCAACTGCTCTTCCAAGTCTTTCGCTGTCTCTGACAGAATTATAGTGTCATGGCGAAATCTCCAGGTTTTTATTTCTTCTCGCTGAACTCTACTGCCTACTCCAAATTTTACTTTGCTTTCGCTTACTGCTTGCTCAATGTATAGAGTGAATAACATCGGCGGCAGACTACAACCCTGTCTCACTCCCGTCTCAACCAGTGCTTCCCTTTCATGCTCCTCAACTCTGACAATTACTGTCTAGTTTCTGTACAAGTTGTAAATAGCCTTTCTCTCTCTGTATTTTACGAGCGTTATTTTCAGAATTTCAATGTGTCAGTCAACATGCTCAAAAGATTTTTCTAAGATTACAAATTCTATAAACTTAGGTTTGTCCTTTCTTAACCTATCTTCTAAATGAAGTAGTAGGGTTAGTATCGCCTTGCGTGTTTCAGGAATCCAAACTGATCTTGGCTGAGGTCGGCTTCCACCAGTTGCTCCATTCTTATATAAAGGATTCGTGTTGGTATTGTGGTGTCACTGCCAGACACCACACTTGCCAGGTGGTGTCTTTAAATCGGCCGTGATCCTTTAGTATACGTCGGACCCGCGTGTCGCCACTATCAGTGATTGCAGACCGAGCGCCGCCACACGGCAGGTCTAGTCTAGAGACTCCCTAGCACTCGCCCCAGTTGTACAGCCGACTTTGGTAGCGATGGTTCACTAACTACATACGCTCTCATTTGCAGAGACGACAGTTTAGCATAGCCTTCAGCTACGTCATTTGCTACGATCTAGCAAGGCGCCATATTCAGTTATTATATGTCTTCTGAACAGATAATATTGTGAATAATGTACCGTCAAGAGCGACGTTCGTAATTAATGGATTACAGTTAAGTATCAAACTAATTACGTCCGCTTTCTGAATTCTCATTCCTTGTCATGTTCCAGACCTCACGTCAGTATAGTTCTTCCCTCCTCACACCAGCCTGCGTGAGCTAAAACGCGTGCATTTCGGCCTCCACTAGTAACACGGTGTTGGCTCTTCTGCCAACACAACAGGTATTATGCAACCATGACTTATTAAACTGATAGTTCGTTAATTTTCACACCTGTCAGCAACTGCTCACTTTGGAAGTGGAATTATTACATTCTTCTTGAAGTCTGAAAGTATTTAGCTGTTTCATATGTCTCGAACACCAGGTGGAACAGTTTCCTCATGGCTGGTTCTCCCAAGGCCGTCAGTAGTTCTGACGGAATATCGTCTACTCCCGGGGCCTTGTTTGACAATCAAAATTTATTAGGATGTGGTATAAAAATGGTTCAAATGGCTCTGAACAGTATGGGACTTAACAAAAAATGGTTCAAATGGCTCTGAGCACTATGCGACTTAACTTCTGAGGTCATCAATCGCCTAGAACTTACAACTAATTAAACCTAACTAACCTAAGGACATCACACACATCCAAGCCCGAGGCAGGATTCGAATCTGCAAACGTAGCGGTCGCGCGGTTCTGGACTGAAGCGCCTAGAAGCGCTCGGCCTCTGCGTCCGGCCAGAATGTATTATACACTCCTGGAAATGGAAAAAAGAACACATTGACACCGGTGTGTCAGACCCACCATACTTGCTCCGGACACTGCGAGAGGGCTGTACAAGCAATGATCACACGCACGGCACAGCGCACACACCAGGAACCGCGGTGTTGGCCGTCGAATGGCGCTAGCTGCGCAGCATTTGTGCACCGCCGCCGTCAGTGTCAGCCAGTTTGCCGTGGCATACGGAGCTCCATCGCAGTCTTTAACACTGGTAGCATGCCGCGACAGCGTGGACGTGAACCGTATGTGCAGTTGACGGACTTTGAGCGAGGGCGTATAGAGGGCATGCGGGAGGCCGGGTGGACGTACCGCCGAATTGCTCAACACGTGGGGCGTGAGGTCTCCACAGTACATCGATGTTGTCGCCAGTGGTCGGCGGAAGGTGCACGTGCCCGTCGACCTGGGACCGGACCGCAGCGACGCACGGATGCACGCCAAGACCGTAGGATCCTACGCAGTGCCGTAGGGGACCGCACCGCCACTTCCCAGCAAATTAGGGACACTGTTGCTCCTGGGGTATCGGCGAGGACCATTCGCAACCGTCTCCATGAAGCTGGGCTACGGTCCCGCACACCTTAGGCCGTCTTCCGCTCACGCCCCAACATCGTGCAGCCCGCCTCCAGTGGTGTCGCGACAGGCGTGAATGGAGGGACGAATGGAGACGTGTCGTCTTCAGCGATGAGAGTCGCTTCTGCCTTGGTGCCAATGATGGTCGTATGCGTGTTTGGCGCCGTGCAGGTGAGCGCCACAATCAGGACTGCATACGACCGAGGCACACAGGGCCAACACCCGGCATCATGGTGTGGGGAGCGATCTCCTACACTGGCCGTACACCACTGGTGATCGTCGAGGGGACACTGAATAGTGCACGGTACATCCAAACCGTCATCGAACCCATCGTTCTACCATTCCTAGACCGGCAAGGGAACTTGCTGTTCCAACAGGACAATGCACGTCCGCATGTATCCCGTGCCAACCAACGTGCTCTAGAAGGTGTAAGTCAACTACCCTGGCCAGCAAGATCTCCGGATCTGTCCCCCATTGAGCATGTTTGGGACTGGATGAAGCGTCGTCTCACGCGGTCTGCACGTCCAGCACGAACGCTGGTCCAACTGAGGCGCCAGGTGGAAATGGCATGGCAAGCCGTTCCACAGGACTACATCCAGCATCTCTACGACCGTCTCCATGGGAGAATAGCAGCCTGCATTGCTGCGAAAGGTGTATATACACTGTACTAGTGCTGACATTGTGCATGCTCTGTTGCCTGTGTCTATGTGCCTGTGGTTCTGTCAGTGTGATCATGTGATGTATCTGACCCCAGGAATGTGTCAATAAAGTTTCCCCTTCCTGGGACAATGAATTCACGGTGTTCTTATTTCAATTTCCAGGAGTGTATTTGGGCCCCAGACACTGTAATATTTCGGGTCAGACGGGAGCCTAGATTCTTGTCTTTACAGCAGCCTAATGGAGTCGCCGGCTCCAGAGTGGGTGGGCCACGCCTTTGTCCAGGACGGACGCGTGGCGCCGTGGACGCAACGCGGAGGGAGCGGCTCGGCCTATGGGCGCAGGTATACGGCGGCCTTCCGCCTTCTGGGAAAGCGCGCAGGTAGGCCGGCGGCAATGCAGATCTCGCCCCCGACCCGACATCCGGCGCGCGCTTTTTTGCGCGCCCTCTCCTGCGGGGCGGCGCGTTGTCTCCACCAGAGCTGAGCTACCTGTCGCGAAGCCCGGCAACACGGCGGCCGCCACAGAGGCACCAGCAGGGCGGCGTCGTCTCGCCCACCGAGCTGCGAGCAGGGCGCGTGCAGCGAGGCGGTGGACGCGGAGCCGCAACCAGCGTCGCCTCCCCCACATACCGCCGCTCCGCCTGTGCAGCTCGGCTACGTCACGTTTTCGTTTAAACATTCCCTCAATATACACTGGTGTGTTGCTTCATGGTGATGTTGTTGTTGTGGTCTTCAGTCCTGAGACTGGTTTGATGCAGCTCTCCATGCTACTCTATCCTGTGCAAGCTTCTTCATCTCCCAGTACCTACTGCAACCTACATCCTTCTGAATCTGTTTAGTGTATTCATCTCTTGGTCTCCCTCCTCGATTTTTACCCTCCACGCTGCCCTCCAATACTAAATTGGTGATCACTTGATGCCTCAGAACATCTCTTATCAACCGATCCCTTCTTCTAGTCAAGTTGTGCCACATTCTTCTATTCTCCCCAATCCTATTCGATACCTCCTCATTACTTATATGATCTACCCATCTAATCTTCAGCATTCTTCTGTAGCACCACATTTCGAAAGCTTCTATTTTCTTCTTGTCCAAACTATTTAACGTCCATGTTTCACTTCCATACATGGCTACACTCCATACGAACACTTTCAGAAATGACTTCCTGGCACTTAAATCTATACTCGATGTTAACAATGTTCTCTTCTTCAGAAACGCTTTCCTTGCCATTGCCAGACTACATTTTATATCCTCTCTACGTCGACCATTATCAATTATTTTGCTCCCCAAATAGCAAAACTCCTTGACTACTTTAAGCGTCTGATTTCCTAATCTAATTCCCGCAGCGTCGCGCGATTTAATTCGACTACATTCCATTATCCTCGTTTTGCTTTTTTGATGTTCATCTTATACCCTCCTTTCAAGACACTGTCCATTCCGTTCAACTGCTCTTCCAAGTCCTTTGCTGTCTCTGACAGAATTACAATGTCATCGGCGAACCTCCCCATGGATTTTAATACCTACTCCGAACTTTTATTTGATTTCCTTTACTGCTTGCTCAATATACAAACTGAATAGCATCGGGGAGAGGCTACAACCCTGTCTCACTCCCTTCCCAACCACTGTTCCCTTTCATGTCCCTCGACTCTTATAACTGCCATCTGGTTTCTGTACAAATTGTAAATAGCCTTTCGCTCCCTGTATTTTACCCCTGCCACCTTCAGAATTTGAAAGAGAGTATTCCAGTCAACATTGACAAAAGCTTTCTCTAAGTTTACAAATGCTAGAAACGTAGGTTTGCCTTTCCTTAATCTAGCTTCTAAGTCGTAGGGTCAGTATTGCCTCACGTGTTCCAACATTTCTACGGAATCCAATCTGATCTTCCCCGAGGTCGGCTTCTACCAGTTTTTCCATTTGTCTGTAAAGAATTCGCGTTAGTATTTTGTTCATGGTGATATGAAATGGAATAATCACATAGGCTCAGTCGTAGGAAAAGCAGATAGCACACTTCGGATAATTGGTAGGAAATGCTAAAATGCGATCATTCTACGAAAGCTATTGCTTACAAAACTCTACTACGACACATCTTAGAATATTACTCAAGAGTGGAACATCCATATCGTTTGCGACTAACAGGAGGTACTGAACGTATACAAAGAAGGAGTTGACGAATGGTAGGGCGTGATGAACCTGCAATGCCAACTACCTGGTGATATCCCACTTACAAAATGTCAGTGCTCTAAGAATGTTCTACAATCCCCTATGTATCACTCCAATAGGGAGTGCAAAGACAAGGTTAGACTGATCATAGCTAGCCGGCCGAAGTGGCCGTGCGGTTAAAGGCGCTGCAGTCTGGAACCGCAAGACCGCTACGGTCGCAGGTTCGAATCCTGCCTCGGGCATGGATGTTTGTGATGTCCTTAGGTTAGTTAGGTTTAACTAGTTCTAAGTTCTAGGGGACTGATGACCTCAGCAGTTGAGTCCCATAGTGCTCAGAGCCATTTTTTTTTATCATAGCTCCCACAGAGGCGTTTAAGTCGTAATTTTTCCCATACTCCATATCAGGATGGAACGATAAGGAGTCCTGTAAGTGCTTCAGTGCTCTGACGTGCACTTCACACTGACTTCCAGAGTACAGGTTCTAACAATACCACCACTTGCAAATTAGGTTAGAAGTCAGATTAATAATGTTGCTCACGCAGCATATGTTCGCTTTATCGGGCAACAACAAAGTTATTGACTGTGGATGGTATCGTCAGAATGGAAGTAATGAAGTCACTGTAAAAAAGTCATTAATTTTGGCACTTATCTTGAATGGATTCCCACGTAGATTTCGTCGAAGTTGTTATGGCTGATCCTGTTGATTCTAGGGTGATTCCACTTTGACTGCTAGAAGGTCCAGATCTGTATTTTAGCAATATTTGAAGACCTAACAAATTCGTTTTTCAGGAAATTGTTAATGATCAAACAATCCCAGATCAGAACAATGGTATGGTAGGAATAATTTTTGACTTGGTGTTCACGATCCACATATTTATAAAACTTCTTGTAAATTCACATACACTTCTTCTTAATTGTCACATCATCAAGAAAACAGTTTTGTATCGACCTTCATATATTTAATTTCCACTTTAATAAAACACAAAACTTGACTGTTCTTTTACAAAGCGAAATAACAGCTTAACTTCTGCAAAGTGAAACAAAGACTGCTCTGTGCGCATTCGCGCCAAGACGGTTACAAGTAAGTCAAAGATTATGACAGACTCACAGAAATGAATACACACAAGAAACATATCACTGTAATATATCGATACATCGGAGTACTTATACATTAATAAAACCAAATGTGAATATTGTCACTAAAATATGTCTGTTACTTCGCAGAAAAGTAGTACGATATTATTGGTATCGAGAACTGGGGTTGGAGTGCCGTAATGGTCAGGTAAATAAAGAACCATTACAACGTGTAGCTTTCGAACATAACTAGTTGAGAAACCCCGCATTGCCCGGGTATTTATTTATTCCAATCTTCTATTAGTCCCTCTCTTCCTCTCTTCTCTCTCTGTTCATCTACTCTTTCCCCGTCTCCCTGTTGTCTCCTCCCCTTTTCTTTCTGTGTCCACCTCTTCCCTTTCTGTCCATTTTCTCCTCCGCCTCTAGTTGGCACACTAAATAGAAGGGTATCGTGGTCCATATACATGACACTGATCAGACCTCTGATGACGTATGCAGCCCCCGTCTGGGGATACGCAGTTCTTACACGCCTGCGCCACCTTTTGCTCTTTATGGTCTTTATATTGCCAGCTTACTTGGCCCTTATTAATGGAACATCTCTTCCTTTGATGGCTTTTTCATTTCCTGTAGTGCTTCGGTTGTCATCTTCAATTTTGCGCGGCAATGTTTGGTACAAAATGATTTATCCGGTGTATTCTCTTCTGTTGAAACTTCCGGGCTGAGAGACCGTGGTCGATGTAGAAAATTTCCATCTAACGTTTCGTCTCCATCTGCGGGAGACATCTTCTGAGGTCGTCGGGCTACTGCCGACCTCAGAAGATGTCTCCCGCAGATGGAGACGAAACGTTAGGTGGAAATTTTATACATCAACCACGGCCTCTCAGCCCGGAAGTTTCAACTGAAGACAACACCGCCCGTGAAAGCCTACATTGACCAGTGTATTCTGCGCGAAGTTCAAAACACTTCGGTCGATGGGTTTCGTTGATTTCATACTGTGTATACCATTATATCCTCCACTATCCGCCGTGCTAGATCATAGAGAATCAGTGGATGAGGAACCAAGAAACTGGAAAGCTTCTGTATTAGAAGAACGGTTTTCCAAGACTGGTAAGAGGAACAACATAACTGAACCTGTGTTTTTCGTCATGAGATATATAGGAGTATTCTCAAAACAACATGCACGCAACATGAATATTCTTTGATCATTAAGAAGATAAAGCCAACGGCTTTGCCGGAGTGGTAGCACCGGTTCCCGTCAAATGATCGAAGTTAGCCCTGTCAGGCTTGGCTAGCACTTGGGTGGGTCACCGTCCGGTCTGCCGAGAGCTGTTCGCAAGCTGGTAGCACCTAGCTCTTTTGAGGCCAATTGAGGAGCTACTTGATTAAGGACAACGGCCTGGAGAGCAATATGCTGACGACATCCAAAGCGAACTTCCTGGCAGATTAAAACTTTGTGCTGGACCGAGACTCGAACTTGGGACCTTTGCCTTTCGAGGGCAAGTGCTCTACCAATTGAGCTACCCAAGCACGACTCATGACCCCTCCTTACAGCTTCAATTCTTCCAGTACCTCGTCTCCTACTTTCCTAACTTCACAGAAGCTCTTCTGGGAACCTTGCAGAACTAGTACTCCTGGAAGAAAGGATACTGTGAAGACATGGCTTAGCCACAGCCTGGGGCGTGTTTCCAGAATGAGATTTTCAGTAATTAACGATGAGTGCGCTGATGTGAAACTTCCTGGCAGATTAAGCTGTGAAGAAGGGTCGTGAGTCGTGCCTAGGTAGCTCAGTTGGTAGAGCACTTACCCGCGAAAGGCAAAGGTGCCGAGTTCGAGTCTCGGTCCGACACACAGTTTTAATCTTCCAGGAAATTTCATAGCAGCGCACACTCCGCAGGAGAGTTAAGTCTCATTCTGCACACATGTGAATCAGTGTAAAACCAGGTGCAGCTAAATACTGCGTATATTTGCGTACATAGCTGGATAATGTACATTACAGGAACAGGTTTGATATGGATACCACAAGTCAATGCAGCCAGCATCAGTACAGCAAGCAGCTGCACTTGGTCCACAGAATAACGTTTTTGTAACACTTCCATCTGATGATGAGCCTGCAGTGGCTCGACAACATATTTATGATAGAATAAATCGTATCAAAAACCTAAAAAAATAGCGACTGGTTGCATATTTATTACGAAATAAATCTCCAATTTAAATCACAATCGCAGTTCGTCACCCGCAATGGATATACTGAAATGACAAGATCTCGTCGGGCTACACTGTGTCAGGAACATTCTATGCGCTTTCAGAGCAACCGTCCTCAGTATAAATACCCTGGAGATGTAGACACAGTCCGAATAAAAGTTTCAAAGAAGCGTGACATGGGTGCAGAGCGTGAGCGTCTCCTCCCGACTTAAAGAAACTGTGGTTTGGAGGGCTCCTTCTGCGGATTCAAAGGAAACGTATTTGCAGCGGGACTGGAAAGCACCCCTGCCGCAGCATTAGGCGGGAACCCCGTGAAATTGCATTCCATTCCAGTCCAGCGGTCCTCCACCCCAAACAGATGGAGCGGTCGCAGGGTGCGTGGTACATTCTAGGGAAATGTTTCCTCAACAATCGTGTCAGGCGGATCTCCCACACGCCCGCGGTCTTGCTCGCGAGGGAAGTGGGCCACAACCTCGCGGTGAACGGCAAGGTAGCTTATGCCGTGTTTTAAGTCGCTCTAGTAATCGAGAGGACGGGATTCATAGTCTTGGTTTTCTTTGGTTTCTGAGTAGTGGAGAGGCACTATCCATTTCTGTCTCAGTGCCATTACCGCATTTGAACGGCTGTCGAGTGTCTGGCGCGCCAACGTCTCGCCAGCCGGTAGTGATGTGCGAGTAGGTTCTACAGTGAGGTGATAAGTCATGGGTTAGCTATATGCACATACATAAACGGCGGTATTATCGCGTACACAAGGTATAAAAGGGCAATGCATTGATGGAGCTGTTATTTTCACTCAGATGACTCATGCGAAAAGATGTCCGACGTGATTAACGCGGGGAAATCGTTAGGCGATTCAATATTCCGAGATCGATAGTGTAAAGAGCGTGCCGAAAATACCAAACTTCAGGCATTACCTCTCACCATGGACAACGCAGTCGCCGACTGCCTTCACCTAACGACCGAGAACACCGTCGTTTGCGTAGAATTGTCAGTGCTAAGAGACAAACAGCACTGCGTGAAATAACCGCAGAAATCAACGTGAGCCGTACGACGAACGTACCCGTTAGGAGAGTGCGGCGAGATCCTATGGCTTTCATGGGCTACGGCAGTAGACGACTGACGCGAGTGCGTTTCCTAACAGCACGACATCGTCTGTAGCACCTCTCCTGGGCTCGTGACCATATCAGTTTGACTCTGTACTACTGGAAAATCGTGGCCTGGTCAGATGAATGCCGATTTCAGTTTTAAGAGCTGACGGTATGTTTAGAGTGTGGCGCAGATCCCACGAAGCCATGGACCCAAGTTGTCAACAAGGGATTGTGCAAACTGGTGGTGCCTCGATAGTGGTGTGGGCTGTGTTTACATGGAATGGACTCGGCCTTCTGGTCCAACTGAAGCGAGCATTGACTGGAAATGGTTGTGTTCGGCTACTTGGAGACCACCTGCAGCCATTCATGGACTTCATGTTTCCAAACAACGATGGACTTTTTACGGATGACATTGCACCATGTCACCGGGCCACAATTGCTCGCGACTGGTTTGAAGAACAACCGGAAAATTCGAGATGAATCCCATCCAACATTTATGGGTTTTATTCGAGAGGTCAATTCGTGCACAAAATCCTGCACCTGCAACACTTTCGCAGTTGTGGACGGTTATAGGGGCAGCATGGCTCAATATGCAGGGGACATCCGACGACTTGTTGACTCCATACCTCGTCGCGTTGGTGCGGCTATGCTATGTTCAAATAATGTGAACGACTGACTTCTTGCTTAGACACACTCGGTGTTACAGCGCAAGCTGGTTTATTTGTGAACTGATGAATTTCTGTCCAATCTTTATTTATGGGCTTGCGTCCGAGTAAGCTAACAACTCTACAAGTTATGTTATGGCTGCTATCAGTGTAAATCTATTCAAGTTTTCCTGAAGAACCATTTGCGTTTATTTAGTCTGGCGTTCACTTGCTTAAGCCGATGAGGCGTTACTTAATTACCTTGGTATGATTCTGTTGGCCACTTCAAATATTGTCCGAATTGGTTGTAGTTTTCAAAGCTGCGAATCATGAAATTAGCTCTCGAAGAGCTGCCAGACTTAGTTCAACTTAATAGAACTGTTGAGTACTACTCTTGGCTTTATGAATTTTTGATGTGTTGCAGACAGGTTTGCTATATTGTACCATAGATTAAAAGTGGTTATGCGGAGGCCATTGCTTTTCAAAGTTGCTAACTGTAACAGGTTGTTTATGCCGCATTCAAAGCTGGCCTTCTTATTTTGAAACCTGACTTGCCCAAGAGACTGGAGCTTTAATACCGGTCACTTGCAACCCTTGTAATGAATTATGCCGTATTGAATGAGATTATTTTACCATTTGTTCTGTTAAATCAGTAACGTTCATTTCTTGTTTTCTAAAATTTTGGTATCCCTGAACTTAAATATTAAGAAATTAACATCCAAGTTTCATTGGTCTCTTAACTGTTCTTTGTAGAGAAGCTGTCAAAAGGTCCTAAACTGGCTTCTATATTATTGTTTACTTGCGGTAAATAACTAGACATCGAAAGTATAAATTGTGTTCAGCACCTCACCATTCCAGACCTTGATCCCTACTGTTTCAGATCCGTAATCGATGTTCAATTTAGAAGACATTGGCGAACGCATTACACAGTCTTATAGAATCCTATTTGGTGGTGATAGCTAAGCCACCGATTAGAGTACTTCACACGACGCACGCATTATCTCTCCGTTTCCAGGATTCGGGGGCGCGCCAGTTTCGAGTCGAATTCGCCCGGCGGATCAACGACGAAGGGCGGTGTGCCGGCCAGCCTCGATGAGGTTTTTAGGCGGTATCCGCACATCCGACTGCGTGAATGCCGGGCTGGTACCCAAGTCCCGCCTCAGTTCCATAGTTTGCAAACGTTCCGAGACCGTTTTCAGACTCTTTGATAACACTAGACACAGATATGTGGGGTGCATAAATTACGTCCCGCGGTGGGAGGGAGGTGGAGCGAGTGGGGGGGGGGGGGTGGCTCTGTTGTGAGTGAGGGGCGTTAATGGAGACACGAAGGACATCATACCACCCTCTACCACTAACACTGGAAGATCCAGAATAACATGCCGACCTCGTGAAGATACAGGATAAGGCCAGGAAGGAGACACGATGATAATTACTTTGTATCTTGTGAAAAATTCCTTTATCACACTTCTCGTTCACTCAGGGGTGTCTTAAAATACGTTGCGGCATTGGTTTCCTGTAAAAGTCACAGGGCACCGATGAAGATATTGGAGGTGACAGTAGTCGTCGTGCTGGGTCTGTGTATGACACGTAAATCATATCAGCACACGTGTAAGCCTCTCAGTGAATGGCAGATAGTTGCGACAGCTTGCAAAACTTTTCCTCTCACTCCATTTCTCATCCATCGGCATCAAGGCAGCGGTATTATTGCAGCGTGTAGGGGAAAGCATCAAGCAGCCTGACAAGAGAACCGTAACATCCATCGAATCAAATCGTTTCTCCGCCACAGATTTTAGGAAGCATGGAATACCAGAGGACAAGATGTACCTACGTAGTACCAGTTTCTACGTGAATGTTTAAAGTGTTGTCACTGAGAAAACAAATAACGTATTATCTGGTGGACTTCATTCCTGGAACTTCTGGAGGAGTTCCCTGCTAGGAAAGGAAGATGAATCGTTAAGCAAACGTCAGTGGAAGACTCCGAAAAGAAAGCCAACTGAAATACGTTTACATGTGACCATGATAGATGGTGGTGGTGGTGGTGGTGGTGGTTAGTGTTTAACGTCCCGTCGACAACGAGGTCATTAGAGACAGAGCGCAAGCTCGGGTTAGGGAAGGATTGGGAAGGAAATCGGCCGTGCCCTTTCAAAGGAACCATCCCGGAATTTGCCTGAAACGATTTAGGGAAATCACGGAAAACCTAAATCAGGATGGCCGGAGACGGGATTGAACCGTCGTCCTCCCGAATGCGAATCCAGTGTGCTAACCACTTCGCCACCTCGCTCGGTGACCATGATAGAATGAAAAACTTTATGAAGATACAAATGGCAAGAAAAATAGCATATGGGTGCCCAAAAGCATCATACTGAAATAATCCTTTTTCATTAACACCAGAGCGAGGTCTGAGCTGTCACGCAATCTTAAAATACTATCAGTAAAATTTTTCTGGGTTTGTGGCTCTGAGCACTATGGGACTTAACATCTGTGGTCATCAGTCCCCTAGAACTTACAACTAATTAAACCTAAGTAACCTAAGGACATCACACACATCCATGCCCGAGGCAGAATTCGAACCTGCGACCGTAGCGGTAACGCGGTTCCAGACTGAAGCGCCTAGAACCGCACGGCCATACCGGCCGGCTGGGTTTGTGACAGCATAATTATTTTCAGTCATAATGACTATGTTTGTGAACCGTGACTGTTTGGGATAATTATTTATTTCAAGTCTCTGCTACCAGTCATTTTTTATTTTATGCTTAATCTAACATAATGCAACGCGTTTCGAACCTGTTCTGTTCATCTTCCGGCGTTTATACATACATACATACATACATAGAGAAATGTTACTTAAAAAATAAACAGACTTAAACTAGATTAATCTAGAACACTCTCTTCATTGTTTTTTCCTGTAGCTGCTGGTGTGGCATTTGGGAAGGGGGAGGGATTCGATTTCTAGCCACACACTGCCCCCCTCCTTCCCCACAAATGCCACACCAGCAGTTACAGTAAAAAACAATGGACAGGCCGTCCGGAGTGGCCGAGCGGTTCTAGGCGCTACGGTCTGGAACCGCGAGACCGCTACGGTCGCAGATTCGAATCCTGCTTCGGGCATGGATGTGTGTGATGTTCTTAGGTTAGTTAGGTTTAAGTAGTTCTAAGTTCTAGTGGACTAATGACTTCAGAAGTTAAGTCCCATAGTGCTCAGAGCCATTTTTGGAACAATGGACAACGTGTTCTAGATTAATCTAGTTTAAGACTGTTTATTTTTAAGTAACATTTCTCTATGTATTTATGTATGTATGTATAAACGCCTGAAGATGAACAGAACGTGTTCGAAACGCGTTGTATAATATTAGATTAAGCATAAAATAAAACGTGACTGGTAGCAGAAACTTGAAATAAATAATTGTGATAGCATTCTCAATATGTAAAACTACCGACGTTTCGGTCACTGTTGCAAGTGACCTTCTGCAGGGTGTTTTGTTTACTGCTGAATGAGAAAACTTTGTTTCTTACATACCCGCAGACTTGGCTGTTGTATAATTCTGATAGGCTGAAGGGGAAGGAGACGTTCTTTATTGGTGTTTTTATTATTTCTTTTCATTGGTGGAAACCCGATGTTTTGATTGGTGTTTGCTTTACTGTTTGTGATTAGTGGAAAACCAGGCGGCAGTGGTAACGTGGCGTTCTTTTCCTGCTTTCTCGCGTTTGCTGAGGCGCGCCAGTACCCTGTGTAGCTGTGACCGCTGCTGTCCCTCGCGCGCCTGTATGTGTCGCTTCACGTGAGCTGTCGTCCCGTAAGGCTGTTATTGCTGGCAACCAAGATGTCGGAAGTCGGAACCCGTTTTCTCTGTCCATGTTGGCGGGTCGCTTGGCTATTTCTGTTGCCTCTCTAAACTTCGTCCTGAAAGTAAGACGCCGTTTCACCAGGGCGCGAACTTCACCGAAATCGGTCTGTTTGCCGCACTCATCCTGGTGTTCTGCCACTTCTGATTTGGTGTGTTCTCTTAGTCGGATATATCTTTCTTATTCAGATATCCGTGTGCTGATGGGTCGCCCCGTCTCGCCTACATACACTAATCCACATTCGCACATCATTTCGTAAACTCCAGCAGAATGTAGTTTGTCACCTGCATCTTTCGTTGTGTGAAAAACGTCTTTTATTCCTTTGCTGTTTCGGAATATTGGCTTGATGCCTGTTCGGTGGAGAATTTTTCCCACCCGTTCAGTGACACCTTGAAGATATGGTAACAGAGCGATGTTTTGTGATTCCTTCTGCTCTCCTTTATTGCCTTCATTCTTTGTCGCCATCGTTTTATTTATTACTTACTTTCCGTAACAAAATGGTTCAAATGGCTCTGAGCACTATGGAAATCAACTGCTGAGGTCATTAGTCCCTTAGAACGTAGAACTAGTTAAACCTAACTAACCTAAGGACATCACAAACATCCATGCCCGAGGCAGGATTCGAACCTGTGACCGTAGCTGTCTTGCGGTTCCAGACTGCAACGCCTTTAACCGCACAGCCACTTCGGCCGGCCTTACTTTCCGTAACCATTGGCACCAAAAATTCCCTACAGGTGATCCTGTGACTCTCTTGGTTAGAGTGTGCAGGGCGGATTTCTTCTGCGTAGGGTGATGACGAGAGGTGATGGTCGTGTCTTAAGATTCTCTTTCGAAGGAGTTGTTTGTGTGAACTGGAAAGGAACCAAGGAAATTCTAAGTTAAATTTGGACTTCAGTGGATCACGGAACATCTCTCTGATATGAGCGTAATCATTGAACACGTGTGCCACATTTGGGTTACATTGCTCACGTGACAATAGAACAAAGGCGTTCAAAAATTAGTACTTCATCGTTATCATTCTTCATTGTGTTGGTTTTGAAATCAATAATAGGAGGAAGATTTCAAAATGTTAAATGATGAAGTGCTTATTTACATTAACGTACGTCTGTACTCTGTGAGCTATCTTATGGTGCGTGGCGGAGTGTTCTGATATCATTACTAAACGCTAATGTTCATGTACAGCTACAGCTGGAAAGTCGGGCCCATACTGAGAGAATATTGAAATGCGAAAGTCACGATCTTCATATCTGTATCTCATAACTGGAGCTATAACAGCCTTTGCGTCACTTGGTGCTGCACACAAACGTTTTGTGTAAAGAACTGCCAAATTTTTGAAACAATTTATTGTTCTGTTTGAAACGCCGTGTAAAGCACATTTCAAAATTGCGAATGTTATAATGAATGTTATGAGGCGCTTATGTCCCAGAGTCGACAACAGAACGTGTGCATTTCGTCTACATTAACTTTTTGGTGTTTCCTCTCAGGAAATCATATTGACAAAAGAGGACCGAAGCATTTTTCACTAAAACACGCGGTCGTATATATAAATTATTCACTTTTTATGGATTCAGTTTCACGCACGTTAACATATTTTAATATACGCAAGTCTTCAACACAGAGCATAAAATTGTGCTAACTACATAAAAATTCCCTTTCTGTGCAAGAGCAGACTACATACTGTCATTGTTACCGACAGTAAAACCAAACAAGTTCTGTCATCTGAAGATTTGCGTAACTACCCGAAATCTGTCTTGACAGTGAAATTAAGCTTTTTTTAAAAAATTATTTGTCGCGTTTTGCGACCTCTCTCCGCATAACTGAGTAACATCCACAACAAAATCCGCTATCCATAAAATCACATCTAACCTATAATCTGCAAGCCTTCGGCAACAGACCAGTCTACATGCAATGCTCTATGACATATAAATACGAAGGTGACACTATAAAATCAAAGTCATTTACTCTCTCAAGAAACTGGCGTTGAATCCCAGGAAAAGGGACTCTACTTAGTTACTTAGGGAGTTAGTGGTTACATGTTCCACGTTCACGATAAACGTTACGATGTGGAACGTTTCAATAGAACAAATACAATATACACAGATACATCTAGAAAAGCTGAAAAATATTTATGTGCCTACAAGCTATCCATTTACCGGTTTGTTCCTGAAAAAAATGACTAATTACTTCTATTAAAAAATTTATGTATGTTACAGAAAGAGTTGATAAGGAGAAACGTCTTGAACCTACATTTAAAAATACTTCTGCTGTCAGACATTTTATTTCCGGGTAGATTACCAAAGAGTATTACAGCTGCATGTTGGAGCCCTTTCTGTGGCAAAGTTTTCATTAAAGGGAATTTAATAAACGAATAAATGTACTGCCAGTGTATGGTTAATACTCCCTGTTGGTTAAACAGATGAATGCGAGATGTACATGTGAACGCCACACATAGTTCTAATTCTTTTTTTTTTAATGAATAATTTTTATTGGAGGAGTGATCGCAGACTGTTACGTCGTAAGGCATCAGTTAATGCAAATATGCGAAAAAATGATAACTTACTCACTTCTATGTATCCCTAAAATTGGCAGTTACTCTTATGGCAAAAGTATCCATGTTAGAACGTCAATTTTATGGTTATTTCGTTTTAAGCTTTCATCTGTATGCACACCCAAGAAATTAAAACTTTCTACACTGTTTATTACATCTTTGTGGTATACCAGGATAATACAATGAGCTGTGTTTTTTTCTAAGTTTAGAGCTAGCCTATTTGTGGTAAACTAGCCAATAACTTCCACAAAAATACAAATCAATATTTTGTCTTTTGAGGACAATCTCGTGACATTGGTTTGCCGTAGCCTTCCACCGACCTCTTATGAAGTGTCGTGTGTGTACCTGTGTTGTCTAGATGATTGTGATGAATGCGTGTACAGTGTAGTATTGAGTTTGTACTCTTGTGGATGAAATGAAGGGAAGATGTGGCTTCTTTGAGTCGTCGATTGTGAAGGAGGCCATTAAGTTTAGCATCTTCACCCAGCGGATGGATCACCATTAATAGTATCGCATGCTCTCCTCGATTAGTCAGATTTATAATCTAAAGTACGACACTGGTGCAAAGACTGACAACCGGAAATTTTTATCAATCAGCCTACACACTGGTGAAGAAACTTCCTCCACCTCTTGGATTCAGACTTTCTTTTTCAGACCGAAGCGCCACTCGATAACCACGGATTAGTGATCTCGTCTACGTAGGTACGTAGGAACGTCTATTGGCTGAAAACAAATCATTATCACTAGATGTATGTTTCGCGCCAAACATAAGGAAACGCGTGTTGTACAGTGAGGGAACAAAAGTCATGGAATGGGGATATGAATGTATAAACGGTAGGATCGCGTAACAAGGTATAAAAGGGCAACGGAGCTGTCATTTGTAGTCAGGTGATTCATGTGAAAAGGTTTCCGACGTGATTATGACCACACGCCGGGAATTAACAGACTTTGAACGTTGAGTGGTAGCTGGAGTTAGGCGCATTGGACAGATCGTTTCGGAAGTCGTTAGGGAATTCCAAAATTTAGGCATTACCTCTCACCATGGACAACTAAGTGGCCGACGGCCTTCACTTAACGACCGAGAGCAGCGGTGTTTGCGTGGAGTTTTGAGTGCTAATAGACAACACTGTGCGAAATAATCGCAGATATCAATGTGGAACGCACGACGAACGTATTCGTTCGGACAGGGCGGCGAAGTCCGGCGTTAATAGGCTCTGGCAGCAGATGACCGACGCGAGCGTCTTTGCTAGCAGCACATCACCTGGAGAGTCTCTCCTTTGTTCTTGACCATATCGGTTGGACACTAGACGACTGGAAAACACTGGCGTTGTGAGATGATACCCGATTTCAGTTGTTAAGAGATTCTGGTAGGGTTCGAGCCCGGCGCAGACTCCACGAAGCTATGTATTCGTGTTATAACAGGGCATTGTGCAAGCTGGTTGTGCCTCTGTAATGGTGTGGTCTGTGTTTACGTGGAACGGATTGGGTCCTCCGGTCCCACCGAATAGATCTTTGACTGGAAATAGTTATTTCGGCTTCTTGAAGACAATTTTCAGCCAATTTTTATGGATGACAAGGCACCATGTCACCGTGTCACAACTGTTCGCGATTGGTTTGAAGAACATTCTGGACAATTCGAGGGAATGATTTGGCCACCCAAATCGCACGACATGAATCCCATCGAACATCTATGGGACATAATAGAGAGGTCAGTTCGAGCACAAAATCCTGCACCGGCATTTTCGCAACAATTGACCAATGTCGAGGCAGTATGGGTCAATATTTCTGCAGACGTTTTCAACGACTAATTGAATCCATGCCACGTCAAGAGCTGCATTATGACGAGCAAAAGAAGTTCCGACACCATATTAGGAGGTATCCCACGACTTTTGTTACCTCAGTGTAATGCTGTATGAGAGAAAGCAGCAGCCGGCCGGAATGGCCGTGCGGTTCTAGGGGCTACAGTCTGGAACCGCGCGACCGCTACGGTTGCAGGTTCGAATTCTGCCTCGGGCATGGATGTGTGTGATGTCCTTAGGTTAGATAGGTTTAAGTAGTTCTAAGTTCTAGGGGACTGATGACCTCAGAAGTTAAGTCCTATAGTGCTCAGAGCCATTTGAACCATTTGAACCAAGAGAAAGCAGGAACAAATCTTTTGCAGATAAATCGAAAAACCTACATGTTAATATTATCTCAATTTCTTCCGTTGATACTCTCCTTGATCCCTCAATGTTGGCCCTTCATTATTTTTACACTGTAGTGAAGTTTCTTCTGTAATGGCCTGAAGCACTGAGTACGAAACTTCTTTTTAAAGCGAATTTATGTTGGTTCTTCTCGGTGTTGTGATTTTTTTCTATCAGTGTAGTTAGCATTTTTGGCCCAATAACACCAAGGTCCTAGCTTTGATTCCCAGTGAGTACCTCAAACTTTTCAGTGATGGAAAGTTCTGGAAGGAGGTCCGCTTAGTCTTGTGAGGCCAACTAGATAGGTGGTTGAATATAAAAGCAGTGAAATTGACGCATATGAAGCTGAAGTGTTACGTCGAAAGGCTGGTACCAGTTTGCGTTAACACACGGTGTTTATTAACAGTCAAAAAATCAGCCGCTTCTCGTTTGGGTTAGAAACAGAGATACTTGGCATACTACGACTACGGATTCTATTGTTTGACGGATTGAAGACCAGTTCTAGAGGATTTAGGACGGTAGATGATACGGTGGTGGTAGGAAGAGAAGCATTTTCTTCTAAGATTTGTCAGTAGAAAAAAGGGGAGAAGTTTGATGCCCTTTAATTCAAGCCGAAGTTCGACTTAATTTTTTTATAGATGATAGTCCTGAGCATTCCTGCTAAAGTCATATAAACGAGAAAAGTCAAACCTTCCCTGCCACTGTTGTTTCAGAATATTCTTTGCACATGTCGCAGTGCAGCATTTATTCACAGTGTAGTGTGTATAGGTCCACTCTTCATCTAAATAAACCACTGGTCGCTTTCATTTTGTTGCTTCATTTTTCATAAAGAAATTCTAACTAACAATGGTCTTTTTGAAAGTATATTCTCTCGCCCGCACAAAATGAGCCTTTCATTCCGGCCCTTTAAAACTTAAAGCCCATACACGAAACATTTTAGCTTTTGCTTGTCAATATTTGCCTGCGCATTTCGTCATCTTCTCCGCAGGTGCTATCACGCCCTCTCATTTTCATTCCCAGTAAAATAAATTTCGTAGACAGCAAGTTGTCACGGATTCCTGCGAAGTTATTTTCAGCAACCACTTTTCACGCTTTCGTTGCGTGGTGACAATGCACGTCACACTGAACTGGAGCTTGACACCATCTAATTCCCACTGCTGCCAGATAACTAGTTCTCCTCAAGTAATGCCTAGCCACCTGTGCAGCACAAAGACGCTGGCCTGCCAATGGTAGTCGGAGAATTTCACCGAATAGCCGCATTTGTCCAGAACAAGAATGGGAAAACTCTCTTGTATAAGTGAAGACAACACTGGTCTTAGAGAGTGTTCAGCCAACCGAGGATACCAGAAGATCCTAAAGAACATTCGAAATGTTAATTTCGTTACAAGAAACTGAAGCAGAACATCAGGCGGTTTCACGTTCTAGGATATTACATTTTCAGTACCGCGACTGTCCGCATTACCGCACTGATATTACTCTTCCATACAGCGGTGTATGATCGGTTAGAAGCTCGGTAGGCGATGCGTACGATGCGTAGGCCTAGCTGCCGGCAGGAAGTAGGCGAGTGCGTGCGCGCTTCTGCGAAGCGGCCGCCAGTGCAGCTTCGAGAAGGCCGTGACGTCACAGCAGAGCACGCGCCAGCACGCAGGCTTCTGAGTGACGTCATGGACTGTCGCACAGTCACTGCGCCACAGGGTCCTTACCAATAAAAGGAAGTACCTACACCCGTACGTTTGAAACCGACGTAAACCTGAGTGATAGCCTCTTGCCAGTAGCGCTTTCATACAGAAATTTTAGTCCTTGAAAGTATTTGTCTGGGGTCCAGCCTTGTACTGAATCGAAACGTGGAAAATAAAGAATGCAGACAAGAAGAGAATAGTAGGTTTTGAAATGTGATGCTACTGAAGATTAGATGACTAGTACTGACAAGTAATGAAGAGATACTGAATCACATCGAGGGGAAAAGAAATTGATAGTACAATTTCGCTGAAAGAAGAGGCAAGTTGATAGGACCCTTCCTCAGTCATCAGGTTGGTAACGGAGGGAGATTATATATATGGCGGGGGAGGAGGAGGGTTGGAAGGGGGGGGGGGATTGTAGAAATGGTTCAAATGGCTCTGAGCACTATGAGACTCAACTTCTGAGGTCATCAGTCCGCTAGAACTTAGAACTACTTAAACCTAACTAACCTAAGGACATCACATATATCCATGCCCGAAGCAGGATTCGAACTTGCGACCGTAGCGGTCTCGCGGTTCCAGACTGAAGCGCCTAGAATCGCACGGCCACTCCGGCCGGCGTGATTGTAGAATAAGCAGTTTCAAATACACATAGTAACCGTAGTTATGCAGAGACAAACAGGTTTGCACAGGATAAAATAGCGTTGAAGCTTTCACCAGACCAGTCTTTAGACTAGAAGACCACAGCAACAACAGTCATGAATTTTGCCATTAACTCGCTTGAATGAACGTTATAGAGCAGAACGGAGAGCTGGATCAAACCACTCTTCGGACTGAAGACTAGAGAAACGGCAGTCATGAAAACTATTAGTAACTCTTTGAACTGCAATTTCTGTGAAGAGAAACAGATATGATTCGACGTCATCCGCATCTTTTAGCAACACAAGAGGTACTGACGAGATGCTGAATAGCCCAATGCATCCGGCTTAGATTTTTGAAAGACCTGCATATATTCTAAGGCACAGACGGGATCTCTATGCTTATGATATTAATACAAAAATCGAATTCTTCAATATACAACGGAAAGTATCTTTTCCGCCAGTCCAGCATATCAAACACAGAGGAAACTGTTGCAAAAGAGATATATTAATCCCTCATCGACATCTACCTTCAAACCCTTCAACAAATTTTTTTTCCCATTCTTCACTGATGTGTGTACCTCACTTAATACCGTATCGCTTTTTTACTATTATCGTTAATTCCTCATTTAGGGGAACGTTAAAACACTTTCACTTTTCATGGCACTTTTTTGTCTCTTTCTTTTCTCTTCCCAAAAATCTCTCATATATTCACTGTGTTTCTTCTTCTTCTCTTCTGTCCACTTCTTTCCTGGGTTCTTCGCTTTTGGTGTTTCCTCGAATTTCTGTTTCCTGATTTTTTCTCCGTATTTTGCTCTGTTTGTTATTTCTTCTGTGGAGATATTTAGTTTCTTGAGGTCTTTCATGGTTTCCTTTGCCCAGTTAGTTTTCATAGTATTAATCGTCACTATGTTAAAAATCTTCACCAGCCAATTTTCGTTCATTCTATAAATGTGAACATAGAATTTAGCCATTCTTTTTCTGATGTCTGTATTTGTCTCTGTCTGATTGTACAGTTCTTTTGTCGGTCTTTTTATCCAGTTCTCCTGTCTCTGAACTGACCATAGATCTTTCTCAGAATTTTCCTCTCTTGCTTTTCCATTTCCTTGATTTTCGTTCTTCCCCTGATTACTGTTGTTCTGAGGCATACAAGGCTTTTGGTAAGACTACTGTCTTAATTTGGCATTAACGGAAATACTTCTTTTGTTGTAATGGTTCCATGTTAAGTCAGTAAGCTTTTTGTAGATTTGCAACTCTTTCTTCGTCGCTTTTTTTGTATTACCTACTTATAAGGAATAACTTGCTCACCACGTTCACTACAAATTCAGTAATCGGATACTATCGGGTTCTTTACAAGCTTTACTGAATTTCCATGCAGTGATACCATAAGGATTGTGTCCATAGACAACAGCGTCGACTGCGAACAATCTTATAGTGTTGCCGATCCTGCCTGGCAAATCGTTTATGTATGTTAAGAACATTAGACGATCTATTACGCTTCGGTATCAAAGCTACTTTCTTTCTGTTCAACATTCGTCGTCCAGTATTGTTCTCTGCTTTATAAATAAAACAGCCTGGCGACATTCTATGTTTTGGTTTTTCTTAAGTGTTACTAAGCGAAAGTTCCATAGCAGGTTTCTCCAACGTTCACTTACGACTTTATGCCATGATTTGGTGAAGAAGTCGCACCTTAGGTATGTTACGGTCTTATATATATGTAAACGCGTAAGAGCGCAAGTAGAAAATAAATTACGGCCTTTTAAAAATACCTCCATACTGGGAGAATGTGTTTCACTGGTTGTCCTCGGCGAAATTCCTCTAGGTTGTTTGCTTTTAATTGCGCATAGATCCTTAACCAACCTAAGTATTAGAAATAGATATGACACATCGGATAAACATATTTTCTGCCAGACATAATATGCAAGGGTTTTAAAGCGCTATATTTTGTTTTTACTGATGCTGTTTCGGTTTTACAATTACGTACAGTCTGTTAAGTAAGAGTGTGGTCGACATTACACACAGATGGTAAAAGATATCACCTTAGTTCTTCCACAATTCAACAGAGGGAAGCTTTATCCTTCTTGAAATGTCCGTAAAGCGATAGTTTATTTTGAATTCTTGACTGAGATACGCAAGAAGCGACATGAGTGCAGATTACGCGTTGCATTTATCAAAAACAATTCATGCCGACTGCCAAAGGTTGGTTCATGGACAAAAACGGGTATTGGATACTGCAGGAGGACAATGATCCAAAGCACCGCCAATAGGCTTTACAGCGACTCCGAAAAGGAGGACAATGATCCAAAGCACCGCCAGCAGGCTTTGCAGCGACTGCGACAAAGAGAAGGGCGTGCAGGTACTGGAACGGACCTCGCAGTCGCATGACGCTAACCCTATAAAATGTATGGCCTTACATAAGAAAGAAGTTGCTAGGAAAAAGATCTCCACTATGACATAGCAGTCAATTGAAGTTGTTTTTTTAGGTGAATACGCATGAAAACTTGCTTTCAATCATGCCTCGAAGATGCGAAGCAATTATGGACGCTGCGGGTGAGTGGAGGTATTATTAACTGTAACTGTATTTTTGTTTTATCCGTACATACGATGCACGTGTGTGTTTTAGTTTGTTGTCAAATACATTTCTCTACTGTTTAACCAGACTACGATCTTACTTAACAGATTGTATTAACATCCCTTAGATACAGCTGATTCTCCTGGTCTTGTTAATTTTGGAACCCTTGGTAATGGAGATTTCGATTTGAAATACGTATTGGACACAAAAACGGAAAGAAAGACTGTAGACGTGTTTCCATCTGTAAAATACATCTATATCTTTTGACCTCTGTGAGCAACGTGAAACCATTATACCTAGTTTTGATAGTCAAATATTCTTCGAGGCATTCATATATCTACAAGAAACACCATGTGACAATAATGATAATAATTTCGTCTTTTTCAATAGCTTGGTGAAAGAATTTCAATTCGACGAATTGCGGGTCCTTAATTTATGCTCCAGTTATCCAACCGCGGAAGGGGACCAACAGGGAATCGAAGCCATACCCGGGTTCGATTCCCGGCGGGGTCAGGGATTTTCTCTGCCTCGTGATGACTGGGTGTTGTGTGATGGCCTTAGGTTAGTTAGGTTTAAGTCGTTCTAAGTTCTAGGGGACTGATGACCATAGATGTTAAGTCCCATAGTGCTCAGAGCCATTTGAACCATTTTCGAAACCACATGTCGTTTCTCGCAAATCTTCACACCATTGGCAGATGCATGCTAGGTGGAAATGTTGACTGAAAATTCCCTGGTTTGACAGGGATTCGATCCGGTACAACCGACAGCATTTAGGAAATGTAGGAGTACGAAAGCTGCTTTTTCGACTGCATCTACTGCTTGCGTCGTCTGCAAAGAGAACTGATTCAGCTAGGGCAGTTTCGTAAGTGTTCTCATGTGTATGAATACTTGGACGTGACACGTGAAAATTACGCTCGCAGAAGACGGCCAACACAACTGTCGCGGAGAGCGAGAGTGTGTGTCTCCATCCGCAGTCCCTCTCACCGCCCCCACCCTCGCACATTCCTGGGGAGGCGCAGGGCCCGAGGGGAGATGTCACCCCACCCCCACTCGCTGCCTGCTCCGCCCGAAGTCTGCGTGTGACGGAGGAAAGGGCACGCACAATAGCCCGCAGTCGCGGCCTTGGTCTCGATTTTTTACTCAAAACCGATTTTTCCCTCCGCGAAAGCGCAGCTGCAGAATCTAGGTCACCGGAAGGGGGGCTGGTGACGGCCAGACACGTTTTCCCAGATCTCGGAAACGGGGCGCTACCCTATTCTCTCCCTTGGCGCGTTTCCGAGCGTCACAGCTACTCCACCCTCTCTTAACTCCCCGTCCGTCGTACTCTCATTGTTATTATGCGCCCTTTCTGTGACAAAATCACCCCCTTCCGCGGGGCGACCCCTAAATGTGCGCCAATACTGAAAATTCCCGCTTTTACAGGGGCGACTCCGTTATTACCCCTCCCCCTAGTATTAGGCACTCCGCGGGGGTCTGGCTCATTTACATGCATTCTGCTGTAGTCTAGGGAAATGGCTCCCCCTAGGGACGAGAATTAAGAGCCGGCGCGGTTTCCCAGCTCGGCGCCCGTCGGGTATCGGCTGCACAGAGTTCGGGGTTGGCGATTTACCTGCTAGCCGCGCAACTCCACACCGACGTGCGGGGTTGCCAAGAGTCTGACGTAGCGACCGCCCTCACCTGCAAGCCAGCAGCAGCGCATCTTGCGAAATCACTTCTGACGTGGCAGCAACGCCACTGCAACGCTCTCGCCTTTCTCTAGTGCTTTCCAAAAGGAAACTACTTGGCAGGTTCTTCCGTCTTTGTCGATATTACACGTAAACATCCTTTTTTTCTAGAATGAAATGGAGTGTGCGCAGTTTTAAACCCTCATACCAGATTAAAAAAAAAAAAAAACTGTGCTATAACGACCTCCTCCCCACAATAAATGTCCCATAATTACCCATATTAACAATACAGGACATGCTTTTGGCAATTAAATAACGAGACTGATGCAGTCACAGAGTAAGTACGCACGTGCTGATCATGATAGGACAAATAGTTGTGAAGCGTGAAGCCTTCTCAGACGAATGCATCATCTCTTGTCAGTAAACAATCCATTGCCCTCGTAACCTTCCTTTGCGTAACAGCTGTTATTCTGTTTTGCAGCAAAAGTCGTAAGTGTAATAAGAGAGCGACGAATTGTGAAGTTTCACACGAAACTTAGAAAAACTGCTACTGAAATCTTTTACTGAAAGAAGTATTTAACGAAGGCAGTTTATCATGTATGCGAGTTTTTGAGTGTTTCAAGCTCTTCCAAGATGACTGAGAAGACGTTAAAGATGACACACGCCCCGGACGCCCTTCAAAATAAAAAAAATAGAAAACATCGGAAAAATAGGTAATCTGATTCGATCTGACCCTTAGCTGAGTATTCGATCCATTGCTGAAAATGTACAACGAATGCTTAAGGAAAAGTTTACATAACAAATTTAACATAATAAAAGTGTGCGCGAAACTATTCCGAAAATTCTCACAATCGACCAGAAAGAAGCTTGTAGAAGTGTTTGTATAGACATTTTGAATAACATTGAAAATGATCCTAATTACTTGGAAAGAGTTAAGGGATTATGTAAGGAATTTGACTTATGGCACAGAATCTAAATGCTAATGCATGCATTCGAGGGCCCGTTTTCATCGAGAGTGAAAAATGTTCGAAATCGAGAATCAACGCATGATCGTTTCTTTTTTCGTTATTCGTGGAATTGTGTATCTTCACTGTGTTCCTGAGAGGTCAAACTACTGACAAACATTACTATCTTTAGGTTATAGTTCAATTCCGTGAAAAAAATAAAGTCCTTAATTACTGTGGAAGTAATCGTGGGTTCTGGATCAAGGCAACGCACCAGCATACACCGCGTTGTCCGTTAAGAGCTTTCTAGGGAAGTACAATATCCCAGTGGTTATACCACCCACCTTACTAGCCTCACCTACAAGTATGTGACTTATCTATTCCCCAAGGTCAAATCTGCAGTAAAAGGGATAAGATTGTAGTCCGTTGGTGCAATGAAAGGAAAAGCGGCACGCGTCATCAAGGAACTCACAGAGGAAGACTTCCAGTACTGTATCCATCAATGGAAAATTCGCATGGATCAATTTAGGGATAGAGGAGGGGATATGTTGAGGGTGACAATAAGTAAATATGTCTGTTTATGAAATAAAATGTTTTACAGCAATAGTTCTATTATTTTATAATCCAATAATCAAAGTAAACAAAGACTACAATTTTAACCCCTGTGAAGAACTTATTCGCAACAGGAAAATTGGGCAGAACATAGACAATGATAAAGCTGGGACGAAGTGAATGAACTGTCTTAGAAACTTCACAGGCATATTACATGATGCACAGTAACTTTTACTACCGTCCATTTTGGACTCAACTAAACCATGAAAACAACTGCCTAAACACCAAACCGATACGTTAACAAATAAATATGCTGAAGTAAAAGTATATACATTTTTTATGTTGTACGTTGTATTGTTTTGTGATAATGACATTCTTAAGCAAAAAGGTTGTAAAGATTTCAACACCTATATACGTGTTACCTCTTTCTTCGATTCGCAGTGGTAGCTCATAATGAATGCTCTTTCACTTAGAAGGCACTGTATTTCTTCATCTGTACAATTTATAAACAGTTTATGTTGTTGTTTCGTGTTTGTGGGATATCTTAAAATTAAAATAAACATTTGTGTCCTGTGTGAGGATTGTTTTCGCTGGAACAAATTGTAAGCATCTTTATTATTGCTTAGAATTTGTAATTAGTGCCATATTACGTTAGAACTGTTAATTATACCTTATTTGTAGTGGAATGAAACACAAAATGGACAGCTGAGTACATCCAAGAAACAAAAAATAATGTAACCCACCAAGTGGGTGTAGCCCCTCGAAAAGCGTCGTGGGATAAAATGAAAGTGAGCAACATAGCTAAATGCTTTCATTTATACTGTATATAGGGTGAATTTCCTAAAACTTGCACCGCAGATATTTCGGAAATGGAAAGTCCTATTGATGTGGCGTTTTCACAGAATGGGTTCGTATCCACGGGCTCGTACTGTTAGCCAATTAGCAGATTGTAATAATACTTAGAATGTCTGTTATTTACGCAGACATACACTTCTTTCAAATGAACAATGCCTACTGACATTAACAAACTTAAAGTGGGGTCAATTAGAATATTAGTGGTGAAACTTCCTGGCAGGTTAAAACTGTGTGCCGGACCGAGACTCGAACTCCGTACCTTTGCTTCTCCAGCGAAAGGCAAAGATCCTGAGTTCGAGTCTTGGTCCGCTACACAGTTTTAATCTGCCAGGAAGTTTCATATCAGGGCACACCCCGTTGCAGAGTGGATATATGTCATTCGGGAAATGTTAGTGGTGTTTGTTATAGAATTCTAGTAGCAGTCGTTTACCAGATATCGTAGACGTCAACCATGTCGGCGTTATTTATCAACCTTTTCAAGCAGTTACTTGAAAGTGGTAGTGTAACACCTAGATAACGTAATAGAAGGAAAAAAGTGACGTCAGCTGTTGCAGCTGATCCGCACGAGAGCTCCCGCACAATAGCACGAGGAAGTGCCATGAATCAGACCAGTCGCCCTACGCGTTCTCGATCAACACAGTCTCCATTCTCATCCCTGTCCCTCCATAAAGAGCTACTTGGAAACGATTATGAGAATCGTGTTAACTTCTGTATATGGGCATTAAGGAAGGGTAATCTAGATGTATAATGTATCTTGTTTAATGTTGAAGTTACATATACCAATTATGGCCAGGTAAAATGCTGAAACATGCACTACAGATCTGTTAACAATCACTGTTGGCTTCGTCAGGTGGAAAATCAGTATCCATGGTGTGTAAAGGTGTGGTGTGGGATAGTGAAAGATCAGCTCTTTGACCCGCTTTTCACAGAAAGAACACTGAAAGCGCGCGCTAAAAGACCATCTTCCATTAATGCTAGAATACGTTTCCTCTGCAGACTAGAATGACCCTGTGGTACCAATATGACGGTCGTTCGACCCACAGCGCACGAAGTACTACAGCATGCCTTCGTGAATTCTTTCCAAATCGTTTGATTTGTACCTTGGTTGGCCCATTCCCCCGATCTGAAGCCGTAGACTTTTTTCCGTGGGGAAAGCTGAATGGTGCTGTCTACAAGGACATACTAACTGTATCCGATGATACGCAACAGCGTATTAGTGCAGCCTGTTCGGACATCTCCGCTGAAATGCTAACACGTGTGCAACAGTTGCTTCATAGCAGACTGGAAGCATGTATTGCTGCCGCTGGTGCCATTTCGAACACAACCTGTGATGGTCAGTTGTCACCGGTCAGAACCCACATAACTAATTTATGCACTTGTGTTGTTGCTTAGTGTGTGCTACCACAGGTATTGTACCGAGCGAGGTGGCGCAGTGGTTAGCACACTGGACTCGCATTCGGGAGGACGACGGTTCAATTCCGCGTCCGGCCATCCTGATTTAGGTTTTCCGTGATTTCCCTAAATCGCTCCAGGCAAATGCCGGGCTGGTTCCTTTGAAAGGGCACGGCCGACTTCCTTCTCCATCCTTCCCTAATCCTATGAGACCGATAACCTCGCTGTTTGGTCTCTTCCCCCAACCAACCAACCAACCAACCAAACCGCAATACCGCTCATAAAATATGTACCTAATTAAGGTCGACATTCAGAAGCGTGTAGTTAGCACCATTTTCGATATTCAGAGAGAACTGCAGACATATTACTTTTAGAATCTCAACTTCGGTTTAACCTTCCTTTTATGTAGGCGACTTGCGACTACTTGGTTGGGTCGAATGCCGCATCTTTTGCAACATACCGCTTACAGTGGAAGCGTGGGGTAAGTCGGCAGAGGCAGACAATCGCCACCCCCGCCTGGCTCGTGGGTCGAGGCAGCTGCCTCGGGCTGCTCACCGCACACCTGTCTCATCAGCATAACACAGACCGCTGAGTCGTGCGGGCGCGTGCGACGAACGGACAGACGCCTACCGCCTAGGCTCCCCGCGACACATGTCGCTCAGACCGTCCACTTCGCTGCGGGGAAAGTCGTCCAAACGTAGAGCACCGGAGGAACGTTGATAGATAGTCGCTACGTCTGAGGTCACATAGCGCTTACAAATTAATAGATTTCTACAGGTTGCTACGTCCTGTACTTGAATGGATCTTCGCGAGGGTGGTGAGGCGTTCATAATTTCCCTAGAAGTCAGCCTGGCCCATACGCAAGGAAATGAAAATGTGTGTGAAATCTTACGAGACTCTACTGCATATGTAAGTGTATCGCGTGACGCTGGAACATGCTGTCGCGGTTTCACACGCTAGTCCCAACAGATCGACATATTACAGAAAGTATAAATGGCTGAAATACAGTTTTCGAAATGAAATTCACGTCGGGCGTATCTGGGCAACGTGCTAAGGACATGGAAGAGGGTGCGCGCTGAGGAGGGTTCTTTGGGATCTGTGCTGTCTTATGCTGGAGATTGCTGAGCAGAAGTTCTGCTGGTTGTGGGACGTTAATTTCGACTCCGTGAAAACTGTCCGAGAGTATGGGAGTCCCTGGCTAAATGACGCGAACAGTGGTTATTGTGAGCGAAAGAATGGATTCAGAAACTTTTCAAGCGAGTGAAGTATGTCGTATGGAAGTGAGAGCAGGAAAGCGAAAGCAGTCTGAACATCACTTGGAATGGTCGTATTCGAGGTGGAATGCCACTGTCTTGCTCCGACATCTGAATTCACTTTCTCAGAGACTTAGTGAAACTTGGCATTCTTCAGTTATATAAACCATTTCCAGGAAGGCAAGAAGCGATAATTGGCAGGAAGAAAAACTAGGAAAGACTGGATTACGAATTTCAGTTCCATATATTTGTAGTGTGAAGCCCATGTTTTTGTTAAAGCCTTCCTCCCTGCCTCATAGCACCGTCTTCCGATCATCATTTTTTCTTTCTCGTCTTGCTTTCTTTTGAAACTAAATTTCTACACTATGAAAATAAATTTTTTCTCTCTTTAAATAATAATAATCTAAACTTTTCAGGACAATCTGAAATTTCATGAAACTTCTGAAACAAAAAAACAATTTTAACTGGTGCAAACTAAACATTTTTCCTTACCCAGGGAAGTTCTACTAAAAACGCATCGACTGATGGTCCGTATTGACTGTCACCTTAGAGGTTCATATAATAATGCTGTGGTGAAGTGGAAATAAACAGGAGCAACACAGGGAAATGTCAAAGCAACATTTGCAAATTGAGTTCTATCTGTGTATAAACCACCAAAAAAAGTAATTAATGAATTCTTCAACACTTTCCAGTACATAACTTTTCTGGAGAAACAACTAAAACTTATACTGAATCAATAGCATCGTATCTCAGTATAAACGGAAGAAAAACAACAGCGTATAGCTCAATTTTTATGTTTCTCCGGATTACCACCGTAGCGTTTCTAGTATTTAGTGACATTAGCTGGAAACTTGCGTCTAATTACATGTTCCAGATATAATAATAATGATCCGGTTCCGATGAGACCTGTTAAATATGGGCCTAATAGTCAAAATACCCGAATATGCCAATGTATAACTGACTAGACTATCTATTTGTGGCCCTCAATATGCAAATGACTGTCTGTGAAATGAAACTGTTCCCTTTGGAATAGTTTAAAGCAGCATCTACATCAGTTTCAAAGAGCAGTTTTACTGTACTAATATCACGAAAGATTCTTCAAATTAATGAATATGGGGCATTGTCTACAGATCATCAAATTAATCATCACACTTCGATATTCTCACTCAAATATACTCATTAAATAAAACTCTTACCTTGGAAAAAACTTGAACATGTGTTCCTAAATTCCACGCCACAGACACTGCGTCTAGTAATCCCCTAGCTCTTTTCTTAATATTTGATCTTCAGCTTTAACAGTAAGTTCAGTCAAATAGTCTGGTCTATCATTACATCAGTCTCATACGTATATAAACCAATGGCTGGCGTCTTACGAAGTTAAAATCAAATGTTCATTAAATGGTGTTGACGTTAAGACGCTCCTTGTCCACAGACCCTTTGCTAAGATGCTGTCATCGCGCACTTTGCTTCAGCCGGGTACTTCTTCCCCCAAGCAAGTCGGATTACTGCGTGGCAACGAGATATTTTACCAAACAATTTACCAACAAAGTTAATACTAGGTTTACCACCATCTCCAACTTCATTCTGTCGCTCAGCATCGTTTCTACATATCATCGCCATAGCCTTATTACTTGCAGGAAATAAAAAAGTCCCATTGAAGGCGAATATAAGCCGATCGTCATACCGGCTTCGACTGTTGTTTACAGGACATCTTCAGAATCAATATCTCCCAATTACTGCGAATCACAGTTTGTCGGTAGGGGGAAGATTAAGTTGCAGCTGTTTTACTTTATTTTGTCGTGAACTGCAGTTAATAAAACAGACAGTAGTAAGTATCGGAAAATAGGTTGCACTTCTTGTATGGAGGAGCATTTCCCACAAAAGTAAGTAGCCTGTTTAAAAATATGGATATGTAGAGAAGTTTTCATACAAACAACAAACTTCAGTAGCTTTATAAGGAATAACAGTCCCCCATCAGATGCATACAAAGTCAGTTGCCAAAGTTCCCCTTCTACTATAGAGGACAAACTGAGAGGAGCTTCGAGATTCGGTTCTAAGATCATTTAGATGCCATATGTTTGTACAACATGTCAAACTCCACATTAGCAATGCATATAATGCTCAACAGACATGGAGTGAAAAGCATTCAAGACAACATCCAGATATTGCATCATGCTGAGACAGGAAGATTTACGAATTTATTCAGAGAGATAGAAATAATGCACAAAAAAGCCGCATCATCTCCTTAATGAACAGACTGAGACAGTCAATACAGCATCTCTACAAAACTTGATTCACTTACTTTCCAATTTGAAACATAAATAAACATTAGTCCCTTTTTGACCATACTCACATGCAGACGGTAACAAAATATGGAACACTACGCTAAAACATAACATCTCACGCAGTGACATATTAATACAACAGTTAAAGTAATTTATACGCTCGGCTAACCATCATACGTTAATAAAACGTCCACTGTCACCATATTTACTTATTTATTTATTTAATTATTTACATACACTCATTTCTCACTATTTACTTTGTAGTTCATATTTACCACAATATTATTTAAGTAAAATTTTCTAACAAATTGTTTTCTACATTTGTTTACAATATTTGTAATTAATGCTTGTTAATGTGAATTGCATGTAATGAAGCGTATTCGTTTTGTATGTTTTCTGCTGTCACATCAATAAACGTATTGTAACATCTATGGGAGAGAAATTCTTCGGCACTGTTATATTTGTGATATCCCTATCTTTGTATACTTTCCCAAGGGACAAAAACTTTGTGTGTGTGTGTGTGTGTGTGTGTGTGTGTGTGTGGTGCTTCACACCCTTTGATTATGTATATACATCAAATGAGTTCTTCATATACAATATAACATTGCAACATTATGACGAACATTGGGGCGTAAGTAAACTACAACAGTCCAACGTTAAAGATCTGTTTACATTGTATGCTGTAGTTGTTAGGGATAGTTACATTTAAAGAGTTCGTTATTAACATAGTTTCTTGCTGTAGGGCACTAACAACCGAAGGAACTTCCACCACAAGTGGGAACAGAGAACCGAAAACTAATGTAAACATCACAAAATACATATTTAGACGTGAGCAGCTGAAGATGAACCTGTCGGTTCGAAAACGGCAACGGCACTATTTGTGTACATAAATAGTATTATCAATAGTGACTGCTTTCTGTTTGCGAGAATCAGCGTGTGAAACTGTTTTATCTCAAACTTTGCAGTAATTAGTAGACACTAAATCTGAGGTAACTGTGAAAAAGTTCTTGATTGAATAAACATAGAAACTGGCCCATATGGTGTGTGTTTTTCTTCATTATATTAAAAGAAGTCATGTTGGTCTCAGACGGCAATGTCTTCAGTTACTACAATAAATACTTGCAAGTGAAATATTTATTTTGATGGGAGGAGTCATAGATACATGCTGTTTCAGGAAACCTGAAATAAAAGAGCGTGCCAGTTTTCAGAAGCAGGGAGCCAACAGGGAGGAGGCACAAGGCGTGTGCAGAGCACGAGGCTGCGAAGTACCTCTGCGAAGGGTGGGTCCACGCGCAGATGGGTGGCGTGGGTGTAGGCCAGTGTAGCAGCTGCGAGCTGCCCTCTTTCCGCACCCCGCCCCTCCACGTCACAGCTCCTGCCTTTGTTGTGCCCAAGGCCAGGCCAGCCTGCGCAGGTCTTTGCGCTCCGCCGCACTCCGTCCCGGTCGGGGGACGGGCCATCGCGATCTGACGAACCAACAACCCCTGTGGCCACATTAGTATGCGAAACTGGACCCCTACATATCGACCTCGCATCTCGTATAGTGGTTGCCGAGCGTATGGAAATGAAACTGACAGCACTACCGAGTACAGCTGTGCAAGAGCTTTGCGAAAATAACTAGCCGGAGCAATAAATGAGTAGCATAGTAGTTCGTACAGGATAGCTTCCAAATGCTTCACGACGACATTGTTACATAAAAAGTTGTCATTTGGCGTGTAACACCAATTTCGGATAAAATCCCACGTTGTCGTTGCGAAGGGCCAAGTCAGACTTTCATAAAACACGTCGCTCAAATTTATGATGTCGGAGTAGAATTTCGAGCAAAAAGTTTGAGGATTTGGCTCTAAGAATAACGATATACGAGGCGTGTTTTTAAGTAAGTACCGTTTTGAAATTAAAAAATTACGTGCTAAGATATCTCAATAATTTTATTTTTACACGAAAGCCTGTGCCTTAATCTACGCACTGACGCCATTACAGTCTGATTCTTCCTTGTTTACGTTGTGTACTGAGTGTTTAAGATGCCTCCGATAATCGTGAGTCCCGCAGACTGTGAAGTACGGGCTGTTATAAGATTTCTTACTGCTAGAGGCCTAAAAATGATCGATATTGATCGTGAGATCTGTGCAGTTTACGGATAAAACATTATAAGTGATGGAATGGTAAGAAAGTGGGTGAGAACATTTAAAGATGGCCACACAAATGTGCATGATGCACAACGGAGTGGGCGTCCTTTGGTCGTTAATGAAAGTTTGGTGGAGGAAGTGGACAATAAGGTGAGACAAAACAGACACTTTACGATTTCCCCCTTGCGGGATGGCTTTCCTAATGTTTCTCGTAGTGTTTTGTATGGCATTGTGACAGAGCAATTGAATTACCGGAAATTGTGCGCACGTTGGGTACCGAAAATGTTAACGGATGTGCACAAAACCAAACGTTTAGACAGTGCATTGACTTTTCTTGAGCGGTACCACAACGACGGTGACGATTTCTTAAGCCAAATTGTTACAGGCGATGAAACATGGGTGGCCTACGTCACACTAGAATCAAAGCAACAGTCCATGGAAGTTGAGCAAGGGCATCGTTTTGCTGCAAGACAATGCCCGTCCGCGTGTGGCGAACCAGACCAAAGATCTCATTATATATTTTCGATGGGAAATTCTAGATCATCCTCCGTACAGCCCCGATCTTGCGCCAAGTGACTACCATATGTTCCTGCAGTTGAAGAAACACCTGGGCGGTCAGCGTCTCCAAGACGATGACGAAGTGAAAACAGTGGTGATGCAGTGGTTAATAAGTCAGGCGGCAGACTTATATGAGAAGGGTATTCAAAAACTAATACAACGTCATGACAAGTGCCTCAATATTTACGGAAATTATGTGGAAAAGTAGATTAAGGTATAGGCTTTCATGTAAAAATAAAATTATTGAAATATCTTAGCACGTATTTTTTAATTTTCAAAACGGTACTTACCTAAAAAAAACACTCCTCGTAGTGTAGTTACATTAACACAAATAATTTTACTCTGTCCTGACTTTTCTGCTGCTAAATCTACCATGGGTCCAGTAGCGCTCGTGCAAGGCACCATGACAGCCAAGGAGAATCGTACACTGGTTGCAGACCATGTACATCCCTTCAGGTCGATCATGTTTCCCGACGACAGAGGTGTCAAAAAAAAAAAAAATGGTGCAAATGGCTCTGAGCACTATGGGACTCAACATCTGAGGTCATCAGTCCCCCAGAGCTTAGAACTACCTAACTAACCTAAGGACATCACACACATCCATACCCGAGGCAGGATTCGAACCTACGACAGTAGCAGTCACGCGGTTCCGGACTGAAGTGCCTAGAACCTCACGGCCAACGCGGCCGGCGACAGAGGTATCTTTCAACAAGATAATTTAGCATGCTACAAGGCCAGGAGTGTGATGTAGTTGTTCGAGGAACACAGTGGGAGTTCCAATTGATGCACTGGCCCTCCAGCTCGCCAGATCTGAACCGGATCGAACCTTTTTGGGATGTGATTGAACGTGGCGTCAGAGATCATCGCCCCCTCCCCGTTATTGACGGGAATTAGGTGACTTGTGTGTGTGCAGACGACAACTCTCTCCATCAATCTACCAAGGCCTCATTCCCTCCATGCCATGATGTGTCACCGCTGTTATCCTTAGCAGTATCGGCTTTTAGGCAGGTAGTCATAATGTTGTGGCTGATTACTGTCTGTGCTCAGTTTGGAGAAATCGCATGAGACAGACAAAGCTGCCACTTTTATGCCCGGAGGATGGCACCAAGTTGACTAGCTTGTGTCGTTATGACTTCCTGGTAATAAAGAATGCTATGATGGAGCTCTTTGTGTCCAGAGATTACGTTTGTAGCACTACCACTCACATCACATTCTAAAGTCTAAACTATATGGCGTAGTCCCGGATGACCTTTCTTTTACAAGCAGTCGCTTCCATGAGTTGTTAAGTGTGTGGCTGATGTGTTTGTTAATATTGGTGTAGGTATAATTTTAACGGTTTCCTTACACAGAGAACAAGAGACTACACGTGTGGTCCAGAACATAGTGTCATGTTTATTCACGGCACTGTACTTGGCCCCGGCTGATTTTCGAAATTGCTATACGTCGATGGGTTGTTTGTTTTTAGCACAGTGACTGGCAATAACCCTCGAAGCGTGCCCCATGTAACTGCTGCCACATTCGTATGTATTATAGGGTGTTCCAAAACATTAATCTCATTTCACAAGACTGCATCCCTTACAAAAATGAAGATAAAAGCTTTAGAGTAAATTTTATGACAACATACACACGGAAGTTAAAAGGGTATTTTGATACCAACCGCAAGTTGTCAGTTCATGAGGTTGCGAGTAGGAGTCTCCTTCGTTCACTCGTTCATGACCCAATGCGCATCGATTCAATATGGCTATAGCGCGCCAACTAAAGGCGTTTTGCATTCTCAGTCCTGCTGTGCAACTTGATTTTCGTGGCGAGTAGGGCGATGCACTCGCTAGTGGGTAAGGGGCATAAGGACCTCGCATCACACCATTGTCCTCTATGGTCTCCTGATCTCACAAAATGTACTTTTTTGCTATGGAGTGGGGATTATAGAAGAATCAGTGTACGAGTCACCCTTTCCACTAACTTCGCGTTGGAGCAGCAGTTGAATGCAGTACTGAATGCATGCAAAGTGTAGGACGGATTTGATGGTCCTCTGGAAGTTTGTCACGCGTCCAGTAAGGCGCACATTGAATGACCTTTGATCCTTAACGTAATTACATTGCCGGACAAACGAAGGTAAGCGCTCAGAAACGGAGGAGGAAACGGTCTGAACGTTCACGGATTGAGAGGGCATGTGATGTTATTTCAGCAGTCATAGTACCAATATGATGACTTAATTTCTTCATAAATGGGTCCACAACCTCGACGTTTTCTCAATATTGAAATCATCTAAAAAATCTCGTAGGCTGTCAAATTGTATTACACGTATTGACCATTATTGCACCATGTATATATGTGATATTACGGGCCAGTTTCGTCTTGTGGCGATTTTCAAATGAATTTGCGTCGCTGATGTGTGTTTCACATTTAAACCCTGTTTGGTGCTACGTGGGAACTGATGCTTGTGCCCTTGCCCCCCCCCCCCTCCCCCCAAACACAAGTCTAAAGTTTACATATATGCTCTTATGAGCAGTCTGTGATGTGCAGGACCATATATGTAGACTTTCGACGTGTGATCGAAATGTGTGTTACCATGTAGCACTTAACAGATTATCAATATGATACACACATTAGTGACGCAATAATTTCAAAACGGCCACATAACGAAACTGCTCAATAAAGCCATATAGAGAGCGGTTGTAAATTCCCGTTACAAACTTCTAGGAATGGTAGAGGGGAGTGAGTAGATAATATTTGGAACTGGAACCCGTGTCCGAAAAGCACCGTTTCCGTGCTGCAACCATTTGAAAATACGCTGATAATGCAACCAATTTTACAAGTAATTGATTAGGATTGAACCAGTAAATCACTTATTCTACAGTTCCACTCGTTAACAGACAAAGAAATTGCTCTTGTACTCGTTGATGGGTTCTCTTCAACGTGATGCAGTACGGCCTCTTCCAGTTAGGATGTGTGGCATCTCCTTGAAGCCTGCTGATGGTGAAGTCGTAGCGTAATTGTGACGAAAAGGGTGCACGATGGAGTCGTACGTTGTGGAAAATGATCTTGGCAAATGCGACGAGGAACTGTTCCATCACGAGCTTCGCCTTTCAGAAGGATCATGTCGGTGTATTCTGCAAACGTGTACGCAATCATGTTGCTCTAACATTCACAGATACGTGAATGAGGCTCGAACCAGACCTGAGAGATAAGATACGTGAATGAGGCTCGAACCAGACCTGAGAGGTAGGAGATACGTCAAATGACATCCGACGACGTAATCAAATACCACCGTATCTACCGTGTTGCATACCTATCTAGCTAAAGTAAGTTCAAACGGCTGTAACACTGGAGATGGTTTCCTATTTAAAATATTATGACTCACTTCCCTCTGCAAGTCCTAGAAGTTTGTAATCCTAGAAGTTTGTAACGAAAATTTCCGAACACCCCGTATACGGTGCAATAAGGGTCATCCTGCATATTATAATTTTACAGACTAAGGTGTTATTTTTTTTTTAACTTATCATCATTCAGATAGAAATATGATAGTGCAACCCTTCTGACCTTAATCCTTGCATTAATTCTGTTGGAACAGGCATCGTAAAGCCTTCGTATCCTCTCTTTGTGTAAGACGACTCACAGTTATTGTAACTGGATGTTGTAGTCCTGGGACGGAGTGGACGTTCCAATTGCTCCCACACATGCTCTAACTGGGGTAAATTTGGGGATCTTTCTGTCCTCTGTAATTATTTCAAACATTAAGTAGTAGTTTTGGTCGCCGTTATAATTTGTCTAATCATCAGGAGTATAACTAGCTGTATAAACCACATTTGATTACATTGGTGACGACTGATATGGAGCCGAGTGCGTATCATCCTACAGTATGTTAGTCGAATTCAGTTTTGTTAGTCGATATTACACTCTTTAGTGTTTATTAAAATAATCATGAAATGCTTTATTTAGGTTTAAATGTTTGGCATAATTTCACCAGAGTGACAACTATTGGCTGGTTAGAAATAGAACTAATGAAGGAAACTAAACCTGATGTTCTCCGAATACTTTTCGATTTAACAGACATGCACGCAGATTGTTGCTCTGTCAGGTATATGTTCTATGGTTTGACTTAAAAAATTTCTAGGAACTAGTACATGGATTATCTTGTAGATGATCTATTTTATCTATAGAGTAGAGCAGTCCGGCGAAGTAGGACAGATAAATGAATAAAAGAAAGGAAATAAATTGTGTTGATGGATACGGCTCATTTTAGATAAAGGAAAACAGAAGTGGTTTCAGGCGAGAGAAAAGTGAAAACGTGGGGTAATTTAACAGATCAGTGACCTTGGCAAGATTTGCAGGCAACTAACAAGGTGTGGGGGGTCTGGTTCGCTTGTTTGGATGTGCGTCCGCTGGAGGTGACTTCCGCGCTAGGAAATGAATTTCCGGGGGTGGCAGACCTGGCAGGGTCGCCAAACATTGGATCAGAGCGCGCTTCACTTTCGCTGCTTCCACCTGCCGGTACAGTCGCGGACAACCCGCCAGGCGACGCGCGCGCGCGCATCCGTCCCGAACTGTCTCTATAACTAAAAGGTGAGGTCGTGGCTATTGGAGCCCTGGAACTGATTTATTATGTTTTTTCAGCACATCATATGGAACATACATTTCTGAGTGTACGACCAGGATGAATATTTCGTTCCTCTGTCTAATATTTGGGACGACTGAGCTAACCGTCGTCATCTCATGCTATACGGAATTAATAATCGAAAAATTTCCCAAGAAAATGGGACTGTCAGTGTGGTTGGTGAAGCTATGCTATATCGTTGGATGTTGTTAGTACTCATTTATTAGTTAGTCACACAAAATTCTTGAGAAATGCGTTACATACATCAGCTGTTATCCGTTACTAAATATCGAAAATCCCATTTTTACGAAAGCTCATTAGTAGACTTACACTCATAAATAACTACATAAATGACGTAGTAAATGAGAGGAATACTGATAGTATTGATAGCATTGGTAGGGAAAGAAACGTAAATCAATGTGCAAGAGAGAAACTGGGAGTGGACGACTGCTCTTCTTTTTCACATAATTAAAACCGCACATCATTCAGCGTTAGCCTATTATGTATTTCGTATGTTTACAGAATGTGAAATGCATTTTGTACGTGATAAAAAGTAACTGATCGCGTAACTTCTGCGCTTTTATGTTATGAAATCAATTACTTTTAATGCAAGTACAGTTTACATGCAGAAACATAAAAAATATATAATTCTTGTTATTATTTTGTGCTCGATAGAACGTCTTTCATCATGATCAACGAAAAGAGTTTCCTGTTCTTCCTGATAAACGCGAAAGTTGTTTATGTATAAAATAAACATATTTTATATAAGTTCGACAAAGTATTGAGGCGATGGTTGATATATTTTTTGTCGGCCGCTGTGGCCGAGCGGTTCTAGACGCTTCAGTCCAGAACCGCGCTGCTGCTACGGTCGCAGGTTCGAATCCTGCCTCGGGCATGGATGTGTATGATGTCCTTAGGTTAGTTAGGTTTAAATAGTTCTAAGTCTAGGGGACTGATGACCTCATATGTTAAGTCTCATAGTGCATAGAGCCATTTGAAGCATTTTTTACATATTTTTGTTTTGCGTTTTTTTAGTTTATCTTTTTGTTGAGGAAATTCTGTTTTCTAGCACTGTGTGATAAATTTGTATTGTTTTCTTTCTTTTTATTAGAACATTCCTCTGTTTCACGTTACGAATCAGAAATTTTCGAATAAAACCTGAACTAAACGTTGACAATTTAAGTTTTATTATGAAAACTGTTTACTTTGAAGAAGAAAACAGGAGAATAACTATATAAAAAAATGTTATGTCGGTTATCCGGCTCTTTGATATATCCTCACTTAGCTTCTATATGATTCGCCATCTCCGTTTCTTTAGGAGAATTAGTGAGACACTGCTCGAATACGTAAAGGAAGCGATTGTTATAAGGGGACATCCAATAGGTATGCAACAGACCTAATGAACATGTAACGCGGGTACGGCCTTAACTGACCAAACCTACTAGGAAAACTACAATAATCGTAGTTTTGGAGCTCTACTCATTATAACGGTTGATATTCTATTAAAATATGTGCTTTGCTCTCGGATGTTCGGCTATTGCTATAGTAGCTGCTTTATAAGGTATTTCAACGACTCCGTTGGAGTGTTTTCCGTAGTATTCCACTATCCACATTTTATGCAGGATTTAAGTTTCACATGAACTCAGTAAGCTAGTAAACAATAACAAACATTAGGAATCACAGACGCTTACACAGCACAATACAGTATGAATTAGCTGAGTTGTCCATCTCAGACATTTTCCGAACCGTCTAAGACATCGTAATTCCGTTTTCATCCAGTCGAACCATGTATAAGTCCTCTTAAATTTCGTATAGTCTCTTTCAATAGTTATATTACTTACAGAGATATCGGTATCAACTTCACTTTTTGGAACAGAAGCACAGTAATTTCTGCTGCTAGTATCGTATTTGTAAAATAGAGAAATTCAACGGCATTTCACTCTTCAAACTCCAGTTTGTAGCTTCGGAGAAGTTACAATATTTAGAACATAGGATTTATCAGTTTTAAACGTGAAACCGATTGCTGTCTTAAACGGATGTTCGTGTTGTCATATTGAATATCAGGGTGATGGGACACTACAGCTTGGCGCCGCTAAGAGAATCTACTGGCGAAAGTGGAATAGTAGAGCTTAATTTAATACGGATACCAATTACACTTGATTGTTTGTGATAGGACCGCACACTAGCTGGAAGGCGAATGACGTGGGATCTAAAGATTGTTCACAGTTAACTGCAGGAACAACTCTGCTTTAGTTTCTGCCGGAGTCTTTAAATAAACGAGAACGCCAAAAACTGAATGTATTTGCAAAACGAGGGATTGATGTGTAAAGACTGTTAAATAACAGTGAGTTCAATGTCAACAAAAATTCCGTCAGGAACAACAACAAAGAAATCGCAATAAAATGTGGTCCTTAAAGTTACATCTATATCATTAAGTGCGAGTAACGACCACGATCTGCTGCAATACACGTTTGCAATCGCTGGTGCAAATACTTGTGAACAGACTGTGGAGATTGCTTCGATACTAATGCACCTGCTACAACTATGTGATGTTTTAAATCCTCTTGGGTGGTCGTAAATTATGCATAAACGACATCTTCGAGTTCATAATAGAGAAAAAATTCCGATGACATCAAATCAGGTGAACATCATGCCTAGTGACATCATGCCTGCTGTTAACGCCATTACTTCCTCTCCGGCGATCAGGGAAGAATTGGGTGAGCGCTGTCTTAGTCGTAAGCGAGTATTGAGCCGTGCATTCAGTGTATTACTTCTACATTCATCTTCCTATCTGAAGCGGTAGTTCCTCTAGCAGGCCAGCAATACTTCGGTGCATCCTCTACCCGGGAAGGTTTTATCAAAGAAGTAATATCGAGTCATGCAGTCACCAATAATCCCGAAACAATCGTTCACACTCCACTGAATCTCATTTTGGTCTGCCTCAATCGTAATGGATTCTCAGTGGCTCAAATTCAGCTTCCATGACTTGGAAAGGTAGCTTAATCAGTAAAGCGAATTATTTGAAGAAAGAACTATTATACTAATGTCGCATCAGAAGCGAGCGCCAGAATTTCATGTGTATTCTGCAATCCTGCTAATTAATCTGCTTGATAGATGGACGCTGTCTGCACAAACAACTGAGTCAACTCTGGGTTGACTTATTCCATAGTTTGTCAATCGAGGAGCCATGGGAGAGGAGGGGGGACGTTCGGTTGGGTTGCGGGGGTGGGAAGGGGAGGCGATTGTTCGCCTTCCGATGAAAACTCCGTCGTTTACGGATATGTTGTGTGACTTTCCTGAGAAGTAACTGCGGCAGGCCTGAACTACCTCTGTAGAGACGTTGCATATCTAGTTTGTCTTGGTTGGTCAAAGACAGTTATTTTTCAAAACTAATCAGCACTCAACACACGAATACGTCACAGGCAGAATGAAAGCTGCATTTCTCTGTGCCCCTTTTATACTGGCATACCGGCGTTGCACCACTCTGTTTCCTCCTTATCCATGCATTCATGGAATTGTGATATCTTAAACGGCTCCGGAAATGTTTGAGATGAACAATTTATCTGAATCGCTTTGTATATGGAACATCAAAATGCAGCCATTCAACATATGCTAGTATCTCTCACCACTGTAGCACTTTCTCTACAATTACAAGTTGAAAATATCAGACACCCAGGCGGGGAAAAGCCACTGTAACTATAAATTCTAAATAACACAGGAATGAGTGATAAATGCAAACATCCGCTAAAGACCTCAAGCAATCAACAAGATTACACCCCCTATGGAAGCTTCACAGCGACTTAGCACGTAGCATAGCTACTATATTGTTTTGTTAATAGGCTTAAACAGAAGAGAAGAACGAGGACATGTACCTTTAAGATTGTCAGTAATTAGCAACAAGCTGTGTATGAAATACGAATGGCAATTCATGGAAAATATTGCCAGATTTTCACCACGTTTTCGGAATATTTGATTTCAGCAGGAGCTTTTATGTCATCACTGGACTGAAAGTAGGAAGAAAAAAATGTGTGTGAAATCTTGTGGGACTTAACTGCTAAGGTCATCAGTACCTAAGCTTACATACTACTTAACCTAAATTATCCTAAGGACAAACACACACACACCCATTCCCGAAGGAGGACTCGAACCTCCGCCGGGACCAGCCGCAGAGCCCACGACTACAGCGCCTCGGACCGCTCGGCTAATCCCGCGCGGCGAAAGTAGGAAGAGCTTCGGATTCACGTGGGATTCCAAAACCAATTTTTTAGAAGTATATTAGTTCAAATGCTTTAAAATACTCTATTCCTGATTCGTATATGGTGCATCGTATACTGCTGATGTCATATAGGGATAAGTATGGTTATGGAAGGGAAAATATCAGTAAAAGTGCTACGATCGCCAATTGGGTAGAAGACCAAATGGTCGGTCCTATATAACAGTGCACTTTAGTAGGTCCATATTTTGATTACATTTTTCTTTTTGGGTTGGGTTCTGACTCAACATTACAATGCTTTGACAAAGCCAAATCAAGATCAATAGAGGAGCCATGGGGGAGGAGGGGGGACGTTCGGTTGGGTTGCGGGGGTGGGAAGGGGAGGCGATTGTTCGCCTTCCGATGAAAACTCCGTCGTTTACGGATATGTTGCGTGACTTTCCTGAAAAGTAACTGCGGCAGGCCTGAACTTACCGTTAGCTACAGTCTTGAGCAGCAGTTCATAAGGTCGTCAACAACATACACTTACCTATTTGAAAAAATTTATAACGTCAACCGCTACCTCTTTTACAACCCCGTCCCCTCCACAGACCACAGACCACAGACACAGACACACACACACACACACACACACACACACACATATATATATATATATATATTGATATATATATATATATATATATATATATATTGATATATATATATATATATATATATATATATATATATATTGATATATATATATATATATATATATATATATATATTGGTTTGGTCTGCAGATAATGGTGTGCTTAGTGCTGGACTTATTTCTTTTATAGAAAATATTGAATTTCCGGTGGTGTGCTTTCATCACATCCAAGTACCGTACCACATTCGGACACAGTTTAGCATTGCTCTCTGAAAAAATTATTTTTAAACGTAGTTGGATATCCTGCTGCAAACGAGTGATAGAATGAAAGTCTGTAATGCGAGCATACATCAATATATTTTCATAGAGGATTAAATTGGGAACTGGGAGAATGAATCGTTACACTTGCCTCTAAGGAAGATACAAAGGTTTTTTCGCATCATATTCCTAATCCGCATAATTCCTTTCTCAAAGTGCGTGTGTACATCGTGAAACTTAAAAATAGCAGAATAAGGTACCATTCATATCTTAATACGATACTCAGTCAATGTTAAAAATGTTCAGGTGATGATGGTCTCAGTTTATTTTTGACATGAACGTAGCCAGTATTTACGACTTCAGTGTCACAGTGACTTGTGAGCTCTTAAAAGACAGTTGTAAAGAAGCAGGGCGGAACTGCACTCCGCATTGTACCTGTTGCTTGCGACAAAGGAGACCGAAAATTCTGGCGTACTGAAACGACTTTTGAGTAAAGTGGAAGATATTTTACAAATCCTAAAGACCGTGACAAAAAAGTAGTCGTATTCTGTAACGTACCTCTTGTGTTGAAACTGTAACGAAACCTCTTACTGGAAAAAGGCTTCATTTTACCCGATGAATTGACGGCTACTAGGAAGTGTATACAAGATCTACTCCATTGTCAGAAAGGCGGACACGATTGTTACTAGACGAGCTCGCCAAATATAACAAATATAAGAACGGTTGCAATGAATAAACTGCGAAAAAAGAACAGCAAGCTCCCAATTATCTGTATTAACTGAAAAACGCCTTATCGGTGAGCAATTGCTTGTCTCAAGGAACACATAATTGCTCTTTCGTCTGGTAGTATAGCTATACTTTTTTTGTGAACCGCAGCGAAATGTCTCAAACAAGTCACTTAATCTCTGAGATTGGCTGGCCAACAGTATTTTCTACCGCGGAGAATCGGTTATCAAGGCCCCACGTGGGGCCTCCACCAGGTGCCGTGAACAAGCTGTTTTCCTGATCAGACGTGCTGAACTACACTGCCTAGTGACATTATGTGACCAGCTGTCAAAATCCTGAATAACTCAGTTCCCTCCGGGAAGCGGAAGAGACAACAACATCGGCGCGCTGCAGTGTAGACGCTTCCTATCCGGCTGTGTATACAGTGATAGTTTGTTCCGGTATTTGTTCTACTTCCATAGTCTCTGCCGAGACGTTAAAACTTTTGTTACGCTACGATCACCACCATAGACGGTGTCGTTTGCAGCTGTACCGCTCCACAAACTCCACTAAACCAGCCGCACAGTTTCGCAATGGATACTGAAGCACTTCACGCACCAATCAACAAAATGATTAGTGACGCAATCATCGCATTCTACGACGCAGACACAAATCATTATGAAACTTCCTGGCAGATTAAACACTGTGTGCCGGACTGAGACTCGAACTCGGGACCTTTGCCTTTCGCGGGAAAGTGCTCAACTGAGCTACCCAAGCACGACTCGCGACCCGTCCTCACAGCTTCAATTCAGCCAATACCTCGCCTCCTACTTTCCAAACTTCACAGAAGCTCTTCTGCAAACCTGCAGAACTAGCACTCCTGGAAGAAAGGGTGTTGCGAAGGTATGGCTTAGTCACAGCTTCAGGGATGTTTCCAGATTTTCACTCTGCAGCGGAGTGTGGGCTGATATGAAACATCCTGGCACATTAAAACTGTATGTCGGACCTAGTTTGGAAAGTAGGAGACGAGGTAATGTCAGAATTGAAGCTGTGAGGACAGGTCGTGAGTCTTGCTTGGGTAGCTCAGTTGGTAGAGCACTTGCCCGCGAAAGGCAAAGGTCCCGCGTTCGAGTCTCGGTCCGGCACACAGTATTAATCTGCCAGGAAGTTTCATATCAGCGCACACTCCGCTACAGATTGGAAATCTCATTCTATAAATCATTATATTGCACCTGCGATGCAACTACAGCAAGAGACTTGCCTGCCTCGCAGAACCGCCAGTGGGACCGCATGCAGGAGAAAGGAGACGATGACCAACGAGACAAAATGGAGAAAGTGGTGTATGTCGACGCCACCCAAGAAGGATCCGTCACGCACCAACATGTATGTTGAACTGCTAATTTATAAGAAAGAACCAACAAAAGTTCGCTTATCTTATTTGTTGAAAGCAGAAACAAGAATATAGGCAGGCTCCACACTACGGCACTAGTCAAGCTCATTCGGCAGGACTGCGAGTCATTATTGATGCACATAATTAATATTACAACGATGGGGAAAAACCGTGTGAAAACTGAGACTGTGTCAGAATTAACGCCCAGTCTTTTAGTTCAATACTCTTTCTCAGCCAAAGTAAATTTGGAAGCCTACATTCCGAAGTTATTTATGCTAAAGAAGGTATTATCAATAATGTAGAAACTTCCCTTACGATGGCGGTGGATTAATTACTAACGGAAATGACGTGTTACTGTAAAGTTATTGCCGTCAGGAGATTTAATGAAATTGAAATTCTAAGCGAGCAGAAGGTAAGAAACCGTGTTGTGACATTTAGATTGCAGCGGCTTTCACAGTCTGTTTATATTCATAGAGTTCACTGTCCAGTGGACGTCAATGTACCCTCCGTCTTACAGTGTTATAATTGCTTTCGGTATGGACGGGGCAGCAAACAGTGCAGAAGTAACACAAGATGCACGTACTGCGCAGGGCCACACAGAAGTGACGCCTGTGGGACGGCCAATCAACCACCTCGTATTCATTGTGTCAGTTGCCACAGTGCTCTCTCCCGAAACTGCCCAGTGTATCTTAAGCACAAGGAAATTAACAAAATTATGTCTCTTGATAATATTACCTTCCGAGAAGAAGCACCTGTGTTGAAAAACATGCCCGCAGCTCGTGGTCGTGCGGTAGCGTTCTCGCTTCCCACGCCCGGGTTCGATTCCCGGCGGGGTCAGGGATTTTCTCTGCCTCGTGATGGCTGGGTGTTGTGTGATGTCCTTAGGTTAGTTAGGTTTAAGTAGTTCTAAGTTCTAGGGGACTGATGACCATAGATGTTAAGTCCCATAGTGCTCAGAGCCATTTGAACCATTTTTTTGAAAAACATGCCTAAACGAAAGTATTTACTTCTCCCTCAAACATTACGAGACAGGGTACCGTATTTCCGCCACACCCGACTCAGCAGCGGCTCAGTGCGACTATCAGCACCGTCAACTCCTACCCGCAGTAGCCAACCCATGGCATGACGACAATGCTGCAGACGTCAGGAACGGTGGCTCCGATACCCCCGCCCACTCTTCTAATACAGATTGCGCAGCCACCCCACCAACAATGTTTAAATTCCATAGAACACAGAGCCTGACACTCCACTCCTTTTCTCTCTCGTCAGACCTCAATATAAACACTCTGTGAGTGCGTTAGCGTCTACAGAATAAATGACTGGGGTAAGGAGTGGACCCCTATTCTATGACCGAGCATAATGGTGTTTAAGCTGTACACATATTGTTTTTAATTCAGAATTATTATCAAAGAAATACACGAATTTAAATAGGTTGTAACGTCGCAATGTTAGAACATTTGTCAAAATAACTCTAAACACAACAATATCAAATTTTAACCAGAAGATTCTTTATAAAACTATTCCTACTACTACATCATGACGTTGGTCAATATTACGACAAATCATCCGATTCCGGTTCTAAGTTCGGTACTATTTATGATGACAATCAAATCTAGAGAGGATGGTTAGTTTTTGTGGCAAGCTCGAGTTCACAGCCGACACAAGCTGGTGAACAAACAAGTTTACGCCAGTAGTAGGGCTACAGGTGTGCAAGCCCATTTTGTTAGTGTGGGTTGCCTATATCAGGGGCAGGTATGCACTCAGGTGCAATCCAGTTGTTCTCCTTTGCTTGACAGGTACTTAACCTATTGTTCTCCTTTGATTGACACATACTTAACCTTTTGTTCTGTTAAGTGCTTTTCCATGTCACGCCCATTTCCTTTTGAATGACAGGCACTTAACCTATTGTGTGGGACATACTTGCAGATAGACAACGCACTAAACGGAAGGGGCTGCTCACTAAATTCCAAAATTCTATCTTTGCCAGGGATGTAGAGCATATATTATTACCACCAACATTCATATCGCACAATGATTACCATTCAAAGATAAGGGAAATTAGAGCTCATACTGAGGAATTCAGACAGTTGTTTTTCCCTTGCGTGATCTGCACGTGGAACAGAAAGGGTAAATATGACTTTGGTGCGAACAGTGCTTTCCACCACACACTGCTTGGTAACTATCGGAGTATATATGTAGATGTAGATGTAGACGGAATATAGTTTAAACAAAAGATTGCTAGTAAAAAACAACCCGCTACCCAACGCCCAACGATGACGCTGGAGTCAGGGTGCACCGGCACTCCCTGCGAAGCTACAATGTGACTGTTCAGGTCCCACAAGGATGTGGCAGTGACATCCCTTTCATACTTGACAGCTTAGAAATTCCTGTTGAAATACATGTTCACCTAGGTACCACTGCTGGCTGCAGTCTGGGTGCAGTGCCATGAGAGTTGTGGCAAGGTTTCCCAGAATAGCGAAGGGTGTATTGGTCATTATTAATGGGACAACCTGTCCATCACTGAAATTACCTGTCAAACTGCTGAAGCTGCCAGTGTGGGAGCACCAATGGCTATTGTTTTCTGCAGACAAGACTTTCAGTGGCAAAATTGGTTTGCTCAGATCGCTACATTGCACTGATAGTTAAACCCCACAAAAGTTGTCTACAGATCATCAAATACATGCAAGACTCACACGAATATTGGAAGCCAGGAACTTATTTACCAGAGTAACTACAATTAAATGTTATGATAGCTGCTACAGCCTGACAACGATTGATGTACAGGTAACGTTTCCTCTTGATGGCTGTGGTTGTGGAATGAATCTAAGTATCTGTAGCGAACTCTTGGAAATTGCATACTGTCCCAGAAATACTTAATGTGCGCTTTTGTAGGAGTTTTCGTGATGTCCCGGCTTGTATGCACTGAAATTATTACCCTAACAGAACCTGTTTACGAAAATAGCACATAATAACGTCGAATGCATTCTTCTTCATGGTCCTAATGTGGAAGCCTGTCCATCAAGTGTTATCCTTCCTGCTTTCAACATATGCAAACGTTCTGACCGCTATGTAGAGACTCCTGTATCCCAGTACAAAGAATGTCTTGTGAATGAATTGGGCATTATGATTGGCCCTTTTCGAATTTACCTACCGAAGTACTGATGTCGCTGGTGTGGAAGCAACGTCTGTCTTTTGTTTTTCTATCTGCAACCGAGACTTTCAATGGCAAAAAAAGCTATTTGCCAAATTGCACCAACAATTAAACCTGCAAAGTACCCTTACTTATCGTCAAATACTGAAAAACGCTTAGTCAATTACACTGCTCACCTACTGAAGACAGGATCTTGAATATTAGAGTGTGAAACTGATCTCCAACCCAGCAATATATCACCACGTACTGTGTCGATATAGTAAACATACAATTCATATCCTACACCATACAAAAATCGCCCCTTTTACAGCATTCGTACATATACTGTGAAGACAGGCAGCACCGTAGATATACTCGTGGCACTAGATATTTCCCTGCGAGGTTGATGGTCTTCAACCCTCGACGGGTGACCAGAGCACCCTCAGCAGGCCAAAGTCACTGTTCTACAAATTAGGGCTCGTTCCCCTTGACACAAATGCTTTACTGTTTCTGCTCTGGACCTGCTTGACTGCTCGCTTTTCTAAACCTATCTCCAGACTCTGGGATTAGAAGAACATATGTATTTTCACATGGTTTGCCATAATATTATTCCATTTCCGCAGTACTTCTCCATATCAAGCTCACAGCAGCATTCTACCGATCGCTCATGCAACATAACGCAAAAGATATATACTGGAAATTATTTCTCTACAATCCCAAAACTTAAGCTAGGTGGGGCATGCTGTAAACCACTGACTAACTAGAAATGTGGCATGTCTGCAACATTTATGTGGAAACTCAAGAAAAATAGAGAAAACTGATATTCCCACTCGTGAATACCAATGCCAGTGATGTTGCAGATACCAAATCATTCCTATAATTTACCAGGTAAACTAAGGCGTTTCTCATGTCTAGAGAACCGGTAAAGGAGTCTTCCAAATGCTAGATGCACACACCACAATCGATTTTCCCTCAACTAAATAAATCCCCGAAATTTGTAGAAGCAGTCAACTGGACAATTTTCATGGGAGGGAATAAAGGCCTAGTACAAACACATGTTCATATTGAATCTTTTCATATTTCCACGCAATTACGAAAGCAATGCAACACATACTAAGTATTAGTTCGCTATTCCGCCGTCTAGAGGACAACAGTTAAGTCAGCTACATTCCTACACTCCAACAGTCCTCTGCATTCGGAAAGCTGCTACAGTTTATGGGAAATGTGAGTCATTCCTGCCACAAGTCACCGGTGCTGCACGCCAAGCAATCATAGACAGAATCGTCTTAGGAAAAAAACCGGCATCATATATATTTTTTCCATGTACTTACAACTAAATGTTATTATGGCAGTCTCAGTTTATCGAGCTTCAGCAGTGAGCAAAGTATTGGAAATACACCCTGCTGATGGCTGTGGCTCTGGAAGTAGAAATATCACTACCATTCTTATGACTTGACATACTCTTCCCTTTGCTATGCAGTACTCCACATCAAATCCATACCTTCCTCATAGCTGGACATAGTCATTTCCTTTGCGCATGTTGGAACACAATCACATACTTTATAACCCTGATGCTCAAGGTGAACCTATTAAGCGATCGGTAGGCTACTGCTGTGTGCTTGATAACGAGAAATACCGTGAAAATGGTATAATATTATGGTACACCATGCGAAAATACATATGTCATTGCAATCCCGGAGTCTGGAGATGGGTGTAGAAAAGCGAGCAGGCAAGCAGGTCCGGACAAGAAACAGTAACTCACTTGTGTCGAGAGGAACAAGCCCGAATTCAAAGAACAGTTCTGGCAGTGACTTTGGCCCACTGAGGGCGCTCTGGTCACCTGTCAGGAGTGGATGACCACTGACCTTGCAGGGAAATATCTAGTGCCACGAGTATATCTATGGTAGTTCCTGTCTTTGTGGTATATGTACGAATGATGTAAAAGGGGCAGTTTTTTGTATGGCATGGGACACGAATTGAATGTTTACTATATCAACACAATACACGGTGATATATTGCTTGGTCAGAGATCGGTTTCATGCTCTAATATTCAAGCTCCTATCCTCAGTGGGTGAGCAGTGTAATTGAGTAAGCGTTTTTCAGTATTTGGCGATAAGTAAGGACACTTTGCAAGGTTTAATTGTTGGTGCAATATGGCGATCTGTGGAAATTACTTTCTTTTTTGCCAAGAATGCCTCGTCCACAGAAAGAAAAAAAAGGGGGATGGTACTTCCACAATGGTGGCATCAGTACTTGGGTGAGTAAATTCGAAAAGAGTCAATCATGTCACAGTTCTTTGAATACTATCGAATAGTATTCAAAGAACTAGGACTGACTCCCAAACAGCAGGGAACTAACATGCATCAAGAATAAAAAATAGTGCATTGGTAATGGCTAGGCACTAGCCGGAATCTGGATCTGCGTAATAAATCCTGCAAAAATAGGATGACTGTTTTCTGCACTCTATCATTTAAAAACAGCATCTGAAATGTAATACAGAACATTAAACCTGGTCTGTCAATGGACATGAACACATTTTCACTATCTGACAGATTTTTAGAATCGTTCTTCAATTATAATAGCAACACCTTACGTAATGGACAAGGATGACGCTGTAGGACCACCGGGAAAAAATTAGAAAACCATAACGGAAGGAGGTTGATAAACTTATTTGGCCAATTACAGCACAAAGAAATCCATAAGTACACCTAGGCCGATCTGTCAAGGAACCAAAAATCAAATACACTATGGTGCTGAGGCAGAAGGGAACGAAGGTAAAAGATGTAAGGGCTAAATGAGGAATAGAGTGTGGCTCCGATCATTTTCTAATTTCATCAAAAACTGTTTTTCCGATTAAGTGCAACTGGTGGAGCATCTGTGTGCTAATGAGTTATACGGTTTTTGAAACTCAATTAAGGAAGCAGTGGAGGAGGCTTATGGAAGGAAAAGGGAGAGAAGAGTAAGAACTGAATGGATGATTGGATGATTATGAAATTGTTGGAGGTGGTTGAGAAAAGAAGAAACTGTATCACATGTGGTTAATCTCTCTGAGTGGAAAGGATTCGGAGAGGCACAAGGTATATCAAAATAAGGCTAAGAAATTAACAAGAAAGTGTAAGAAGGAGGCATGTGAAAGAGTACGTGTAGAAATAGGGCATTTACTCACATTTAGAAGTGTGGCAGAGGCATGGAAGATGACAAGGACATGAAAATGTCTAGAAATCCAGTAGACTCAATCCAACCTGTATTTATTGGACAGTGGAAAAAGCGCCTTGAAGAATTTGTGGTAGAAGGAAGAAGAGACCACTTGGTAGAAGTCTACAACAAAAGCAGTACATCACATAATACAGAACCTGTACTAGAGAAAGAAGTAAAAGAGATGCTGAAAAGGCAAGAAATGGAAGGGCAAATGGACTAGGAGGAGTTGTGTCTATCAGTTACTCTTTAGCGCTATATTGAAAAACGGGTTGGAGAAAGAGAGATTGAGGGAAAGTTGCGAGAGGTACAGGTAGGTTTTACGGTTGGGCGATCTTTTTGGATAATATTTTTAGCCTTAGAGAAATAAGTCAGAAGGTGTATTCTACGTATCGGGAAGTACGTCTAATATTTGTGAATTTAGAAATGATCGTGATTCTGTACTCATCAACGAACTTTGGGAAGCGATAGAGTATGTAGATGTAGAAGCGCAACAAATATCCCTAACTCGGAGAATATGTCACCAATAGTACCCTGTAGCTACAGTAGAGAGAAAGTTGAGTGAGACATTCCAAGCATGCCGCCCAGCCCTGTTTGATACTGGAATGGGAGAATCAGTCATGAGGAGGTATGGTAATTTCTTTCCAGCATGCTACATTCTACTCATTATTGTTTACCGATGATCAAGTGCTGACAGTACAAAGTGAAGAGGATGTGTAATTTACGACAAAGACGTTCATGGAAGCATTTGAACGAGCCTGGCTTAGAATAAATATGAGTTGCGGCAGGAGGTAGAAAGGATATAACACTGCCCCAAGGAACTATTGAAACCGTAAAGCAGTTTAAATACTTATAATCGATTATCCGTTTCTCGGAAAGTTGTGAAACAGATGTAGAATGAGGACACAGTAGGCAAAATAAGCAGTTAAAATGTTAAACAGGGTTACTTGGAACCGAGGAATATCAAAACGAACAAATAAGTGAATTCTGCAAACTGTGTGACAAGTATACTAGCATATGGTGCACAAGGGTGGACCCTGAGGGAGCGGTAGAGAAGCAGAGTATAGGCAGCAGAAATGGATGGAACAAGGAGGGCAGCCAGGATATCCAGAACAGAGCGGAGAAGAAATACAGAAATTAGGGAGATAACGGATGTGGAACAACTTGTCGTGCAAAGAATAGGGAATAGAGCTCTTCAAAAGTATGGCCGTGCACGGTGAGTGGAGCAAGAACGAGGCCCACCTCCAGGCAGAAGAAATCGTGGATGGCGGAGATTACCATGGAGAGCGGGAGTATTTGGAATTATGAGGAAGAGAGACTTGAAAGAGGAAGTAAGTAACACTAACTCTATTCACAACACATTTCGCAGACAGTGGACACATACCATTGTATGTATCTGCAGAATTACATAATTGTACAGCGTATAGTTCAAGATACTTGAGGAGAATATTATGGAAATGGAAGAGGATGTAGATGAAGATGAAATGGGAGATAAGATACTGCGTGAAGAGTTTAACAGAGCACTGAAAGACCTGAGTCGAAACAAGGCCCCGGGAGTAGACAACATTCCATTAGAACTATTGACAGCCTGGGGAGAACCAGCACTGACAAAACTCTACCATCTGGTGAGCAAGATGTATGAGACAGGCGAAATACCCACAGACTTCAAGAAGAATATAATAATTCCAATCCCAAAGAAAGCAGTTGTTGACAGATGTGAAAATTACCAAACTATCTGTTTAATAAGTCACAGCTGCAAAATACTGACGCGAATTCTTTACAGACGAATGGAAAAACTGGTAGAAGCGGACCTCGGGGAAGATCAGTTTGGATTCCGTAGAAATGTTGGAACACGTGAGGCAATACTAACCTTACGACTTATCTTAGAAGAAAGATTAAGAAAAGGCAAACCTACGTTTCTAGCATTTGTAGACTCAGAGAAAGCTTTTGACAACGTTAACTGGAATACTCTCTTTCAAATTCTGAAGGTGGCAGGGGTAAAATACAGGGAGCGAAAGGCTATTTACAATTTGTACAGAAACCAGATGGCAGTTATAAGAGTCGAGGGGCACGAAAGGGAAGCAGTGGTTGGGAAAGGAGTGAGACAGGGTTGTAGCCTCTCCCCGATGTTATTCAATCTGTATATTGAGCAAGCAGTAAAGGAAACAAAAGAAAAATTCGGAGTAGGTATTAAAATCCATGGATAAGGAATAAAAACTTTGAGGTTCGCCGATGACATTGTAATTCTGTCAGAGACAGCAAAGGACTTGGAAGAGCAGTTGAACGGAGTGGACAGTGTCTTGAAAGGGGGATATAAGATGAACATCAACAAAAGCAAAACGAGGATAATGGAATGTAGTCAAATTAAATCGGGTGATGCTGAGGGGATTAGATTAGGAAATGAGACACTTAAAGTAGTAAAGGAGTTTTGCTATTTAGGGAGTAAAATAACTGATGATGGTCGAAGTAGAGAGGCTATAAAATGTAGACTGGCAATGGCAAGGAAATCCTTTCTGAAGAAGAGAAATTTGTTAACATCGAGTATAGATTTAAGTGTCAGGAAGTCGTTTCTGAAAGTATTTGTATGGAGTGTAGCCATGTATGGAAGTGAAACATGGACGATAACCAGTTTGGACAGGAAGAGAATAGAAGCTTTCGAAATGTGGTGCTACAGAAGAATGCTGAAGATAAGGTGGGTAGATCACGTAACTAATGAGGAGGTATTGAATAGGATTGGGGAGAAGAGAAGTTTGTAGCACAACTTGACTAGAAGAAGGGATCGGTTGGTAGGACATATTTTGAGGCATCAAGGGACCACAAATTTAGCATTGGAGGGCAGCGTGGAGGGTAAAAATCGTAGAGGGAGACCAAGAGGTGAATACACTAAACAGATTCAGAAGGATGTAGGTTGCAGTAGGTACTGGGAGATGAAGAAGCTTGCACAGGATAGAGTAGCATGGAGAGCTGCATCAAACCAGTCTCAGGACTGAAGACCACAACAACAACAATAGTTCAAGAGATACGAAGTCAAAAACACTGAACTACATGAAAATAAAACATCAGGGCGAAATTCGCTATAGATACAGGTGAAATATGCGTACAAATACGTATGAAATACCTTAACTATATTTGAAATACTTTTGGCACGTGCATACGCAGGCAAAGCCAAGGGTAAAAAACTCATCATAAACCCCTGGAACGATTTCAGCCAAATTTGGTAAACATATTAGTTATAGTCTGAAAAGAAATACTGTGGAGGTAAAAACCACCGGCTTCCTATTGGGGTGACAGTGGTAACATGGTGGGAGAAGGGGGAAGGAGGAGATGAACAGACAGCGAGTGCGAAGGAGGGGATGTCCACTGTGAAGTGGACAGAGCGAGGGGAGGCGAACATCGAGAGAGAGAGAGAGAGGGGGGGACAGATGGAAAAGGAGATAGACGGAGAGAGTGGGGAGGAGAAGATCGACAGAGAGAGGAAAGAGGAGGGGATGGGCAGAGAGAGGGGGAGGAAGAGACAAGCAGAAAGGTGTGAAGGAGGAGATGAACTGACAAAGAGAGATTAGGAAATGGAATGAGGAAGGAAAGGGGAGGAGATGAGCAGGGAGAGGACGCAGACGGAGGAGGAGATGAACCACAAGAGGGGGAGGAGGAGATGGGCCTAGACGGGGGGAGGAGAGGAGGAGATAGACAAAGAGAATGGAAAGGAAGAGATGCAGTAATAGAAGACTGAGATAAATACATACCCGGGCAACGCGAGGTACTCGGATTGTTTTACAAACAAATTATTCGTTTTTGTTTTAAAAAAAAGTTTTATTTAGAACCCAAAAATTGTAGCACCGCTATTGTGGAAAATTGATGTGCAGAACGTTTTGCCTGGCTGTAAGTAAAAGACAAGAAAACCTGTTATAACCGAGACCAAACTAACACCAGAAAATACTGGTTATAGAGACCTAAAATACTTCTATTGGTTGAATCAGTCGATTTTTCCCTCCTTAGTGCCCAGGCATATGTGGGAGAGGTGATGCTGACTGTATTTGTGACCTGTCGTGGTGTGGTGCTAACAGGAGCATAGGAATACTTTATGAGAACTTCTGATGAGATTACGGGCTGCGGTCAAGAGGAATCGTTGCAGGAAATTGTCCAAGAGGATGATTTTGCTCCACTACAGCGCTCCAGCTCATCCAGCACTTGAAACAGTGACATATTTCGCTTCTTTGAGCTATCAAATTCTACCTACTGTGGGAGCCCCACATTTCCCCTGGATACCTAAGTCATCTGACGGGATCAAATAGTACGTGAGACTTATTCAAGTTATATTTCTCTGCGAAAGCTTAGAGAAATGGCTGGGTATTATACAAATATTTTGCTAAGATCGTCTAGGTAAATCGTTCAATATTGTGCAATATATTCTCGCTGGAGGTACGTGAAATGTAATTTCCGGTACAAAAGAGCAGTTTCGGTGATTTCTCCGAACTGTATAGACGCTTGACAAACGCAAGTTCCAAATATGAGTTATAATTAACAAACTGAATTATATAAAAAATTTTTTTTTTCCAGGAAACTATTATATATAGTTTATAGTCTTGTTCTGCTTTAATTTATTTCATTACTGTCTGCCTGTAGCCAGATTCTAACCTAAAAATGAGGCCTTTTGACTCCAGTAAGCAAACGAATTTTGTCTTGTGTGCTTGTGGTCTCCCTTACACTTTCCACAAGATGTGCAGCTAAACTTTTCTTCTCCCTCCTACACAAGTGCAGGGCATGATTCGCGTATCCCCGTCTCTCACTTGTAGCAACAGGCACGGGACAGGTACAAGACTTTGTTTCAGTCAAAAGCAACCCACTCACTTATTTGTTTATACGGTTAATAGCTGTTTTTACCCAGGGCCGATCATGGTGCTGCAAAACCTCCAAAACTCCAAACGAGTGTGTGCTGTTGCTACTCCTTTTTCCTACAGATCAGCTTTAATACTGTATTTTACGTTGGTAGCCAGGCTGTTTCCTGCTCCTTCTACTGTAAGTACGTGATCATCTCCATCGAAATCTCTGCACAGGGCCACTATGTCGTCTGTCATCTTACTAAGCTTGAAACTAGGTTTCACGATCCTTGTGACCCGATATCCTACATCCGAATTTTCCCGTAGCATTTGTCCTACGCCACTCCCGTGACTATTACCTATAAATGCGGCTCTTCCCTATCAAAAATTTTTGAAAACATTCTTCCAGTGATAATGAACAGCAGTCGATGCGAAATAATAGAATTCAGTCTTGACCGCAACAGATCGTTATTTTGGTTGGCAACTTGTTTCGGCCTACAGCTTAGACCATCAACAGGCCGTAGGAACCATGATGGTAGTTCGTGGCTATGGACTGGCCAAGATCCTTAAGAGCATGAACCTTAACTGCTGATCAGGAAATTATATAAACACTACAACGAATCAAAAACAACACGTAACGGCTAGACGGCAGGCGGAAGTTAAAACTAGAATGTATGTTCAAATGTGTGTGAAATCTTATGGGATTTAACTGCTAAGGTCATCAGTCCATAAGCTTACACACTACTTAACCTAAATTATCCTAAGGACAAACGCACACACCCATGTCCGAGGCAGGACTCTAACCTCCGCCGGGACCAGCCGCACAGTCCATGATTGCAGCGCCTTAGACCGCTCGGCTAATCCTACTAGAATGTAAACACACCACAGATATTCACTGAACGTGTGACAACAGCTTAAACAGAAACCATCCAGAACTTATGAAAAGCACTACAATGTATTCAAAACAACACGTTGCGTTCCGCAGAGCTGCTTGGAGTGTGACTGTCTGCCAGGATCCCGAACTGACAGCAAGAAATAACTTTTCTGCTACTAGTCAAGATTTTCTTCTTATCTATATTTCGCAAGAATTATTTTGCGAAATGGTTCTCCGTCCACAAGCACGTTTTCTGTGTGTTATACCATATATTCACGATATTTCCAATGTGTGAGGTGCTACACTGTGCTGTTTACTTTAACACACAAACAAATGCACAGTTTTTAATTACTGATCTATCATTCTACATTGGTGGCGAAATTTGGAAAGAACTTCCACTCACAGTTTTTTGTGGTTTACTTGTGGAGAAACACATATTAAACATCACACACAATTTTGTATGATCAGTTCCAAATAAAATTGGCAAAAAAAACGCAAGCAAGCAGTTTCAAACATGTCTTTACACATAGTCTACAAAGATAACACTGCAGGTAGTTCGCAGAGGATGTGTGCTTTCATAGAGAGGGTGTTTATTTAATAATCTGGATTATTTTTTACTTGTACTGGTTGTTTATAATTACAGTACAGCTACTCACAGAGGTCTAGAGTAGACTGTAATTATCGTATGGTAACGAAACTCGGTAGATATTCTAATGCTTTAAGCGGAATCGATTTAGGCTGGAAAAAATTAGTTCAAATTTTAGCTACATGTGTAGATCTGGCGCTGTGAATGCAAGAAATATGTATAGAAATGTTTCCGTATGTAATGAATTAGGAGCAGGTCGTGGGCGGAAAAGATCAACCAAGTGAGAAAGGCATAATGTTAATTTTATAATTAACCGCCATTTACATAATACGTTCAACCTAAGCACCTGAGACGCTGACGAGGTGCCACATCTGTAAATCGGCGTGATCAACAGTTCCTCACAGCAGTTCTTGAGGAATCTGAGCAACGTGTTACTCTATGCTGACCTTCAGATCTGGTAGGGACCGAACTGAAATGCCTGGGCTAGCAGGACAGAGCGGATTAGGTTGTGGATAGCGGCCGAAATAAGTTGCTGTCAGTTGCACTCAGCATACAAACTCTATTTACCAACATACAATATTACAACAAAGATGTAAAACACTGAAAACTTTAATCGACCTCCTCTGATTAACTTTACATCGGCTTCAGGCCACACTCAAAATCCAAGACACAAGGCCTAGGCAAGAAATTGAAACACAAGGTTCTTCTGGAGGTTTCACCCAAAAGTATTTTCTAAATCTTCCATGTAAACAGGCTGAAGGCCTTAGCAAAAAAATGGTTCAAATGGCTCTGAGCACTATGGGACTCAACTGCTGTGGTCATAAGTCTCCTAGAACTTAGAACTACTTAAACCTAACTAACCTAAGGACATCACACACATCCATGCCCGAGGCAGGATTCGAACCTGCGACCGTAGCGGTCGTGCGGTTCCAGACTGTAGCGCCTGTAACCGCTCGGCCACTCCGGCCGGCGAAGGCCTTAGCAATTCAATTTTAATGGATCTTGGCTGGAGGCCGCATATTAAGCAATAAGAAGAGTTACAATCAAAAGGAAGAAGGCCGTATCTTAAAACATTTCATACAAAATTCGGCTGAAGGCCCCTATAAGGAATTACAATCTCATGCCTTAAAGACAAGACAAGAACTTTAATTTAAGAGATATTGATACTCGGCTGAAGGCCACTCATCAACCAAATAACCAAAGCCCAAACAGGGAAATTACTATGTAACACACAAAGAACGGCTCTCAGAAATTTCAAAGGGTTGGCCTGAGATTGTAACACTAACTCCCATTTAGGTGAGACAGGCAGCCTGCCCAACGACTTCTTAATCTGAAGGCAACCCAACCGACAGACAGCCGACCGAGCAATCAACAAAATCAGTTCTGCTCCACGCAACCAGTAAAACGACCACAAGATTTCAATACAACGACACACAGAGTATTGGCGCCCACAACGACCAACAACACCTGAGCTGTCGAACTACACACCGTGCAGGATAGCAACAACACGACGAGTAAAATACACCGCCGAAAATTACGTCAACGGCCAGGGCAGGTAACCGGAATGTCAATGGCCACAAGGCAGATGATACCGCTGGTCAACTGCAATAATTGGGAATAAATTAAAATAAACACCACAGGAAGACGTTGGAATCTTAGCCGACGTGACTGTGCACACGTTGTTGCTCACGGGAATATCCCAAAAGCGACAACCAGTATAAACAAAGAAATGTAAATAGTTGAGGCTCGATAGTAGGTTAAGTGAGGACTCATCTTTCATGTCTAAGATCGGTGGGCGACCACTCGCAAGCAGCACCTCACACTCCAACAGCGGATGCAGAGCGCCAGCGGCCCCTGCCAAACTACGCGCGGCGGAGACTTCCTTGCTGCTTCTCGCCAACCGACCGACTGCTCAGGCCCGGAAACAGTGAGAGGACCAAATATACGTCGGCCGATGATACGACCCACCGAAGGACCAACCAACGGTTGTCCCTCTCCAATCTCCCTCCGTCCGACTGTTCACGTGTGTCGCCAGCGGTCGGCGAGCACTGGCTGTCGGCGCCTCACCGGCGCTCCGTCCCCGACTTCACTGCTGCTGCGTCCCGACTGCACTGCTGGCCCGTCTCCAACTGACTGCCAGACACACGACGACTCGGAAATACTATCGGTCGCTGCAGAGATGGTAGGACAGTGCACTTATCGATACGCGCTGCTGCTGCCGCTCACGGGCAAGTAAGGCAGGAAGTTCGTGACGCCAGTAAATGGAATAAGAAAATGAGGCGGCAGTACCGTAATAGAAGACGACAAACCATAAATGGCATTAACACGAGCCGTGCACGGCTCACGAACGTGTCCCTCGTAAATGCGTTCTTTTATATATCCCCAAGCTTAAATGCCAAATGGATTCAGATCAGAAGATCTTGCAGGCCACGCATTTGCAAAACCTCTGGAGATAATACGTACGTGGAAGGTTGCACTGGGCAGATCTTTCACAGGGAGAGCGACATGAGGTGTTGCCCAGTCTTGCACGAAAACAGTGGTTTCCACGTAGCTGCGCTCTTCCAAAGCACACGCTGTACAAAGAGCTCTCAATGCTTTCCACACGTCTCGGTACACCTGTCAGACCCTCTGGGTGTATTTTCTTCAAAGAAGAACGGACCGAGAATAAAGGTGCTTGTGAACTCACGCCACACAGATCTGGAAATTGAAATAAGAACACCGTGAATTCATTGTCCCAGGAAGGGGAAACTTTATTGACACATTCCTGGGGTCAGATACATCACATGATCACACTGACAGAACCACAGGCACATAGACACAGGCAACAGAGCATGCACAATGTCGGCACTAGTACAGTGTAAATCCACCTTTCGCAGCAATGCAGGCTGCTATTCTCCCATGGAGACGATCGTAGAGATGCTGGATGTAGTCCTGTGGAACGGCTTGCCATGCCATTTCCACCTGGCACCTCGGTTGGACCAGCGTTCGTGCTGGACGTGCAGACCGCGTGAGACGACGCTTCATCCAGTCCCAAACATGCTCAATGGGGGACAGATCCGGAGATCTTGCTGGCCAGGGTAGTTGACTTACACCTTCTAGAGCACGTTGGGTGGCACGGGATACATGCGGACGTGCATTGTCCTGTTGGAACAGCAAGTTCCCTTGCCGGTCTAGGAATGGTAGAACGATGGGTTCGATGACGGTTTGGATGTACCGTGCACTATTCAGTGTCCCCTCGACGATCACCAGTGGTGTACGGCCAGTGTAGGAGATCGCTCCCCACACCATGATGCCGGGTGTTGGCCCTGTGTGCCTCGGTCGTATGCAGTCCTGATTGTGGCGCTCACCTGCACGGCGCCAAACACGCATACGACCATCATTGGCACCAAGGCAGAAGCGACTCTCATCGCTGAAGACGACACGTCTCCATTCGTCCCTCCATTCACGCCTGTCGCGACACCACTGGAGGCGGGCTGCACGATGTTGGGGCGTGAGCGGAAGACGGCCTAACGGTGTGCGGGACCGTAGCCCAGCTTCATGGAGACGGTTGCGAATGGTCCTCGCCGATACCCCAGGAGCAACAGTGTCCCTAATTTGCTGGGAAGTGGCGGTGCGGTCCCCTACGGCACTGCGTAGGATCCTACGGTCTTGGCGTGCATCCGTGCGTCGCTGCGGTCCGGTCCCAGGTCGACGGGCACGTGCACCTTCCGCCGACCACTGGCGACAACATCGATGTACTGTGGAGACCTCACGCCCCACGTGTTGAGCAATTCGGCGGTACGTCCACCCGGCCTCCCGCATGCCCACTATACGCCCTCGCTCAAAGTCCGTCAACTGCACATACGGTTCACGTCCACGCTGTCGCGGCATGCTAGCAGTGTTAAAGACTGCGATGGAGCTCCGTATGCCACGGCAAACTGGCTGACACTGACGGCGGCGGTGCACAAATGCTGCGCAGCTAGCGCCATTCGACGGCCAACACCGCGGTTCCTGGTGTGTCCGCTGTGCCGTGCGTGTGATCATTGCTTGTACAGCCCTCTCGCAGTGTCCGGAGCAAGTATGGTGGGTCTGACACACCGGTGTCAATGTGTTCTTTTTTCCATTTCCAGGAGTGTACATACGGTGGGTGCGATGGCTCTTCGTGTACAATACGTGGTTTTAAAAACACCCCAAATTCGGGAGTTGTGTAGATTCACAGCACCGTGCACTATGAGAGGTGCCTCTTCCTCCATAGAATATTGTCTGGCCACATGTCGGTCGTCATCTTCGATCTGTGCCGGAAAGCGAAGAGCATATTCAGAACGCTGCTGTGGATCATGAGGTTTCAGCTGTTGCAATGTCCGGATCTTGTACGGCACCACTGTAAAATAGACCGCAAAATTTACTGGACTGTTGACCGTACGAGGGACAATTCTCGTGACACAGCACGAGCACAAGCGCTACCAGGGGCATGGTTGCATGGTCAGTTAGAGTAACAACAACCTCGCCAATGACAATGGGACGCCTTCCTCTACCAGGTGCTCCGTGTTTTCGAATTTCATTACCGTCTTCTTTAAACCATTAAATGGGCTCAGGTCTCTTCTCAGTCCTTTCAGTCAGCGATATTCTTTCAATGCAGCACTGCACTTGGCGCAATTCACATAAAATAGTTTCACTAACGGCGCACGGTCTCTCTTCTCGATAAAAATGCTGTTCACTCACGTTACGGCTTGTCAAATGACAGTGTGTGTGCCATACCGTCCTACAAACAGTGTACAACGCCAGATTCGCACATGGTGACCAAAATTGGAACTACCGTACTTTTTTCCGGCGCAAACTGGTTTCACATTAACGTATTACTGCGTCGACCAAGTTTCGTTGGCATATGGCAATTATAGCCCACACTGGACCTCCGAGAGTAACTGAACTTTTATTACAACTACCAGATACTTATTTTTACAGTGGCAATAATTTTTATGTGTCGCTATTTTTATTTAAGTATGCTGTCGAAGAATCTGAAGAAATTCACATTCCAATTTTTCACGCACTATTTTGTCTTTACGATTTATATGTGAATATATCTACACTTCTTCCAACAGATCTAGTTTTTAATTTTCGTTTCGTCAGTGGAGTTCACTGAAAATTTTGTTCTACTTTTCGAAATGGGTATCCTGTGTTGTGGCTGTTGTTGACTTTGTGTGTGTAGGCTTCTATGTGCTCCGCCGGCCGAAGTGGCCATGCGGTTCTAGGCGCTATATCGCCGGCCGGGGTGGCCAAGTGGTTAAAGGCGCTACAGTCTGGAACCGCGCGACCGCTACGGTCGCAGGTTCGAATCCTGCCTCGGGCATGGATGTGTGTGATGTCCTTAGGTTGGTTAGGTTTAAGTAGTTCTAAGTTCTAGGGGACTGATGACCTTAGAAGTTAAGTCCCATAGTGCTCAGAGCCATTTGAACCATTTTCTAGGCGCTACAGTCTGGAGCCGCGTGACCGCTACGGTCGCAGGTTCGAATCCTGCCTCGGGCATGGATGTGTGTGATGTCCTTAGTTAGGTTTAAGTAGTTCTAAGTTCTAGGGGACTGAAGACCACAGCAGTTAAGTCCCATAGTGCTGAGAGCCATTTGAACCATTTTTCTATGTGCTCCGTATACCTCGTGTTGAAATCTCGCCCTTTTTGTCCTAGGTATCACACGCAACATTACTGGCATGTTATTTTGTATACTTCTTAGTCTGAATATGGGTCATGATCAAACTTTATGTTATGTATGTATAAATGACAAACCACGGAAGTAAGACTACTTGAAAATGGTTGTCATTTCCCGAAATACAAAATGCAAAATATAAATAAAAAGAGAAACATGACCGGTAGAAAGAAAGTTTTATTTATAATCACAGTCTTCCAGCAACCATTTGTAATTGATAAAATCAGATTCATCATCTATCTTCGGATGAAGAAACCACTGCGAGGCAGACATTTCCAGGACGATGACGAGTAGATTTTCGAAGTGGAATTTTATGAACAGCCAAAACGCAGACGACATCGAATCATCTTTAGAAAAAACGTGACGCATTACAGAGCATTTTTTTCAGAAGTCATTGCAGACTGCTTTTTTCGACGTGACAACCTCAATAGTTATGTTGAATTATTCGGTCCCAGGCAGAGAACTTTTCCCCGAGCCCGCATACACCGCCGGAAAAAAAAGATATTTGCCTACACATGGAAAAATTACGTCTATGTCGGATGAAAGCGACGGCATATGCCACATGGTGGGTAGTATATAGCAGACGTCGTCCGCCAGCAGGTAGCGCAGTGGCATAGCTACAAGGAGGACATTGTGCTTAACCTTTAATAGGGAATGCTCACAGCCAAAAGGTACAGTTCGGTGCAAACGCGTGAAGCAGGCAGGCAACCACGCCACAGAGACGAACTCGTGCTTGCTACAGCCAACTGAGCGACTTTGAAATGTGGTCTTTCAAGTAGCGGGACGGTCCTTTCGGAAAATTGCCACAGTAGCTGCCCGTGCTGCGTCGGTTGCGCAGCGATGCTGGTATCAGTGGTCACGGGAACGATCTCACATCCATAGGTTCTGGAAGTCCACTTAGGACTGACCCCCGTCAGGATGTCGTATTGTAAGGGCAGTAGTGGCAGATCGTACAGCTACCACAGCAGAGATAAAAGGGCTTGTGGGCTTAGATGTGTCAACAGGATGTGTTGTGAACCACTTGTTAACAGTGGGACTATGGCCACGCACACCTCTAGCTAGTCTTCCACTCACGCCACAGCATCGCCGTGCACTGCTCAACTGGTACCATCAGAGGATCGCTTGGAAGATGGAATGGCACGCCGTGGTCTTCAGGAATGAAAGTAGATTCTGCCTGCAAGCAAATGACGGCTGTTTTTGCGTTCGATGTAGACTCGGTGATTGCTATCTGGTAGAGTACGTTCGTCCAAGACACACTTGCCCCACCCTAAGGCTTATGGTCTGGGGTGTGATACAACTCTCTTTCACTTTTGATGATTCTGGAGGGGACGATAACCAGCGTTCGGCACTTGCGAATGTTGTTAGATCCGTTCTATTGCCGTTTTTGCAACGAGAAGGAGATGTGTTGTTCCAACAGGATAACGTTCGCCCACACGCTGCCCGTGAAACTCAACCTTCTCTGCAACACGAGCAGCAACTCCCTTGGTCAGCACGATCCCTGTGATCGAGCACGTGTGGGATATGATAGGCAGAGAAGTGACCCGTTCAACTCGTCAACCAATAACTCTTACAGAAGAACTACGTGAACAGGTCGAGCAGGCGTGACATAACGTATCCCAGGAGGGTATTCGCCATCTGTACGGTCGACTGGATCTACATCTACATCTACATTTATACTCCGCAAGCCACCCAACGGTGTGTGGTGGAGGGCACTTTACGTGCCACTGTCATTACCTCCCTTTCCTGCTCCAGTCGCGTATGGTTCGCGGAAAGAACGACTGCCAGAAAGCCTCCGTGCGCGCTCGAATCTCTCTAATTTTACATTCGTGATCTCCTCGGGAGGTATAAGTAGGGCTCTAAGGACTCTCCCAATGAATCTCAACCTGGCACCCGCCTTACCAACAATTAATTTTGTATGATCATTCCACTTCAAATCGTTCCGTACGCATACTCCCAGATATTTTACAGAAGTAACTGCTACCAGTGTTTGTTCCGCTATCATTTAATCATACGATAAAGGATCCTTCTTTCTATGTATTTGCAATACATTGCATTTGTCTATGTTAAGGGTCAGTTGCCACTCCCTGCACCAAGTGCCTATCCGCTGCAGATCTTCCTGCATTTCGCTGCAATTGTCTAATGCTGCAACTTCTGTGTATACTACAGCATCATCCGCGAAAATCCGCATGGAACTTCCGACACTATCTAGTAGGTCATTTATATATATTGTGAAAAGCAATGGTCCGATAACACTCCCCTGTGGCACGCCATTGAGAACAACATGCTGTGTTCTGTTTGCTAAAAACTCTTCAATCCAGCCACACACCTGGTCTGATATTCCGTAGGCTCTTAATTTGTTCATCAGGCGACAGTGCGGAACTGTATCGAACGCCTTCCGGAAGTCAAGGAAAATGGCATCTACCTGGGAGCCAGTATCTAATATTTTCTGGGTCTCATGAACAAATAAAGCGAATTGGGTCTAACACGATCGCTGTTTCCGGAATCCATGTTGATTCCTACAGAGTAGACTCTGGGTTTCCAGAAATGACATGATACACTAGCAAAAAACATGTTCTAAAATTGTTCAACAGATCGATGTCAGAGATATAGGCCTATAGTTTTGCGCATCTGCTCGACGACCCATCTTGAAAACTAGAACTACCTGTGCTCTTTTCCAATCATTTGGAACCTTCCATTCCTCTAGAGCAGGGCTTCCCAACCTTTTCAGCTGGTGGGCCCCTTCTTCAGTCGAAATTCCATGGCGGACCCCTAGTCAGTCAAGAGCTCAGTAACTTTAAATTTCATAGTGAAACCCATGGGAACTGAAAGCTTCTTAATGCAAGTTCCATAGTCTTTGGTTTAGAGATGAATGAAAACAACTTGAAGGTCAAAAATCGACTTACGAAATAGGTAGTGCATTGTCAAAGCAAGTTTGACATTTAATGATGCCTGGGGCCGCATACGTGCCAGCGAGCGCTGTGATTGGTCGACAAAGCTCGCTCCGCGCATGCGTAAAAGGTTTCAGCGCATCTACTGGCGTGAGCCGGCGCACAAACGACGCCTGTATTGTTGCGAAACAGTCGATCAGAGAAGGCGCATTGTCCGGCAGTAAACTGTGTATGCGTTCTCACTTAGAAATCGCAAAGGCTGCTTGGGAATACGACCTCAAGTAAAAGTACATATGTTTTTCACACCAAAAAAAAGTGATGAATTTGATTTTCACATTTTGATTCAATAATTTTACTCATTATTTTACACGATTTGGTGAAGGTGGCACTGGACCGTCTAGAAGGAGCCGTCGGACCTCCTAGAAAGAGCCGTCGGACCCCTAAGGGGTCCGCGGACCACACGTTGGGAAGCCCTGCTCTAGAGACTTGCGGTACACGGCTGTTAGAAGGGGGGCAAGTTCTTTCGCGTACGCTGTGTAGAATCGAATTGGTATCCCGTCAGGTCCAGTGGACTTTCCTCTGTTGAGTGATTTCAGTCGCTTTTCTATTCCTTGGACACTTATTTCGATGTCAGCCATTTTTTCGGTTGTGCGGTGATTTAGAGAAGGAACTGCAGTGCGGTCTTCCTCTGTGAAACAGCTTTGGAAAAAGGTGTTTAGTATTTCAGCTTTACGCGTGTCATCCTCTGTTTCAATGCCATTATCATCCCAGAGTGTCTGGATATGCTGTTTCGATCCACTTACTGATTTAACGTAAGACCAGAGTCAGCGCCTGCATTGCCCACGGTGTAGGCTACACCGTGTACTAAATGCGCGCTTGAACATGGGTGAATACCTGATTCGTCAGAACCGCTTGTGCTACTGATCTGTAAATCGAATTGTTTCGTGTACTCCATATGCACTGCAGCAACAATACACATCTAAAAGGGTGAATTACCTTTTCCTGTAGTGTATTTTGGTGAGCCCTTAGCAGAGTGCCGTCGTGGCCGAACCGCGCTGACATGTGTTGCTGTGGCGGACAAGGAGTTCCCGCCGCGGGTGTCTGGCAGGGCGTGCCTGGCCGTGCTGGCTGGCCGCGCCGGCACGCGCCTCATTGTCACGCGGGTCGCCGCCGCCGCTTCCTGCCCCTCCCCCCCACCCTGCGGTGACTCCTCGGCGGTGCGTCATCGCGCGGTAATTGGCCGCCCGCACCTGGCTACGCATGCACGCTCGCGTGTTTGCATACTCACTGCGCCGGGCCACCGACCGCGCCGACCCGAGCCGAGCCGGGCGGCGCGGCGCCGCATGCACCGCCGCACTGCCTCTTCTGCTTCCCGCGCAGGTGCTGCCGGCGGAATGTGAGCTGCGTAATAGTGGCCCAACATCCGAAGTGTAGGCGAACACAGCGGAGACGCGGATTTGTTTGTAATTGTGCGACGTATGCTGTCGGTTATATCTTTCGTTTTCCGAAATCGGCCCCTAAAAATAAATAAATGTCGTGTGACTAGGGCCTCCCGTCGGGTAGACCGTTCGCCGGGTGCAAGTCTTTCGATTTGACGCGACTTCGGAGACTTGCGCGTCGATGGGGATGAAATGATGATGAGTAGGACAATACAGCACCCAGTCCCTGAGCGGAGAAAATCTCCGACCAGCCGGGAATCGAATCCGGGCCCTTAGGATTGACATTCTTTCGCGCTGACCACATTTTTTTTGTTTTGTTTTAAAATCTCATTTTGTTCGCTTTTGTTCGTTGTATCTGCTCGGGGCGGACGTCGTAAGACATCCCATTAAGTTCGTTGATGATCGATTAACTCAGTTTTTTTTTTATTACAGAGGGTACGCAACCCTCTGACCGAACACGCTGAGCTACCGCGTCAGCGACCACTCAGCTACTAGGGGCGAACAACTCGGCCCCTGATGACAATAGAAGCCAATGCAACAGCCATGATACGGGAGGACACACTCGTTCCATCTGAATGAGTGTCGTGCACGCTAAATAACTATCCGTATTCGTTTACCCTCAATCAACCGTAACTTCTAACAGCTGAGAAAGTTGCTACATATCTTCGAACACCTGGGTTTCTCTTGCCAGTGTTATGTCTTTCACAAAATGGAATCCAAAGACCCTACTATATCCCTCATCCTTGAGAATACAGGTTTGTCTTATTTTTTATCCCACCTTCTGTAATATGGTTCAAAATGGTTCAAATGGCTCTGAGCACTATGGGACTTAACATCGATGGTCATCAGTCCCCTAGAACTTAGAACTACTTAAACCTAACTAACCTAAGGACATCACACAACACCCAGCCATCTGTAATATAGGCTGAGAGTGAAGGAAGCGAGTAGGATTGGTTCAAATGGCTCTGAGCACTATGGAACTTTACCATCTGAGGTCATCAGTCCCCTAGAACTTAGAACTACTTAAGCTTAACGAACTTAAGGACATCACACACATCCATGTCCGAGACAGGATTCGAACCTGCGACTGTAGCTGTTGCGCGGTTCCGGACTGAACCGCCTAGAACCGCTCGGCCACCGCGGCCGGCGGAAGCTGGTAGGAGCAGGAGAGGTGAAGCACTTCGGTACTGCATATAACGAACACTTTTTTTACTAGAGTCAAAAACACAAGTAAATAACAAAGGCATACATAACTTTGGCTAGAATGAGCACGTAGGTGTGAAGCCGTAGTCCATGTCTAATCAAAGTCTCAATAGTAAGCCAGCCCACTCGGTAGTCGAAGCGATGTTTCCAGGCCATCTGCTCTTGATGGAATGGGGAGAAACCAAGACAGCACTCGCTGAGCTCCACACCCCGGCCACAGTGGTTCTAGGCGCTACAGTCTGCAACCGCGCGACCGCTACGGTCGCAGGTTCGAATCCTGCCTCGGCATGGATGTGTGTGATGTCCTTAGGTTAATTAGGTTAAGTAGTTCTAAGTTCTAGGGAACTGATGACCTCAGAAGTTAAGTCCCTTAGTGCTCAGAGCCATTTGAACTATTTTTTTGAGCTCCTCAGCGTCGGCCAGAGGGTGTAGTGGTCGTCGTAGTTTGCTCCCTCTCGTAGTGTCAACTTACGAAAGCGTGCACCTACGGTGTGGCATCGTAACTATCGACGTCACATTTTACACTCTCCACACATCCCATGTTTTTTTTCTCAGTTAAGTTCAACCACTTTCCCCTCCAGACCATAAAGTCATTCGTGAGATTTAGGTACTTTGCAACCCATAACCTTACTAGCTCTTCCTTTACCATATGAAGGCTGAAACCCAATCTTTCCCTGCTACACTGCAGTCATAGCCCTTTCTTACCACAAACATCCAGTATTTTGACTCCTCCCGACACTCATTCCACAACCTTCATCGTACCGATTTCTCTCCAGTCCTATCTGCTTGAAATGAAATGAAGTCCCATGCTTCTTTACAGAGCGTAGGGGAACAATGCGGGAGACCCGCACCGCCTTACTAGGCAAGGTCCTAATGGAGGTGGTTTGCCGTTGCCTTCCTCCGACCGTAATGGGGATCAATGATGATGATGAAGACGACACAACACCCAGTCATCTCGAGGCAGGAAAAATCCCTGACCCCGCTGGGAATCGAACCCGTGCTTGGGAAGCGAAAACGCTACCGCGAGACCACGAGGGTTTATCCTTAAACTAGTGAATACCACTGAGCTGTCGCAGCTTTAATTTTGTTGGACATGCCACTCCACTGGCGCCACTAACTACACTACTGGCCATTAAATTGCTACACCAAGAAGAAATGCAGATGATAAACGGATACTCATTGGACAAATATATTATACTAGAACTGACATGTGATTACATTTTCACGCAATTTGGGTGCATAGATCCTGAGAAATCAGTACCCAGAACAACCACCTCTGGTCGTAATAACGGCCTTGATACGCCTGGGCATTGAGTCAGACAGAGCTTGGATGGCGTGTATAGGTACAGCTGCCCATGCAGCTTCAACACGATACCACAGTTCATCAAGAGTAGTGACTGGCGTATTGTAACGAACCAGTTGCTCAGCCACCATTGACCACATGTTTTCAATTGGTAAGAGATATGGAGAATGTGCTGACCAGGGCAGCAGTCGAACATTTTGTGCGTTCACCGCGATGTCGCCAAACACGGATGCGACCATCATGATGCTATAACAGAACCTGGATTCGTCCGAAAAAATGACGTTTTGCCATTCGTGCACCCAGGTTTGTCGTTGAGTACACCATCGCAGGCGCTCCTGTCTGTGATGTGACGTCTAGGGTAACCGCAGCCATGGTCTCCGAGCTGATAGTCCATACTGCTGCAAACGTCGTCGAACTGTTCGTGCAGATGGTTGTTGTATTGCAAATGTCCCCATCTGTTGACTCAGGGATCGAGACGTGGCTGCACGATCCTTTACAGCCATGCAGGTAAGATACCTGTCATTTTGACTGCTAGTGATACGAGGCCGTTGGGATCCAGCACGGCGTTCCGTATTAGCCTCCTGAAACCACCGATTCCATATTCTGCTAACAGTCATTGGATCTCGACCAACGCGAGCAGCAATGTCGCGATACGATGAACCGCAATCGCGATAGGCTACAAGCCGACCTTTATCAAAGTCGGAAACGTGATGGCACGCATTTCTCCTCCTTACACTAGGCATCACAACAACGTTTCATTAGACAACGCTGGTCAACTGCTGTTAATGTATTGGAAATCGGTTGAAAACTTTCCTCATGTCAGCACGTTATAGGTGTCGCCACCGGCGCCAACCTTGTGTGAATGCTCTGAAAAGGTAATCATTTGCATATCACAGCATTTTCTTCCTGTCGGTTAAATTTCGCGTCTGTAGCACGTCATCATCGTGGTGTAGCAATTTTAATGGCCAATAGAGTACTTGTATAGCCTATATCGATCCTGGTCATATGGCAGGGCTACGGTTTTTGGTCGACTGTTGTTGGGTCTTCCAGGCCATGGTACCGGTGGTTAGCGGGAGGCGCGGCTGACGAGTTGGTTTTTCTGGCTGGATTACGTAATTGATAGCGGCGAGTTGTGCGAAGGGCCCCTGATGCAGAATGAAACCTGACCAGAAAGCACCAGCACGCTTAAACGTTACAGGTTCCGTAGATCACGTGCACAAATTTGAGGCAATAACACCCCTATTTGGAATCCTGGAAGTCATGGCTCCTTCGCACCTGAGTGGAGTTAATCTCTTATTGGTACTTGTTATCATAAGCCCACACTTGTATCAATGTTGAATTAGACTTGTTGTGTTCATTACACCTCCGAGTCATTGTGTGGATGGTCATCAATCATTGTAACTGATTTAAATCCGTTTGTTCCAGATCATATTCATTGTAAGTTTATGAATACTCTCTGTTGTAAATTGAGTTTATGTGATTGGGACTGCATTATAGTTTGCATCAAAGGAAATGGACTGTTAAAAGAGGGTGTGCCCTTGTACTTGGATTTGCAGCTGGTTGTAGTTCACGTCGTCAGTTTTCATGTAATATTAAGCATTGTCAAGCTCATGACTTGTATGTGTAGCCATTTCCACAATACGTTAATATCTTCTACCTCTTAGATACTGTCGTTTGTAGTCGTATTTGGGCAGATTACAGTTTCCTTTCTGAAGTATGTTGGGAGAGTAGTTCTGGCTGCAGACGACGCATATCTGTTTCCTGGGCCCAGAGCAGAGACGTGTTTTCTTCCTTGTGCGGTGACACTTCGTTGTTGCACGATGTCTAGGTTTGCCTGCAGCCAGGCACTTCTGTCAGTTGCCTCATGTTAGCTCAAGTTAATTAAGTTCAATCGTTTTTTTTGCATGCCACAGCACAGTGTCGCTCAATGAATTCCAAAAAAATGGTTAAAATGGCTCTGAGCACTAAGGGACTTAACATCTAATGGTCATCAGTCCCCTAGAACTTAGAACTACTTAAAGCTAACTAACCTAAGGACATCACACAACACCCAGTCATCACGAATCGAACCCGGGAACCCGGGCGTGAGAAGCGAGAACGCTACCGCACGACCACGAGCTGCGGACAATTAATTCCACAACCCTTGAACTATTCAAGTACTGAGTGCTAAGCAAGCACACAAGCCTTAAGGTGTGCTCTGCAAGTCCGAGGTTCCTCGTACTATATTTCTCCTTTAACAACTCGTTTAAATGTTAGAGGCGTATTAAGTTTTAAAGGCTTTTACTTATGTGTACGAACTGTTGAGTTCATTAACTTATTACATTCATTGTCAAACTTGCGTGGTTCCTGACAGTTTGCTGTCATAACTGGTTGCTGTATTTTGACACCTTTGTTGTATTTTGAGTGACTTCTTCTTTATTTAAGGGCCATTATTAATGTTTCTGTTGGTGTGTACAAGTTGGGAGTCACATTTAAACTGTAAGCCTTCCCAGCTTTTCTTCTATTTTGGGGGATTGCGTATTTGTTTAATGATCGTTATTAATGTTTTTGCTGGTGCATATCGACTGGGAGTAATCTTTTAAGTTCCATGCCTTCCAAGCTTTTCTTGTATTTGAGGGGATTGTATATTTTATTGCTTAAGGGATTGTACTAAGGTTTATAAATTGTTAAAGACTTCCCAACAGCCACAATCAGTGGTAAACAGCACACTCCGTCTTCAGGATACAAGTGGCCCATCGGGACCATCAGACCGCTGTTTCATCCTCAGATGAGGCTGCAGCTAGGAGGGACGTGTGGGCAGCACACCGCTCTACCGGTCGTTATGATGGTTTTCTTTGACCGGAGCCGCTGCTATTCGGCCGAGTAGCTCCTCAGTTGGCATCACGAGGCTGAGTGCACCCCGAAAAATGGCAACAGCGCATGGCGGCGCGGATGCTCACCCATCCAAGTGCCGGCCACGCCCGACAGCGCTTAACTTCGCTGATCTGACGGGAACCGGTGTATCCACTGTGACAAGGCCGTTGCCCACAATCAGTGGTGTGACTTATTATTCTTTCTGTATTTTGAGTTGGTGTTGTTCAAAAATGGATCAAATGGCACTGAGCACTATGGGACTTAACTTCTGAGGTCATCAGTCCCCTAGAACTTAGAACTACTTAAACCTAACTAACCTAAGGACATCACACACACCCATGCCCGAGGCAGGATTCGAACCTGCGACCGTAGCGGTCGCGCGGTTCCAGACTGTAGCGCCTAGAACTGCTCGGCCGCACTGGCCGGTGGTTGGTGTTGTCTATTTGTTTAAAGTTTGATCCATGTTTGGGAATTGTTAGTACGTTTAGTGGCAGTCATTTGTAATTCATTTAACTGGTTGCAGTCGCACCTGCTTGGTGTGACTTCTTAATTGTATTTGGGGACTTATGCATATCACTGGTTTTAAGCCCTATTCTTAATTGTATTAATTGTTAAAAATTTTATTAATGAATTGATCCTGTTCATATCCTTTAAATTAAAGTGAACGTTGTTGTACATTTTTGACAAGATTTTTAATTTGTAATCAAAGTATTTGTTGTTAAGCAACAAAGCACATGACAAATGACAAATGACGAAATATATGGGTCCATCTTCCACGAGTTTTTCCTTAAAATTACTCATGTTGTTAGATATAAACTACCAGGAGCTCTCAGCACCAACTATAGAACTGTAGAGGTGTTACCATTTTATAGGCAAATCTGTGGAATTATGTGGTGGAGTACTGCAGCAGCCATTGGTAGTTGGTGATCGCAGGATGCTGTCATTTTGGTTGTAGCAACAGAGCTGTCGAATTATTGCAAGGTGGACCAGGCTTGATCAGTGAGACCTATCACTGCAGACCACCACTGCAATGGTTCTTGCAGTACTGCCAAGGGAACTTCTCCACAAATGGCTACTAGTGGTGTTTCTGAGAAGGTGATTTTAAATACCTGTCTTTTCGATAGCACTTTTATTTGCAGCCCATCACTTCTTACAGGATGTGGGGGCCATGCCAGATAAGGAGACCACATGGGGGCCATTGGCAGCAGTCACGAGCTTGTGTGTCTGTTAATGCATCAGATTCCTGCTCAAAGTCTACCTTCCAGATTAAGTGCCATGGCGCAATGGGTTTTCACAAGCCTACTCCATCAGCAAGCCATTCTGCCCAGGGGGCAGGAGGTCACACCCCATGCATAGCAGCTATCTTCTGTCATCACAATGTGCGTGCCACCATACTACACACCAAGGGCCACTGGGATGCACTCATTCATTGGAAAGCTGGCTGCCATAGCAAGTTTCCTGACAAGCTTCATGTGCCACTGAAGTGTTGTGTTTGTGAAGTGACTCATGCAATGGGGTTGTGTATGTCATACTGAGCACTGTGTCAGCAGAGCTAGGTACGGATGTGCAGCCAGCTACTAGGACACTGGTTGTCATCTCGCTAGTCACCCAACTGTTCTCACATGGAATGGGGGGTGTGGTCACTCCCCCCACAAATGAATGAGTAAAATAAAATGTTAATTCGACAGTTGGGCCTCTCTGTGCCTTCAATGGCCTACTGTTCTGTCTCAACACTCTGCCCCATGCAATCATGTATGATAGACTTCCGATCATCTCCGTGGGCAGCTATACAAGTCTCAAGACCATATATGTCACAACATTAAGGTTAAAATGTTGTGTATTCAGATGATCCATGACACCCTTTTCCACTTACAGAGGCAAGGCAAGGAGGTGTTACTCTCTTGGGCAGCAGGTCACATGGGAATTCTTGGTAATGAAGTTAGAGATGAATTATCTAAGAATACCTGCTTGGAAAATACAATTTCCAAATGTGCTGTGCCTTTACAGACATTTACCTTCTTGTTGAGGCACAGGGTCATACAACTGTGGGGTGAGGAGTGGTTATGCGGCTACAGTCAGTGACAGAAATGCCACGGCCTAGGCATTGCTTCTTCCAGTCACTGCAGTGGGAAGGAGTACCCCTAACATACGTCCAGATAGGCTACTGTTCTCTGAGGCCCCGGTTCCTCCTCCTGCAGTAGGATAGACCAGTATGCTGTGCTTGTGGTGTACAGATATCTGTACTGCATTTTAACAGAATGTGTTTTACACCAAGATAAGAGAAACGCAACCAGCTTACCTGCTGACCTGTCCACTATTTTGAGAGATGATAAATCGAATTTTGTGCATGTTTCTAGATTCTGTGTGATGTCTGACATTCTATATAGTGTTTTTAGATGGGAGATTATAATGTCTTTCCAGGGTGATTGTCTGATTTCTTGTTTTTACATTACTCAACCAAGTACAGATCACAAATCCATTATTTTAGCTGTTTTGTAGTTACAGTCGCTGTATTTTAACGTGGCTGTGAATTACATTTTATATTTTTCGCTGTAAATTAATTAATTTATTTATTTGCTATTTTGTTTTAGTTTGTTATTTATGTAGAAGAACATATTGAGAGTTGATCATTAATTTCTATGATTACACTTCAATGCATAGAAAATCTCTCTCTACTGCAACCGGCCGTGGTGGTCTAGCGGTTCTGGCGCTGCAGTCTGGAACCGCGGGACTGTTACGGTCGCAGGTTCGAATCCTGCCTCGGGCATGGGTGTGTGTGATGTCCTTAGGTTAGTTAGGTTTAAGTAGTTCTAAGTTCTAGGGGACTTATGACCTAAGATGTTGAGTCCCGTAGTGCTCAGAGCCATTTGAACCATCTACTGCAACCAGTTTTCAAAAATTCACACACATAGAGCAAATTAACTCATTCTGTATGAAGCATCTGTTTCAAGTAATACTCAACTAATGTATTAGTGTATCAAAACATTCATCAAGGAACAAACATCAGTGGTAAGCTCATGAAAACCTCAGACATCTTACAAACCAGAATCATTTTCATCACACTAGATTTCAGACCTACAAACAGAAGAAAATGTCTTTAAGTACACAGCAATCGCCATGTTTCAGAATAAAACATTAATACCAAGAAACACATAAGAATACGATTGAGGAATATCCTTCAAAAGTTGCAAAACCTTATCATCAGCTGGAACTACTGTCAAACTTCAATTTACATGTTCCATCCACCAAAGACAAATATCAGTCACATGAGTACCCCAGGAAGTCTTATCACTCATGGAAGCAAAACGAGAAACACATGCAAAAGCTTCTTGATTAGTCACAAACACTATAAATTAAATACATTTCAAGAAAAACATTAAAAAAACTTCGTGGTTAGCCCTGAAAAAAGAAAAAAATATTAATAAATAGACAATAAAAGACACTGGGTACTCCCCACTGAGGAAAACTCCTCAAAACTACAGAGCTGCTACACACTTCCATTCCAATATGTTCTCAGTGTGAAGAGTACCACTTTTGGAAAGGATCCTCTTCCAGTAGAATCCTATAGCACCCCCGTCAAAGCCTCCCACATCTGAGGCACCAATCCCTATCTCCAATCTTATTTCACAAGGAAAAATTAATCATCACTCTACATCTCTCTGGAACAAAATAAAACAATTTTTGCTATATTGTAAAGTACATACAAAAACATACTCATATTCAGAAAACCTAGCTGCAGAACTTTCAAGTTCACTTAGTTTCCTACTTCGGACTGATTTCAGAACCACTTGTGCTGCCTGCTGATTCAGGGTCAACATCTATACAGCTGGCTCAAGTTCTAACACCTGCTCTGACACCATATTTGATCTCTTAACTTCCACAGCTACAATAATTACATTTGAACAAGCCTCCTTATGATTTCCTAGGCTCTGTGCTCCTACAGTTTGATTTTCTAAGACCAATTGGTCGCTCTGTCTTCACCTTCCTTCGCTTATTAAGATTCACCAACACCCATAAGTACTGTTCCACTGAAACTTGTTTCAGCATTAATTAATAATAGTGCAGTAGAAGCACTCAAATCACCAATCTTCTTAATCGTTTGCTCAACCTCTTCCCTACTCCCTGGCATATCTTTTACAGAACTAACCTTCAACTCTTCAAAATTCTAAAACCTGTGATATGACTTTAAATTTATTCTTCAATTTCAGTAACAACTTCCTGATAAGGTATCACCTCAAATCATTCTGTTAACTCTGTTTCACTCTTCACACTCTCCTTCCATAAATTCTAGAATTCTCTTTGCAACTGTATAATCTGTTCATTAATGGCTCCTGGAGTTTAGTCTGACCTGCTTCAACAGGGGTTAGTTTACTTTTAACAATAAAAATTGTTTAATCAAAATCTGACTGTAGCCCTTCGCTTAACACTAGGCACATTAAGTGTACGTGTAGCATTTTCATTAATGTATTGACATATTTCTTATGAATTATGTATCTGTCCCTCTTAAGTGGTGACAGTAATTCCTAGTTTCTCGCTTACATCTACATCTACATCTATACTCCGCGAGCCACCTTACGGTGTGTGGCGGAGGGTACTTATTGTACCACTATCTGATCCCCCCTTCCCTGTTCCATTCACGAATTGTGCGTGGGAAGAACGACTGCTTGTAAGTCTCCGTATTTGCTCTAATTTCTCGGATCTTTTCGTTGTGATCATTACGCGAGATATATGTGGGCGGTAGTAATATGTTGCCCATCTCTTCCCGGAATGTGCTCTCTCGTAATTTCGATAATAAACCTCTCCGTATTGCGTAACGCCTTTCTTGAAGTGTCCGCCACTGGAGCTTGTTCAGCATCTCCGTAACGCTCTCGCGCTGACTAAATGTCCCCATGACGAATCGCGCTGCTTTTCGCTGGATCATGTCTATCTCTTCTATTAATCCAACCTGGTAAGGGTCCCATACTGATGAGCAATACTCAAGAATCGGACGAACAAGCGTTTTGTAAGCTACTTCTTTCGTCGATGAGTCACATTTTCTTAGAATTCTTCCTATGAATCTCAACCTGGCGCCTGCTTTTCCCACTATTTGTTTTATGTGATCATTCCACTTCAGATCGCTCCGGATAGTAACTCCTAAGTATTTTACGGTCGTTACCGCTTCCAATGATTTACCACCTATGGCATAATCGTACTGGAATGGATTTCTGCCCCTATGTATGCGCATTATATTACATTTATCTACGTTTAGGGAAAGCTGCCAGCTGTCGCACCATGCATTAATCCTCTGCAGGTCCTCCTGGAGTACGTACGAGTCTTCTGATGTTGCTACTTTCTTGTAGACAACCGTGTCATCTGCAAATAGCCTCACGGAGCTACCGATGTTGTCAACTAAGTCATTTATGTATATTGTAAACAATAAAGGTCCTATCACGCTTCCCTGCGGTACTCCCGAAATTACCTCTACATCTGCAGATTTTGAACCGTTAAGAATGACATGTTGTGTTCTTTCTTCTAGGAAATCCTGAATCCAATCACAAACCTGGTCCGATATTCCGTAAGCTCGTATTTTTTTCACTAAACGTAAGTGCGGAACCGTATCAAATGCCTTCCTGAAGTCCAGGAATACGGCATCAATCTGCTCGCCAGTGTCTACGGCACTGTGAATTTCTTGGGCAAATAGGGCGAGCTGAGTTTCACATGATCTCTGTTTGCGGAATCCATGTTGGTTATGATGAAGGAGATTTGTGTTATCTAAGAACGTCATAATACGAGAACACAAAACATGTTCCATTATTCTACAACAGATTGACGTAAGCGAAATAGGCCTATAATTATTCGCATCTGATTTATGACCCTTCTTGAAAATGGGAACGACCTGCGCTTTCTTCCAGTCGCTAGGTACTTTACGTTCTTCCAGCGATCTACGATAAATTGCTGATAGAAAGGGGGCAAGTTCTTTAGCATAATCACTGTAGAATCTTAAGGGTATCTCGTCTGGTCCGGATGCTTTTCCGCTACTAAGTGATAGCAGTTGTTTTTCAATTCCGATATCGTTTATTTCAATATTTTCCATTTTGGCGTCCGTGCGACGGCTGAAGTCAGGGACCGTGTTACGATTTTCCGCAGTGAAACAGTTTCGGAACACTGAATTCAGTATTTCTGCCTTTCTTCGGTCGTCCTCTGTTTCGGTGCCATCGTGGTCAACGAGTGACTGAATAGGGGATTTAGATCCGCTTACCGATTTTACATATGACCAAAACTTTTTAGGGTTCTTGTTTAGATTGTTTGCCAATGTTTTATGTTCGAATTCGTTGAATGCTTCTCTCATTGCTCTCTTTACGCTCTTTTTCGCTTCGTTCAGCTTTTCCTTATCAGCTATGATTCGACTACTCTTAAACCTATGATGAAGCTTTCTTTGTTTCCGTAGTACCTTTCGTACATGATTGTTATACCACGGTGGATCTTTCCCCTTGCTTTGGACCTTAGTCGGTACGAACTTATCTAAGGCGTACTGGACGATGTTTCTGAATTTTTTCCATTTTTGTTCCACATCCTCTTCCTCAGAAATGAACGTTTGATGTTGGTCACTCAGATATTCTGCGATTTGTGCCCTATCACTCTTGTTAAGTAAATATATTTTCCTTCCTTTCTTGGCATTTCTTATTACACTTGTAGTCATTGATGCAACCACTGACTTATGATCACTGATACCCTCTTCTACATTCACGGAGTCGAAAAGTTCCGGTCTATTTGTTGCTATGAGGTCTAAAACGTTAGCTTCACGAGTTGGTTCTCTAACTATCTGCTCGAAGTAATTCTCGGACAAGGCAGTCAGGATAATGTCACAAGAGTCTCTGTCCCTGGCTCCAGTTCTGATTGTGTGACTATCCCATTCTATACCTGGTAGATTGAAGTCTCCCCCTATTACAATAGTATGATCACGAAACTTCTTCACGACGTTCTGCAGGTTCTCTCTGAGGCGCTCAACTACTACGGTTGCTGATGCAGGTGGTCTATAGAAGCATCCGACTATCATATCTGACCCACCTTTGATACTTAACTTAACCCAGATTATTTCACATTCGCATTCGCTAATAACTTCACTGGATATTATTGAATTCTTTACTGCTATAAATACTCCTCCACCATTGGCGTTTATCCTATCCTTGCGGTATATATTCCATTCTGTGTCTAGGATTTCGTTACTGTTCACTTCCGGTTTTAACCAACTTTCCGTTCCTAATACTATATGCGCACTATTTCCTTCAATAAGAGATACTAATTCAGGAACCTTGCCCTGGATACTCCTGCAGTTTACCAATATTACGTTAACTTTTCCTGTTTTTGGTCTCTGAGGACGGACGTTCTTTATCAACGATGATAATGTCCTCTCTGGTAAGCCGTCAGGTATTTTATCGTTTCGCCCAAGGGGGGGTCCCTCTAACCTAAAAAACCCCCGTGTGCACGCCACACGTACTCTGCTACCCTAGTAGCTGCTTCCGGTGTGTAGTGCACGCCTGACCTGTCTAGGGGGGCCCTACAGTTCTCCACCCAATAACGGAGGTCGATGAATTTGCAACCATTATAGTCGCAGAGTCGTCTGAGCCTCTGGTTTAGACCCTCCACACGGCTCCAAACCAGAGGACCGCGATCGACTCTGGGCACTATGCTGCAGATATTAAGCTCAGCTTGCACTCCGCGTGCGATGCTGGTTGTCTTCACCAAATCAGCCAGCCGCCGGAAGGAACCAAGGATGGCCTCAGAACCCAAGCGGCAGGCGTCATTCGTTCCGACATGTGCTACTATCTGCAGCCGGTCACACCCAGTGCGTTCAATAGCTGCCGGAAGGGCCTCCTCCACATTATGGACGAGACCCCCCGGCAAGCACACCGAGTGCACACTGGCATTCTTCCCCGACCTACCCGCTATTTTCCTGAGGGGCTCCATAACCCGCCTAACGTTGGAGCTCCCTATAACTAATAGGCCCGCCCTCTGTGACTGTCGGGACCTTGCCGGAGAATCGGCCACTGGCCCAACAGGCGAGGCATCCTGTGGTGGCTCGGAAACGATGTCATCACCACTAGGAAGCACCCCGTACCTGTTGGAAAGGGGTAAGGCAGCTGCCACGCGGCCAGATCCCACCTTTGCCTTTCGGCCAGGCACGCGCGAGCCCACCACTGTCCGCCATTCACCCTGGAGTGATGGCTGACCGGTAAGATGCTCACTGCCGGAAGACGCAGCGACATCAGGGGTTCCATGTGATTCCAAGGCCACCGAAGTAGGCACAGGTCTCACCACAGTTGCCCCAACGCCACTACGAGCCGACGCCTGCGCCTCGAGCTCGATGAGCCTAACAGACAAAGCCTCCACCTGCCCCCGAAGAGTGGCCAATTCTCCTTGCGTCCGCTCACAACAACCACAGCCCCTACACATGACTATGTTTACCCTACTCTATACGGTGACAAATTCCCAAGATAATCTTCTGATGAGCTACTCTGATAATCAAGAAACACTCACTGAAATACGAGACGCGAAAACTACGCTAGGTTTTCCCAGAAAAACTATTTAAAAGCTAAGCGCAGCAAATAAGTGCAAAAACGCTTTATACAAGCAGTACTCGCTGCTGCTGGTGCTCTCGCTCTGGCTGTCACAAGACAACTGCTGATTCAAGTGACTAGTGGCTAACGGCCGCGAAACAAACAAAAGACGGTTTTAGGGCGCTTTCTGTTCTAAACGATCAAGAAAACACTAAGAAATCTAACACGAAAACTACGTAAAGTTTTATCAAGAACTGTTAGTTACTATGCAGAGCAGATAAACACAAATAGAATCCCTTCCTTAGTGGAAGGTCGTAAACAAAATGCAAAATAAACGCTTTATACAAACAGTACTCGCTGCTGCTGGTGCTCTCGCTCTGGCTGTCACAAGACGTTGCACTAGTTTCTATACTTTTCCCTAATTTCTCACCTAATTGTTTATTACTAGTTCACAGTTTTTCATCATCTCCCTTCTTCTTTATTACCAGTCTTGTAATCCCTCTTAATTTTTGAACTTTTGCAACCTTTCAAATTTTATTTCTTACTCGCTTATGAAACTTAGAGAAACAATTATGGCCTCTAGCTTAGCCACTACAGACACCTCAATGGTCATTTTGGGAACATTTATGATGTTCTTTTCGAGTAGCAGAAAAATTGCATCATCTTCCCAAATTCCGGTTTACAAACTGTGTTCAGCAGAGAACAGAGACGTAGAAAATTTCCTTTTTCTATATCATGCGACCAGTGTTGTGAGCCTAGAAGTGCTGGAAGACATCTGAAAAATTTACGAGCTTTGGAACGAAGGAGAGTTGCCTCCAGCTGTTCGAGCGACTACTACGGCAAGAGCGAGGGAAAGCAGGTTGGTCGAACTCAGCTGTACACCAGAGAAGAGGCGCGTGTGTAACTACGATGCGCGCTCGTAGGTTCAGGACTTTGACGATTGTGGGAACGTCGTCGTCTGATCCTGCGCTAGAGAGTGGTGGACGTGGAGACACAGGTGAGGGTGAGACACATCGGGAAATACCTCCCTTGTCAGGGAGCAAATCTTGCAGCTCTGTCCGATACGCACCACCTGTTTTAGTGATGATCTTGGGGTTATAGCTTCATAATAATTTTAATTTTGAGGAGCAGAGAACAGAACTATTGAACTGCGTAAACACCGTACGGTGGATTGCAGAGTATTTATGTAGATGTAGAAATGAGAAGCACAAAATCGTGTTTGTGCTCCTGTATTAGTTTATTAAGTAAACCAGTTTTCGGTTTACAGAGTCATCATCAAACTGTAATTGACCGTTGTCATAAAAAATGATACAATAATAGTGATTAACATAGAAGAAATAGTGCATACAGAAAGCGACGTGAAAATACGGAGTAAATGTCATGTTCTACATTTCAGTAGTAACGTAACTGATAATGTTAAGCCTAAACAGAAAATAAAAGTGAAGCGGACACCAGAAAACACTATGTTATCATTAAAAAATAGACTATATATATATATGTGTGTGTGTGTTGGCGTGTGTGATTATTTATTAAAGACGACTGCAATATATAGTATACCGTGATTTTAACAACATGGTAGAAGGCCTGTAGAAACAATATAACGAAGTACTTACCGTTTAATAATGCTTACTTGTACGCATACGTTCTTCAAATTGTTTAGTGGATTACGTTGTTCCACTATAAAAGTGCCACTTTGAGTGATGAATAGCTTAGGGTCATGTCCCGGCAAGTATTACTGTGGGTCATATGGAGCAACATCATAGAGAATGCTATGTCGATCGTTGTCGCCGAATATGTACGCTACGAATTGTAGGTGTTTCCAAAAGATCCATTGTATCATGGAAGTTTTTTCTTCGTTATTCTTAAGTCATCAGCATTCGCTGGTGGCCTTGTTTTGTAACGCCCTCACCCAGAAATCATCACCATCATCGGTCTTCTGACTGGTTAGATGCGGCCCTTAAAAGATTCCTCTCCTGCGGCAACGTCTTCGTTGCAGGGCACCATTTGCAACCTACGTTCTCAGTTTTTTGTTGAATGTATTCCAACCTCTGTCTTCCCCTACAGTTTTTACCCTCTACAGCTCCCTCCAGTACCATAGAGGTTCTTCCCTGGCGTCATAACACGTGTTCTATCATCCTGTCCCTTCTTCGTATCAGTGTGTTCCTTTCTTCGCCGATTCTGTGGAGAACCTACCCATGCCTTATCAGTCCACCTAACTTTCAATTTACTTCTGTAATACCACATGTCAAACGCTTCGATTCTCTTCTGTTATACTTTTTTCGTTGCCTACGATTCACTATCACACAGTACTGTGGTCCAAACGTACATTCTCAGAAATTTCTTCCGCAAATTAAGGTACAAAAAATGGCTCTGAGCACTATGGGTCTTAACATCTGTGGTCATCAGTCCCCTAGAACTTAGAACTACTTAAACCTAACTAACCTAAGGACATCACACACATCCATGCCCGAGACAGGATTCGAACCTGCGACCGTAGCAGTCACGCGGTTCCGGACTGAGCGCCTAGAACCGAACGGCCACCGCGGCCGGCCGCAAATTAAACCCTATATTTGATACCAGTAGGCTACTCTTAACCAGGAAAGTCCTCTCTGCCTGTGCTAGTCAGCTTTTTTTATCTCCTCCTTGTTTCGTCCATAACTGGTCATTTTGCTTCCTAGGAATCAGAATTCCTTAACTTCGTCGAATTCTTCATCACCAGTTTTGACTATTCTAATTTCTGCTACTACTCATTATTTTTTGATTCCGGTTTATTCTCAATCTATATTACACTGAAGCGCCAAAGAAATTGATATAGGCATGCGTATGCAAACACAGAGATATATAATCAGGTAGAATACGGCGCTTCGGTCGGCGACGCCTATATAAGACAACAAGTATCTGGCGCAGTTGCTAGATCGGTTACTGCTGTTACAATGCTAAGTTATCAAGATTTAAACGAGTTTGAACGTGGTATTATAGTCGGTGGACGAGCGATGGGACACAGCATCTCCGAGGTAGCGATGAAGTGGGGATTTTCCCGTACGACCATTTCACGAATATATTTTGAACGTCAGGAACGCAGTGAAACATCAAACCTCCGAAATCGCTGCGGCCGGAAAAAGATCCTTCAAGAACGGGGCTAACAACGGTTGAAGAAAATCTTTCAACGTGACAGAAGTGCAACCCTTCCGCAAATTGCTGCAGATGTCAATGCTGGGCCATCAGCAAGTGTCAACGCGCGAACTATTCAACGTAACATCATCGATACGGGCTTTCGGAGCCGAAGGCCGAGTCGTGTTCTCTTGATGACTGCACGACACAAAGCTTTACGCCTCACCTGGGTCTGTCAACACCGACATTAGAATTTGATGATTAGAAACATGTTCCCTGGTCGGACGATTCTCGTTTCAAATTGTCTCGAACGGATGGACATGGAAGGGTATGAAGACAAGCTCATGAATCCATGGACCCTGCACGTCAGTAGGGGAGTCTTCAAGCTGGTGGAGGCTCCGTAATGGTGTGGGACGTGTGCAATTTGAGTGATATGGGACCTCTGATACGTCTAGATACGACACTGATAGGTGCACGTACGTAACCATCTTGTCTGATCACCTTCATCCATTCATGTCCATTGTCCATTCCGACGGGCTATTCCAGCAGGACAATGCGACACCCCACATCTCCATAATTGCTACAAAGTGTCTCCAGGAACGCTCTTCTGAGTTTAAGCACTTCCGCAGTCCACCAAACTCCCCAGACATGAACATTATTGAGCATATATGGGATGCCTTGCAACGTGCTGTCCAGAAGAGATCTGCACCCCGTCGTACTCTTGCGGATTTGTGGATAGCCCTGCAGGATTCATGGTGTCAGTTTCCTCCAGCAGTACTTCAGAGATTAGTCGATCCATGCGACGTCGTGTTGCGTGACTTCTGCGTGCTCGCGGGTGTTCTACACGATATTCTGCAGCTGTACCATTTTCTTTGGCTCTTCAGTGTACGTACCCTTGGCGTGTCATTCCATTGAACAAATTCTGTAATTGTTCTTCAGTTTTACTAAGGGTAACAATGTCATCAGCAAATCTTATCATTGATATTATTTCACCCTTAATTTTAACCACAACTTGAACCTTTCTATTATTTCCTTCATTCCTTGTTCGTTGCATATGTTGAACAGTAGAGGCGAAAGACTGTAGCCCTTTTTACACCCTTTTTCATTCGAGCACTTCGTTCTTGGTCTTCCACTCTTAGTGTCGTCTCTTGGTTCTCGTACCTATGGTATATAATCCGTCTCTCCCTATAGCTTACCCCTATTTTCCTCAGAGTTTCGAGTATCTTGCACCATTTTATATTGTCGAACGCTTTTTCCAGGTCGACAAAGCCTATGAAAGTGTCTTGATTTTTCTTTAGTCTTGCTTGCATTATCAACTGCATCTACAGAATTGTCTCTCTCGTGCCTTTACGTTTTCTAAAGTCAAACTGATCGTCATCTAGCACATCCTCAATTTTATTTTCCAAGCTTCTGTCTATTTTCTTGTCAGCAACTTGGATGCATGAGATGTTAAGCTGATTGTGCGATTATTTTCGCACTTATCGCCTCTTGTAATCTTCGGAACTGTGTGGATGATGTTATTCAGAAAGCCAAATGGTATATGGTCAGTTTCATAGGTTCTACACCCCGACTTGAATAGTCGTTTGCTTGACACTTCCCCCAATGATTTTAGATATTTCTTTGGCATGTTATTTATCTTTCTACCTTATTTTATCTCAAGACTTCTAGAGCTTTTTTTTACGTTGTTCATGGGAGCCTTCAATGTACGTTTTCCACTTATCCGATCTCTGTATTAACGGTTGGATTAGGATTGCACTCTTAATGGCACCATCTTTGCTTTTAATTTCAGCGAAGGTTGTTATGACTTTTCTACTTGTTGAATAATTCCTTCTGACGATTATTTATTTTTAGATTTCTCCACATGTTTCTTGCAGCCAGTTCACCTTGTCTGCCATGAACTTCCACTTATTTCATTCTTAAGGGATTTCTACTGCTGTTTTCCTGTATTTTTGAATACTTCTGTACTTCCTTCCTTTCGTTGATCAGTTTAAGTATTTCTTCTGTCTTTTCAGTTCCTTTCGTTGTACCTACACTCCTGGAAATTGAAATAAGAACACCGTGAATTCATTGTCCCAGGAAGGGGAAACTTTATTGACACATTCCTGGGGTCAGATACATCACATGATCACACTGACAGAACCACAGGCACATAGACACAGGCAACAGAGCATGCACAATGTCGGCACTAGTACAGTGTATATCCACCTTTCGCAGCAATTCAGGCTGCTATTCTCCTATGGAGACGATCGTAGAGATGCTGGATGTAGTCCTGTGGAACGGCTTGCCATGCCATTTCCACCTGGCGCCTCAGTTGGACCAGCGTTCGTGCTGGACGTGCAGACCGCGTGAGACGACGTTTCATCCAGTCCCAAACATGCTCAATGGGGGGCAGGTCCGGAGATCTTGCTGGCCAGGGTAGTTGACTTACACCTTCTAGAGCACGTCGGGTAGCATGGGATACATGCGGACGTGCATTGTCCTGTTGGAACAGCAAGTTCCCTTGCCGGTCTAGGAATGGTAGAACGATGGGTTCGATGACGGTTTGGATGTACCATGCACTGTTCAGTGTCCCCTCGACGATCACCAGTGGTGTACGGCCAGTGTAGGAGATCGCTCCCCACACCATGATGCCGGGTGTTGGCCCTGTGTGCCTCGGTCGTATGCAGTCCTGATTGTGGCGCTCACCTGCACGGCGCCAAACACGCATACGACCATCATTGGCACCAAGGCAGAAGCGACTCTCATCGCTGAAGACGACACGTCTCCATTCGTTCCTCCATTCACGCCTGTCGCGACACCATTGGAGGCGGGCTGCACGATGTTGGGGCGTGAGCGGAAGACGGCCTAACGGTGTGCGGGACCGTAGCCCAGCTTCATGGAGACGGTTGCGAATGGTCCTCGCCGATACCCCAGGACCAACAGTGTCCCTAATTTGCTGGGAAGTGGCGGTGCGGTCCCCTACGGCACTGCGTAGGATCCTACGGTCTTGGCGTGCATCCGTGCGACGCTGCGGTTCGGTCCCAGGTCGACGGGCACGTGCACCTTCCGCCGACCACTGGCGACAACATCGATGTACTGTGGAGACCTCACGCCCCACGTGTTGAGCAATTCGGCGGTACGTCCACCCGGCCTCCCGCATGACCACTATACGCCCTCGCTCAAAGTCCGTCAACTGCACATACGGTTCACGTCCACGCTGTCGCGGCATGCTACCAGTGTTAAAAGACTGCGATGGAGCTCCGTATGCCACGGAAAACTGGCTGACACTGACGGCGGCGGTGCACAAATGCTGCGCAGCTAGCGCCATTCGACGGCCAACACCGCGGTTACTGATGTGTCCGCTGTGCCATGCGTGTGATCATTGCTTGTACAGCCCTCTCACAGTGTCCGGAGCAAGTATGGTGGGTCTGACACACCGGTGTCAATGTGTTCTTTTTTCCATTTCCAGGAGTGTATGTTTGACGGTGTAACATCTGTGACTACCTTTTTTAGGGACGGCCACTCCTCTTCAACCGAACTGCCAACTGTGTTATTCCTAGAAACTTCCTGGCAGATTAAAACTGTGTGCCCGACCGAGACTCGAACTCGGGACCTTTGGTGTTATTCCTTGTCGCAGGATTTACATCTTTAGCGAACTTGAGACGCGTCTTATCCTTCCTCAGTACCTGATATCCCACTTCCTACCGCACTGATTTTTCGGTACGACTCTCTTACACTTCATTCCACTCTTCATCATTATTAAATTGTTGTCTGAATACGCCATTCAGTCCAGTATCTGGTTTCGGAATATTTATGTGACCACAATGTAATCCAACTAGAATCTTCTCATGTATCCTTGTCTTTTCCAAGCATATCTCTTGCTCTTGTGATTCTTGATCGGAGTATTTGATATTACCGTCTGAAATTTGTTGCAGAACTCAATTAATATTTCACCTCTCCCATTCCCATGACCAAGCCTATATTCTCCCGTAACCATTTCTTCTGTTCCTTCCCCTGCAACCGCGCTCTAATCCCCTGTTATTATTAAATCTTCGTCTCCCTTCACATTCTAAATTATCCTTTAAGTATCCTCAAACACCTCTCCCTCTCTATCTCTATCGGATCGTAACCTGAAATACTGTTGTCGACGTTTTTCTGTCGAATGTGACGAATCCTATCGCTGAAATGTTCACAGCAGTTTGCTCTGTGCCGTTCGTTCCTATTCATAACGAATCCTACTCCTGTGTTATTATTTTCTGCTGGTATTGATATTATCCTGTATTAGTCGGACTAGAAATCCACGTCTTCTCCCCATTTCCGATCTAAATTGAGTCTTAGCACTTCCATTTTCAGGTTTTCTACCTTCCCTACTACGTTGAAACTTCTGATTTTTGACTTTCTGACTCGTCTATTGTTATTCCGTCGTTTTCTAATGGTCACCTCCCCCTTAGCAGTGCCCTCCAGGAGATCCGAATGGATGATTGTTCTGGAATCTTTGGTCAGTGAAAAGATAATCATGACATTTTTCAATTACAGGTTACACGTAGTGTGGATACACAATATGTGTCTGAGCCCTCATGGCATTGATCGTCGCTGATTCTTCCACCTTTTAGGGGCAGTTTCCCACTCCAAGGGATAGACAGCGTCTCTAACATCTGTCCGCTCCTCTTTGACAAGGCCGTTGGAAGAACGAGGGTGACTTGCTATACCAGACATCTTCCGGCGCCATTGCTCTATGCGCCAAAAGCCATGCTCTACCATATGCATACTACCACCCAGAAAGACAACAATCAAAATAAGCTTATAACAACAATACTTCGAAGCAAGTATACCACTAAAGGACGTCTCCATTAACTAAGTATACTACAGAATTTACTGACAAAAATAAGTGGAAAACTCAGAAAGGGAGGAGAAAATGAAATTGAAAGGATGTGTGATGTTACTTCAGCGATGACAAAATCGGGTCAAATGTCTAGAGAAGGAGACAGTATGAGCTTACTTACTACAATGAGCTGCGCCGCATCTGGACTGCATGCAGGCATTGATTCGGTTGGGAAGGGTGTCATATAGCCGTTGTATTCTCTCCTGAGGCAAGATTGCACACGACTGTTCTAACTCGTCCTTGATATCCGGGACATTGGCACTGATACGAAGTTGACAGCCGAGCTGGTCCCACTCATTTTCTATCTGGGACAGATCTGGGCATACAATGAAGGCTTTCACGACCGGATGTTTCAGCTGCCGAGAATTCTTCCGGGTTGTATGGCCGTGGTCCATAGAACTCTTCTATCCCAGACGTTTCGTCCGAAGCTACGTTGGACATCTTCGGAGGTGCTCCTGGTAATGCTGAGTCTTGCCGACTGACAGTAGCTTTGGACGAAACGTTAGGGATAGAAGAGTTCCATGGACCACGACCATACAACCCGGAAGAATTCTCGGCAGCTGACAGATCTGGTCATCTTGCTGGCCGCAGGAGTACCTCAGCACCAGACAGACCGTTCATAGAGGCACGTGGCACGTGTGGGCGAACATTTCCGTAGAGGCAGTAAATGAGGACGCAGGCTCCCCGTGACGTATCATTATGCAGTCAGAGTACTATCAATCAATGCCAGCGGTGGCTAAGTCATTCCCGATGGATCCCCATGCCATGAGACCAGGAGTGACACCGTTACACCTCTCCAAAGCAATGGTAAGATGCCACGTCTTCCCATCTCGCCGCAGTACGCGCCGATAAGGTCATCTGAGGCAACGCAGAACCGCCATTCACTGCTGAAACAGAATACGACACCACCCAGCAGCAGTCTATGCTTCCCGGTCTGGCACCACTGGGGTGGTGTTAACAGCAGTCATGGGACGGTAATGCCCTAATCCGACTGCTGACGGTCATTGACCAATACCGTGGGATGACAGAAAATTGTAGGGGGTTACTAGCTCTCGGATGGTCGGTCGGTAAAATGGGGTTGCAAAAAAATGGCTCTGAGCACTATGGGACTTAGCATCTAAGGTCATCAGTCCCCTAGAACTTAGAACTACTTAAACCTAACTAACCTAAGGACAGCCCACAACACCCAGCCATCACGAGGCAGAGAAAATCCCTGACCCCGCCGGGAATCAAACCCGGGAACCCGGGCGTGGGAAGCGAGAACGCTACCGTACGACCACGAGATGCGGGCAAATGGGGTTGCAGATAACTATCTGTATGCGCTGTAACTGTTCGTTCCACATTTTTGACATGGTTTTCGCATCTCCGGAAATACTATTTTTGACTACGTTACGATGATTTGAAAATGGGTCTCGTCCCGAAACTAGTCATCGAGTGAATAAAAAAAGTAACATTTGCAATTTTCGACTGGTTTTCCTTTGTGTTCATTAACAAAAGTTGCTGACCCACAGCTGCTCCAGCATTCCGGAAGCTCGTAAACAATTTTCTTGATTTACGGGTTTCTACGCTTCTTACTGGACCTATAAATTCTCTCCAAAAGTTGTAAAAGTATAGTAGGGTACTGTAGACCATCATAAGTAAGCGTTGACTACGATACTTTTCCTAGCAGTATTGGCAGTTAAGATTGTAACCGCATTATCTGGATGTTAGGTGTGTTGTATACTTTTCAAGCTTTACCTCAGTTCTCTCGCTTTGCCAGCGTATGCGATAAGTGTCTCATTAGTTTCCCATAGACACCAGAGGCGGTGAACCGTCTAGAAACTGAGTGAGGATATGTAAAGAAACGCGTAAACTAAGGAAATTTTTTATCAACACAGTTATCCTCCTGTCTGTTATTTAACAATGAACAATATTTACAGCAAAGCTGAAGTTGTCAATGTTTGATTCTGGTTTTATGCGAGAGTTATCTGTCTGCAACGCCGAACAGAGGGATTTTGTGTTAGAAAAAGACAGTACAAATTCATCATATAGCGCCAGAAACATAAATTCAATAATAACAGTAAGCATATATATTTTTTATGTTTTTCATATAAACCGTACTCGAATCGAATTGGTTCAAATGGCTCTGAGCACTATGGGATTTAACATCTGAAATCATCAGTCCCCTAGAACTTAGAACTGCTGAAACCTAACTAACCTAAGGACATCACACACATCCATGCCCGAGGCAGGATTCGAACCTGCGACCGTAGTGGTCGCGCGGTTCCAGACTGAAGCGCCTAGAACCGCCCGGCCACACTGGCCGGCCTTGAAAGTAATTGCATTGGTCACATAAAAGCACAGAAGCTTCGCGCTCAACTAATTTTTCTTAATTATAAAATGCACTTTATATTTTGTGAGGACATAAAATACACAATAGATTAGCACTGAACGATGTGCGGTTCTAACATTGTACAAAACAAATCAAGAAACAAAAACACAAAAAACAAAGAGATGTCGTCGGTTCCCAGTTTCTCTCTCACTCATTAATTTTTTGTTTCTCTCCCACCAATGCAACCAACGCTACCTGTAACCCTGTCATTTACTACGTCATTTATGTACTGTACGAAAACCGTAGTTTTGGTAAAGCGCAACTGTATCTTAGAAGCATCATGGTTTTACTAGCATATTGAAATTCGTTTGTTTTGCGTTTTTGGAATTATTTAAAACGCTTAGTGTGCTCTCTGTATTATGTGTATGATTTCATCTATGCAGATCTTTCTAAACCAGTCTCCCAGATATTTGAACGTTTCATCTGTTTCTATTTTGACGACACCTTTTACTAAAACTTTTGAGATATTTTTATGTTGGTAAAAAATTTGATTTTTTCTTGCGAAGATTATTAAACGTGCTCTACTGGCTACCTGTTTCAGTTTCTTCCAGAATTTCAGATAGTTCCGCAAAATCATCCATGAACGACGAACAATTTACTTGGAGAAAACCATTGTTTTAGTAGAGCGCAACTATATCTTAGAAGCATCATGGTTTTAGTAGCGCATTGAAACGCGTTTTTTTTTCTTTTTTTTTCTTTTTCTGGAAATTATTGCAAACATTCAGTATGCTCTCTGTATTATGTGTATGATTTCATCTATGACAGATCTTTTTAAAACAATCTCCCAGATATTTGAACGTTTCTTCCTTTTCTATTTCGTCGATGCCTGTTACTAAAACTTCTGAGATATTTTTTATGAACGGAAAAAATTTAGTTTTTTCTTGCGAAGATTATTAAACGTGCTCTACTGGCTACCTGTTTCAAGAGATTTACTTGTGTTTCAATTTCTTCCAGAATTTCGGATAGTTCGGCAAAATCATCCGTGAACGAAGAACAGTTTACCTGGAGACATACTTAGTGTCTGTCAATGAGATGGGTATTATAGCATTCATCCGTATATCTTACAACAGCTGACTTGCTGTCACGTTAGAGATGTCATGAAAACATCTCAGTGTGAATTCTACTGCGGCGAAGTTCGCTGTTTAGATTACCTATTTGTGTTTCTGGGCTCTCGCAGAAGGCAGCACGAGGGCGTGGCCGGTGACAGACTTTTCCTATCCACTCAGCCAGCAGGAATTTCCAGTCATTCCGGACTTCCCGTCGATGACATTAGCCGATAAATGACTGCACTTAGGCCCCCTGGGAGACGATTTGGTTATCCATATTCATCGGCGGCCGTAACTCGCCTGGGTATGCGCCGGCGGCAGCGCCAGCGCGCATCGTGGATGCGGCGGTCCTGCCGGGACGTCCGAATCTCGTCCGTCTTCCATTATTCAGCAGAAGTCGCCGATACGATCGCCGCCTACATGCTTTACATAACACACGCGGCCGATGAATAAATCAATAAGTCGGTAAATATTATCAGTTGGCGGCTCCCACGGAAATTGCTCCTACTCGTTCCCATCCTTTCTCGGAACGTTTGTCCGTTTCCATTATTTTTGTTCTGCCTTCATCCATTTAACATTTGAGCGTTTGATTCGGAGTGGCGAGCGAATTTCGTGCCGACTATTTGACTGAAAATATTTCAGAAATTTCTCTGCTTTTAGCACGGACTGCTGGTGAGATTAGAGTGTCGTCATACGAACTGCATCATTAATAAATAGGTATGCTGATAGACAAAATCTCAACACTGAGAAGTAATTAATATAATAAAACAAGATATAAAGAACACCTATTAGGTAAAAAAGGAGCGAATATACACAGCTCTACTTTTGCTGAATACCTCTTGATAGCCGGTCATACGCCTAAACATTTAGAGGACACTGTTATCCTACACTGAGAAGTCAAAGGGCGTAGATTAGATCTGTGGGCAGCGTTACAAATTTTCAAACATCTAGAGCCCAAGGACGGTAATATACTGAACGATCAGTTGAACCTTTTTCGAAGGCTTTAAACCTGTACTGTTTATGGTTTAACATTAATGCTGGTAACCTTAGTGGTCTATTTCCTCAGGAAGCTATGATGCACCTTCAATGCTTTAAGCTCACTACCCTTTATGTAATGTGGTTTTCTCACGATGTATGTTTGCCACTACATCGGCCCTTATGTGATTTTGTCTGGCTCTAAAATTTTGGTTCCCTACGAATGTGTATTAACTATATTGTGTAATTCTGTCTTGAGAAGAGCCATTATTGTCAATTTTAAAGTTCTGACATATTTACAGTTTGTGGGTTTCACTAATATAGTAACGTAATTTTTTATGTTTTGGCTGTATATGCCACTAGGCGTAATTCTATCGGCGTAAGCGCCACCTGCTTTTTTGATGTATAACTATATTATTTGTACCAATGCTCCAATACTGTTATAACGGGAGTGTTAGTTTCCTTCTTTTTTATTGTTACTTTATCTAAGGACGTTATTAATACTGATAATTTACACGTTACCTTTGTACGCCAATTGGCAAATGGTTCTCGCCATAAGCGCCACCTACCCTGGTCTCAGAGTAACTACGCTCGCCGATTACACTCAGTCGGTTGTGAGCTCTGCAAGATCCATGTACTATTTTATATTTACGTGATAAACCCTAGTTCTAGGGCTACATTTCATTTTTAACAAATGGAGCTATGCCGACATTTGTAAAAACGGCGATGGTACATTAGTCATTACTAATGTAAAATTGTAAGTACCAGTCGTCGGTCTCATATTTCTGTAATGCAAGAGCTCTCTAATTTCTGTTAAAATTTATTCTTGGCTTAAGTTTCATACTTTTCTAATGTAAGCTACGATGTTCATTGTCCTTAGGCCACCTTCTGAAGAAGACAAATTTATATTTGTCGAAACCTAGGTAATGAATTCTTTATCCATTGCAACTGGTCGGCTGTTTATAATTTTATTAATTAATATAGAGTAATGAAAAATACATTTGTCTAGGTAATATATTTAAGAGAGTAACATTACAGGATCACAGGTTAATGTAAGCGCAAGATAAAACGTTGCAAATGTAAATGCTGGTACATTAATAACCAGTGTAACCGCCAGAATGTTGAATGCAAGCATCCAAAAGTGCATATATTGTGTTTAGTGGTGCTGGGTGTCAATTTGTGGGATGGAGTTCCATGCCTGTTGCACTTAGTCGGTCAGTGCAGGGTGGTTAATGCTATTTGTGGATGACACTGACGTTATCGTCCAATGATGTTCCATATCTTCTCGACTGGAGACAGCTCTGATGATGAAGCAGGCCAATGCAACATGTCTACACTCCGTAGAGCATGTGGGAGAGCGTTATCCTGTTGGAACCCCTCCTGGGACGGTGTTCACGAATGGCACCACTACAGGTCGAATCACCTAACAGACGTGCAAATTTGCAGAGTACCTGGGATTACCAGGAGAGTGTTGCTGCTGTCATACGAAATTGCACCACAGTGTGCTTGTCACGCAGACATGTTGGTTGCAGGCCCTCATCTGACTTGCTTCTCTGGAACCGAGAGAGAACCAGCTTTCATAAGAAAACGCAACAGACCCTCACGTGCTCTCCAAAGAGCTCTTGCTCGACACCACTGAGGACGTCCGCCTCCTTAGGGTAGCGGTAGCGTTACCGCCTACCACGCAGGGGACCCGGGTTCGATTCCTGGCAGGGGACTGGGTATTGTGTGTCCTTCATCTACATCTACATACATACTCCGCAATCCACCATACAGTACGTGGTGGAGGGTACCTCGGACCACAACCAGTTCCATTCCCAAACAGAACTAGGGAAAAATGACTGCCTATATGCCTCCGTACGAGCCCAAATCTCTCTTATCTTTGTGGTCTTTCCGCTAAATGTAAGTTGGCGGCCGTAAAACTGTACTGCAGTCAGCCTCAAGTGCTGGTTCTCTAAATTTCCTCAGTAGTGATTGACGAAAAGAACGCCTCCGCCGAGCGGCTCTAGGCGCTACAGTCTGGAACCGCGCGACCGCTACGGTCGCAGGTTCGAATCCTGCCTCGGGCATGTATGTGTGTGTGTGCTTAGGTTAGCCGGCCGAAGTGGCCGTGCGGTTAAAGGCGCTGCAGTCTGGAACCGCAAGACCGCTACGGTCGCAGGTTCGAATCCTGCCTCGGGCATGGATGTTTGTGATGTCCTTAGGTTAGTTAGGTTTAACTAGTTCTAAGTTCTAGGGGACTAATGACCTCAGCAGTTGAGTCCCATAGTGCTCAGAGCCATTTGATTTTGCTTAGGTTAGTTAGGTTTAAGTAGTTTTAAGTTCTCGGGGACTGATGACCTCAGCAGTTAAGTCCCATAGTGCTCAGAGCCATTTGAACCATTTGAGAACGCCTCCTTTCCTCTAGAGACTCCCACCCGAGTTCCTGAAGCATTTCCGCAACACTCGCGTGATGATCAAACCTACCAGTAACAAATCTAGCAGCCCGCCTCTGAATTTCTTTTGTGTCCTCCCTCAATCCTTCCTGATAGGGATCCCAAACGCTCGAGCAGTACTCAAGAATAGGTCGTATTAGTGTTTTATAAGCGATCTCCTTTACAGATGAACCACATCTTCCCAAAATTCTACCAATGAACCGAAGACTACTATCCGGCTTCCCCACAACTGCCATTACATGCTTGTCCCACTTCATATCGCTCTGCAATGTTACGCCCAAATATTTAATCGACGCGACTATGTCAAGCGCTATACTACTAATGGAGTATTCAAACATTACGGGATTCTTTTTCCTATTCATCTGCATTAATTTACATTTATCTATATTTAGAGTTAGCTGCCATTCTTTACACCGATCACAAATCCTGTCCAATTCATCTTGTATCCTCCTACAGTCACTCAACGATGACACCTTCCCGTACACCACAGCATCATTAGCTAACAGCCGCACATCGCTATCCACCCTATCCAAAAGATCATTTATGTAGATAGAAAGCAACAGCAGACCTACCACACTTCCCTGGGGCACTCCAAATGATACCTTCACCTCCGATGAGCACTCAGCATCGACGACAACGTACTGGGTTCTTCAAATCCGTATCCCAAATCCTTAAATCGAAGACATGATTGCAATCAAAGCTTCATAGCATACGTCGGTGCCAGTCTTCGATCTTAGGCAACGCTCTAATGACGTCACGAACCACCTATTGCGCTTATACATATAAACAGTTGGGATTGCTGAGCTTGTTCGATCCTACGCCTGCTTTCTGAGCTGTTAAAAACATTCATGATATCTTCAGCATTAGAAATTAAAACGTTAGGCAGGCAATTTTGCCTTTTACCACTGGCTTATGCCCATAATACTGCTGTATCTTCCTTTCCATGCTTTGTTGTTCTTTAGTTGTTACAGGAGCCGTTCGTGGACCGAGAATTCAGGTATTAATTTATTCTGCACCTGATACCAAATAGTAAAAGTAATACATAACTTTGTTTTTTGTAGTTGCAGAGCTAGTTGCTAACAGTAGATTTGAATATTGAAATGTATACAGATAAAAAGGTTTACAACTCAGTCAGTCTTAAATAATATGACTGTTTCGTAGATGCTGAGCCCTGACCGCTATGAAAGTCTGTAAATGTTATGAAATGGCAAACACAAAATAGGGGCTCGTTGCATCGATGTTTTAACTTAAATAGACCCGCCGCTGGATCTCCGAAGAGGTGATGCCTGCCTATCATTGGCAGTGGTGTAAACGTTCGTGGCAGTGCCCTCCTGTCACGCTGGCGGCAATAACACGGCCAACCGGATGGCGACCGACACTGCAAAAATAAATACTGTATAAGCAATTACGCAAATACAGCCTGCGTTCTAGAACTGTGGGTTTTGAAACGTTGTGCAATAGGAGATTGCTCAAGACGAGGTGGATAGATCTCATAAATAATGAGGAGGTTCCGCATCGAATTGAGGTAAAGGTATTTTATGGCATAACTTGGCTAAAAGAAGAGTAGATTGTTACAAGAAACCCTGAGGTTACAAGGCATTGTCAATTTTGTATTATAGAGAAATGTGGAGGATAAAAATCATAAGCAGGAACCATATTTGAATACAGTAAGTAGATTGAAAAGAATTGGTTATGTAGTGATGAAGAGGCTTGCACAAGATACACTACCATAGAGAGCTGGATCAAACAAGTCATCGAACCGAAGCCCACAACAACAACATGTTACAATAGAAACAGGCACGAAGAACGGTTTGAGTGACTTTTTTTAAAAAGATGACGATCAATGAATACCTGTCAGTCACAGAAATTAAATTTAAGTCATTATCAAATTACTGTGCAGTAATGCTATTACACGGTACATGCCGTTGTTCTTCTTTCGTTTCGGCAAACTGCGTGTGGAGTACGTTATTTCAACCACGTCTTTGATATTTAACTTGCATCCAGTACTCACTCATTCGTTCTGTGTGGTCCTTCTTCAATAAAAACAGTCCTGGATGTCTTCATTCGTGGTCCCCACTTCTTGAATCCAGTTCAACATCTGTGAACCAGCACACCCTCGTCAATTTCTTTTTTGCGTAGAAAATAGACAAAAATGCGCCTGGCTAGTATTTTCTGGGTCATTAATGTTTCGCTTTGACAGTAAGCAGTCTTTTTGGTATTTTGGCATTATTCTCCCTTGTTCCGCCTAAGGTATTGCAGAAGAGGTTTCTTTCTTTTCTAACTTCTCGGTCAGACGTTTCCGATTCACCGTGGGACATTCTGCTGAATATAGTGGTTCAAATGGCTCTGAGCACTATGGGACTTAACATCTATGGTCATCAGTCCCCTAGAACTTAGAACTACTTAAACCTAACTAACCTAAGGACAGCACACAACACCCAGCCATCACGAGGCAGAGAAAATCCCTGACCCCGCCGGGAATCGAACCCGGGAACCCGGGCGTGGGAAGCGAGAACGCTACCGCACGACCACGAGATGCGGGCTGAATATAGTGCCTCAGGTCGAATGACTGCACAATGATGTCGTGAGACTGGTAATAAAAACACGGATCATTTGTTATTATTTTTATATTTGCGTAACTAGCGCTAAGTGCGACTCGGTACACTAGGATTTTATTGCTGTAACACCGTCAACAGACATTGCTTACAATGAATAAGATCTTATATTGCCAAATGAAATCAAGACGGTGTTAAATTTTCGTTTTTGAGTTATTCCTCTGAAAATTCTCTATGTGGTCAGTTGGACGCGCACATACAAAACGCAATCAATAACTTTTACTCTCGTCAGCTTCCTCTGATACCAAAGAAGTTATTCCCTGATGTCTTAACAGATTTTCTATCATACTGCACGCTCTTTTTGTCAGTGTCTTCCATATATCCCTTTACTCGCGGATTCTGCGGAGAATCTCCTTATTCCTTACCTTATCAGTCCACCTAATTGTCAACATTCCTCTGTAACACCACATATCAAATGCTTCGATTCTCTTCTGTTCTCGTTTTCCACAGCCCATGTTTCACTACCGTACAACGCTGTGCTCCAAACGTACATTCTCAGATATTTCTTCCTCAAATTAAGGCCTATGTTTGATATTAGAAGACTTCTCTAAGCCAGGAATGTCCTTTTTGTCTGTGTTAGAGGCCTATGTTTGATATTAGAAGACTTCTCTAAGCCAGGAATGTCCTTTTTGTCTGTGTTAGTCCGCTTTTTATGTTCTCCTTGTTCCGTCCGTCATTGGTTATTCTGTTGTCTAGGTAGCAGAATTTCTTCATCTACTTCATGATCACCAGTTACGATGTCATGTTTCTCGCTGTTCTCATTTCTGCTACTTCTCATTAATTCAACAGATCCTGCAATTCTTCTTCACTTTCACTGAGAATAATATCATCACCTAATCTTACCGTTGATATCTTTTCACCTTGGATTTTAATTCTACTCTTGAACCTTTCTTTTATTTCCACCATTGCTTCTTCGAATTATAGACCGAACAGCAGGAGCGTAAGACCACACACCTGTCTACCTGTGGACTTCACTTTTTGTCTTCCACTCTTATTGTTCTTGTACATATTGTATATTACTCGCCTTTCGCCATAGAGTACCCCTGTTTTTCACAGGATTTCGATGATCTGTCACCATCCGACAAATCCCATGTACGATTCTTCAGACTTGCTTCCGTTACCAATCTCAACGTCCGAACCGCCTCTCTCGTGCCTTTAGCTGTCCTAAGGCCTGACTGATTGTCATCTTACATATCCTCAATTTTCAATTCCATTATTTTATATACTATTCTTGTCAGCAACTTCGATGCATGAGCTGATTGTGCGAAAATTTTCGCGCTTGTCGGCTCTTATATTTATGGATACTGTGTGAATGATGCTATACCGAAAGTCTGATGGTATATCGGAATTATCACACATACTACACATCAACGTGAATAATAGTTTTGTTGCCACTTCCTCGCAATTATTTTACAAATTCCTGTGGAATGTTATCCATCCATTCTGCCTCAATTGATTTTAATTGCTCAAAAACTTCTAAATTCTGGTTCTAATACTGGATCCCCTATTTCTTCCATGTCCACTCCTGTTCCATTTACTATAACCTCATCATCCTATTTTTAGAAGGCTTCGACGGATGCTTTTCACCTATCCGCTCTCTCCTCCGCATCTAACAGTGCAAACAGCATTGCACCCGTAATGATACGCCCTTGTTTTTAATTTCATCGAATGTTGTTTTGATTTTTCTATGTGCTGAGGCCGTCCTTCCGACAATCATTTCCTTCTACATTTCTTCCCTTTTTTCAAGTAGCCACGTAGCCTTAGCTTCCCCCCACTTCCTATTGTGAGTTGTATTTCTATATTCCTGAATTTTTGTACTTCCTTCTTTCGTCGATCAACTGAAATATTTCTTTTTTTAACTATGGTTTCTTCGCAACTACATTCCTTGGACCTAGGTTTTTCTCTCCAAATTATGTGATTGCCCGTTTTTGAGATGTCCATCCTTCTTGAACTGAACTGCCTACTGCCGTATTATTTATCGCAATATCTACAGCTTCAGCCAACTTCAAGCATATCACTTCATTCCTTCCGTATCCCATTTGTTTGGGCATTGATTCTTGCTGACTAGTCTTTTACACTTAGCTTATTCTTTATGATTACCAAAATTCCATCTGAGTCAATGTCTGCTACTGGGTACGCCTTACAGTTCAGTATCTGATTTCGGAATCTCTGCGTGACCATAATGTAATCTAACTGAAATATCCCTGTATCTCCCGGCCTTTTACAAGTATACGTACTCCTCTTGTGATTCTTGGACAGAGTAATGGCTACTGCCATCTGACGTTTATAGCAAAACTCAATTAGTCTTTCTCCTCTTTCATCCTTACCTCAAAGCTCATATTCTCCCGTAATCCTTTCTTCTGTTTCTTCCCTTGCCTTCGTATTCCAGTCCCCCATGACTATTAAATTTTCATCTCCCCTTGCGAACTAATTACCCATTCAGTATCATCATATACTCTCTGTGTCTCTTCATTTTCAGCTTCAGCGGCATGTATACCTTAACTATTATTGTCTGTGTTTGTTTGCTATCGACCCTGATGAGAACAACCCTGTCACTGCACTGTCCATACTAAATTTCTGTCCTACCTCCATAATAAGTCCTATTCCTGTTATACCGTTTTCTGATGCTGTTGATGTTACTCTCTATTCGTCTGACCAGGGTAACGCATCTAATTATATTTAGCTATTTACATGGTAGCGTTTCAACACCGATTGATTCTGCATCCAATTAATTACGCGTAATTTGTCGGGATTAATCGGACGCATAACTGTAACCAATATAATATGTACTTTTGGAGTGACAGAGCCGGCCACGGTGTCCGAGCGGTTCTAGGCGCTCAGTCCGGAACCGCGGGACTGCTACGGTCGCAGGTTCGACTCCTGCCTCGGGAATGAATGTGTGTGATGTCCTTAGGTTAGTTAGGTTTAAGTAGTTCTAAGTTCTAGGGCACTGATGACCACAGATGTTAAGTCCCATAGTGCTCAGAGACATTTGGAGCGACAGAATATATCAATTTGTAAGTAATTTTGTTTGGCCATTATAAGAAACTAGAGTCCCCAGTTTGCCTCATTTCGCGTGGGCCAGATGACCAACAACAAAGACAAAATTATACAAATCTTTTAGACGATTTCTACACGTTTTCGCCAGAGGTGTCCCTGATACAAGTGGAAATGAAATTCTTCATATTTCGAAACCGATTCCGCAGTAAGAATAAAATATGAAGTTTCGTTCAATAGCGGATCTAGCAACTACAGAGACAGAAAAAAATTAAATGTGTTGTAATGTCAACAATGAATCGACAATAGCCAATTTTCAAGATAACTGGAAAGAATCAGTATCTAGGGTAAAGAAGGATAGAGCACTAAATATATTTTAGTATTATCGGCCGCTAGGAAAGAGAAACAAAGGAAGACCAAGGACAAAGTGCAAAGATTATGAAGAAATTGTCGAGTACGATGTCTGTTCAAAAAATTCCGGAACATTCCGTAATTGCGCTCCAATGGTGTTGAGACGTGGGACTTAGGGAAGGCAGGAAAAGGTGTGAACGGGGCCTAATCGGTTACCATTGGTTGCACAGTAAACACGTACACTTTATTTGAGGTAATAATTTTTTAAAAACAATCATTTTTAAAAAATTGACTGTAACACAAGCTACGCTGACGGCTGAAGGTCTTATTAAGAAGAATTCAAACTATTTGTCGGCTGAAGGCTACAAGCAGTAGGAATAATTTAAACAAAATATTATTTTTAAACAATTGGCACAATCCGACCAAAAAAGAAGGATCGACTTGAGAAAAGTCCCTACAGCTGCGTAAGCAGTGAGACAGGCAGCCAAGAGTTATGCTCAGTTAACAAGATGGCAACTCAAACTACGGACAGCTTAAACGCCGACCAGCACACTCGCAAAATCCGCCTAAGATGCGGTAACCAATACCACGATAGAATAACAGTTAACATCGTCAAATCACAAGCATTTAATTACACAACTTGGCTCCACCAAATCCTAGTACGCAGACAGGGTTAAGACCAAACTGCCTATTCAAAATCTGATTAGCTGCACATGGAATAGCAAAAGACAATTCCACAAACAACTCAAACAATGGTAAAAGTGTCACTATTCAGGAACAAGACGAATTGCCCCTAGGCATGAACGCTAAGAACACAGAAACGGTCGAAAGACCAGATACACGTCGTCCACTGAGACGACCGATCGAGCGACCAACCAACGGTCGTTGCCAATCAAGTTTTGCAAGGGAAACGTCAGAGTATAAAATCGCCAACTGACAGCTTGATGGCTTGAGGTCACTTCGACGGACGGACACACACACAAGTCAAAGTTGCACTACTCGACTATAACGATCTATTCAACTTAAACTCGCTGAACCCGGACCCCGACATGGTCGTGCACTCTCGCGACCACATCCTTCCATCGGGCAGTGCTTATATCGCCAGCTCCTTCGGCGAGTACTGGCGCTGACGGACCTCTCTGCTGCTCAGTCCCAACTGAACTTCGACACACGACGAGTCGGAAATGCTAGAGGTCGCTCCAAAGATAGTACCACAGTAATAGCTATCGATAAACGCCGCGACTGCCACTCACGGATAGAGAAAGCGAGCAAACGTAGTGGCGCCAGCGAACGCACTAAGAAAAGGAGAGGTCACAAGCCGAATACACGACGCCAACCTGTCAACGGCACAAACACGAGCCGGAACACGGCTCAGGTGTGTTGGAGCGAAATGCGGTTGGCGTCACTACTCTCGCGTGTTTTAATGTGTAATTGCCGGAAGATTGGTTGTTGCATGTCTGTTAATAATTGTTCAGTGCTGTATTAAATAGAACATCATGTCAGCACAGTTTGCGAATTTCGAGATGGCAGAGTTAGATGAGTGATGCGTTTGCATTAAATTTTTGCTTGAGACTCAAGAAAATCTCTACCGAGACACACCAAATGATGCAGGAACGCTACAGTGATGAGTGCTTAAGCCCGACGCGGTGTTAAGAGTGGCTCGCACAGTTTAAAAATGGCCGGACGGAAGTTAAGGATGACCCACGTTCAGGTAGCGTTGTGATGTCAACCGATACGCTCATGTCCGGAACGTCAACGAAATTGTTCTTGCCAATCGAAGACTGAATGTCCAAGAGACTGCAGAAGAATGTAAAATTAAACAGTTGGATCATGTCATGTAATCCTGACCCAGAATCTTGAAATGCTTCGTTTTGCCGCCAAGTTCGTCCAGCGACTCATGAGTCGAGACCAAAAAGCCCTTCGCCTCGCAACCTGTGAAGAACTTTCGTTTGGATCGTGCAAATGAGAACGAGATGTTCCTTAAGAGAATCATAAATGGTGACGAGACGTGGGTCTACGCTCATGATGTTAGGATCCAAGGTTCAATCCTCACAGTGGATTGGGAAAGGATCCCCAAGACCACAAAAAGCTCGTCAGGTCAGGTCAAATGTCAAAGCTATGCTGATAATTTTCTTTGTAGGATTAGTTCATCATGAATTCGTGCCACAGGGACGTTTTGCGTCGCCTGCGAGAAAATGTAAGAAGGAAATGGCCTGAAATGTGGCGAGACAATTGATGGCTCTTGTGTCACGATAACGCACCCTGATGGTGCGGGACTATTGCATAAAAATTGAAATCATTATGCTGCCTCATTCTCCGTGCTCTCCAGACCTGCCCCTGCGGTCGTTTTTTAATTCCAAAGTTGAAGACCCGTTGAAAGGACGAAGATTTGCAACTATAGATGAGATGATAGAAAATTCGCAGACGGCGCTTCGCTCGATCCAGCAAGAGGCGTACCAAAACTGCTTCCGGAAGTGGAAACGGCGTTGGGAGCGGTTATCAATTGTGTAGGAGAGTATTTCGAAGACCATGAACAATAAGTAAAAGGTAAGCGTAGAAAAATTTTGTGGACAAAGTTCCGTAATTTTTTGAACAGACCTCATAGATGTACACTATCTAATCAAAATAGCCGGACACCTGGCTGAAAATGACTTACAATTACGTGGCGCCTTCCATCGGTAGTGCTGGAATTCAATATGGTATTGGTTCAACCTTAGCCTTGATGACAGCTTCCACTCTCGCACGCATACGTCAGCAAAGTGCTGGAAAGGTTATTGGGGAGTGGCAGCCAACTCTCCACAGAGTGCTGCACTGAGGAGAGGTATCAATATCGGTCGGTGAGACCTGGCACGAAGTCGGGGTTCCGAAACATCCCAAAGGTGTTCTGTAGGTTTCATGTCAGGACTCTCTGCAAGCCAGTCCTTTAGAGGGATGTTATTGTGTAACCACTCCGCCACAGGATGTGCATTACGAACAGGTGCTCGCATCCTGCCATCGGATGGTCATGTTGTGTACAGTGGTTCGTCACTCCACATAACGTTTTTCCACTGTTCAATCGTCCGTTGTTTACGCTCCTTACAAGAACCGAGGCGTCGTCTGGCATTTACCGGCGTGATGTGTGGCTTATGAGCAGCCGCTCGACCAAGAAATCCAAGGTTTCTCACCTCCCGCCTAATTGTCATAGTACTTGCAGTGGATCGTGATGCTGTTTGGAGTTCCTGTGTGATGGTCTGGATAGGTGTCTGACTATTACACATTACGCCTCCTTCAACTGTCGGTGGTCTCTGTCAATCAACAGACGAGGTCGGTCTGTACGCTTTTGTGCTGTGCGTGCCCCTTCACGTTTCAACTTCACTGTCAGATCGGAAACAATGGACCTAGGCATGTTTAGGAGTGTGGAAATCTCGCGTACAGACGTATGACACAAGTGACACCAAATCACCTGACCACGTTCGATGTCCGTGAGTTCCGCGGAGCGCCTCATTCTGCTCCCTCACGATGTCCGACGACTACTAAGGGCGCTGATACATAGTATCTGACAGTAGGTGGCAGCACAATGCACATAATATGAAAAACGTATGTTTTTTGGTGTGTCCGGATACTTTTGATCACATAGTGTGGTACCATAATACAAGGCTGAAAAAGATGTTTAATAGATAATGCAACATTTCGATTACAAACTATGGATATTGCTGATCCCTGAGCTGTTAATAATATTTGGAATAACTAGAACAACAACGATCTTGTAGGAAACGAAAACAAAAAAAAAAAAAAAGAAAAACCAATCAGTCTGGATGGCAAATTGTTTTTATTTTTCTGATAACCATCTTCAGATCAGTACGTATCTATCTCCATTGGCGACATGTCCAGTCGATTCAGGGAGCCGCTGAACGTGCTGAGAGGCACCTGTCATCACTTGCAGCTGAGCAACCGCGCAGTTGGAGCTGTGGTGTCAGCAGTCGATGACGGGTCCACCTGTATCTCTACGCAGATACACTAAGCGTACGTTGTTACGCAATTAAGTGCATTACTTCATGACACGGAAGTTGAAAGGTGAGAAAGTACAAAGAGAAACACATTTTGTGGCTTATTGAATTCATGAACCAGTGAGAAAACAAGGACTGAAAACTTGCTTCCAAGAAAGCCGACGTGATTAATTTTCTATGCGCTTACTAAGGCACATCATGTCATCGCGTTATGGATGAGAATGTTACGTGCCTCCCGTTCCCATTATATTCATGGATGCTTCGCGGAAAGACCGATCGCTTGTACGCTCTGTACCTGTCTAAATTTTCGATTTCGTCACTACTACTCTGTGGAATGGTTACGGAGACGTGAACAGCCTATAGGAAGAATAACTGTCGAAAACTCAAAAGCAGCTCAGTGGCAATTTACATGACATCATGCGGATCACAGGTCTTCTCCACTAGAGAAGATACTTGTGGTATACTATATTTCCTTAAGCTAGTGATTCATATTCTCTTCATGATTTATGTGGCTGTTCTACAGGGCGTTTAAAAAGTACACCGACAAATTTCGAGGGGATATAGAAAGGATATACACTGAAGAGCCAAAGAAAACTGGTGCACCTGCCTACTGTCGTGTAGGCCCTCGCGAGCACGAAGAAGACGGCAACACGACGAGGCATGGACTCGACTAAGTAGTGTTGGAGGGAACTTACAACAGAAATCCTGCAGGGCTGTCCATAAATCCGTAAGAGTACGAGTGGATGGAGATCTATTCTGAACAGCATGTTGCAGGACATTCCAGATATGCTCAATCATGTTCATTTCTGGGGAGTTACGTGGCCAGCAGAATTGTTTAAACTCTGAAAAATGTTCCTGGAGCCACTCTGCATTAATTCTAGAGGTGTGGGGTCTCGCATTTTCCTGCTGGAATTGCCCAAGTCCATCGGAATCCACAATGGACATGAATGGATGCAGGTAATCAGCAGGGTGCTTACGTACTTATCACCTGTTACAGTCGTATCTACACGTTTCAAGGATCCTATATCACTCCAACTGCACACGCTCCACATCATTACAGGTTCTCCACCACCTTGAACAGTCCCCTGCCGACATGCAGTGTCCATGGATTCATGAGGTTGTCTCCATACCCATATAAGTCCATCCGCTTGATACAATTTGAAACGAGACTCGTCCGACCAGGCAACATGTTTCCATTCATCAACAGTCCAATGTCAGTGTTGACGGGCCCTGGTGAGGCGTATAGCTTTGTGTCGTGCAGTCATCGAGGGTACACGAGTGGGCTTTCGGCTCCGAAAGCACATATCGATTATGATTCGTTGAATGGTTCGCACGCTGACAGTTGTTGATGGCTCATCATTGAAATCTGCAGCAATTTTCGGAAGGGTTGCACTTTTGTGACGTTGACCGATTCTTTTCAGTCGTCGTTGCTCCCGTTTTTGCAGTATCTTTTTCCGGCCGCAGCGATGTCGGGGATTTGATGGTTTATCGGATTCCTCATATTCACGGTAGACTCGTGTAATGGTCGCACGGGAAATTCCCCACTTCATTGCTACCTCGGAGATGCTGTGTCCCATCGCTTGTGTGCTGACTATAACACCACGTTCAAACACAACTAAATGTCGATAACCTGCCACTGTAGCAGCAGTAATCGATCTAACAACTGCGCCAGACACTTGCTGTCTTACACAGAAGTTACCGACAGCAGCGCCGTATTCTGCCTGTTTAAATATCCTTGTATTTGAATGCACATGCCTATACCATTTTCTTTGGCTCTTCAGTGTAGAAGAGGAACAAACCAAGAAGTGGAAACCGTGTCTGGAAATGTCATCCAACGGCGCTGCTGAGTGTCGAATCTAAATGCGCTGGTGCGTGTATATGAGTGTATACACAGGGTGATTCTGTAATGATGTTACAAACCTACGTGGGTGATGGAGAAGGATAAATGTATCAATTTCAGGCGAGGGACTATAGTCCGGAAACAAACTAGTTGAAAGTTACGTGCCACCTAGGTGTGCAGAGCGAGGGTCGCGTGGGTGAAGTGCAGAATAATACTGTGATAGATTTATTACAGACATATTTGAAATGCACATTATATTACTGACTACCATCAACATTTCATTCTCTTTTTCTTTATCAAACTTTGTAAATTTACCAATGCAACGCTTTAAAACCTTTATCATTAAATCGTAACTCAACAGCCCCGCGAAAGAACTGGTTCAAATAGAAGGGCAGTGCAGCTGAAGGCTTTACTGAATTTTGAGAAATGTAAAGACACACAAGCATTTACAACAGACTAACAATAATAAACTTTAAATAATGAAAGTTAATTCAGGATTTAGCCACTTAATGTCCCCTAAATTTAATAGAGCCGTAATTTAGCTGGTTCGTTACTGAATATACAGTTAGTCAACAAAATTAGAAAATCCAGTTAACCAAAAAATTAAAAGTAGCCACCCATACCAATTAAATTTACCTGTGGCAGTATAGAGAAATTCACTCCACGGCATAATCCAAATTCAGAAAAGTTTAAGAACAGAAGCTCATCTCAGACAATGATTTACTTTATCAGAACAACAGCTCCAGAACCATTACATGGAAGAGCATACATTAATAAGTAATAATCGAATTGTCATTCAGCAAAAAATTAACTAGAAAAAGCATAATCCACCAACTAAGATTAATACAGTAACAACCAACGATATCATCATCAGCTGTTCAGCTTTGAGACCGTTAATCTGGTGTTTCAGCGTACATCTAGCGCCCGGTACAGGACGATGTAATTGTAAGGTGCCTATAATTTCACACCTTACAAGCACTCATCCACATACTTTGCCGTGAACTACAATCACAATTAGATATCATTTGATAGTTCGTACATCGTATATATGAATATTTAAAGGAAACTGACATTGTCACGTACACCTTGTAAATCATTATTAACGCTTATTGCATGAAACGTGAGTGTCTTTATTATAAAAACGACGTAATGAATGATTACCTATACTAGTAGAGGTTCGAACGCCAGTGAAAATGAAATGGCAGGCGTAACTCAAGCCCTGGGTGGAAGGCCCACACAGGTTTGCTGGTCCTGCTTAAACACAGGAAGTAGCAAGACGGACGTCGTAGCACCTAAGCGGTGGAGCACAATGGAGTCGTGACCGGCCGGTTTTGTAGCCGAACCGGAAGGATTATACTTCGGAAACTACGAAAATCTTGGACGCAGGTGAGAGGAACGAAGAAGCCGCACCTCGGAAACCACGCAGGCTGGGTTATTTCCAAGGATTTTTACTCAGAAGCGTACCGTTGTACGAGTATAGGTTTTTCCTCGCAAACTTTTCGAGCTGGACAGCAAAAGACTGAAATATGGTTGTTCGGCGTTCGGAAGAATTTGTAGAGAGGAAGAATATTCCGTGGTTTCGGGAATGTGATTCGTTTCCGGAATTACGAGGGTGGGGAGCCGAGCCTTGCTGGGAGGCCAGCGGTGGAGAGACGTAATCTCCCGTTGTGAGCGACCGTGTGTGACCGTCGCTTGATATCAGCTTTTGTTGGTACAGACGGATTTGCTGTCTTTGCTCTCAGTAGAGTTTATAGTTAGAACAGTTAGGAACTGTACTGTTGGTAAGTAGATGATGTCAATCATTTCGCGTTATTGATGTTAGACCGCGCTGTCATAATAAGGGCCAGCCGGAGTGGCCGTGCGGTTCTAGGCACTACAGTTTGGAACCGAGCGACGGCTACGATGGCAGGTTCGAATTCTACCTCGGGCATGGATGTGTGTGATGTCCTTAGGTTAGTTAGGTTTAATTAGTTCTAAGTTATAGGCGAGTGATGACCTCGGACGTTAAGTCGCATAGTGCTCAGAGCCATTTGAACCATTTCTCATAATAAGGGGCGGAGTTGGGCAATTGATTAGCAATTTTGTAATGTAAAGTTTTTTTTAAATCTACAGCTAATATATAAGCAGGAACAACGTTTATCAATTAGTAGGATTAGTTGCCTTCATCATTCATTTATGTTTAAACTGTAATTTATAGAATTGAGAGATCCTAAGATCTGATTCAGGGGGTAGTCAGACACGGCCGAATCTTCATTTTAGCGTTTATTATTCTCCGTTGCGCACATTCATTTCACACTCGCCTGGAGTAACATCTTGGACAATATTCAACTGAAGTGCGTCACTAGACATCGTTTGCAATTGAGAAGGTGTACATGGTACACAACAAGGCCTCCGATAATCTGCAAAGAAACTATTTTAGTTCTGAAAATAGTTGCACATTAATGGGACACACTGTGATCTCAAGTTTAATAGTTACAAGAGCCTCAGACAACAAAAAGCCATTGGCCGTTGCACAAAATGCCCACAGAATAAAAGTGGCCACAGCTACTACTGAATGCTTACACTGGTCCAAAATTAAAGCAACAGACGCAAATTTTGCAAGGTTGTGTTTATTTTTCCACAAAACTATATAAATGGATTATAGTAAAGTAGAAAGAACGTAAAGAATACAGAACATATTCAGCTGCAACATGCATAACGGTAGACAAAACTGTTCGTTTTTTTTCCAATTTAACTGATTTGCACATACATTCTGATAACTGGTTAATGTTCTTAGTACGGGGCGGACCACCTCTGGCACAAATACAGCCCCGGAACGATGGTACATGCTGTGAATGATATCATTAATCTCATTTTGAGGCAATAATGGCCATTCTTCTTGCAGAGCTGCTCACAAGTCTTGGAGAGTGGCTGATGCTGACGTGATGCAACTCATCTACCTAGTGCATCCCAGACGTGCTCTATGGGATTCAAATCGGGAGAGCGCGAATACCACCCGTGCTCTCTAAGGTCGAGCATTATCGTCCACCAATACGAAATCTGGTCTCACAGTATCTCGCAACAATAGCGTGTGAGATCTCAAGATCTCCTCACCGTATCAGCAGTTAAATCTTGCTGATTCACCCGTACAACTTCATGAAGAGGTGTTCGAATGGTCAACATAATCCCTGTCCATACCATTAGCGATCCTCCTCGATATCGGTCTCTTTCCACAGTGGTTGGGTTCGGAAATTGTGTTCCACGTTCCCTCCAGATGCGACTGTCGGGAATCACTCTGCAAAACAAATCGGGACTCATCTGTGAAAAGAACATTGGCCCTCAGTTCGACCGTCCAGGTGGCACGTTGACAGCTTCACTCTAAACATTCCCTTCTGAAAAGACACGCCAGAGGTAACAGACAGCAGGTCTCCAACAATAAAGGCCACTCTGCTGAGCCCCCTGTACACCGTTTGCATCGATACAACAAAATGGTTCAAATGGCTCTCAGCACTATGGGACTTAACATCTGTGGTCATCATTCCCCTAGAATTTAGAACTACTTAAACCTAACTAACCTAAGGACATCACACATATCCATGCCCGAGGCAAAATTCGAACCTGCGACCGTAGCGGTCGCGCGGTTCCAGACTGAAGCGCCTAGAACCGCTCGGCCACACCTGCCGGCTTCGAACAACAAGCTAGTGTTACTGAGATATAACGTCGCTAGGAGATTCTGTGGGGTCAGATGCCATTTCCAGTGCAGTACTGAGGCGGTACCGTCGTGCCCTTACAGCCAATTAAAGGTCTACTCTTTCTGATTTCACACTGGTCGGCTCTGTCCCGGTCTCCGCGACACAGTTTCGGTCTCTTTTAAACTGTCGCCCCATCCGAGAAACAACAGAACGATTCACATTAAGCCGTCGGGCGACATCAGTTAGCGGCTTGTTCAAATGTGTGTGAAATCGTATGGGACTTACCTGCTGAGGGCATCAGTGCCTAAGCTTACACAGTACTTAACCTAAATTATCCTAAGGACAAACACACACATCCATGCCCGAGGGAGGACTCGAACCTTCCCCGGGATCAGCCGCACAGTCCATGACTGCAGCGCCTGAGACCGCTGAGCCAATCCCACGCGGCTCAGTTAGCGACTCTCCTGCTTCCATTTCTGCTATGGTCCTCCACATTAGAGAGTCTGTAGGCGTCTTATCTGTGCCATACTGCAACGTCTGTGTACACAGCGATTGTGGATGTGGGACTACCCTGCAAACACTACCCCGCTTCAAATGGTTCAAAGGGCTCTGGGCACTATGGGACTTAACTTCTGAGGTCATCAGTCCCCTAGAACTTAAAACTACTTAAACCTAACTAACATAAGGACACCACACACATCCATGCCCGAGGCAGAATTCGAACCTGCGACCGTAGCGGTCACGCGGTTCGAGACTGTAGCGCCTGTAACCGCTCGGCCACCCTGGCCGGCCCTACCCCGCTTGATAGGTGCTCAGAGGTCATTGTTGACGTGGTTGTCCGTTGATCAGAATGGCGCCTTCCGTACAGAACACTATCGTAACGACATCTGGTGACAGTCTGTATGATTATATCGTGAATTAGATACAGAATAGGGAAATAGCAGTTTGTTGCTTTAATTTTGTACACCAGTGTATTTATAGACGCAATTGAACGCCGCCCGCGAGCACCGTTACTAAATTATTTGAAATAACGTTCGAGTATCCACAATAATCACGGTTGCTTACGAAGGGGAACACAGCGGGCGAATAACAGCTGGTGAAGTTTAATATACTCAGAACATACTGCAAAACTCAGTTGCAGATGGAACCAGCGAAAAATACCGCTCCCCTTTCAGGAGTTCCTGGTGCGGAATTCATGTAATACCGCGTGGTAGCCGTTTCCCATTCCGTTCACTGTAGCTCGCACCGAATACACCGCCTTCCGTTACCAGGCCGGCGCCGGACACTTCGCACACCAAGCAAACCTTACTGTCTCGACTTCTCGCTCCACCTGGATGGCTTCTCCCGGCTCCCATGTACCCCACACGACCTCTTGGTTGCGGCACCGACGAATGCAAAGAGTCCAGGAGCCAGAGATGTGCCGAATAAAGGGTGTACCGGCATGCGACACAGTTACGAGGGGCGTTCAATAAATAATGGAACACATTTTTTTTCTGGGAGCAGGTTAGTTTTATTGAGGATTCCAACATGCCACACTAGTCCCCGCTCGTTTGGCAACAAAACTCTGTTATTCAACATACTCTCTGTTCAGTGTGATGGCCTTAAACCACCTTACTGGGAGGTCCTCTACGCCCGCATGCTACTACTCTACTAGTCGAAGTCGAGGCCAACGTTTTGCTGCATCAGTAACCCGCTTATTGTTCAGCACGAACTGCATCCTACAATGGGCCAAAGAGATGGAAGTCGGAAGCTACGGGATCCGGGCTATAAGGTCAATGAGCCGGCCGCTGTGACCGAGCGGATCTAGACGCTTCAGTCTGCAACCGCCTTGCTGCTACTGTCCCAGGTTAGAATCCTGCATCGGGCTTGGATGTGTGTGATGTCCTTAGGTTAGTTAGATTTAAGTAGTTCTAAGTCTAGGGGACTGATGACCCACGATGTTAAGTCCCATAGTGCTTAGAGCTATTTGAAGCATTTGAACCATCTAAGGTGAATGAGGAAGAATAGTCCAATGAGGTTTTGTGAATTCCTCTCTGTAGACATTTTCCAAGCGCCTGTGTATATCTACTGTGCTCTGGTTCTCTACCAAAAAGAAAAAAACTCAGTGAAAACTCTCTGCTTCGTACGCACCTCCGTTACAGGCTACACATAGCGCCGCAGCCGGTCGCAATTTCATGAAAGTATACGGACTGAAGCCGGAATATCCCACGACATCCTACAGCAGACTCCGCACTTTTCAGTCGAAACTGACCAAGAAAAATGTGTTGCATTACTTACTGAACGCTTCTCGTATAAGCGAAAATCGTTTTGTTACCTCTGGCACTGAATATATGCACCGTTGCTGTTGTTGCGAAGATAGTAGGGTAGACAACTTTCAGAGGTGGTGGAATGGATCAAACCAAGCAAAAAATGTCCAGTAAACATGGCCTCTGCCGGCCGGTGGGGCCGTGCGTTCTGGGCGCTTCAGTCTGGAACCGCGTGAGCGCTACGGTCGCAGGTTCGAATCCTGCCTCGGGCATGGATGTGTGTGATGTCCTTAGGTTAGTTAGGTTTAAGTAGTTCTATGTTCTAGGGGACTGATGACCACAGCAGTTGAGTCCCATAGTGCTCAGAGCCATTTGAACCAAACGTGGCCTCTAATGTGCATAGCTTAAGAGCTATGAGCTCAGTTGTGGAGATGTCTTTCACAGTAGCAAAGGTGAACGAGTGCTCGTAGTCCCTCAGGGCCCATGTTTACTGGACCCTTTTTTCTTGTTGTGGTCCATACTACCATCTCTGAAAGCTATCTGCCTTACCTTATTAGCAACAACAGTACCAGTACATACTGGGTGATTCACGAAGATAGGCAGATATTTTAATATGTTATTCTACAAGTAAAACTACAGAAAAAGTTCATATAAACATAGGTCTGTAAATGTTAGTTATGGAGTTATGGCTAATAAAAGATTTTGCCTGAAATTTAACAACTTCGCTAATATGAAGACATCGCAAAACTGTACGAGGTTAAAGTACAGCACGATTTCTATTTATTTTGTTGTTATTGGTCAGGGGAATGTAGTAAAACATGTCCAGGACGTGTATCTCCAGAAGTATTCCAGAACATCCAGAGAAGCTATCTTATTAACTACTTGGCCCAATTTGTTTTTGCAGACAACTGCACAAAATTTTCAACACACGTTGTAGAGAATTTAATTTTGGAAAAATGGTGGTAATAACGTTAACTGAAACTGTATGAATGTGTCAGATAATCTGCTTTTATGAACACCATGTTAAACCGAAAAAAACTCAGTGTTAAGGAAGTTGTACAGTGTACATACAATTTCACAATGCATTCACAATAAATATTCAACAACGTCTCCACAGAGTTCAGTGCATTTAGCTGCACGTGTATGAACAGATTTTGTTGCTCCTTTTAGTTTCATAGAGTTTTTCTTAATTTCGTCTGTTGCATTCATAATGTGAGCAAGGAATACCTCATGTGTGTAGACTTTGTCCTCATAAATTATGTCTTTCATCCATCCCCACAGACAAAAAGCCATTGGCCTTAAATCGGGCGATCTGGGTGGCCACAGACGTGCAGTACCATGACCAATCCATTTCTGGGGAAAATGTTCATTTAAATGTGCAGTAACGGCGCTGGTGAAATGTAGAGGCGCGTCGTCATGTTGAAAATACATAAATGAATGGTCCAATAAAGTGTGTGTTTACCATACCACACCACACATTTACGCTAAATCGTTGTTGAAAACTGCGTTGCACTGTTGCATGTGGGTTTGCATACGTGCTCTTTATGTAAATTGTCTATACCATCTCGAGTAAACTGTACCTCACCAGTAAATAAAATGTATTTGCGTAACCGTCGATTAATATCAACCAGTTGCACAACTCCAAGTGAAGGGCAGGATCTCCTGACGTAAATGATGCACTTTTTGTTTATGGTAAAGATACAGATTGTTGTACTTCTGTATACGCCATACCTTCGATTGTGAAATGCTTAACCGTTGAGACATGTCGTGTACTGGTACCTGGGCTACGTTGAACAGCATCCACAATATCCTCATCATCGTTTTCACATATCGAGCGCTCGTACTGATTACGGACGCTAGGCAGAGAATCTGTCTGCCGTAACATTCGAAATACTCCACTAATGGTTCGTGCATTCGGAATCCTCCGAGTTGGATAACGCATCCGATTTTTGTGAACTGCAGCAGTAGCGTTACCATCATACTTGTAAACAAACGCCATATCGGCGAATTCCTCTGTCGTAAATTTGAAAGGCATCCCTATTTCATAAATAATCTACAAACTACAACAGTTGCTATGTGGTTTCAGTTAAATACACTGTTGTTATTATGTTCTTTCACTGAACAATACAGAAAACTAATTCGTTTCAAGGTTAGGAAACGACTGAAACAACTAACTGTTGCGAACAATGGCATAAATGCTTCTGCATTCTTAATGGAAAGTAAACAAATTTACTTGTATAAAAATCTTTGTTCCTCTGGATTTTCTGGAAATCTAGTGCAGATACACGTCTGGAACATGTTTTATTAGATTCACCAGACCAATAACAACAAAATAAATGGAAATCATTCTTTACATCTACCTCGTACAGTTATGCAATGGCTTCATATTAGTGAAATTGCTAAATTTAAGGTAAAATCTTTTATTAGCCGTAACTACGTAACTAAATATTTACGGACCTATGTTTATGTGAACTTTTTCTATAGTTTTACTTGTAGAATAACATATTAAAATATTTGCACATATTCGTGACTCACCCTGTATTTGCCCTGTCAGGAATTATCAGATCGATTTTCGCTTATATCTGTGGACTTGTTCGTTTCCGGACCAGGGTCTCTTATGTTGACACATTTTACCTTCTCCATTCTCGCTGAAACTTTGTAAAGTCATCAGGCGATCACCCGGTCTGTACATGCTTACACACGTGCCGGAGCCTCTAACTTCGACGCTCCACGACGTTGGTGGATGATGTTTCCAGGTACGAGTTCCTATCCCTATTTTGTTCCTCAAGACGCCTTCTGCATCCCTCGAAGTTTGTTGCTGTAATATTGAAACACCCTGTATATTACGTTATCCGACCGATTACATCGAAATATTTAATTGATATCGATGACGGTTTCTCGTACCATGTGGGGAGTGTGATCTATCTGTGTGCCTTAGTTCATAACTGCTTTTTAACCATCTGCTTAATAGTCTACTGGTCCATCTTTGGAACACAACACAGCAACGATTCTGCGTGGCATGGACTCGACAAGTTCTCGGTAGTTTTTCGGAGGACTATGACGCTACATGCCTACGCACAGGTAACCAAATTTCCTTAATTTAATGACCTGCGGCTTACATAGGCGAAGCCTGCACCTGACAGCGTCCCAGATGTGTTCCACTGGGTTCGTATCAATCGAATTTGGTGGGCAAGCCATGAAAGTACATTCACATGCTCCGCAGATCACTGTAGCACGATTTTGGTCTTCTTATACGGACAATTATTCATCTATAAGCCGCCATCGCCGCCGGAGTGTTCACTAAGCATGAAATGAAGCAGGTGGCCGTGTAACGTTAATGTAATCCATAGTTGTCACGGTATCTTCGATTAGTACAGGAGGTGCCATGATAGTCCAGACCAATGACCCTCATAGCATAATAATACTTCCATCGGCCTTCACTTGAGTGATCTTTCATTGATAATAAGTCGCATGTACGATTAGCACCCGTGGTCTAGAGGAATCGTCTTCGATCCCGGGTTCAAATTCCACCAACGCCTAATTTAGAATAAAAATCATTACAACTGGCGCGCGAAGGCTTCCGACATTCTCATTTTGCAAAAGATCTTGTCAAAGAGGACGGAGGAGCAGACAGAAGTTAAGAACACTCTCTTACACTTGGGGTGTGTTTCTAAAGGCAGAAAACTCAGCAGTGATCAAACCGCATGAGGATGCAGAAGGCAATGGAAGACACATCACTGAAGACACACAAATTGTATCCACAGGGCATGTGGCCTGTAACTGAAAAAGTGTCATGATGACCTCGCCACGGGCAAAAGATTCCGGAACATTCCCCCATTCGCATCTCCGGGATAGGACTGCGAAGAGAGAAGTTACCATGAAAAAAAGATTGAATAACCAACCAAGGGATAAAGTTCTAATAGTCGGGGCGTAGAATATGAGGAGTTTGGTAGGAAAGATAGAAAATCTGAAGAGGGAACCGCAAAGGCTCAATCCAGATACAGTTTGGATCAATGTAGTCAAATGGAAAGAAGACATGGATATCTGACCAGATGAGAATTGGATAATATCAACAGCAGCATAAAATGGTATAACAGGAATAGGATTCGTTACGAACAGGAAGGTAGGACAGAGAGTGTGTTACTGTGAACAATTTGTTCTCATCATAATCGACAGCAAACTAACACGAACAACGACAGTTCAGGTGTACATTCCGATGGAGCAAGCTGAAGATGAAGAGATAGAGAAATTACAGGATCACACTGAAAGGTTAAGAAAGTACGTAAAGGGAGATGAAAATATAATTGTCATGGGGGACTGGAATGCAGTTGTAGTGGAAGGAGCAGAAAAAAGGTTACAGGAGAATATGGGCTTGGGGCAAGGAATGAGAGAGGAGAAAGACTAAGTTATACAATAAATTTCAGCTCTTGTTAGCGTACACACTGTTTAAAAATCAGGAGAGGAAGTGGCGTACTTGGAAAAGGCTGGGTGATAGTGGAAGGTTTGAATTAGATTACATCACGGTCTTCCGGCCGGGGTGGCCGAGCAGTTCTAGGCGCTACAGTCTGGAACCGCGCGACCGTTACGGTCGCAGTTTCGAATCCTGCTTCGGGCATGAATGTGTGTGTTGTTCTTTGGTTAGTTAGGTTTAAGTAGTTGTAAATTCTAGGGGACTGATGACCTCAGAAGTTAATCCCCATAGTGCTCAGAGCCATTTGAACCATTTGAACATCAGACATACCAAAATCACAAAGTGCATTGTAAGGCGTACCCAGGAGCAGATATAAACTCAGATCACGCTTTAGCCTTGATTAACAGTAGTCTCAAGTTTAAGAGCTTGCCAGGAAGAACCAATGGGCAGAGAAGGATCACTAATTGGGGATGACCAAATTTATAATGTTATTATTACACCTCACGCAATTGTAATAATTTTCTTCGTAGTAATGTCCATTATAATTGGTGGATTTGGTAATTGACTTGTACCATTAATAATTGGATGCAGAAGTTCTAAGGAATGAAAGTATATGCTTGAAGTTCCCTGAGGCTAAAGATACTGCGATAAGGAATAGCTCATTAGGTAGCTCGGTTGGAGAGGGATCTCTAAAAAGAGCAATCACAAACGTTGGAAAGAAAAACATAGATTCAAAGAAGGTGAATGCGAAGAAACCATGGGTAACAGAAGGAATGCTTCAGCTGATCTTTGCAAGAGAGGAGACCAGAAATGTTCAGGGAAATTCAGGAATATAGAAATACAAGCTGCTGAGAAATGAAATAAATAGGAAGTGCAGGGAAGCTAAGACGAAATGATTGCATGAAAAATGTGAAGAAACTGAAAAAGAAATGGCTGGTATAAGGACAGACACAGCATACAGAAAAGTTAAAGCAAAGTTCACTGAAATTGAAAGCAAGAGTGGTACTATAAAGAGTGCAATGGATATTCCAGTGTTAAATGCAGAGGATAGAGCGGATAGGTTTAAAGAGTACTTTGAAGGCCTCTATGAGGAGGAATACGTCTCTGATGCGATAGAAGAACATAGACTTAAGAACAAATAAGGCAAAAGGTACGGATGATGTTCCATCAGAATTTCTAATATCATTGGGAGTAGTGGCAAAAAAACTACTATTCACGTAGGTGATTAGAATGTATGAGTCTGGCGATATACTATCTGACTTTCGGAATAATATCCACACAATTCCGGAGACTGCAAGTTTTATCTTTTCAAACGATGCGGGGAGCCGACATTTGAAGGAGGCATTTCACCCGCAGTGTTTGGAGGCAGCAGTACGGTGCGGGTTCTGTGAAGTTTTGTGCATGTTTCTCCTTCCATAAGTGAGCCCAGGACTTCTGGTTATCGTGAACGTGAAGGACGGTGTTTCTGGCAACAATTTCTGTGACAGAGTGTCGTCCACTATTTTACATCTTCTGTACTGTGTACTATGGACCCTCGCCTTCCATGGAAAAGCAGTGCGGACAGTCACATTCTTGTTTTGACGATTAGTCAGGCACCCTACCTTACCTCCGCTACTCCGCTAAATCATTCGATCTTAAACAGATAGAAAATGTTCGGGACTGTGTGGAACACTGACTGAAATGTAACGAACATCTCACCCGTAATTTAAAATCTTCTGGGTTGTTACGCCGCGTCATGCTTCTTCTAAAATGTTCGACGTTTCGATCCCTCTGCTGGGATCTTCATCAGGAACTTTTGGTGTCCAGAACAGGTTCTAGCAGTAGTCGAACATTTTAGAAAAAACATGACGCGGCCTAACAACCCAGAAAATTTTAACTTCAGTGACAACGGCCACGAAAGCCTGCAGACTTACATATCACTCCCGTAATCTGATAACTCTGCAGGATCTATTCGTCAATGAGTGCCTTCAGTTGAATATGGCATACTTGAAGAAACTTGGGGAACCTCTTAGTCCCCCAACTGAAGCCATTAAGTTATGCGGTGTTAGCGAATGTTCAAATGTTTCTAAATTCCTAAGGGACCAAATTACTGAGGTATCGGTCCCTAGACTTTCAAACTATTTAAACTAAGTTATGCTAAGAACAACACACACCCATGCCCGAGGGAGGACCCGAACCTCCTGCAGGAGGGGCCGTGCGATCCGTGTCATGGCGCCTCAAACCACGCGGCCACTCCGCGCGGCGGTGTTAGCGTGATGTCTCCTCGGAGAGAGTAATTTTTTGTCTAGAATGCTTATTTACAATAGCAAGAGTTTTACATTTATTGTTACAATCTGTTTTACGAATGTCGTTGTTGTTGTGGTCTTCTGTCCGAAGACTGACTAAATTATCATGTGTAAGCTTGTTCATCTCTAAGTACTGCAACGTACATTCATTTGATCCTGCTTACTGTATCCATCCCTTGGCTTTCCTTAACAATTCCCCCACCCCCCCTTCCCGCGCCCCCAAATCACAATCCAGTACCAAACCGACGATTCCTTGATGCCTCAAAATCGGTTCTATCAGTCGAGCTCTTCTTTTATTGATGCTGTGCTATTAAGTTTTTTCTCCCCCATTGATTCTGTGCCCCTCCATTAGTTACGCGAGCCGGCAGGTGTGGCGGTGCGGTTCTAGGCGCTTCAGTCTGGAACCACGCGACCGCTAAGGTCGCAGGTTCGAATCCCGCCTCGGGCATGGATGTGTGTGATGTCCTTAGGTTAGTTAGGTTTAAGTAGTTCTAAGTTCTAGGGGATTGATGACCACAGATGTTAAGTCCCATAGTGATCAGAGCCATTTGAATCATTTTTGAGTTACGCGATCTACCGTTTTAATCTTCAGTATCATTCTGTAGCATCTCATTTCAAAAGCTTGTATTCTCTTCTTGTCTGACTTGTTATCGCCGACTTTTCACTTCCCTACAAGACTACATTCCAGATAAATCATTCTTCTTTTTCCTGGCATTTATCCTGTACTCTCAAGGGTAGGCACGTTAATTTTCAAATTTGGCAGTGTTACTCCTTGAGTGTGGCCGGATCACTGCTCAGTATACTGAAAGGCGATCGTTACTACCATTTAAGTGTGATGAAAATTGTTACGCCACGAACTGCCCCCCTATGTCACCTTTACTCAACCGACGCCCACGAGAAAGACAGGCTGCGGCACGTACGTCACGAAGGTAGGCCGAGTTCGTCCGCTCGCTCGCTCAACTCAGCAGAAAAACTGCGTTTCAGCACCTCTTAACTCTTAACCGGGTGTGTATGTACAAACGAGAATTGCATCTTCTATTGGAATCTACTATTATGGAACCTTATGGGCCTGCTAATGGTTTGTTACAGATGTACTGGGGTACAATAAAATTAAAATAAGGTCAAAATTATTATCACTTGCATAAGGCATCTCATCTTGTATGAAACGAGGACTGTTAAGCAGAAAAGAATAAATGCTACAAACAAACCGTTATAGCATTTAAGTCGAGAATTGATTTTAAATTTGTTGTACGAGTAGTCATCGTTAAGACTTCATAATACCAGATTCTAGCATAATATGCAATTCTCGGTAGTACGTAGACATTCAGTTGCGATTTAACGGGTTTAGAAACGCATTTTGTCTATGAGTTAAGCGAGCGAGCGAGTTCAGGCCTACCTTTGTGACGTACGCGCCGCGGCCTGTTTTCTCGTAGGCCTCGTACTCAATACGACGTACGAGTATCTGCTGCTAAAGATCGACGTCTCTGCGTGCAGTTTACAGTCGTGAGTTTATGTTTTCCGGCTTACAGACCTGTGCTGTTATAGGATCTCAGATGTTAAGTTCAAAAATCGTTCAAATGGCTCTGAGCACTCTGGGACTTAACTTCTGAGGCCATCAGTCCCCTAGAACTTAGAACTACTTAAACCTAACTAACCTAAGGACATCACACACTCCCATGCTCGAGGCAGGATTCGAGCTTGCGACCGTAGCGGTCGCGCAGTTCCAGATTGTAGCGTCTAGAACCGCTCGGCCATCCCGGCCGGCAGATGTTAAGTCCCACAGTGCTTAGAGCCATTTAAACCCTTATAGGTGTGTCATTACCGTAGACGGCTACCTTGGTATGATATGTCGGTACAATACCGTTAAAGTACAGATTAAATAGTAGAGGCCCCTGTATGCTACTTTGGATAATCCATCCTGAACGCCCCTATTGTGGTGACTGTCGTGTGTAGTAGTATCCCGTACAAAGACTGGTTTGATCCAGCTCTCGCATCTAGTATAGCCGGCTTAACCCTCTTCACTGCATAACTGCTGCAACCTTTATTCATTGGAGCCTCCTTGCTGTATCGAAGCCTTGGTCTCACATAATAATTTTTACCCCTCAACCTCAGTTCGAGTCTGTACCTCTTCATTAGTTATCGCATCTAAGCAACAGATCTTCAGCGTTCTTCTGTAGCATTATCAGTTTCGTACAAGGCTACACTCCACACAATTACATTTAGAAAAACGTAATAACATTTAAATTTATATTCGATGTTAACACATTTCTGTTTTCTAGTATCTCTTTTCTTGCTATTGATGGTCTGTATTAAACATTTTCTATACTTCATCCGTCCTGACTCATTTTGCTGCCCAAATAACAAAACTCATCTACTACTGTTAGTGTCTGATTTTCTAATCCAATTCCCTGAGAATCACATAATTCAGTTTGACCAGATTCTCGTTATACTTTTTATGATGCTCATTTTATAACTTATTTTCAAGACACTATTCATTCCGTTCAACTGTTCTCCCAAATCTATTGACAGAATTAGAATATCATCAGGAAACATCAAATTTTTTATTTATTTTACCTGAATTTTAACTCTTTTCCAAAATACTCGCTAGTCTACTACTTTGCTGTTTTCTTTTCATCCCAGAGTATCACTTGCAACCTACGTCCTCAATTATTTGCTGGATGTATTCCAATCCCTGTTACCCTCTACAGTTTTTACCCTCTGCAGCTTCCTCCATTACTATGGAAGTTAATCCGTGATGCCTTAGCAGATGTCCTATCATCCTGTCCGTTCTTCTTATCAGTCTTTTCTGTATGTTACTTTTATCGCAGATTCTATAGAGAAACTCCTCATTCCTTACCTTATCAGCCCACCTAATTTTCAATGTTCTCCTATATCACCAAATCTAAAATGATTATATTATCTTCTGTTTCAGTTCTCGCACAGTCCAAGTCTCACTGACATAGAATGCTGTGCTCCAAACGTACATCCTCAGAAATTTCGTTCTCAAGTTAAGGCCTATGATCGATACTAGTAGACTTTTCTTGACCAGGAATGCCCTATTTGGTAGTACTAGTCTGTTTTTTATGTCCTCCTTGCTCCGTCCGTCATGGGTTACTTTGCTGTCTAGGTAGCAGAATTCTTTAACTTCATTTACTTCATGATCAACAATTAAGATGCCACGTTTTTCGCTGTTCTCATGTCTACTACTTATCACTACTTTCGTGTTTTTCTGTTTTTTTTTCGATTTACTCTCAGTCCATATTCTGGACTCATTAGACTGTTCACTCCATTAGGCTATTTACTCCATTCAACAGATCCTGTAAGTTAATCCCACTCTTGACCCTCTTGGATTTCCGTGATTACTTCTTCGATCTATAGATTGAACAGCAGGGGTGAAAAATAACATCCCTGCCTTACTCGCCTTTTAATCTGAACACTTCTTCTTGGTGTTCCCTCTTGGTTCTTTTACATACTGTATATCACACGCCGTTCACTGAGGCGTAGCCCTGTTTTCCTCAGAAATTCGAACATCTTGCACCATTTGTCTAACGCATTTTCCAGGTCGACAAATCCAGTGGATGTGTTTCGTTTCTTCTTTAGCCTTGCATCCATTACTAACCGCAACGTCAGAACTGCCACTCCGGTGCCTTTACCTTTGCTAAATCCAAACTGATTCTCATCTAAGGCAGCTTCAAAGATTCAAATGGCTCTGAGCACTATGGGACTTAACTTCTGAGGTCATCAGTCCCCTAGAACTTAGAACTACTTAAACCTAACCTAAAGACTTCACACACATCCATGCCCGAGGCAGGATTCGAATCTGCGACCGTAGCGGTCGCGCGGTTCCAGACTGTAGCCCCTAGAACCGCTCGGCCACTCCGGCCGGCTAAGGCAGCTTCTTTTCTTTTTCATTCTTCTGTATATTATGGTTTTCAGCACATGGATGCATGAGTTGTTAAGCTGATTGTGGGAAAAGTCTTTTCCCTTCAATGTACTATTTCCAGCTATCCAATCTCTTTGCCCTACAATGTTCCAAATCGTGGAGTACTAAACTAGCAGTAGTGGATCCAACATCGAGCCCGGTGGAGCACCGTTTGTCATCTGTCTGCAGTAGGACGTGGAATCTTTACAGAACTTGAACAGTTGCGTAGAATTGCTTGTTGATATGTGTTAATTAAACATGAATGACCTATAATTGTATTTAGATTAGTATAAAACTTTATTTTATACGATAAGATGCTGTAGTTTGGGCACAGAGACGAGGACTGATCCCGGGCTCCACGTCAACTCACGGCAGTGGGATCCCCTGGACGAAGGCCACTCTGTCCGGGCGCGCCGCCATTAATCCGCAGTGCGTCCGGCCCAGCGGAGCGGCGTTATCTGGCCGGCGCAGCCCTCATTACGGCGTGCCGGCCCCCGGCCGCCGCCACCCCCGCAGGAGCAGCGCCATATTGATTAGCTGTGAGGAAACCTCTCCACGCCGTCAACAGGCGCTGCGCCGCGTCGCGCACTACCGCTCGCTAAACTGCCCCGCGTGCGCCGACATTCTCGCTCCATGAGTATCTGCTGCTACACTACTGGCCATTAAAATTGTTACACCACGAAGATGACGCGATACAGACGCGAAATTTAACCGACAGGGAGAAGATGCTGTGATACGCAAATGATTGGCTTTTCAGAGCATTCACACAAAATGATTAGCTCTTCAGAGGATTCACACAAGGTTGGCGCCGGTGGAGACACCTACAACGTGCTGACATGAGGAAACTTTCCAACCGATTTCTCATACACAAACAGCAGTTGACCGGCGTTGGCTGGTGAAACGTTGTTGTAATGCCTCGTGTATGGAGTATAATGCGTACCATCACGTTTCCGACTTTGATAAAGGTCGGATTGCAGCCTATCGCGAATGCGGTTTATCGTATCGCGACATTGCTGCTCTCGTTGGTCGAGATACAATGACTGTTAGCAGAATATGGAATCGGTGGGTTCAGGAGGGTAATACGGAACGCCTGCTGGATCCCAACGGCTTCGTATCACTAGCAGTCGAGATGACAGGCATCTTATCAGCATGACTGTAACGGATCGTGCAGCCACGTCTCGATCGCTGAGTCAGCAGATGGGGACGTTAGCAAGACAACAACCATCTGCACGAACAGTTCGACGACATTTGCAGCAGCATGGACTATCAGCTCGGAGACCCTGGCTGCGGTTACCCTTGACGCTGCATCACAGACAGGAGCGCCTGCGATGGTGTCCTCAACGACGAACCTGGGTGCACGAATGGCAAAACGTCATTTTTTCAGATAAATCCAGGTTCTATTTACAGCATCATGATGGTCGCATCCGTGTTTGGCGACATCGCGGTGAACGTACATTGGAAGAGTGTATTCGTCATCGTCATACTGGCGTATCACCCGGCGTGATGGTATGGGGTGCCATTGGTTACACGTCTCGGTCACCTCTTCTTCGTATTGACGGCACTTTGAACATTTACATTTCAGATGTGTTACGACCCGTGGCTCTACCCTTCATTCGATCCCTGCGAAACCCTACATTTCAGCAGGATAATGCACGACCGCGTGTTGCAGGTCCTGTACGGGCCTTTCTGGATACAGAAAATGTTCGACTGTTGCCCTGGCCAGCACATTCTCCAGATCTCTCACCAATTGAAAACGTCTGGTGAATGGTGGCCGAGCAACTGGCTCGTCACAATAAGCCAGTCACTACTCTTAATGAACTGTGGTATTGTGTTGAAGCTGCATGGGCAGCTGTACCTGTACACGCCATCCCAGCTCTGTTTGACTCAATGCACAGGCGTATCAAGGCCGTTATTACTGCCACTGGTGGTTGTTCTGGGTACTGATTTCTCAGGATCTATGCACCCGAATTGTGTGAAAATGTAGTCACATGTCAGTTCTAGTATAATATATTTGTCCAATGAATACCCGTTTATCATCTGCACTTCTTCTTGGTGTAGCAATTTTAATGGCCAGTAGTGTATTAACAGTACCTTAACATCTACATCCATAGTCCGCAGCCACATTACGGTGTGTGACGAAGTGTATTTCTAGTACCGGGTGGTTATTATTAAAGTGCAGCTATGCTCAGAGGTCCAGCGTGCGCTGTAATTATTGTATGGCAGCGAAACTTGCTAAATATGCTAATGCATTAATGCGGAACCGATTAATTAGGAAAAAAATTAGGTCAAATTTTGGCCATCAGGTGCAAAGTTGGCGTTTTGAATGCAAGAAAGACCTATAGAAATGGTTCCATATGTAATGGATTAGGAACGCGACCTGGACAGGAAGGTCAAACAAGTGAGACAGGCATAATGTTGATTTTATTATAAATAGCCGCTTATACACTTTGTTAGATGTGAGCACCAGAGACGTCGACGAGATGCTGCGTCCTTAAAACGACGTGAGCAACAGTTGCTCGCTGCAGTTCCAGTGGTATCGGAGCGGTGTTCCTGAAGAGCCGACCGGGGTGACCGAGTGGTTCTAGGCGCTACAGTCTGGAACTCAGCGACCGCTACGGTCGGAGGTTCGAATCCTGCCTCGGGCATGGATGTGTGTGATGTTCTTAAGTTGGTTAGGTTTAAGTAGTTCTAAGTTCTAGGAGACCGATGACCTCAGAAGTCAAGTCCCATAGTGCTCAGAGCCATTTGAATCATTTTTTTGTTCCTGAATACTGTCCTTGAGATCAGGCAGAGACCGAACGGGCTCTGACAAATGCCTTGTCTTAGAAACCCCATAGCCAAAAACACACATGGATTCACGTCAGGCGATCATGTAGGCCACGCATTTGGGAAACCTCCCGACATAACGCTTTCTTGGAAGGTTGCATTAAGCAGATCTTTCACTGGGTGATAACGTGAGGTATTGCCCGATCTTTCATGGAAACAGAGGTTTCCATACAATTGCACTCATCCAAATCAGAAATCACATACTGCACAAGATCGGCTCGATAACGTGCAGACGTCACGTTGCCCCTGACAGAACCTCTCGGTGTACTCTCATAAAAGAAGAACGGATCGAGAATAAAGGTGCTTGTGAATCCCCATCACACAGTCACAACGGTAAGTGCAATGGCTCTTCGCGCACAACACCGGGTTCAACAATAGCACATAAGCGGCAGTTCTGAGTATTCACTGCACCCTGTAGTGTAAGATGTGGTACTTCATTGCCGGCCGCTGGTGGCCGAGCGGTTCTGGCGCTACAGTCTGGAACCGCGCGACCGCTACGGTCGCAGGTTCGAATCCTGCCTCGGGCATGGATGTGTGTGTTGTCCTTAGGTTTGTTAGGTTTAAGTAGTTCTAAGTTCTAGGGGACTTATGACCTCTGAAGTTGAGTCCCATAGTGCTCAGAGCCATTTGAACCATTTTTGGTTCTTCATTACACAGGATGTTGCCGGGCCACATGTTCCAAGATGCTACTCCAGGCGGGTGTAAAATGCATGTGCGCTACGGAAAATAATAAACGCTGAAATGAAGATTTGGCCCTTTCTGACTACCTCCTGAAGCAGATCTTAGGATCTCTTATTGGACTTTAACACCTAAATTGGAATCTAAACATAAATGAATGATGAAGGCATTTAATCCTACTAAATGATAAATATCGTTCCTGCTTATGTACTTATTGTAGATTAATAAACCCTTTATATTAAAAAGTTTACATTTCCTAAGTAAAATTACTGATCAATTGCCCAACTCTGCCCCTTATTATGACTGGGCGGTCTAATATCAATAACGTGGAATGACTGACATCATCTACGTACCAAACACTAGAAGACACTTCTTTCATAAATGATCTACGGTGGTGTCGAACCTCAGAGGAAATAAACTAACGTGATGACAGCTGTTTAGCTTTGATAGCCCTAATAAGCTGAAGCAATTTGCGATATCCCCATATGTACTGCGTCCGGTGCGTCGAAGTGATGGTTCTCGTTCTCGTCTGCGACGATGGAAGAACTCCAGCCACAAGTAAACTCTGTCAAACACTAGGACGTTAGAAGGCGGTCCTCTGACTAATATATTCTAATACTGTCTTCTCGTCTCTGTGTTATACAGACTAGAAACGCTTACTCCCAGCCACAAGGACGGACTTCAGATAACGTCGCAATGTAAGTATAGGCAGAGGAAGTGCTCTCAATTACTGAACGCTGCGTACTCAACGACGACTTCCAGCCCGGAGGTGAAGTCCAGAATCGTATTGGTTCGCAACAGTACAGTTCCAAACTGTTCTAACTATAAACTCTCCTAAGAGCAAAGGCAGCAAGTCCGTCCGTACCAACAAAAGCTGTTATTGAGCGACCGTCACACACGAGCGCTCACAACGTAAGACCTCGTCCCTCCAACTCTGGCTTCCCAGCAAGGCTCGGCTCCCCACCATCGTAATTCCGAAAGCAAATCATAGTCCCAAAACCATAGAATATTCTCCCTCTCCACAGACTCTTCCGAACGCCGACCAACCATATTTCAGTATTTTGTCGTCCAGTGCGGAAAGTTTGCGAGGAAAAACCTATACTCGTACAATGGTACGCTTCTGAGTAAAAATACTTGGAAACAGCCTAGCCTGCATGGTTTCCGAAGTGTCGGTTCTTCGTTCCTCTCACCTGCCTCCAAGATTTTCAGCGTTCGGAAGTATTATCCGGTTATCCTTCCGGCCCCTACTATACTAGCGGCCGGCCGTCACCCTATTGTACTCCAAAGCTCAGATTCCACGACGTCTGTCTATCTACTTCCTATGTTTATGCAGGACCATCACCTGTGCGGGCCTTCCACCCAGAGCTTGAGTTCTGCCTGCCGTTTCATCTCCACTGGCGTTCCAACCTCTACTAGTATAGGCAATCATTCATTACGCTGTTTTTATAATAAAGACACTCCGTCACCTTACATGCAATAAGCGTTGACATTTATTTCCAAGACGTACGTGACAATGTCAGTCTCCTTTATATATTCATATATACCATGTACAACCTATCACTTGATATCTAATTGTGTTGTAGATCACGGCAAAGTATGTGAATGGGTTCTTGTAAGGTGCGAAATTATAGCCACCTTTCAATGTCATCAAAATCAGTTCGCGCCAGAAAAAAAAAGAGCAAATGCAGAATGTTACAGCGGGTCATGAGGTTTCAGTTGTTGTATCGTCCGGATCTTGTATGGGGAGCAGTGTCAAATAAACCGTAAAATTTTCCACTTGTTGACCATGGGATGGACAATTGTCGTGACACTGCAGCAGCGCAAGCATTACCCAGGGCATGTGCTGCATGGTCAGTTACAGCAACAGCAACATCATCTATAGGTTACACCGCGATAGGACTCCTTCTTCTTCCAGGTGCCAAATCAAGTTCACCCGTATTTTTGAATTTCATTATCATCTGCTTTAAACCATTTGATGACATCGGGCCTCTCCTCAGAGGTTCAGTCGGCGATGTTCTCCCAATGCTGCACTGTAAATGCTGCTGTTCACATAAAATAGTTTCACAATCAGTGCACGGTTTCTCTTGTCGATAGCCGTACCGTCCACTCGCGCTATAGCTTGTCAAATGGCAGTGAAGATGCCACACCGTAATGTGAAGAGTGCCCACCTCCTGACATGCACCTCTTGGCCAAAACTGGAACTGATTTGTTTTCCAGCGTGAATAGGTTCCGCATTAACGCATTAGAATGTCTGTCAAGTTTCGTTGTTATACGGTAATTACAGCCAACATAGGATCTTCATAAGTAGCTGCACTTTAATTATAACCACCCGCTACGAGAGTAGATAAAAAGCGGCGTGGGGGGAAGGGGGGGAGAGGGGCGGGAGGGGAGTATCATGGGAGTAATGACCCCCCCCCCCCAATGTAGTAGAAGCGTTTACGTTTTTGCGTATATTACTTTCCAAATTTTACACTCAATATTCGGAGAATAAAGTTGCCTGAAAAGTATTTCTCATCTTCTTCAGTTTCTGTATGTCAACTCCTAGGGATTACGAACTTCCTAAGTCAAAAATTTGACTTTTGCCAGCCAGTCGAACAGGCTGCATTCAGAAAAGGGTTTATTACTATAGGCCATCTCCAAGGAGCATGCACACAGAAAGAGAAATGCACGGAGTACAACGTCCCAAGTCACGTGCCCTTCGTAGACAACTAGAAGGCGTTCGACATGATCGAAACCCGCGTTGTATTGAGGACGATGAACAGAACCTCGAATGATTATAAATACAGCGAATTAATTCGCTACATTTTCGAGAAAGCCACTTTACTTGTGAAAGTAGAAGAAGGCTGGAGTACTGACAAGTTCCCGTGAGAAGAGGTGTCGGGCAAGGAGACACAATGTCACCAAGTTACACATCTTGGCCGTGGAACGTGTGTTGAACTGTGTCCTCTGGGGATAAAAAAGGTGTCGACATGGAAACCACCTTTGCTTTGCAGATGATGTCAGCCTCTTAAGCAATGATACAAACAAACTGTCAGAAATAATACGATAATACGATAACCAAAGACGCTTCCCATGCTATAGGCCTCAAAATTAACATTCAAAAGGCCAAAGTCCATGTTAGAAAACTATGCTCCAGAAGTGAAAATGAATACGTTCATTTTTACGGAAAGATATATTTTGACTGCATGATATGCTTCATTAAACATATATATTTCAGTCTTAGGCCATTTTCATGTGCTATAAATGTCAAAAATCATCTCTGCAACACAAATCATATATTTGTCTGGGACATCAAATGCAGCTTGGAAATTATTGCCGCGCGGAGTGGTCGCGCGGTTAGAGTCGCTGTGTCACGGATAGCGCGGCCCCTACCGCCGGAGGTTCGTATCCTCCCTCGGACATAGATGTGTGTGATGTCCTTCGGTTAGTTAGGTTTAAGTAGTTCTAAGTCTAGGGGGACTGATGACCTCAGATGTTAAGTCCCATAGTGCTTAGAGCCATTTGAACCATGACTTTTGCCACCTCACTGTGTATACTAACTGGAGTATATCTGAGGGATTTAGATACAATTAATCGGCTGCAAGCTGAATCTTAGTGAAGTTTGTGGAGACAAGGTAAACATTTATCCACAATAATGTAGGCGAGTCCAGTTTTTGCGTTCATTTTTTTAAATTCTTCCAACAATTTCTTACAGAACATGCCCAATTTATTCGGAGTGCTCACAACGGTGTTGGTCCTGCTCTTAGAATGGAGACTAATAATTCCGGTTGCTTCCACTTATCTTCACTTCATTCTTTCTATGAAACAGGCTGCGGCAGAGATGTGAGTGCTCAAGTGAATTCCTAATCATACCCAAGACACTCAAAGCCAAAATGACAAATTCTACGATAAACCACGAAACTAAATGGCTTAAATTTAAATGCATCCGTATTTTGTATACCCGGGTGACATCTACCACTGCCTTACATGTTTTTACTATCAACTCAGGCATTGTCATATGTAAGTCTTTTCTGAGCAACCAATGTGCCAGAAATTCGAATGTATAAGCACTCCATTCATCTTCACAACCTAGTCTCATTGATGTACCACACACACACACACACACACACACACACACAACAAAGAAATCATCCTTCTTGGCCGGGGGAGTCATACAAAATGATGTCTATTTAATAGACGGACACCTGATGATGAGAGGATTCTGTCGAAACGTGTCGTACCAAAGAAAATATTGCTATTAAACGTGACAGAAGTAGCAAATATTAGTTCGCGACTGAGAAGTATAATATCGCAACAAGCGCCATTAAAAACCTTCGCTTAGTGCCTTTACTGAAAATAAGCTGTGCGCTATTGGTGTTGTGGGTGCTCGCTGTGCTGTGGCCTGTTCCCCAGATATTTTCGCAGAAATGCCCACGAGAAGTGAGGTGCCAGCGGAGGTGTTTCTAAATCGGCGCCGCTGATGGGCGCGACCATCCATCAAAGCGCAACCAAATTCTGGGGAGCGGCGCGAGGGCCGTGGGGGCGGATCGGCGAGATTGTGCCGGCGGGAGGCGGCCCAATCAATCACGCGGAGCGCTGTTTACACCGCGGCCGACAAATCGATCGCGCGACCACTGGCCCCCGGCTAATCGCTCAGCCTACGCACCCTACCTGGTCAAGCCTTGCCTCAAGAGCTTCCCACTGTGCGAGAAAACAATTGCGCTGAAAAATCGATACCGTTTGAAAGTCACTATGATCTTCGCCGCACCGCATTGAACTGTATAAAATATCAATCATCGTCATAAACATAGCTGCTGGGCATTAAAACTGTGACACCAAGAACGGTAACAAACAAGTTTTGCCTATTGTGCGTATACAGTACGGCAGAAATGAAATGTGTCCATATTTTATTTGAGCTCTTCTGCTTGTATTCTTGATTCTTATATCGAGAGGTTGTAACAATGGAAAATTGTACTGAAATGCATGAGGATCTGCAATGAATTGGCGCATGGTGCACGGAATGGCAACTGAATCTCAATGTAGACAAGAAAGATCCTTTATCATTTAGCTACAATATAACAGGTCAGCAACTGGAACCAGTTAATTCCATAAATTATCTGGGAGTAGGCATTAGGAGTGATTCAAAATGGAATGACCATATAAAATTAATCGTCGGTAAATCAGATGCCAGACTGAGATTCATTGGAAGAATCCTAAGGAAATGCAGTCCAAAAACAAAGGAAGTAGGTTACAGCTAACCTGTGTGAGATCTGTACCAGATAGGTTTGACAGAGGAGGCAGAGAAGATTCAACGGAGAGCAGCGCGCTTCGTTACAGGATCATTTAGTAATCGCGATAGATAAACTCCAGCGGAAGACTCTGCAAGAGAGACGCTCAGTAGCTCGGTACGGGCTTTTGTTGAAGTTTAGAGAACATTCCCTTCACCGAGGAGTCAAGCAGTAAGTTGCTCCCTCCTACATATATCTCGCGAAGAGACCTTGAGGAGGAAATCAGAGAGATTAGAGCCCACACAGAGGCATACCGACAGTCTTTCTTTCCACGAACAACACGAGACTGGAGTAGAAGAGAGAACCGATAGAGGTACTAAAGGTACCCTCCGCCACACACCGTCAGGTGGCTTGCGGAGTATGGATGTAACATGTAGATGTAGATTTGACTCCTTATTTTTCGCATCACACCATTTTGTCATATGCGACGGACTTCTGGAAAAAGCCTTACCACTTCCCAGTTCTACCACGTGCAGCGACATGCGAAGTCTCTACGTAAGTTTACTTGTTTGACACAGTGAGGTATCTGTGAAAGCGCAGCGGTATTTAATACTGAGGCTTAAGCATAGCAATCCAGGCAAATGGTTTTATTAAATATTTGTTATCCATTTATCAAGCAGGACTCTTTCCATCAGGGGATAGAGGAAAATGACAGAATGCGCATGGGGGGAGGGGCGAGAACGAAGAATGAACTATATTCTATGAAACAACCACTTATTGCCCCCACAGATCTTCTCTCTTGACCCACATGTAGTACATCAATAAATAGTCTTATTGAACTTGTTCCTTAAGAGGGGGTGAATTTCCCTTAAACATGCTTTACATTTAATATCAGCAAGGATACTCTTTGGAATGCAATAAGCTCTGAACATTATAACTGAGCCAGTTTGGTGCTGGCTCGATCTGGAGTACGGTAGCTCGATTTGATATTACGTGTATTGCCATTCGCCTAAAGTTGGCAGTGGCCACTTTGGTGATTCCGCTGTGGCTTTTGGCGAAGCCTCTTCTAGCGTTGAACTTAGGCACTTGAGAGGAGTTGGCCCGTGGAGCGAAACAGTGAAGTTCTGCCCCAGGACTGTGTCTTTGGGTTTGCACGCAGAGTCCTTAAGGAGTGTAAGTGCAGCCGTGATATTTCTGATGTCCGAGTCTGCTAGGTGGAAGAAGCAAACTTGATTCTCATTCAGCTATGGGCAGCATCTATATCCTCGTGCCCGGCATCACTTGTGATTTGCGTGACGCGATGGTGTCTTGATAGCCCTGAGTCAGTTGTTGGACGTCGAAGATGCTTGGTCATTCTGGGACGATGTACGACCTAATACATTCTGCAGTGTTGTGGTAACACCCGAAGGGGGGTAGTTTGTGAAAACTGTTGACTCGAACTGTTGGACATGTTGATTGGCAGGGTGTTGTTTGCAAAAGATGAGCATTGCGTGTGTTCGATGCATGACCTGTTCACTTGAAAGCGAGCTGTTTGCCTGGGCCACTTTCTCCGTGTGTTGTTCTAAGGATTCACCATGAATGCCATTTACATATTTTAATGTGATTTTAATGAACAGTTTCTGAGGGCCATTTTGTTCTCTACTTAACTTCTAAGTTGTTGCCGACTGCTGTGTTCGAGCGGCTCTAGGCGCTTCAGTCCGGAACCACCCGACTGCTACGGTCGCAGGTTCGAATCCTGCCTCGGGCATGGATGTGTGTGATGTCCTCAGGTTAGTTAGGTTTACGTAGTTCTTAGTCTAGGGGACTGATGACTTCAGATGTTAAGTCCCATAGTGCTTAGAGACATTTGAACCATTTTTCCTAAGTGATTGACCACTAATCTTACTAGAAAATGTAAGTTGTGGAGCTCTAATTTATTGTTTACCTCATTGCAAAGTGTTGTGCACTGTCACAGCTTACGATTGTTGGTCATTAGTACAAAAGCTATTTGCTATAGATCATTTGTCTGCTTAGGTGCAGCCAACCCCATCCCAAAATGACCAAGTACGTGCGATATCCGACAAATGACACGGTTCTACCAAGACACTTTCGTGTCGCGTAAATCACAAGTGATGGCGAGCACGAGGAAACAAAGGCTGCCCATAGCTGAGTGAGAATCAGGTTTGCTCCTTGCACGTAGAAGACACAGACATCAGCATTACCATGGCTGCGCCCAAACTCCTTACAGACTGGACCCTGCACGTAGCTCCACAGGTAAACAATGACTGATGCCGACAATATGTCACAACCGTGGAGCAAAACTTCGCTATTTTGCTCCATGGGCCAACTCCTCTCGATCGCCTCAGCTCACCTGTAGAAGAAACCTCGCCGAGACCCATGGCGTCGCAACTAGAGTGGCTGCTGCCAACTTTTGGTGATGTGAGCGATTGCAGGGCACTCTCACTTATGATTGGGTGTTATGTCACTTCATGTTCTTAGGGAATATGATCTTTATTGCAATTTGACTTGATGCATCATGATGAAATGGTGGGCAATAGTTAATGCTCTTGCTTGCATGCTCTAGGGAAGGAATAACGGTAAGCTTTACCTGCGTTCAAAGGAACAGGGTGCCGATTTAAACGACTGCAGTAACAGCACAGCGACGGTGGGCCAAGGGAAGCACATTTTTTTCTGCGGAACCTGGGTGGAATCATTTCTGGACCGCCGAGTTCTGCAGTCTCATTGTGCAGGCACGTTGGTTGGTGCCAGTCGGTCGGCATTCCTGCCTCGGGCATGGATGTGTGTGATGTCCTTAGGTTAGTTAGGTTTAAGTAGTTCTACGTTGTAAGGGACTGATGACCTCAGATGTTAAGTCCCATAGTGCTCAGAGCCATTTGAACCATTTTTTTCGGTTAGCATCCTCGTCCAGGTAGATTAGCGCCGAGAAGTCGACGCTGCAATGGCCAGCGTATAGTAGATCGGCAACAAAGCTGAGGATGTGGCCTTGTTAGGACAGCTGTGTGCGTTCTGCCAATTTCTGTGTGACAAGTCACTGTCGCCCAGACGTCCAGACTCTGTTACAAAACATATTTGTGAAAGCACGAGGTTTTTAGCGAGTTTATGGCCGTTCTTTGGAAACTTCTAAATGGATGCAACAGGAGAGATAACAAGTTTTTATGGAGGTCAGTGGTTCCATCCTGGTCATGTTGTTAGCAAAAGACACGGCGTAAACGTGTGGGAAAGAGGCCGCGAAGCTGAATATTTTTCCTTTTCTCCCAATTAACTTTAAAGTCTCTGATTGATCAAATCGGTGTATGCAGAGCAAAGGGCGCTCTCCCAGCTTCGAATGCCGGCTCCAGCTCGTGATTGGCTTACGCTAAAGTGGGGGAAGTCTAAGATGTAAATGTGCTTTGCTACCGAGCTGTGGAGGAAGTGGACAGAAAGAGAAGAGATCACTCTTGTACTGGCGCTTCGCTAATAAAGAACTGCAGGTCTCTACCTAAACGGTGAGACTTGTGTCCTTTGCTAGTATGACACTTAGAGCCTGTGCCAGTCACCTTCTGAACCATTAGAGGTACTGCTTCTAGCATCATGCACACGACTGATGCATGGGTGTATTTATTTGTCTTGAGTCAGCCGTCTAAGCATTTGACATATTCCATCACACATATTCGTTGCATGGAGTCAAATTGGTTTGGCAGAACAGCAGACGGGACCACCTGCACACTAGAATCCACCAGGGTTTCAGAGGGTCATAGGAAAGTACCTGCGTCTCGAATTAACCGAACTTGAAACCGCGTACTTGCATTTTTCGGGCGCGCGCCATTAATAACAGATTGTGGCCGTCCATGACTCCAGTCGCCGAACGCATCGTGGTGTGCCTCCCTGAGAAGCAGGAGGGTAAAGTATTCGCTGCTACGGCGTAGGGCTCCAATATAAGCTTCTCAACACCCTGTTCTTTCGAACCATATTTTTCTTTTTGAATGGTAAAGTATAGATGCTTCATTGTGGGGTACTTGTTGTTGGTACTTGTTGTTCCATACCCCGGATTCACGTGTATGAAGTCAGATGAAGCGATTAATGTTCCGGTTAGCCTCGTGTGTCGATCCCCAGCTGATCACTTTGACCACCATAGACGCCATGTTAGTGAAAGCGTTTGTCAAATAAAAATCTTTGTGTGACATTTCTTTAGTGATTTTTGTTGTCTTGTGATGTTAAGGATGAATAAATCTATTGTCATTTAGATTACAACTTCTCGCTGTGTTCTGATTAACAGTACCTTGCCATTTTTATTAAAGTCCAGATTATAAAAGAGAGTAGCAAGCTTGCAAATGATAGCACACGTAAACTGAAATCGAGCTATCGTACTCCAGATTGAGCCAGCACCAAACTGGTTCAATAATACACGAGGCTCAGACTAGCTAAGAAAAGATAAAAGCTATGGGAGGAGACGAGGCAGGATTTGCGTACCAGCTTGCACTATCATTAGAATTGGATTTCAGAGGGAACAAGAAGTTAAGTCCGCCATACAGAATAAAGGACTATTAAAACCAGGAAGTCCCATACTATCAGCAATTTTTCTGGCTTAGAGTATTTCCTATGACCAGGAATAATACCGTATAGGCCTTAAATCTGTTGTGGGTTGGCGCTAACTTCAAAAACTCGTCAAAAATATATTAAGACTGCTAAAATTCGCCGGCCGGAGTGGCCGAGCGGTTCTAGGCTCTACAGTCTGGAACCGCGCGACCGCTACGGTCGTAGGTTCGAATCCTGCCTCGGGCATGGATGTGTATGATGTCCTTAGGTTAGTTAGGTTTAAGTAGTTCTAAGTTCTAGGGGACTGATGACCTCAGAAGTTAAGTCCCATAGTGCTCAAAGCCATTTGAACCATTGTTTTGCTAAAATTCGGCACGCGCCGTTATGGATATATTTTCAGGTCTTCGTTCCAGTCATTGAGAAAAGCACTTACTTATTATTAGTATGAAAATCTGATACGGACGTCGTACTCATGGTTCTCAAAATGCAAACAACGAATCTGAATAGATACGCACTTTAGATGATACCAAAGAGTATTATTTCTCTTGGTTGTTAAATGAAGTAAATCTGATGATTATCTACATCGAAAATGCGAACAGAATTCTTTTACCAGTCACCACGGCGTCGCCAAGAACACTATTTTCTCAAAACCAAGATTCCCTCATAAGCCGATGTTGTCCGCGCATCGCTACAGAGTGGGGGTGACCAGTGCCAAAAACACTAAAGAGGCGCCAGGGGATTGCTCAGTCGGAGAGGACGCTGAAAAATGCGGCAGGCCGTTGTTTTGGGCCCACATCAGTTAAGTCGACAAAATTTTCAACCGAGTACTCGCGTTGGTTTGGTTTATCAATGGAAAACGTTAAAAAAAAGGGGGTCGTCTGTTCTGAGCCACATCAGGCCAAAATCCTATTCAGTAAGAATCAGCGAAAAATTCTTAAGTAAGAAAAAACTACCCTGATGAGTAGTGATACATGTGTACATCCCATAGTACGTACATCTACGCACTGCACAGCTTATTCATGAAGGGAAGTACGCAAAAGAGTAAAACAGGTTGCTGATGTGAAACACAAACATAATAATAAATAGAAATGAGTCTCTACGCAGTCCCTCTCCCCGGATGTAACTATAATAACGTAAAATAGCAGGATACTAGTTTGGTGGACTAGTTCAGAGTAAGTTACAAATGACAATTACATAAAAGTCGGCTGAAACATGCCCCTTTCAGAAAGAATACTTTATTAATTTTTTGGGTAATTTGGGGGAATATGGGCAGTTTCGAAATGCTCGTGCTGAGCCTCTGGGCCATCACAATTTGTCCTCTGTCAAACTCAGATACATCGCGCGCGTTCCCCATTCTTCACGTAGACAGCACACTCACTGATACTACATGCGCCGTGCATGTATCTGACCAGCAGTCGTTCCTCGACAGATAATGCTGCTATCGTGTGGATGGGCTAGGGAATAAGGAAATAAAGCCGATACTCAGACAGTCTGAATGGTTGCTGAATCTATGCAAGATGGCCACAGTAGCTGTGGAAACATCGCACTGATGACATCACCTGATGACATCACTTGGTGACGCCTCCCGCATCCCCACTCTCTACTCCCCTCCCCCACTTTCCCCTTTCTTTTCTCTTCCTCACTTGGAAAATGGTGGGAAAATTGACTGTGCTGAGCTGCTGGTGAGGAAAGTAGCCACTTTATTTTCACAGAGAGCTCTATTTCATTATTGTTGTGTGTGGAAACACTCATCTAATTACAGATTAGAAGACTGCTTGTACGGAAACTGATGCTATTCTAATTACCAAATGAAATTTAAAAAATTAAATAAACACAAAACTGAAGTGAAATCGACATGAAACTCAAATTTTTGCGGGAAACACTCACCCAATTACAGATCAATACACTGCTGCTATGGAAATTGATACATTGAAAATTATCATGAAAGTAAAATATAAATTAACTTCTCCCATGTGGGAATCATTACAAAATTACCTTCTCCTGACCGCCTGCGTGAGTGATTGCATTTGCACGTGGAAATAGCACTCAAAACTAAACTGGGGCACTTTATGATTTGAAATCAGTGTGAAATGCCGTCACCAATCATACATGTGCAAAATATTTTTGTGTTTGGGAACACTCATCTAATTATGCATCAATATGCTCCTAAAACTGGCTCCAATTACTCAATGAAATTTTAAAAAAATCATTGAAGTAACCACAAAACTAAAGAGAAATCGACACGAAATTAAAACTTCTGGCGTGAAACAATCGCCTAATTACGGATCAATACACAGCAATACACTGCCGCCATGGACATTGACACTGCTCTAATAAAACAATGAAAGTCATCACGAAAGTAAAGTAGAAATCGAGGTGAAATTAACTTGTCCCGCGTGGAAATCGGTATGAAATCACCTTCTCTCAAGCGCCTGCACGAGCGATTGTGTTCCCAACATGGAAATAGCACTTGAAACTAAACTGGGGACGCTTTACACATGTAAGAATAAATGTGAAATACAGTCAACAATCACACGCGCAAAAAATATATATACTTTTTTTTTTTTTTTTTGAGACATTGCGAACGTCGAATGAACTGGCCCTATCATGTGTGAAGATGCATGTGGAAACGCCACTAGAAGCTGAGTTTACATCGCGTGACAAACAAACATTTCACGAAACAACAGTTTCATACACAACACTAAAGATCACAGGTAACAAACACGTCCGTTACACATCGCAAGCACCGAATGTGTGGTGTTGTGTTTGACCTGGTGCGCCGACCGGTGTGGCCGATGCGATTCTCGGCGCTACAGCCTGGAACCGTGCCACCGCTACGGTCGCAGGTTCGAATCCTGCCTCGGGCATGGATGTGTGTGATGTCCTTAGGTTTGTTAGGTTTAAGTAGTTGTAAGTTCTAGGGGACTGATGACCTCAGATTTTAAGTCCCATAGTGCTCAGAGCCATTTGAATTTTTTTTTTTTTTTTTTTTTTTGACCTGGTGCACTCTGCGTATGTCCTACTCCCTCCATGGCCCACGAGCTATTGTTGTGAGCATGTGCCCTACTCATGCTAAACTAGCGCTGTCCATAGCACTCGATCATTTGATGAACACTGATGTGCGCTGCATCTATGGTGTAGGAGCCGCCGGCACGGTAGCTCAGCGTGTTCGGTTAGAGGGTTAGCTGCCCTCTGTAATAAAAAAAATAAAACTGAGCTAAAGGATCACCGATGAACTTGAACAAGTGTCGTGGGACGTCCGCCCCGAACAAATAGAACGAACACTTAGGAACAAAATGATTAATAATCAAAACATCCTCGGTTCCAGGTTCGAAACCCGCCACTGCTTAAATTTTGATTAATAATCAGCATTGGTGGCCGAAGACTTCCGGCGTAAGAAGTCACCCTCCTTCCGCCAGTAGCTTTGTCAAAGAGGGCGGAGGAGTGGGCAGAGGTTTAGGGCACTCTCTTGTCCTAGGGGTGGGAAATTGCCCCTAAAGGCGGAAGAATCAGCAATGATCAAAGGTATGAGGACACAGAAGGCAATGGAAACCACTGCATTAAAGACACGTAACTAGTCTCCACAGGACATTTGGTCTGTATCTGATAAAGTGTCATTATAACTGCATTGGCGAAAGATTCCGAAATAGTCCCTCATTTGGATCTTCGTGAGAGGACTGCCAAGGGAGAGGTAACCATGATGAAAAAGACTGAATAACCAACTAAATGATAACGTTCTACGAGTCGGTGCGTGGAATGTCAGAAGCTTGAGCGTGGTAGAGAAACCAGAAAATCTGACAAGGGAACTTCAGAGGCTCAATCTAGGTATAGTAGGGGTCAGTGAAGTGAAGTGAAGTGAAGTGGAAAGTTGACAAGGATGTCTGGATGTTCCGGCGTAAAGTCAAGCACCGGTACGTCGGTAGGGAACGTTAGAGCAGAGAGGGTGTGAAGAAGACGTCAGCCAATTGCATGCGGACCGACCCCTCTCCAGGACGACAAAGCGACGGCAGCGCCATCTCTGCGAAGAGAACGTAAGCTCTGCATCCGACTGACCGCGGCCTAGTTGAAGAATAGCAGTTCGCCGACTTCTACAGCAGCGAGTTCAAGAACAGCATCAAGACTAGACATTTCGCTTCTGCTATGTAGCATTGTATGTAATGATGAGATTTCTTATATTGTCTGTCGCCCTATGCCTGCGACACATCTGTATTTCACAAAGTCAAGTATTGTAATACACCTCATTGATAAGATTTGCTTGAATTGTGGGCTAGCGATCCGAGAAGCAGGTATCCTAGGCACCCCATATTTGACGAGTAGGCAGGATACAACAGGGTAATAACGACAGCAGCAGGAAATGGTGCATCGGAAGTAGGATTCATTATGAACAGGAAGGTTGAGCAGAGAGTATATTACTGTGAAAAGTTCAGTGATAGGGTTATTCTTATCAGAATCGACAGCAAACCAACACCGACAACGATAGTTCAGGTACACATGCCGCGTCGCAAGCCGAATATGAAGAGATAGAGAAAGTATATGAGGATACTGAAAGAGTAATACGGTACATAAAGCAAGATGAAAATCTAATAGTCATCGGAGACTGGAATGCAGTTGTAGGGGAAGGAAGAAAACGTTACAGGAGAATGTGGGCCTGGGACAAGAATGAGAGAGGAGAAAGACTAATTGAGTTCTGTAATAAATTTCAGTCAGTAATAGCGAATACTCTGTTTAAGAAACAAGAGAGGAGGAGGCGTACTTGGAAAAGGCCGGGTGATACGGGAAGGTTTCAGTTAGATTACATCATGGTAAGGCAGAGATTCTGAAATCAGATACTGGATTGTAAGGCGTACACAGGAGCAAATATAGACACAGATCACAATATACACTCCTGGAAATGGAAAAAAGAACACATTGACACCGGTGTGTCAGACCCACCATACTTGCTCCGGACACTGCGAGAGGGCTGTACAAGCAATGATCACACGCACGGCACAGCAGACACACCAGGAACCGCGGTGTTGGCCGTCGAATGGCGCTAGCTGCGCAGCATTTGTGCACCGCCGCCGTCAGTGTCAGCCAGTTTGCCGGGGCATACGGAGCTCCATCGCAGTCTTTAACACTGGTAGCATGCCGCGACAGCGTGGACGTGAACCGTATGTGCAGTTGACGGACTTTGAGCGAGGGCGTATAGTGGGCATGCGGGAGGCCGGGTGGACGTACCGCCGAATTGCTCAACACGTGGGGCGTGAGGTCTCCACAGTACATCGATGTTGTCGCCAGTGGTCGGCGGAAGGTGCACGTGCCCGTCGACCTGGGACCGGACCGCAGCGACGCACGGATGCACGCCAAGACTACGCAGTGCCGTAGGGGACCGCACCGCCACTTCCCAGCAAATTAGGGACACTGTTGCTCCTGGGGTATCGGCGAGGACCATTCGCAACCGTCTCCATGAAGCTGGGCTACGGTCCCGCACATCGTTAGGCCGTCTTCCGCTCACGCCCCAACATCGTGCAGCCCGCCTCCAGTGGTGTCGCGACAGGCGTGAATGGAGGGACGAATGGAGACGTGTCGTCTTCAGCGATGAGAGTCGCTTCTGCCTTGGTGCCAATGATGGTCGTATGCGTGTTTGGCGCCGTGCAGGTGAGCGCCACAATCAGGACTGCATACGAAAGAGGCACACAGGGCCAACACCCGGCATCATGGTGTGGGGAGCGATCTCCTACACTGGCCGTACACCACTGGTGATCGTCGAGGGGACACTGAATAGTGCACGGTACATCCAAACCGTCATCGAACCCATCGTTCTACCATTCCCAGACCGGCAAGGGAACTTGCTGTTCCAACAGGACAATGCACGTCCGCATGTATCCCGTGCCACCCAACGTGCTCTAGAAGGTGTAAGTCAACTACCCTGGCCAGCAAGATCTCCGGATCTGTCCTCCATTGAGCATGTTTGGGACTGGATGAAGCGTCGTCTCACGCGGTCTGCACGTCCAGCACGAACGCTGGTCCAACTGAGGCGCCAGGTGGAAATGGCATGGCAAGCCGTTCCACAGGACTACATCCAGCATCTCTACGATCGTCTCCATGGGAGAATAGCAGCCTGCATTGCTGCGAAAGGTGGATATACACTGTACTAGTGCCGACATTGTGCATGCTCTGTTGCCTGTGACTATGTGCCTGTGGTTCTGTCAGTGTGATCATGTGATGTATCTGACCCCAGGAATGTGTCAATAAAGTTTCCCCTTCCTGGGACAATGAATTCACGGTGTTCTTATTTCAATTTCCAGGAGTGTAGTAATGATGAAGAGTAGGTTGAAGTTAAAGACATTAGTCAGGAAGAATCAATATGCAGAGAAGTGGGATACGGAAGTACTAGGGAATGACGAGATACGCTTGGAGTTCTCTAAGGCTATAGATATAGCAATAATGAATAGCCCAATTGGCAGTACATTTGAGGAGGAATGGATATCTCTAAAAAGGGCAATCACGAAAGTTGGAAAGAAAAACATAGGAACAAAGAAGGTACCTATGAAGAAACCATCGGTAACAGAAGAAATATTTCAGTTGATCGATGAAAGGAGTAGGTACAAAAATGTTCCGGGAAACTCAGGAATACAGAAATACAAGTCACTGAATATGAAATAAATAGGAAGTGCAGGGAAGCTAAGACGAAATGGCTGCATGAAAAATGTGAAGAAATCGTGAAAGAAATGATTGTCGGAAAGACAGACTCAGCACACAGGTAAGCCAAAACAACCTTCAGTGACATTAAGAGCAAGGGTCAGTGCTCAGCGGCACTCATCAGCGGAGACGGAATTCTCCTGAAGATGGCGACCAGTTGGATCGCCGAAATATCGAATCGCGTTGATTTTAGGATCCGGCAGCAAACTCGAAGAGACTTTCTTGATTTATTACGCCGGGAAAGCCTACGAAGTCACAAGGGTGGTAACATTAAGATTACAATGGGAATTCCGCTGTTAAATTGAGAGGAGACAGTGGATAGGTGGAAATAATACGTTGAAAGCCTCTATGACGGGGAAGATTTGCCTGATGCGATAGAAGAAGAAGCAGGAGTCGATTTAGAAGAGATTGGGGATCCAGTATTAGGATATGAATTTTGGTGAACTTAAGATCAAATAAGACAGAAGGTATAGATAACATTTCAACAGAATTTCTCAAATCATTGGGGAAGTGGCAACAAAACGTCTATTGACGTTGGTGTGTAGAATCTATGTTGGTGACATACCATATGACTTTCGGAAAAATGTGGTCCACACAGTTCCGAAGTCTGCAAGAGCAGATAAGTGCAAGAATTATCTCACAATCAGCTTAACATCTTATGCATCCAAGTTGCTGACAACAAAAATATACGGTAGAATGGAAAATAAAATTGAGGATGTGCTAAATGACGATCAGTTTGATTTTAAAAAAGGTAAAGACAAGAGCCAAGAGGTAATAATAAGAGTGAACGGTCAAGAAGGAAGAGCTCGGATTAGAAAGGATGTAAGACAGCTATGTAGTCTTTCGCCGCTACTGTTGAATCAGTACATCGAAGACACAATGATGGAAATAAATGAAAGGTTCAGGAGTGGAATTAAAATTTAAAGTGAGAGGATATTGATGATATGAGTCTTTGATGATATTGCTATCCTGAGTAAAAGTGAAGAAGAATTACATGATTTGTTGAATGGAATGAACAATCTCATGAGTACAGAATATGGATTGAGAGTAAATCAAAGAAAGACGAAAATAATGAGAAGTAGCACAAATGAGAACAGCGAGAAACTTAACATCAGGATTAATTTTTAGACAATATAGTTGTATGGAGATAAACAGCAATTAATTTATTTATAATCAGTTATTCAAAGTGACAGTCCCAATCGTATTATTTATTTTGCCGCCAATTGGTTTCAACACGCGATGGGGTCATCTTCAGGGTAATTTACACCATTTGATCGCTCGCTGGAGTCGTCACCCTCCCTGTGCCCAGTTGGATACCAACCGGTTGGTTAATGGTCACGAAGTAGATGAAGTTAGGAATTCTGAATACAATAATTCCAATCCCAAAGAAATCAGGTGTTGATAGATGTGATAATTACCGAACTATCAGTTTAATAAGTCACGGCTGCACGAATTCGTAACAGACGAATGGAAAAACTGGTAGAAGCCGACCTCGGGGAATATCAGTTTGGATTCCGTAGAAATATCTTAGAAGATAGATTAAGGAAAGGCAAACCTACGTTTCTAGCATTTGTAGACTTAGAGAAATCTTTTGATAATGTTGACTGGAATAATATCTTTCAAATTCTGAAGGTGGCAGGGGTAAAATACAGGGATCGAAAGGCTATTTACAATTTGTAGAGAAACCAGATGGCAGTTATAAGAGTCGAGGTGCGTGAAAGAGAAGTAGTGGTTGGTAAGGGAGTGAGACAGGGTTGCAGTCTATCACCGATGCTATTCAATATGTATATTGAACAAGCAGTAAAGGAAACAAAAAAAAAAATTCGGAGTAGGTATTATAATCCATGAAGAAGAAATAAAAACTTTGAGGTTCGCCGATGACATTGTAATTCTGTGAGAGACAGCAAAGGGCTTGGAAGAGCAGTTGAACGGAATGGACAGCGTGTTGAAAAGAGGATATAAGATGAACATCAACAAAAGCAAAACGAGGATAATGATATGTAGTCAAATTAAATTGGGTGATGCTGAGGAATTAGATTAGGAAATGAGACACTAAAAGCAGTAAATGAGTTTTGCTATTTGTGGAGCAAGATAACTGATGATGGTCGAAGTAGAGAGGATATAAAATGTAGACTGGCAATGGCAAGGAAATCGTTTCTGAAGAAGAGAAATTTGTTTGCATCGAATATAGAATTAAGAGTCAGAAAGTCGTTTCTGAAAGTATTTATGTGGAGTGTCGCCATGAATGGAAGTGAAACATGGACGAGAAATAGTTTTGACAATAAGAGAATAGAAGCTTTCGAAATGTGGTGTTGCAGAAGAATGCTGACGATTAGGTAAGTAGATCACATAATTAATGAGGTGGTACTGAACAGAATTGGGGAGCAGAGAAATTTGTGGCACAACTTGACTAAAGAAGGGATCGGTTGGTAGGACATGTTCTGAGGCATCAAGGGATCGCCAATTTAGTATTGGAGGGCAGCGTGGAGGGTAAAAATCGTAGAGGGAGACCAAGAGATGAATACACTAAGCAGATTCAGAAGGGTGTAGGCTGCAGTTACTTCTCAATACTCATATTCTTGAAGTATTGTGAAATATAATCCTAATAGTACTGTGAGGTTCTGAGGGATGAAGAAGTTTGCAAAGGATAGAGTAGCAGAGAGAGCTGCATCAAACCAGTCTCTGGAGTGAAGACCACAACAACAACAACAACAGGCAGTAAAACAACCAATGACGGATGATCCGAAGAGGACATCAAAAGCAGACAAGCAATGTTAAAAAGGGCATTCCTGGCCAAGAGCAGACTACCAGTATCAAACATAGGCCTTAATTTGAGGAAGAAATTTCTGAGAACGTACATCTGGAGTACAACATTGTATGGTAGTGAAACATGGACTGTAGAAAAACCGAAAGAAGAGAATTGAAGCATTTGAGATGCGGTGCTACAGATGAACGTTGAAAATTAGGTGGACTGATAAGCTACGGAGGCTCTGTGCAGAATCGGAGACGGAAAGAATATGTGGTAAACAGCGACAAGGAGGAGGAACAGGATGACAGGACATATGTTAAGGCATGAGGGAATGACTGCCATGGTACTATAGGGAGCTGTAGAGGGTAAAAACTATAGAGGAAGACAGAGATTGGATTACATTTAGCAAAGAACTGACGACATAGGTTGCAAGTGCTGCTCTGAGATGAAGAGGTTGGTACAGGAGAGGATGAAAAAAAAAAAAAAAAAAGATATACTGATGTACCAGCGCATGCTTGGTTGACATGTGTGGACTACTCTTTAACTGTGTCAGTGCACGTGTGGATGACATTCCCTACCCAAGTGTTGTGTGGAAGACAGCTCTGGGCCATGTGCTCGCAGTGCTCTCAGCTCAGCTGCACACTGAGCAATGTGAAACGTCCGCTGCGTTTCGAGCAGCAACAACGTGTGGTGTGAGTTCACTTTGTGTAATGTCACACACTGTTTCTGTCTGACATGTGGCTGAACTCCCTTTCTCCAGCACGAAAGTGACTGTATTTCACATGTTCTTGTGAGAGCACTTGAAACGGTTTCCTTTTCTCTACCGAGAATTGGAGTTCAGATTTGTCAACCTGCAGTTGCCAGATTTGGTGTGACCATTGTTATATTCCATCTTCAATTCGTCTTAAATGAAAGTAAGATGAATCTAGGTATCTCCAGTTGAAGAGAGGTTTTAATAGCCCACGTTTATCTGCTTGCAGTCAGTAGCATGGAGCGCTCAATAAGCTCTCATGAACTGAAATTTAATGGTAGAAATACATCTTCATTCAGAACTTTCAGAAGCTTCAAACATTGCACGTCTGACACAGTGACGTGTGTCATTTTCCATCTTATTTTATTGATGATGATATCATTCTCCTCTTGAACTCCTTGAATGTATGAGTTGTTATTCATTGCACTCTGTACCAGAATAAGTTCCTGTTTAGTATTCAAAACAATTCGACGCATTTCTTCAAAGTATCTCATAAGTAATTTTAGAGGCATAAATGCAGTAATCTCTTGTACTATTCCAATTATCTACTCACTGGCTTATCTATGAACCATCCAGCACTTCCTTATATACTTCTCATTAAGGAGAATTAAGGAGTAGAAAGTGTGTTTACAGTAGCTGTGTAACATATGTACAAATTTTCTGTATTTCCTATTTAACCTAATTTAGTAGTAGCCACTGTGTTGACCCTCCAGGTTAGCCGAGAGCGCTGATGCGATGCTTCCTGGACTCGGGTAGGCCCGCTGGCCCTAGATCGAATCCGCCCGGTGGATTACCGACGAGAGCTAGCTGGCCAGCCTGGATGTGGTTTTTAGGCGGTTTTCCGCATCCCAGGGTGAAGCAGAGACATACATTTTAAGAGTTGATGTTGTGCCCACCTTGCATGTACAGTCAATCTCGACCACGTTATGTTCATATCGTATTTCACGAAACAGGAATGACAGTACTGATTGCACAGACAGAAAGTATATCCATGAACTGGTCAGATCTGTAATATTCATTCGTTAGGGTCCTTCTTCAACATCTGTTCTTTTCTGAAATCCAGTGGCTGTCCTAATGAGACTTCCTGATTAAAGTCACTCAATGAATTTGCTGTCTTCATTTCAGATTTACATTTGCTGATGTCTGCTTGAGCACAATCTCTTCACCAGATCACTTCAAGGCGTCGTTTAAATCATGAGTATCGAATCCACCAGGTTCTGTTGCCACAATTTCTTTTCTACCATTGATTTCCAGATGAAGTTTCTTGTTAGCCTCTGTGGTATTCAGAAGGCTGTTGTATGTCTCCAGTCCAATCAACGCAATACTACACTCTCCATTGCCGAAAATGATCGGTGGGAAGTAGTTGGAACTTAATACTGACGATTTGTCTTTTAAATTCAGAGTATACAGCATTGCACCTGAAACCCAACTGATGAGTGGATGCTTCCTGCACCTCCTTATATATCCTTCTTCATAAAAGTTAGGAGGAACACGATGCACAGATGTCCACACAGGTGAGTATTAAAGTCTTGGTATCGATGAAAATTGTAGAACACACGTCTTCTGCCGATGAAGTATAGTTGTAATTCTTCTGGTAGTTGTAGGTCACCAAATGAGTCGAATAGAAGACATTATTTATATTTTTCTTAACATACAGCAGTCCGTGGGTTCGTTATCCCTCAGCAACATCTAAATTCTCAATTACACATTGTCTGGATTTCCATATAGTCTTCGGTGCTGTATCCTGCATAAACACACTATGGAATCTTGGAATGCCGAATTTTTCCGAACAAACTTGAGCAGATCTGTATTTGTAAGCAGTCTATCTGGTATAGCTAATGGGCCTTTTTATGAGAGGACATAGTCCTTTCTTGTACGGTTACAGGTGAAGGTCTTTTCCAATGACTGCTGCTTCCATCATACAGTTATGTAATGTTGCCTCCTCTAGCTGCTCCTGGGCGTTCTGTGTTAGTTAGGTTAGTTAGGTTTAAGTAGTTCTAAGTTCTAGGGGACTGATGACCTCAGATGTTAAGTTCCATAGTGCTTAGAGCCTTTAGAGCACCACCGGCCTGCCAGTAAACACATCGGTGAGAGACCTGTAAGGCCAGAAAAGAGGAAGGGAATAATTCCGTCTGATACCTTGGATGTCGGCAGAACCCAGGGTGATTTAACCAGTTCTTTATGCTTCATAGCGCTTTTAGCTGCATAGATCGCTGTCAGGATACAGATTGTTAAGCATCCGTGCAATGGTTTCTTCTTCATCGTTGTCCATCTTCTTCTCCTTTAGTGCACGATGTGTGGCGTTCATGGCTTGCTTGAAATTCAAACCCACGCCCAACTTAAGTTCTCCTCACGTGGTTTTATCAACTACGAATTGTCTAAATTAAATCTACAGCGTGACGTCCTGGGAAATCTTTATGTTTTGTATTTGCAGTGTAATGTTCCAAACAAGTCTTGTCAAGCAGGTTAATCTTCTATGAGGCAAATACTTTTGAAGCTGTGTACCAAGCATGCAGTAGTTATACTCCGGAATGTACAGTACAACTAAAAGTTTTTCGAGAATATCATCACATACTAGAATGTGTATTCTATCGTGCACGCTATGCTCCTGTCCTGGGTATGTTCTGTGCTCCCCATTATACAGGAAATTGCCAGCTTCATGAAAACCAAGGCATTTAACAATGCTCCATTCCCTCAACGTCTTATGACACTCTCTATGAGAAACACATGAGATTCTGAGCTGTTCTGCAATTCTTATGTGTAAAAGCGTCCCAGATTTTCAGTGCAACTGTTTACATTTAAGATGCAAGTTCTAGGATTTATTGTCTGCCCTCTGGAAACTGAATCACTCACTTGACCAGTTTCGGAGGTATGACTTCTCAAATGCTGTCTTGTGTTTTGAGATATGCACCAAATAAACTAAATTAAATTTCTGTTTACATGGATCCAGCATTTTAATATGATAGTGTACTATATCGATGAATCCATTACCATGGACATCAACTGGTCTCCGTTTTATTGTTCTGTGTTTGGTTCGATTATACTGTGCAGTTATTTCTGGAAAGATATCCATCCATTTGCATGAATCGCAAACATTGAAATGAATCCACATTTGACTTTTTACTGTTCTGTATAGATGTTTCACGATACTCACTTTCAGGTGGGTGAATTTTGAGTAGAGAAGAATTCCACACCGCTGCATCATGATCTTGAAATACCTACTGTAAAACTCTCCGCTGTAATCGGTTTGGAGATTGTCTGGGCATCAGTTCATCCCTGTCTGCAACAAACGCCCAAACACCTCTGTGAACAGTTTTACCAGCAGCAGCTGATGCCATGAACAGTCGTAGTCTATTAGCTCATACAGAAATATCTTCGAATTTGGTCCTGGCTTTCCTTGGTAACATCATGAAAACTGAACACTGTGTTTAGGTTTAGGTTTTATACTTTTTCCGGTGTGTGTGTGTGGGGGGGGGGGGGGGGCGGATAATACTGCTTTGCGTGAATGTCGTGTATGTTACACCATCCATACCTCATAGTGTCCCTAGTAAAAGTTGACATTTAGGCTGCAACAACGTTTTCGAAAATACACATATATGCTCAAAGCGGATGTGTTAACAGTATCTTGAAAACATTTATCTTGCCGCAGCTGGATGGGCCTATAGTTACAGCCCATACATTATCAGGAAGAAGTATCCTGTTTTTTCTTCTTATTCTTCTGTTGGTCTTCTACACCATCACAATTCCAGTCACTTACAACACAGTTCTTGTGTCGAGGATACTTCAGCCACCCTGCCATGATACCGATTACATCAACTTTTGGCATGCAATGGTACTTTATAGAACAAAAAAAAAAAAAAAAAAAAAAAAAAGAATACGTGTACCTTAGCAGTGCTGTCACTCTACTGACTTAGCTGCAATGGCTGCAGGACTCTACATACTTCAAATGTTTCAGCTGTCATTGAGGTTGATAAAAAATGATGATACTGGTTGTCATAGTGAGGATGTTTTTCAAGCACTCTGGTGCTATTGTGGAATTCTATACATTGCATTGAAAATACTGGCATGAACAGCATTATTACTTGTGGTATTCTAGGCCCTGAACTGAAATTACTTACATTATGAAAGGTATAAAAAATAAAAGCACACAAGGTTTGCAATAATATAATTGTTTAGCAGTTATATATTGGATGCACTACATAAAAAAATCCTCTGGTTATTTCTTTATCTTCTTCACACCTGTAAACTATTTAGCAAATAAAGCTTTTGCGTATGCACAAAATTCAGTGTGTATTTCCCTCAAACTGATGGGTGTACCATAAAACCCAGGTATTTCACACGTACATTTAGCATGGGTGAATTGTATGTCTATCGAGGTAGATTTTGGCACTGCATGGCTATATAAATGGCACTGCATGGCTATATAAACTGAAGCACTGTTCTAAATCATCCACATGTTCACTATGCACACGAAGACAGTTCACAATGTCATTGTGCACAGATTGAATACTTGGAAGCTAACGGTTCGGTCTCTCCAACAGAAGAGATGACACCATACTTAGTCTGTATAAGTTCATAATAGTGGCGTGTTGTAGATAAATAGACAGGTCCCCTGATTTCAATGTAGCGTCATCATATGTTGTTGTAATGGACAGGGTCAGACCAGTACAGTAAATGTCAGAAGGAGAACGAGGAATACTCAGAAGTCGTCTGCACATTGATGTGGGGTACAGTACAACATATTTCATCCAATCCCAACACAGTAAACCACACTTTAACACTTCGACACAATTTCGATCTCCAGCACAATGCGCCAGTGACTCTCTGCTGATGCTTCTATACTGATATTTAGACTCTTTGAGCCACTAGCAGTTATATGTTCCAGTGCAAAACAGTAACACACCGGGAAAAAGTGGCACCTTCTTATCCACAGCATCTGAACTCTGTCCCTGCACTGCCACTATAATATTGAAGCCCAGTACCAACTTGCACCTTACTGTTTCGGACCACCAGCACACTTTTGCGAGTTGGGAGTAGGCTGGGTGTCTTCATGACACAGATGGATGAGTGATCGATTAGTAGCTCCTTGTCCAGCTCCAGAATCCCACATAGTAGCTGCATGCCCAGACACGTTGGAGACTGCTACAGGTACTGACATGTTGGAGCTCAGTAGTGGTCCGAGTATGTTGGCAGTCACCTGTGCATGCCTTGACAGGCTGAGGGCTGCTAACAAGAAAGAAGAACCGTCATATGCAGGGCCAAGATCTGAACAAGCAATAATAATAAAAATAACAATAATAATAATAATGGTAACTACAGACACAGATATGCTATTCGGTATTTTCTTACCCCCTTCTTCTAATTTTGGATGGTGGCATTGGTGGACTTCGACTGCTGCTACTGGCTGGGCTGTCGTGTCCTGAGAGGGATAAGACCGACACTCGCTGCGCGAGACAGAGGAACTTACGTCAGTCGATGATTCCGATAAGGCACTGCTCGTGGGCCGCCTACTGTAGACCCGACCTCGGCTATTGACTAGTGTAGAATGTGGAAATCGGTAGGAATCTGGTCGGTTAGAGGGTGCAAGTCATCTATTCGTAGACAAGTAGTTACTTTTTCTGGAAGTACCCCCTGGCACATTCTGTAACTATATACACGTTACCACGTACAAGTATCACAAGTATGAAACTTTAACATCCCGACTGCTGCGCGGACGCGTGTAGAATTTTACAATGTACTTCCTGCTACGGATTATGACAAGTTCGGCTTCTGATCCCGACCGAAACAGATGTAGCATCCCTGACGTCTTCTACCCATTTGCGCCCTCCAGTCGGCGGGTCGCCTATTTATAAGGGGTGGTTGCACTAGACACCACCCATCTGGAACGTTCCATGAAGGCTGTTTCATTAGTGACCGTCATGAGGCTAACGCGTCATTTCTTGCTGCTAGCACGTAATATTGCTCAGTGTCTTCTGTAAGTGTTCCCTCGTGCTGGTGTCTGTGCTGTCCAAGGGTCAGGCGGCTGTGCTTGCTAAAAACCTAGTGATGCTCTAGGATCCACTCGTTAGCAGAACAAGCTTTGCATAGCGGCTTCCGGCGTGTCAGACCAATATTTCACAGGCCTCTCGCTCAGTAGCGGTTTCTAAACTTCCAGAATGAGATTTTCACTCTGCAGCGGGGTGTGCGCTGATATGAAACTTCCTGGCAGATTAAAACTGTGTGCCGGACCGCGACTCGAACTCCAGACCTTTGCCTTTCGCGGGCAAGTGCTCTACCAACTGAGCTCCCCAAGCACGACTCACGCCCCGTCCTCACAGCCTTACTTCTGCCAGTATCTAAACATGGTTTTACTCTGACTCATGGAATGTATACATTCGATATGAAAAAACATCGAATGTTTACATTCTGTGAATCAGAGTAAAATCAAGTGCAGCTAAATACTACGTTTATTTCTGTACATAGCTTAATAATGCATGTTATAAGAAGCAATCTGAAATGGATACCAAAAGGCACTGCACTCACCAACACTGCGTCTGGCTACACTTGGTCCACAACATAATGTACCTGTAACAACTGATGATGAGCCTCCAGTTGTTCAAAAACATGTTCATGGTTGAATAAATCGTAAAAAAGCGACTGGTTGCATATTTATTACCAGAAGAACGCCAAGATAAGTGTTTTCTGCTTCCTTTTCTTTCTAAACGTCGTTAGAAGGAAATTTGTTTGCTATTCTTGTATAAATTGTGGATTTAATTGATCGATTGTGGGGTTGTTTCTTTATCTGATAAGTGATTCATTTTTGGAACACAGGCAGCGACCAGCTTAGAGAAAGAAGCGGTGACTCGTTCTACAGGATCTGCCCATCGTTTTTCAGGACAATGCTGGGAAGCATATGGCGCAAGTTGTGACTTATTTGTTAGGTCGATGTGGCTGTGAAGTGCTATACCATCGACCACATTCCCCAGACTTGAGTCCTTGTGAAGTCAACCTGATTCCTAAATTGAGGGATGCGCTTCACTGAATTCGCTTCAGAGCCATTACAGAGATGCTTCGGGAAAGACCGCTCCACTCGAACTACCAACACAACTGGCGCTGCTAAGGATAACTTACGATTTGCACATCGCTAGCAACGGGTTATATACAACGCTGGCGACCACTCTGAAGCAGAGTAAAATTTTAAAACATTTATCTATTTTGCATAATTTGTAAATAAATTATTACCACTATTAAAGTTCCAATCCTAGTCTTTTCACAAGTACTCTTGAAGACATTTCCTAAGATTTTTAACTTTTTTTTTTTTGAATTATAGTGTACCGTCATGTTTCTTTTATCTCTGGTTAAAACATTTGGCTTCCCGTCTCTTAAATATCTACAATGTTTCATTTGCGGTTTATTCTCCTTCCACTTCCTTCATACGAAATGGAACAGGCAGTAACAATTAACAGGAAATACTCATCTTCGCTTCTCAACTATGTAAGACGTGTAGTGGATGTAAAAGAATTTGCGAGTGCCTGCTCCACCATAATTTTCTGTAACTCACTGTGCTCTTGACAGTGTAACTAATAATTTGTTAGTGCCAAGAGAAATTTCAAAAAATTCACGTTGATACGACGTTTCTCTTTCAGAATTACATGTTTATTTAACTGTAACAAAACTGGCTTACAATTACGGTCGGAAAATACATTCTGAGGACTACTTCGTCATCCATTATTAGAAACATAAAATTTATGGCTTACAATGAAAAACAAACTGGTCTACACAAGATGACATCACGGAATCATGTAAGTTCTTAGTTCGTTTCTCTCATACTGCAGCATAAAATTTTACACAGCTTTTAGCTTTTAGTATCGAAATTCATACAATATGTTTGATAACAATGCATTGTATAAAGAAACGTATATTATGAAGATTATAAGTTGGAAAATGTTCATTACATTCGCATGCATTCATCTCGTAAATACTAATGAAAAGCTAGTTTCACTTCTTCTGAAAGGTATTCTGGGATTACAAAGTGAGAACTATTTATGTTTTATGTTCAAGTATCGGTTAGTACGGTCGAACCAGCGCAGAGGTGTATATATATGTTTGCTTAAGTCGAAATTAAATTATTGACATAATCTGAAGCAATATAAATAAACTGAATCGATAAAGAAAATAAGATTGTAATAAAATTGATATAAGCTTGTAAATCTGGCAGCCTGTCACATGAGGTCAACACACACCCTAATGAGCGTGTATTGGTACATTTCACATAATTCCAATATGTTTTGGTGCTTGTTGAGTTCCATTAAATATTACATATTAAAATGAAACACTTGCAACCATCCTTTCAATGTTATTTATTACATAACAACTTGTTTCGGTGATTCAGTACATCGTCTTCAGGCCTGTATGCATAAACTGTAATAACAGCATCATCATCTTACCAAACACGCAAATACAAAAATACATTAAAAACATAATTAGAATAAAGGACAGACCAACGGCCTTGCCGCAGTGGTAACACCAATTCCCGTCAGATCACCGAAGTTAAGCGCTGTCGGGCTCGGCTGGCACTTGGATGGGTGACCATCCGGTCTGCCGAGCGCTATTGGCAAGCGGGGTGCACTCGGCCCTTGTGAGGCAAACTGACGAGCCAGTTCATGGAGAAGTAGCGACTCCGGTCTCGTAAACTGACGTACGGCGGGGAGAGCAGTGTGCTGACCACATGCCCCTCCACATCCGCATCTGGTGACGCTTGTGGGCTGATGATGACACGGCGGCCGGTCGTTACCGCTGGGTCTTTTTGGCCTGTTCGGCTGGAGTTTATTTTTTAGAATCAAGGACAATACTACACAAGAGAATTTACGGAAATCATTTGAGAAAATCAACACATACATCTAGTGCCGTATATCTAAAATAGAACTATACATGGTATACCATAACGAATTTCTAATCTATACATTGTACAAATGTACTATTTACTAATAAAATCATTAATTAAATAATCCATACTTAAAAACTGTCTGTTGGATGATACACTATATTGCAAAATGCTGAAGTAACCTACTAATCTACAAAAATAACTGTAGGAAATGACATATGTATGAAAGAAACTACAGCATCAGCAATAAGTAGACCAAAGAAATATGCATCTTTGTGCAAGAAGTCCTGGCCCAAGGACAGCATCAACAATATCTAAGTGTCAATATAGGTAAAGTTATCAAAATGACAGTATAAATGTATCTATAGGACACGTCAGAGCTATAAAATGCTAAGGTGAAAATCGTATGTAGGCATATTTGTGTCATATGCACGAAATAATCGTCCACGAACATGTAAAAAGACCAAACGTAGAAAACCATGTAGGTCATACCATACACAGAACGTATGTAATCCAAGATAATGTTCGGAATATACAGGATATACGCATCTACGTGGAAGTAGCCCGTGCAAAAAGACAGACTCAAGAAAATCTAGATGTTAGCAGAGGTAAGGATATAAAAACGATAATATAAATACATTTATATGTTATGTTAAAATCATAAAATGCTGAGGTGCAAACTGCAGAGGAGCGTACTTATGCCATATGCATAAAATGAGTGTCCAAAACGTGTCAAAAGACCAAATACAGAAAACCATCCATGTCGTATATAGAATATAGGAAAAACCGACACGAGAAACTATTCATGGTGAACAACATTCATGTGTGAATACAACATTATATTATGTACTGCCGTAAAACAAATATTAGACAAGAATAACTATCTAACTCGTGTAACGTCAAGAACTAATATCATACATCCACATAACATACAGTACTTGTGGCACAGACTTCTCGAAGCCAAAGACAAAGGTTGTTAACAAGGCACTGTGCAAGCTAGGGGTGACTCCATAATAGAGTGGGCTTTGTTTACATACAATGAACTGGGTCCTCAGGTCAAAGTAAACCGATCATTGACCGGAAACGGTCAAATGTATCTACCTGAAGACCATTTGCGGCCATCAATGGGATTCATGTTCCCAAACAACGATGGAAATTTTATGATGGTAATGCACAATGTCACCGGGTCACAGTTTTTCGCGATTTGTCTGAAGAACGTTCTGGACAGTTCGAGGTGTACAAGAGCTGCAGACGTGTAGTCACGCATGCTAAATGTATTGGCACCTCTGAAATTAATAATGGCAAGCAGTAGATAGTAACAGTGCAGCTGGCAGCTGGATCTACAGACAATGAGATGTGTATTTGGAGATAATATCCCACTAAGGTGCCGCCAAAAGGCTGCCGGAATTCATTGAGTGTTTCGAAATATAGTCATGGTTGAACTGTATCGTACTGTTGTCGACAGAAGCGCCACTTCTCTGCTCGCAGACTCCGAAATTAAGAGCACCTACCAAACGCAAAGAGATAGTTCGCACTTGGTACGTGACATTATCCAGAAAGTTTCTTTTCTTTAAAAAAATTTTTAGTTTATTGGCTTTCAAGACGTGCCCGCACAGCCATCCCAGCAGTGGAATGTCGTTTATAAGAACATAGGGGCAACAGAACGCTCTGCCGCCGCGCGAATATCCCGGATGTTACGAGACATTCTAGGTTCTATGGACTATGATCATCTCGTGATCTAGCAGAGAACAGGTCTGAATTCACGCAAAATAGCATATATGCCCCAGACTGACTGTCCAAGAGATAGCAGTGACTTGAGAGCCATGATGTGGGATGTCATCGTACGAATGGCTGCGGAACCTAGAGACTGTGGAGCCTTTAAGTTAATAGTTAGTGAATCTATAGCATGGAGTCTGCTTGAGAGGCAGATAAGCCCACAGCTGCTCTACCCGTTTTTGTCTGTGTATTTCAGAACTCTGCTGAATGTATAGAGTAGCTAATACCGGGCTTTTTTGTTTCAGTCATGGGTCGACTAAATGTAATCCATGTGTGATTATATTCACTCTACGTTAAAATTCTTATCTTAATCGTGGATCGACTAAGTAAATCCAAGTGTAATCATTGTTCGGTATATTGAAACCTGTTATATCAACCCTAGTTCTTCTCTTGAAGCACTTTCAGAATCTTCTTAGTCTCTATCAGAATTTTTATCTACTCAGAATTCTAACTCTTCCTTCGTCTGTTACACCATCCCGTCTGTTTGCTAAGGTCTGGAAAACGCTCAGAATGCAGTCAGTCTTACGTTATTTGACTAACAAGGACACCGTACGAATTTCCACTCACTGATTTGATTCAAACGACAGGATGTGTAGGATACGACTACGACTTCAACATACATAAACAGGAAGACGCAATTCTCAATAGTTTTCGTGAAAATCGTGTTTGAAAATTGTATATGTATTTTTATATTTTTTATGGTCGCTAGTAACCAATAAGTCTGTAGCCAAGCATATTAAGCTGCTACGTTAAGGAGCGCGAGGTCAAAGGATCGAGTATTCTTCCCTGAGTTTTGTTCTTCACATGTAATAATGAATTATTACTGTGCTGCCGGTCATTATTGAATGATTAATTTATTAATTTCATTATCTAACGAAATAACGAGAAAAATATTTTCGTAATGAAATTGTGAAAAACTGGATACACGAGAGCTTTCAATCAAATCACCATGGTCATTTTATTTACATTGTTCTATCTACATATCAGGCAAGTATAATGTTTGACATATGGGGAGTAGACAATATTTCATTAGAACTGCTGATAGCCTTGGGAGAGCCAGCTGTGACGAAACTCTTTCATCTGGTGAGCAAGATGTATGAGACAGGGGAAATACCATCAGACTTCAAGAAGAATATAATAATTCCAATCCCAAAAAAAAACAGGTGTTGATAGGTGTGAAAATTACCGAACCATCAGTTTAATAAGTCACAGTTGCAAAATACTAACACGGATTCTTTACAGAATAATGGAAAAACTGATAGAAGCCGACCTCGGGGAAGACCAGTTTGTATTCCGTAGAAATATTGGAACAAGCGAGGCCAAACAGACCCTACGACTTATCTTAGAAGATAGTTTAAGGCAAGGCAAATCTAAGTTTCTAGCATTTGTAGACCAAGAGAAAGCTTTTGACAATGTTGACTGGAATACTCTCTTTCAAATTCTGAAGGTGGCAGGGTAAAATGCAGGAAGCGAAAGGCTACTTACAACTTGTACAGAAACCAGTTGGCAGTTATACGAGCCGATTGGCACGAAAGAGAAACACTGGTTAAGAAGGGAGTGAGACAGGGCTGCAGCTAATCCCTGATGTTATTCAATCTGTATACTGAGCAATCAGTAAATGAAACACAAGAATAATTTGGAGTAGGAATTAAAATCCATGGAGTAGAAATATAAACTTTGAGGTTTGCCGACGACATTGTAATTCTGTCAGAGACAGCAAAGGATGTGGAAGAGCAGCTGAACGGAGTGGACAGTGTTTCGAAAGGAGGATATAAGATGAACATCATACGGCCGCGGTGGCCTAGCGGTTCTAGGCGCATCAGTCCAAAACTGCGCGACTACTACGGTCGCAGGTTCGAATCCTGCCTCGGGCATGGATGTGCGTGATGTCCTTAGCTTAGTTAGGTTTTAGTAGTTCTAAGTCTAGGGGACTGATGACCTCAGATGTTAAGTCCCATAGTGCTTAGAGCCATTTGAACCATTTTTGATGAACATCAACAAAAGCAAAACGAGGATAATGGTATGTAGTCGAATTAAATCAGGTGCTGCTGAGGGATTAGGTTAGGAAATGAGACACTTAAAGTAGTAAATGAGTTTCGCTATCTGGGAAGCCAAATAACTGATGATGGTCGAAGCAGGTAGGATATAAAATGTAGACTGGCTATGGCAAGGAAAGTGTCACTGAGGAAGAGAAATTTGTTAACGTCGCGTGCAGATTTAAGTGTGAGAAAGTCTTTTCTGGAAGTATTTCTATGGAACGTAGCCATTTATGGAAGTAAAACACGGACGATAACTAGTTTAGACAAGAAGAAAGTAGAAACTTTCGACATATGGTGCTACAGAAGAATGCTGAAGATTAGGTAGGTAGATCAATTAGGTAGGTAGATCTCGTAACTAATGAGGAGGTTCTGAATAGAATTGAGGAGAAGAGGAATCTGTGGCAGAACTTGACATGCAGAGGCATCAAGGGATCACCAATTCGGTATTGGAGGGAAGCGTGGAGGGTAAAAATCGTAGGCGGAGACCAAGAGATGAATACACTATGGAGATTCATAAGGATTTATGTTGCAGTAGTTATTCGATGATGAAGAGGCTAAGGCTTTCACAGGACCTGGTAGCATGGAGCGCTGCATCAAACAAGTCTCTGGACTGAAGATGACAAGTCAACAACATGAAGCGCTGTACGAATCAGTATGATACTGATCATAGAAACATGGGAAATAATAATTATTGCACACACACAACACTTGTAACGAACGCCGAGTCTTTGCATGTGAAGGTTTTTTAAATTTTTATTTAGTTATTAATTTTTTTAGGGTTACATTCGTAAGCAGTTCTCGGTCATCATACAATTTCGCTGCGTACCACACCAAGTCTGTTAGAATTACGTGGGATCGAAATAAAAAAAAAATAGTATGGAAAGCAAGATTCGATCCAAAGACGTCGGTCTTATGAAAAGTAAGTGCTTATTCGCTTGGCTGCGGAATCCTCGGTTACTGGCGACCATACGAGGGATGTGAGCACGCGTAAAATGTTTAGACTCGATTTTCTCAAAAACAGTTAGAGTAGCGTCTTGAAGATCACATATGTTGAAGTCATAGTCGTAGCCAACACAGCCTTTCAGTATAAATCAAATCGATGAGGGGAAGTTCGTTCGGCTCCCATGTAAGCTTATCTCAGCGACGCGACTGTGTCCGCGCAAACAACGGAAGATTACTAAATAAGGCTTTTTTTTGTTTTTTGAAGATAATTAAAACTTTATGACTAATCCTCGCAGTATCATCATTCAAAGAATTACACAGTTTGCATTGAAGCAGTTTGTGGAAGGTTGTGTAGAGGGGAATGGCGGAACTCCCTGGTTCGTGAGGAACAACATTAATTTGAGCAGTGTGGCACAGCTACGATAAGAACGGGAAGGCGCTCGTGTGAGAGTCCATTAGTCAGATTGCAGAGGCAGAGCACAGTTGGCCGAGTGACGGCCGCGTCGTGCCAGCAGGGCGGGCCGCCTCGGACCTGACGGAGCCGCCGCCATTGGCGTGGGCGGCGTTTCCTTTGACTGGCGCCGCACAAAGGAGCCAGATGAAAGTTAAATTGAGTGTGCGCCGCCGCCGCCGCTGCCGCGTCGCCCTAAAACGGCGCCAAATTGCCTCACCCCGCCAGCCCCAACCCCTACCCGCGCCCCAACCCCAGCTGCTGCGCCGCAGCCGCCACCGCCGTCAAAACGTTTTCGCAGTCATGATCGAGTTATCGCCGCATGAGAATCGAGGGGCATCCCAGGTCGACTTCGACGCGTGGGACCAGCAGCAACACCGACTCAAAGGAAGGCATCGGCGCTTGTTCGTGACGTCACGTCAGCTAGGCACGGCCTACGCCAGGTCTGTTGCAGGCATGCTCATAATGGTGGTGTCTCCCCCTCTGACAGAGGAAAATGTGAAACGATTGGCGGTAGTTGACCAACACACATTGTCGTGAGAGATTTCTGCAATCAATTAACTGTGCAATTCATTACACTTCTCAACAAATAGTGTACTCCTGAACTTAAATTTCCACCTGTTTTAAGGATTGACATACAAAAACAACATCATGGTCCAGGAGCAACAGAATTCGTGCTTCTTTACCTTATTTGTAAATCTGAGGAAGTTACGTTTGTACTGGGTTGTTTTTAGAAGAAACTGTGAACATATTGCTGCTCTTCTTTAGGTATCTTGGTTGACTATGGGGTGAGGAGCACTGAATGTTAATGAAATATCTTGCAATTGTACACGTTTGGGGATGGGGTGGGGGACAGAAGACGAGGCAAAAGAGAGATACTTCTTTTATCAAATAAAATTTTTTTATCTTATAAAGTTTCTTCTTTCAGTTGCAAGTGGGCAATAGGTATCTTTTTTAATGGGCATCTTTAAAAAAGTGTAAGCGCAGCAGTATTTTCGATGTATGCAGCTATTTTGTTTCCTGTTCAGAATTCCTTTCGCTGAAAACGACTGTAATCTAATGACTGGCAACAGTTGGACATTTACACATGTAAATTAGTTCACATTTCCAGAGACGATGTCAAACGAAAATAAATAAATAAAAGAAACGAGTTCATTATCAGGGGGTTGGGGTAAGTTTCGATAACAAAATGGATCAAGTAAATATAATTACTGGAATGTAAAATTTCCGAAGCTTGCAATGGGGCAAAGCATCTTCTCATATTGATCTACGTTTGTTTCGACAGGATTCAGTAATAGAGAAATATGATCTTCATTTGTAGCTTTACGATAGTAAGAAAATCTTTCATCTAAATAAAACTGCAGAATCCAAAACAATACCAAACATTTTGTCTAAAAATAAGAGATTTATAGTGATAAGCACGCCCTGGCGTTTCTGCCTGCAACAGACCTGGCGTTCGCCGTGCCTAGCTGACGTGACGTCACCAACAAGCGCCGAGGCCTTCCTTTGAGTCTGTGTTGCCAGCAGGCACTGACAACGCCTTAGGATTCCTGAGCTGCTCATTTGGTACGCTGGTGAGCGCCGGGGTCAGAGAGTCACCGTATTTTCTGATGCGTCTCTTCTCGTGTCGCAGCACTATTTCCGAAGAGCTATTTGGAAATGTTGCAACACCTGTATTCATGTTCGTGGTAAACAAATCCGTCAAAGTAGTAAAATATTTTTATTGACCGAAATCTTGCACGACAGAAGTCGTTTTACACTACCACAGTTTCGGGGGCGTAGTCCCGTCATCAGGTGAGTCTGGAATCTAGCAGTAATGGGACGTCATGTCCATTGTCCATGATCAAACAACTGGTAGGCAAACGTCTATGGTGCACGCAAGGCAGAGACAGCAAGGCACACATTTGGGGGGGGGGGGGGGGGGGCAGGCGCTGTAAGGGAAAAACCGACCGCTGGAGGGGAAGTGCTATTATAAACTACAGCCTATACTCACAGTTTTTTTAATAATTAAGTGGGGCCCCTTCACGCTCACACTTGCATGTCGACCATTCAAAAATATCTGTCACTTCTTCTTTGGTTAGTATCTAAAAAGAATTCAACCGAAAATGTAGCGATTTATTTTCGCCTGGTTTGTTAACCACTTGCAACTTTCAGAAAAATGTTTTGAGTAAAACCTACACATAGCTCTTGTTGCCTTGTTAAATTTTGCTTCTATTGACAAAACTCATCTCACTAACATGTTGTGCAGACGCAATTGCGAGAGCATTCTGAATCAGTGGATTATTAAGTTTATGAAAAAGCATATCCATGGTACAAAATAAATGTGTAGTGACATCGCTAATTTTGTTCCAAGACCCACAGCATTTCTCATTACATCAGCTATCGACGGCACTTAAAAATTACATTATTCCTTTGGAAAAGTATGTAGTTAGTGGAGTAACACTGTAGATAATGAAGTTTTGCATAATAACGTTACGGCAAAGCACTCTCCTGTTCGTGCACTATCATTTGCGAAAATCTCATTTCGATATCTCAGACCGTTTATGGAATATGAGGAATGTTGTACATATTTCACTCTGGTTTTATCGCTGGCCTTGCGGGATCGCAGATGAGTGCGCTACGTCAGATCAATTTTCTCGAGATTGATGACAGACTAAGAACTCCACCCAAGTGTAAAGAAAAATTCAAAATGTTAGTTAAATTTCATACGCAGCAACATATTATGTAACATGAACCACATCCAAAATCATAGCACCCCCTGTCTTTCATTGCAAACTTTTTCAGATACCACGCAGTGTCTTACTTCCGCGTAAACGTCGCAATGACTAAGCTCATTAACGAAATGATGGGCACATTATAATGGATCTGGCATATAAAGCTACAGATGAAGCAAAATGACTTTTTTACCGAACAGTTTCTGTAAAATTGTTTGAGAAAGATTGCAGGGCGTGCGCGTCGATTTTGTCATCGCCGAAAGGTGACAAACGGTCGTCGGCCTCCCCTTCTGAACAAAGGGATGAACTCGCCCAACACTTTTGCTCGAAAACTGGTCACTGTACAACGGCCACCGCATTCTGCGCGAACTATACCGTAGGTGGACCTTCATATAGCACCCCGTGGCTGCAAAGAACACCAACCTTCAAATGGAGCCTGGGAGACGACCTCTTGTCCCACAACTGCCATCGGGAACGCATACCGTTGAACGTTGATACCCCTGTCTGTCCCGTGTGCTTACAGGAAGCCGACTCAGACCCCAAAACCAAGGTAGTGTAAGCGACTTCTGTCTTCTTTACCACAAACATGTTGCAGAACGGTTGTGGCTGCCCCCACATATAAAAATTTATCCCTATATTCAGTCGTGGACTGTTAATGTGGACCTGATTAAAGAGAGTGGTAAAGAGTGCCTCTAAATGTACAATGCACTTTACTTATTTTCTAAAGCTTCCTGATACAGTCGTCGATAGGCCCTAGACATCAGGCAGACGAAAATGAAAAATTCGTATACAGAATATCTCCTTTATATAAGATTACAGGCATGGTGAGATCAGGGGTAGTAGACAAATTCCATCTCTCTCGCAGGAGCCACGTGATGGGTCGATCTTTGCTAAAAGAGGCAAGACTAGTAAGTAAACAGAAAATAGAACTGATGGGTGTGAGAGAAATGTAGTCTAAGCAATAAATGCATATTGTATATGCTTGACATTATTCCACTCTAGGTATATTGGGTGCACAGTGTTTAGTATTTTATATAATAATTTTTTCATCTTTGACATGCCGATATACTATGCCATGCTCGTTCTTGGAATGTCTGTTCATTGTGTGACACAAATTATTGTAGACGTGGAAGAGATTCTTTGAAGTGTTGCACATAAGACCAAAAGATGGCAACATAGTTTTTCCGAAACAGGTAATCTGAATACTCTGTTAAAGAAAATCGTAGTATTTTGAAGTCCGTTACATCTATTTTCATACCAAATGCATATGAATGAAAAAAAGAGGAAATGATATTAGTTGATCTGTGACACGATATATCTTCAAACATGTCATGTGTAATCGCGAGCAGTGTCATCGATCAATACTTGACAGGTACTGGGCACATAAATATTAGATCAATGATATGAATAATTATAATAGGAAGAATAGAACCATTACCAACAGATTGTTGGGAGGACTGAATTCGTCCTGTACCGGATACTCTGCAGTTCGGGACACTACCACAACTCGTTCAACTTCGCACTATCCAAGCTTGTTCGAATCAAACATGAAACCCAAAAGATAAATTTACCACTCAGTGTGCTGTCTGGCCAGCAAAGCTTTTGGCATAACCACAGTCGATAATAATGTTACACAATATATCCCAAAAAAACAATGTTTCCAACTAAAGGAATGAAAGAGCCCCCTTCATTATAACGATCCTGGCATAGAAACCTGACAATTTCAAGCATAGTATGTGGATTAGTAGCAATGATCGAAAGTTCATGAAGTGTTTTCTTTACACACTAATTGCCGATGCCATCCATAACCACTATGGTCATCCAGCTGTCTGTTACGCGAAAAGTGATGGCCATCAGGCTACAAGTCTATATATTTTTTAAGGACGTCATATTTGCCTTAGGTTGTAAAATTATTCATTTATGAAACCTAGTATTACAATTTCGTCCGAGTGGTCATTATGAAATGGAATACTGCGAACTGCTAAAACGAAGCCTAGAATTTACATCATGCCATGCATACCGTAACTATATACCAGTAGTATGTTATTTTTTGTATTTAGTAAGTCATATGCATGACGTTATGTAAGTGTCACTCTATATCTGTATCTACCACGGAATAAAACTGTACAATAAATTACCAAAAGAGATTAAAGAAAATGCAAAAATACACTTATTTAAAAAGGGACCCAAAGAGTACCTGTAACGCAATACATTTTATACATTGGAGGATTACTTAGCTAAAACAGAGTAGGGGTTTGATATAAAATGTTATACAAATAAATAATAATAATAATTATTATTATAAAATATCCAACATTCCACATAACACGTTCACTTTATGTTTTTTTCCTTCTTTTTTTTCCTTTCTAGAAATACTTACCCCCAAGCTACGAATTGCACAACACTAAAACTTCTTCCTCTTTCTGAGCACAACATCTCCCTCATTATGGAGGGATGCTGACTCAGTTTTAGAAGATAGCAAATGGGAAAGGCCCAGAGATCACCAGTTTGTATGTGTGTGTGTGTGTGTGTGTGTGTGTGTGTGTGTGTGTGTGTGTGTGTGTAGTGAGTGAAGTGTTATGAAACAATGTGTATATAGTGTGTGCAGTGACTGATAGTAAGATACGAGTGAACAATGTGGCATTACATTATTTAGTAAGTTATTTGTAAAAAAAAGTATTGTATACAAGGAGTAAATCTAATCATTGTCTTTAACTAGAAGTCTGTAAATATATGTGTAGACGAATTAGCTTATTTTAAATTGATCTAAATTTGTAAATACTTTGACATGTCCTAGATCCTTGTAAAAAGAGATCTATGGATGAATAAAGCTGCTGCTACTGCTACTACTACTACTACTACTATATATACGTTACTCCGTCTGATAAAGGACTCATGGTGCAAACGTATAATTTTACAGTCAAAGGCGACAACATTCCTTCAAATAGATTTATGTGAGTGTGAAGTTAAGCAGATTACTGTTATACATTCTGTAGTAGTTATTTTGTTGAAAAAATCAGCATCTGTTTTCAGCCACCTATTCCCCTGCATCAGAAGGTTAGAATTATTGCATTATTTACAAGCTTGGACAATAAGCAAGCGTACTCAACATAGTTCTGTAGTCACATGAATCATAGTACATCCACAAATATAAGGAATCCAGACAGCAAGTGTAGACATCGTGCAAGATGTGCCAGTTCCTGCATTATGTCTGCAATTGCTGCTTGGTGCCCTTATACTATATCTGTGCATGTACGATGACATATGTGACAACAGTGCTTTATTGCATACACTTGCTTATTGTTGATGCTTGCGAATAATCGGATAATTCTAATCTTCTGAACGAGGGCACAATTCGGTTGATACTAGTAAAGAAATAAAATTCCTTTATACAAATGGCTGCTGAATTTTTCAACAGATTTGCTTAGTGTTGCGGAAGATGAATAAAGCGCTAAATTCTCTAGGAGTATTTCTCAGATGGGAGATAACGAGACGACGGATACTGCACGTTTGTGTGGTATCTGTAATTAGCATTATAAATGTCTGAGGATTATTTGATTGCCGCGCGGGGTGGCCGCGCGGTTAGGGGCGCCAAGTCACTGATTTTACGGCCACTCCCGCCAGAGGTTCGAGTCCTCCCTCAAGCAGGTGTGTGTGTGTGTGTGTGTGTTTGTTTGTGTGTGTGTGTGTGTGTGTGTGTGTGTGTTTGTGTGTGTTGATCTTAGCATAAGTTAGTTAAAGTAGTGTGTAAGTCTACGGACCGATGACCTCAGCAGTTTAGTCCCTTAGGAATTCACACAGATTTGAACATTTTTGATTATTTGATTATTGATAATTCGTCTTGAACAGAGGCAGAGAGACTTCATTATAAAACAATATATGAAAAGTACTCCTGAAAAAGGAAAGGGCAACGTAGCTACTTGCTACTTAAAGAAGAATCGTAAATCAGCTTCGGAACTTGGAAATGAGTGTATAACATCGCTGGATTGTTGAAGCCTTGTATTGTATTCTATTAGCAGACTGATGGACGACGATATGCACTGCAAAGTGAATAAAAAACGAAGGAAAGGAAGGAGGATTACGATTTAATGGTGACGAGGTCATTAGGAATGGAGCAGAAGCTCGGCTTGGGGAAAGTGGAGAAGGAAATCAGCAGTATCCTTTTAAACGAAACTCCCTCTACATTTGCCTTAAGTGATATAGAGAAACCACGGCAAGCTTAAATCAGCATTACGAGACAGGGTCTGAGATACAGGCCTGCCAGATGCGAGACCGGAGTAAAGATGATAAGCGCATGCACTTAACCAGCGAGTAAGTCGACGTATAACGGGAGTAGGATTCTTTATATGGTTCAAATGGCTCTGAGCACTGTGGGACTTTACATCGGAGGTCATCGGTCCCCTAGAACTTAGAACTACTTAAACCTAACTAAGGACATTACACACATCCATGCCCTAGGTAGTGTTCGAACCTGCAACTGTAGCGGTCGCGCGGTTCCAGACAGAAGTGCCTAGAACCGCTCGGCCACAGAGGCCGGCGATTATTTATAAATGGGAAGGTAAGACAGAGAGTAGGTTACTGTGAACAATTCAGTGACGGGGTTACTTTAATCAGGATCAACAACAAACCAACATCGACGACGATAGTTGATGTGTACCTGACGGCGTCACAAGCAGAAGATGAGATAGAGAAAATATATGAGGACATTGAAGGGGTGATTCAGTACATAAAGGGCGATGAATGTCTGATAGTCATGGGGGCTTATAATGCCTTTATAGGGGAAGAAAGGGTTACGGGAAAATATAGGCTTGGTATTAGGAATGAGAGAGGAGTAAGACTAATTGAGTTCTGCAAAATATTGCAGCGACTAATAGCGAATACTTTGTTTAAGAACTACAAGACGAGGAGATATAGTTGGAAAAGGCCGGGAGATACGGGAAGATTTCAGTTAGATTACATCATGGCCAGTCAGAGATTCCGAAATCAGACAATGGACTGTGAGTCATACCCAGGGGGAGATATAGACTCAGATCACAGTTTAGTAGTGATGAAGAGTCGGCTGAAGTTTAAGATACAGTGCAATAGGGACATACTAAGGGATGGAGAAACACGCTTGAAGATCTCTGAGGCTATAGATACTGCGATAAAGAATACCTCAGTAGACTGATCAGATGAAAAGGAATGGACATCTCTAACAAGGGCAGTCACGGAAGTTGGAAAGAAAAACATAGGTACAAGTAAAGTAATCGCGAAGGAAACACGGTTAACAGAAAAAATACTTGATCGATGTAAGAAGGAAGTGCAAAAACGCTCAGGGAAATTCAGAATTACAGAAACATGTGTCAGTTAGGAATGAAGTAACCAGGAAGTGCAGGGAAGCTAAGATGAAATGGTTGTACGAAAAATGTGAAGAAATCGAAAACGAAATGATTGTCGGAAGGATTGACATACAGAAAAGCCAAAACAACCATCGGTGAAATTAAAAGCAAAATTAGTAACATTAAGGGTTCAATGGTACTTCCACTGTTAAGTGTAGAGGAGGGAGCAGATAGGTGGAAAGAGTACGTTGAAGGCCTCTATAAGGGGAAAGACTTGTCTGATGACGGGACAGTAGAAGAAACAAGAGTCGATATAGAAGGGATAGGGGATCCAGTATTACAACTAGAATTTAAAAGGGCGTTGAAAGACTTAAGATGAAATAAGGCAAATGGGTTAGATAACATTCCATCAGAATTTCTAAAACCATTGGCGGGTGGGGGAGAATGGCAACAAAATGACTATTGACGTTGGTGTGGAGAATGTGAGAGTCTGGCGATACACCATATGACCTTCGGGAAAATATCATCGAAACAATTCCGAAGATTGCAAGAGCTGAAAAACGCGAGAATTGTCGAACAATTAGCTTAATAGCACATGCATCCAAGTAATTGACAGTAATAATATGCAGAAGAACGGAAAAGAAAACTGAGGATGTGTTACATGACGATAAGTTTGGCTTTAGCAAAGGTGAAGGCACCAGAGAGGCAATTCTGACGTTGCGGTTGGTAATGGAAGTAAGACTAAAGAAAAACAAGACACTTTAATACCATTGGTTGACCTCGAAAAAGCATTTGACAACGTAAAATGGTGGAAGATGTTCGAAATTCTGAAAGAAATAGGGGTAAGGGGAAAGATGGGTAATATACAATGGTATGAGACAGGGATATAGTGTTTCTCCCCTATTGTTCAATCTATAGATGCAAAGACAAAAAAAAAGGGAGTTTCAAGTGTCTAATCAAAATCCAGGGCGAAAGAATATAAATTATATGATTCGCTGATGACATTGGTATCCTCAGTAAAAGTGAAAAAGAAACTGCAAGATGTTCTGAATGGATTGAACAGTCTAATGAGTACAGAATATGGATTCAGAGTAAATCGAAGAAAAATGAAAGTAATGTGAGGTAATAGGAATCAGAACAGCGAGAAACTTTACTTCAAGTTTGGTGATCACGAATTAGATGAATTTAAGTGATACTCCCCAGGATAGTATCCCTGACGGACGCCAAAAATTAGTCCAAGTTCCACCTGGAGAGATCCCAGACTCTAATCCGTGTGTGTCAATGACCATAGACTGCCAGCTAGTGGAAAATGCTGACCTGGTTGTGGCAAGCCCGGAAGCTATCTCATTGTGGGGGAACGACCAAGCGGCTAGATCTGCAAGTGAAGCATAATGACGTCATGGAGGCGGAGAGATAGCGCTGTACTACGAGGGACAAAGCAGAGCTTGGTAGGGTACGCTGGGCGCAATGCAACATTAAGTATTCAAATGTCAAGCCACTAGGAGAGCTGACAGCAGTCATCTACCAGGACACATGATGTCATAGACATCCTCACCGCTGCAGAGCACAGGGGAAGCGCCAACGTAAATACTCCACCCTTCTTAACAAATCTGTCTGCTAAGTGCTTATTCCCAACAGCCCAGTGCATAGTTTCAGCCCTTGTGTCAGTTGCAGCTGTAGGCTATGGAGGTCGACCCTGAGCTCACCCAGCTGTCTTCGATCCTCTACAGAAGCACAAGTGTGGCTGGAAGGAAATTGCTGCAGCTAGCTGCACTCTCAGCTTCTGAGGCAGCACTAATGCCACGCAGAGCCGCCATCACACTGCAAGCCTTCTGGAGGCATGATCAGCATGACCTGGACACTGACTGTCATCCACCCTTGAAAGACCACTGCAGCTGTTCACCTGGTTCCTGAGGCCAACACCAATGCTGATGGCTCACGTTTCCTCAATAGGGGCTTAGGCCTGATCCCTAAGAGCCAGAGAGTATTTCAGGAGGAACTGGGACCTTACTCCTGAGTGCAGATCTGCAATGTCAACGAGAGCATTTTAGAGATCGATACATAGAGCTGGGGGCTGCCAGAGGACGCGGGTGAACGGCCGCCCTGTGATGTAGTAGTCGCCACCTGATACTCTTTTGTATTGGCAGAACTACGAGTTGAGCGCACACTCTTTTTTTCTGCTGCTAACGAGGCGCTGCTCTGCGGGCCTGGCTGTGATGTGGCACTTTGGAAGACAGTCCTCTATTACTGCTACTTTTTTTTTTGGTCATCAGTCTACTGACTGGTTTGATGCGGCCCGCCACAAGTTCCTTTCCTGTGCTAACCTCTTCATCTCAGAGTAGCACTTGCAACCTACGTCCTCAATTATTTGCTTGACGTATTCCAATCTCTGTCTTCCTCTACAGTTTTTGCCCTCTACAGCTCCCTCTAGTACCATGGAAGTCATTCCCTCATGTCTTAGCAGATGTCCTATCATCCTGTCCCTTCTCCTTATCAGTGTTTTCCACATATTCCTTTCCTCTCCGATTCTGCGTAGAACCTCCTCATTCCTTACCTTATCAGTCCACCTAATTTTCAACATTCGTCTATAGCACCACATCTCAAATGCTTCGATTTTCTTCTGTTCCGGTTTTCCCACAGTCCATGTTTCACTACCATACAATGCTGTACTCCAGACGTACATCCTCAGAAATTTCTTCCTCAAATTAAGGCCGGTATTTGATATTAGTAGACTTCTCTTGGCCAGAAATGCCATTTTTGCCAAAGCGAGTCTGCTTTTGATGTCCTCCTTGCTCCATCCGTCATTGGTTATTTTACTGCCTAGGTAGCAGAATTCCTTAACTTCATTGACTTCGTGACCATCAATCCTGATGTTAAGTTTATCGCTGTTCTCATTTCTACTACTTCTCATTACCTTCGTCTTTCTCCGATTTACTCTCAAACCATACTGTGTACTCATTAGACTGTTCATTCCGTTCAGCAGATCATTTAACTCTTCTTCACTTTCACTCAGGATAGCAATGTCATCAGCGTATCGAATCATTGATATCCTTTCAAATTGTGTTTTAATTTCACTTCTGAACCTTTCTTTTATTTCCATCATTGCTTCCTCGATGTACACATTGAAGAGTAGGGGCGAAAGGCTACAGCCTTGTCTTACACCCTTCTTAATACGAGCACTTCGTTCTTGATCGTCCACTCTTATTATTCCCTCTTGGTTGTTGTACATATTGTATTTGACCCTTCTCTCCCTATAGCTTACCCCTACTTTTTTCAGAATCTTGAACAGCTTGCACCATTTTATATTGTCGAACCCTTTTTCCAGGTCGACAAATCCTATGACAGTGTCTTGATTTTTCTTTAGCCTTGCTTCCATTATTAGCCGTAACGTCAAAATTGCCTCTCTCGTCCCTTTACTTTTCCTAAAGCCAAACTGATCGTCACCTAGCGCATTCTCAAATTTCTTTTCCATTCTTCTGTATATTAATCTTGTAAGCAGCTTCGATTCATGAGCTGTTAAGCTGACTGTGCGGTAATTCTCGCACTTGTCAGCTCTTGCCGTCTTCGGAATTGTGTGGATGATGCTTTTCCGAAAGTCAGACTCATATATTCTACACACCAACGTGAATAGTCGTTTTGTTGCCACTTCACCCAATGATTTTAGAAATTCTGATGGAATGTTATCTATCCCCTCTGCCTTATTTGACCGTAAGTCCTCCAAAGCTCTTTTAAATTCCGATTCTAATACTGGATCCCCTATCTCTTCTAAATCGACTCCTGTTTCTCCTTCTATCACATCAGACAAATCTTCACCCTCGTAGAGGCTTTCAATTTATTCTTTCCACCTATCTGCTCTCTCCTCTGCATTTAACAGTGGAATTCCCGTTGCACTCTTAATGTTACCAGCGTTGCTTTTAATGTCACCAAAGGTTGTTTTGACTTTCTTGTATGCTGAGTCTGTCCTTCCGACAATCATATCTTTTTCGATGTCTTCACTTTTTTCCTGCAGCCATTTCGTCTTAGCTTCCCTGCACTTCCTATATATCTCATTCCTCAGCGACTTGTATTTCTGTATTCCTGATTTTCCCGGAACATGTTTGTACTTCCTCCTTTCATCAATCAACTGAAGTATTTCTTCTGTTGCCCATGGTTTCTTCGCAGCTACCTTCTTTGTACCTACGTTTTCCTTCCCAGCTTCTGTGATGGCCCCTTTTAGAGATGTCCATTCCTCTTCAACTGTACTGCCTACTGCGCTATTCCTTATTACTGTGTCTATAGCGTTAGAGAACTTCAAACGTATCTCTTTATTCCTTAGCACTTCCGTATCCCACTTCTTTGCGTATTGATTCTTCCTGACTAATGTCTTGAACTTCAGCCTACTCTTCATCACTACTATATTGTGATCTGAGTCTATATCTGCTCCTGGGTACGCCTTACAATCCAGTATCTGATTTCGGAATCTCTGTCTGACCATGATGTAATCTAATTGAAATCTTCCCGTATCTCCCGGCCTTTTCCAATTATACCTCCGCCTCTTGTGATTCTTGAACAGGGTATTCGCTATTACTAGCTGAAACTTGTTACAGAAATCAATTAGACTTTCTCCTCTTTCATTCCTTGTCCCAAGCCCATATTCTCCTGTAACCTTTTCTTCTACTCCTTCCCCTACAACTGCATTCCAGTCGCCCATGACTATTAGATTTTCGTCCCACTTTACGTACTGCATTACCTCATACACTTTCTCTATCTGTTCATCTTCAGCTTGCGACGTCGGCATGTATACCTGAACTATCGTTGTCGGTGTTGGTCTGCTGTCGATTCTGATTAGAACAACCCGGTCACTGAACTGTTCACAGTAACACACCCTCTGCCCTACGTTCCTATTCATAACGAAACCTACACCTGTTATACCATTTTCTGCTGCTGTTGATATTACCCGATACTCATCTGACCAGAAATCCTTGTCTTCCTTCCACTTCACTTCACTGACCACTACTATATTTAGATTGAGCCTTTGCATTTCCCTTTTCAGATTTTCTAGTTTCCCTACCACGTTCAAGCTTCTGACATTCCACGCCCCGACTCGTAGAACGTTATCCTTTCGTAGATTATTCAATCTTTTTCTCATGGTAACCTCCCCCTTGGCAGTCCCCTCCCGGAAATCCGAATGGGGGACTATTCCGGAATCTTTTGCCAATGGAGAGATCATCATGACACTTCTTCAAATACAGGCCACATGTCCTGTGGATACACGTTACGTGTCTTTAATGCAGTGGTTTCCATTGCCTTCTGCATCCTCATGTCGTTGATCATTGCTGATTCTTCCGCCTTTAGGGGCAATTTCCCACCCCTAGGACAAGAGAGTGCCCTGAACCTCTATCCGCTCCTCCGCCCTCTTTGACAAGGCCGTTGGCATAATGAGGCTGACTTCTTATGCCGGAAGTCTTCGGCCGCCAATGCTGATTATTTATCAAGATTTAGGCAGTGGCGGGGTTCGAACCCGGGACCGAAGACGTTTTGATTATGAATCAAAGACGCTACCCCAAGACCACGGTTGATGCGTATTACTGCTTCATGAATGTGTTATTTTCAATGATATTTTCTTGGCATTCTTGAGCATTGCTAGGTCCCCACCACCACATCTTGCCCAGCTCTTAGCCCTGATTAGGAAACAGGAGCCAGCGGCATCAGTGACGGCCTCAAGAATGGGATGAGCACCTGCAGTGGCCTCCCCTCTCAATGGTGGATGACAGGCAGCGTCCAGCTAGTGAAGGTCAAGCCCCCAGCAGGACTGCGGGTTATTGGGTGCCTCCAAACTCCATCAGTGATGCCTCGATGTCCTTCCAGCTGTCCTCGCGGTTCTATAGCCGATTGATGACAGCGAGGCATGATGACGCTCCACCTCTATAGCGTCCTGTCTCATTGGATAGCTGCAACTGACACAAGTGTTGAGACTACGCAGAGGGCAGTCGGCAGTCAGCACGCAGCAAACAAACATTTGTTGAAAAGGGTGGGGTATTTATGCTGGCGCTTCCTGTTAGCTCTGCGACGACGGGGATGGCCATACCAGCCCTCCTAGTGACTTCAGGCTTCTGCAGATTCACCTTGCAGAGGCTCTTTTCTGCTGGCTCGACACCTCAATAGTTAATGTTGCGTTATGCATAGCCTTCCTTATGAAACTCTGCTCTGTCATTAGTAAGGTTATCTCTCGGCTTCCATGATGTCAATCTGCTTCACTTGCAGACCTGGCCACTCGATTGTTCCCCCGTGCTGTGATATTTTCCGTGTTTGCCGATACTTGCTCAGAAATCCGCCTAGCTGGCAGTCATTGGTCATCGACAAAGGCGGTTCGGCTTCCAGGAGCTCCATAGGTAGAACTTGGATGAATTTTTAGTGTACGCTGGGGATACTACACTGGAGCATAATATTAAGGAATTCTACTGTGTAGCCGGTCGCTGTGGCCGAGCGGTTATAGGCGCTTCAGTCTAGAACCGCGCCGCTGCTCCGGTCGCAGGTTCGAATCCTGCCTCGGGCATGGATGTGTGTGATGTCCTTAGGTTAGTTAGGTTTAAGTAGTTGTACCACCATTTGTACCATCTACTGCGTAGGCAGCAAAATAACCCATGATGGAAGGTGCAAGGAGGATATGAAAGCAGACCAGCACTGACATAAAGGGCATTTCTGGCCATAAGAAGTCTCCTAGTATCAGACATAGGCCTTAATTTAGGGAAGAAAATTCTGAGAAAGTTTGGAGCACAGTATTGTATAGTAGTGAAATATGGACTACGGGAAAGCCGGAAAAGAAGAGGATCGAAGCATTTGAGATGTGGTGCTACAGAAGAATACTGAAAATTAAATGGACTGATAAGTTAAGGAATGAGGACGTCCAGAGAATCGGCGAGGAAAGGTATTCATGGAAAACACTGATGAGAAGGAGGTACAGGATGGTAGGACATCTGTTAAGCCATCAAGAATAATTTACGTGGTACTAGAGAGAGCTATAGAGGGTAAAATCTGTAGAGAAAAACGGACATTGGAATACATACAGTAATCAAAAGTTCGGACTAACGAGCTTTTTAGTCTCTTTAATCCACGAGCTTCATTCGTTTGTCACGAACATGCACTTCTGGTACTGTTGTAGGAAGCAACGAGGAAACTGAAGCAGTGACTATTGGACGTTAAAGAGCGAATGCTTTGGAGGGGCGTCCAGTTGTGGCATCCGCTGATCATGGAGGGAAGCCTCCCGCAAGGCTTGGGTGGGCTGGGAGATGGGGACGATTCTGGTTCACTTCTGGGATAATGTTGTCCATTGTGTCAGAAAAAAAATAAAGGTTTTGTGTATGTATTTGATTTGTGGTCCACAACGAAACTATCTTACAGTTCCTTTCCCTGTCGTTCTAGTAAAGCCAGACAGAACCCTTGAATAATGGTAGTACATTCTTCACTAGATTTTTTTTTAGGCTCAAACTCTTTAGGCAATCTCTTTCTTTTGATTTGCAGCGCTTCGCTTTGCAAGATTAAATGAGGTGCAGTTTCATTCACACCACATTATCTGCACTTAGGGGCTTATTTCTGTACACTCATTCCGTGCAGACGTTTCCTGAAGTTCTTGTGGCAGGCCATCAAACATACAGTGAACTTTATCTGCCCCTGTTCATCCGCAAATTGCAGAATTTCTCTTAAAACATGACTACGGCATACTCAGGAGGCAACGGGTAGAATATTAGACTAAAATCCAAAAACAAAAGCATGGAAAACTAATTATGGCGAAACCATGCTTTTGTTTTTGGATTTTAATCCAATATTCCGCGTGCTGCCTCTTGATCCAGCTACATAGTTTAGATTTTACAGTTGACAGGTTTCAGTCCAGCAAATGGAGTCGTCGCCTCTTCCCTGGATAGCCTATTCAGTGATTAGTTTATTCTGTGCCATTAATACCTGAGAGACCATGGGCCGACAGCGGGTCTACCGTGTTGCTTTCCCCAGCCTTATGAGGACTTCATGGCATTCAGAGATCATCGTAAATGTCGTTGCAGTGGCTAATAGAAATTTCAGCGCTGCTTCGCTGTCTGCATGAATATAGATTCTCCTCCTCTCACACTCTGAGAGCGAATATCTCCGCCTGTAACATCGTAGTCAGTTTCCCTAGAGAGATCACACTCTTTAGTTTACAATATAGCTTGTATACTCCGGCCTCAACACCTTCGCCAGTTTTCGACCAGTCCGTCAACCAGTCTGTCTCTTGAACGGTATCGTGGTTCGTTCTTCCACTGCTCCCTGCTTCCAATTGTACCTCTGAAAGTTTTGCATAGGCAACTGGAAGCTATGGCATAGTCTGCCTTCATTTCTCCACCATTCCTGAATTTACCACGTTCATTATATTAGATTGGGATTCTGGATATCTTACAGCTTTTTCTTCCCTAGTTTTCAGCCTCCATACCCCTGACACTGCCTTTACTGTAATACAAAGATGTGATGCATCTTCCAAAGCTGCTTAGTAGACAACTTCTGTTGTACCTTATTCCACCATACTGTAGCCCAAACTTTCGTAGGTCTTATTACAGAAGTGAACATCCAGGTCACGCTCTTGCGACCAAAGATCCCAGCTTTTACCAGAGGGCCCTGCTTGAACACAAGAACATCTTTTACCTTGACACTTATATATAAGTGATTCTGCTTGTCTGTGAATGTGTGTTGTGTGCTGGGATATGTCGAAATACAATAAGAGAACCAACCAAATTATGTGGGATATGGTCTTAGAATAACTTCGTATTAAATGGAGGGAGCACACTGTCTGTTTGCTGTGGGTGCATTTTCACGCTAGAGTCCCCTATAGTGAGGAAGCTTATTAGCGAAGCAAACGGCTTCTATTGCCACTGTTCTTGATTTCATATTGCCCTGTACAGACCACTTAAGTGAGCTCAAAAAGGGCTTAAAACGCCAGTAGCAAGAGATGTGGAACGCGTCTCAAAAAACGAGGGTGGTTATTATGCGGTGTTGTAACGTCGAATTCCTACAACGCCTTGGTTTACGAACACACTTTTGGACCGACCTACGATTTCCACTCTTTTACTCTCCTCCTATATTGGATACACATTCACAGTTGTCCTGCACGGGAGTGCGATTCTGAGTTACAATCTGATGTAAGCCACGTCTTGTTTTCATGTCCCCAATTTGACTGTGAATGGTTGGACCTTTTTGAGGACACTGCTGAGTATGGGATACCACCTGCTTCAATGAGCCACTTCTCTTTTATTCACTAAAGACAGTCGCTCTTATAAAGCAATTGTTAATTTCTTCAAGAGTATTGGGGAAAATCTGCAGGTTTTAACGATATATAGACAGCGTAATTCATTTTTAACTATTTCTTGTGATGAATTTACTGAAATGGTGTGAATTTCTAAAACAAAATTGTCGAACTTACTTTTAACGCAATTTGTTAACGATTTACTGTGGATACCATTGTCACTGTTTGGGCTCTTATCTTTGAAAATACGCAGTTAGTTATTCTGTTCTTACCGGGTGGTTATAATTTAAGTGCAGTTAGTCACAGAGAGGTCCAGTGTGGGATGTAATTATCGTAGATCAGAGAAACTTTGGAGGCATTCTAATGCTTTAATGAGGAACCGATTTACGCAGGAAGAAAAATTACGTCAAAGATGTAAGAAAGGCATAATATTGATTTTATTGTTAACCGCTGCTTAACTGTTTGTTCAATAAGAGCACCGGAGACGACGACGAGACGCTGAGTCCGTAAAAGGATGTGATCAACAGTTGCTCGGAGCAATTCCAGTGGGATGCTGTGAGTTAACGAGCATTGCGCTCTTATTTAAATATATGGCCGGAAGAGTCACCCTACAGGAATTGTGAAACCAACCATGTCGTCAGGGCCGGATGCCACAAAGGGCGCAGATTCACCACGAGATGGGGAACTTGCAGGCGTCTATTGTGTATTGAGGCCTAAGCGCTGTAGTGTGCGAGTGAGGCAGACGAGAACCTACGTCGTAGGAAAACCCAGTAGAAGGCTTTTGTGCCCAAGGACACGTAGCAGTGTTAAATGTGGCGGACCTAAGATCGGCCATAAAGGGAACATTTATGAAAACTATTTAATTCTGTAGTAATGCAGGGAATCAAGCCACAGTAATTTTAATCTGCCATCCTCCATAAATTTTCTTGGTGATCCCAATAAAACTTGAATATTGATCATATCCATAATAGTTTAGGATTTACTGCTAAAGTGAAATTAACAAGTTTTGTACAAAGACCTAAATGCTAAAATCTGAAAGCTTTGGTCGATCTTAACAATCGACTTTCCATATAGAAACGCATCATTAAAATGACAAACGTTGTAAATGTCAACTCTGTAACTTTGTTTAAAAGATATAGTAAATTTAAATGATCAGTATTTTGAGTTAAGCATCAGATCATCATTTTCTCCCCGCAAAACACATTGAACGATGACAGCATGACAACTTACCGAATCGTTTGGTAATAGAATATTTGTTGTAGAGTTTTGTGCGTAATAGTTACTTTTGTTCTTTATTTATTTACCAGAAAGCACATTGGTGCAAGGTTACTGGCCGCGACATACAAAGTTAAGGAGGAAATTGTATTGGTTCTGTAAAAGAATTTAACTTTTATTAAGTAATGGATATTATTGTTACTTTATTTAGAATGCGAAAGTGGTCAACTTTGATTATTTAAATATGCTAAAATGTAATGTAGAATAAGCTGTAGTCAATGAGATGGACGGCTTCAGAAAAGGGAACTGCGCTAGTCAGTTGAGCGAAGAGGTTCGGCGCGCGGGAAACGCGGTCGGAGACGGACAGAGGTCAGTTCTGGTTCAAAAATGGCTCTGAGCACTATGGGACTCAACTGCTGTGGTCATCAGTCCCATAGAACTTAGAACTACGTAAACCTAACTAACCTAAGGACATCACACACACCCATGCCCGAGGCAGGATTCGAACCTGCGTCCGTAGCAACAGCGCGGCTCCGGACTGGAGCGCCTAGAACCGCACGGCCACCGCGGCCGGCGTCAGTTCTGGTCGAGACACCATAGGGGACAGTTCGAATGCAAACGCGAAAGCGGACGGTCGGTCTTTAGGTAGCTAGGAAGTGAAACGACTTAGAAAATTTCGCATTGTGTGGTATCGCGGGACTTAGTCTCTGAGCGGTGAGCAGCCGCATGCCTAGTGTAAACTCTAACTTTTCGCGTAACTTGTATTTCGCGATGAGACTGTGAATGATCGAACTGTGTCAAATGGATAAGCGCTCGAGTGTAACACTAACTTTAAATACGATCACTTTCGCTATTAGTTTGCTTTCTGAATAAACATTATTCTAACCAAATCGCAACTGTGTGGCCCACGTCATTTATGGGTCGTTGATTTAGTTCCCGATATGGTTATTACTGTTATTATCTGTTATATTAACTTTGTACTTCGCAAACTTGCCGTCAGCCAGACAATTTAAGCAAAGGGTTACAAGTGTCTAATTTAGGGCATGTAATGCGACACTTGCGGTTCAACCCCTACACGAGTTTGAGCCAAGACATTTCGTCGAAGAGGAACCGCATGGAAGCCCGAACATCTTTGGGATGTTAGCTCGCAATGTGAGCAACTTGTTCCTGTATACTGGCCCTCAGATCAGGTAGAGAACGAACGTATCCGTGGTAAACGCGTTTTTCTAGATCTCCCCATAGACTAAAGACACACGGATTCAGATCAGGTGCAAGCCATGCATCTACAAAACCTCTCGAAATAGCACGTTCGTGGAAGGTTGTATTAAGCAGATCTTTCACTGGGCGAGCTATAGGAGGTGTTGCCCCATCTTGCATGAAAGTAGTAGTTTTCACACTGTTGCGCTCTTCCAAAGCAGCAATCACATGCTGTACAAGAAAGTCTAGAAAACGTTCAGACGTCTCTGTACACTTGGCAGGCCATCTGGGTGTATTCTCTTCAAAGAAGAATGGACAGAGAATACAGGTCTGTGAATCCACACCACAGTATCAGACTTGGTGAGTGCCATGGCTCTTCGAGGACAACGAGCGGTTTAACAGTACCCCCTGTTCGACAGTTCCGTGTATCCAGTGCACCTTGTACTGTAAAATATGCCTCGTCACTTCCTATAATATTGTCCGGTCACACGTCATCAACTCCGATGCGTGACAAAACGAAAGATCAAATTCGATATGTTGCTGCGGATCATGAGGTTTCAGTTGACGCAACACCTCGATCTTGTGCAGGTACCAGAGTAAAACAGACCTTGATACTTTCCGTACTGTTGACCATAGGATGGATAATTCTCGTGACACTGCAGAAGCACTAGCAGTTCCGGTGTATGTGCTGCACGGTCAGTTACAGCAACAGCAACATCGCCAATAACTTGCACTCTCGTCTTCCTGGAAGCTCACCTGCGTTTGTCTAATTTCTTTATCATCTTCTTTAAACCATTTAATACACTACTGGCCATTAAAATTGCTACACCAAGAAGAAATACGGATAATAAACGGGTATTCATTGGACAAATATATTATACTATAAATGATATGTGATTACATTTTCACGCCATATGGGTGCATAGATCCTGAGAACCCAGATCCTGAGAACCCATAACAACCACCTCTGGCCGTAATAGTGGCCTCGATACGCCTGGACATTGAGTCAGAGCTTGAGTGGCATGTACAGGTACAGGTGCCCATGCTGCTTCAACACGATACGACAGTTCATCAAGAGTATTGCCTGGCTTATTGTGACGAGCCAGTTGCTCGGCCACCATTGACCAGACGTTTTCAATTGGTGACAGATCTGGAGAATGTGCCGGCTAGGGCAGCAGTCTAACAGTTTCGGTATCCAGAAAGGCTCGTACAGCACCTGCAACATGCGGTCGTGCATCATCCTGCTGAAAAGTAGGGTTTCGCAGTGATCAATTGAAGTGTAGAGCCACGGGTCGTAACACATCTGAAATGTAACGTCCGCTGTTCAAAGTGCCGTCAATGCGAACAAGAGGTGACCGAGAACTGTAACCAATGGCACCCCATACCATCACGCTGGGTGATACGCCAGTATGCCGATGACGAATACACGCTTCCAATGTGCGTTCACCGCAATGTCACCAAACTGGGATGCGACCATCATGATGCTGTAAAGAGAACCTGGATTCATTCGAAAAAATGACGTTTCGCCATTCATGTACCCAGTTTCGTCGTTGAGTACACCATCGCAGGCGCTCCTGTCTGTGATGCAGCGTCACGGGTAACCGCAGCCACGGTCTCCGAGCTGATGGTCCATGCTCCTGTAAACGTCGTCGAACTGTTCGTGCAGATGGTTGTTGTCTTGATAACGTCCCCATCAGTTGACTCAGGGATCGAGACGTGGCTGCACGATCCGTTACAGCCATGCGGATAAGATGCCTGTCATCTCGACTGCTAGTGATACGAGGCCGTTGTGATCCAGCACGGCGTTCCGTATTACACTCCTGAACCCACCGATTGCATATTCTGCTAACAGTCATTGGATACCGACCAACGCGAGCAGCAATGTCGCAATACGGTAAACCGCAATCGCTATAGGCTACAATCCGACCTCTATCAAAATCGGAAACGTGATGGTACGCATTTCTTCTGTTTACACGAGGTATCACAATAACGTTTCACCAGGCAACGCCGGTCAGCTGCTGTTTGTGTATGAGAAATCGTTTGGAAACTTTCCTCATTTCAGCACGTTGCAGGAGTCGCCATCGCGCGAACCTTGTGTGAATCCTCTGAAAAGCTAATCATTTGCATATCACAGCATCTTCTTCCTGTCGGTTAAATTTCACGTCTGTAGCACGTCATCTTCGTGGTGTAGCAATTTTAATGGCCAGTAGTGTCACATTCAGTCTCTCATCAGACTTTTCAGCCGGCGACACTAACTTGGTATCACTGTAATTTCTGCCGTTCGGATAAAACAGTTTGCCCTATCCTCGATATGTACAGGGTGTTACAAAAACGTACGGCCAAACTTTCAGGAAACATTCCTCATACACAAATAAAGAAAAGATGTTATGTGGACATGTGTCCGGAAATGCTTAATTTCCATGTTAGAGCTCATTTAAGTTTCGTCAGTATGTACTCTACTTCCTCGATTCACCGCCAGTTGGCCCAATTGAAGGAAGATAATGTTGACTTCGGTGCTTGTGTTGACATGCGACTCATTGTTCTACAGTACTAGCATCAAGCACATCAGTACGTAGCATCAACAGGTTAGTGTTCATCACGAACGTGGTTTTGCAGTCAGTGCAATGTTTACAAATGCGGAGTTGGCAGATGCCCATTTGATGTATGGATTAGCACGGGGCAATAGCCGTGGCGCGGTACGTTTGTATCGAGACAGATCTCCAGAACGAAGGTGTCCCGACAGGAAGACGTTCGAAGCAATTGATCGGCGTCTTAGGGTGCACGGAACATTCCAGGCTATGACTCGCGACTGGGGAAGACCTAGAACGACGAGGACACCTGCAATGGACGATGCAATTCTTCGTGCAGTTGACGATAACCCTAATGTCAGCGTCAGAGAAGATGCTGCTGTACAAGGTAACGTTGACCATGTCACTGTATGGAGAGCGCTACAGGAGAACCAGTTGTTTCCGTACCATGTACTGTGTGTGCAGGCACTATCAACAGCTGATTGGCCTCCACGGGTACACTTCTGCGAATGGTTCATCCAACAATGTGTCAATCCTCATTTCAGTGCAAATGTTCTCTTTACGGATGAGGCTTCATTCCAACGTGATCAAATTGTAAATTTTCACAATCAACATGTGTGGGCTGACGAGAATCCGCACGCAATTGTGCAATCACATCATCGACACAGATTTTCTGTGAACGTTTGGGCAGGCATTGTTGGTGATGTCTTGATTGGGCCCCATGTTCTTCCACCTGCGCTCAATGGAGCACGGTGTAATGACTTGATACGGAATACTCTACCTGTGCTGCTAGAACATGTGCCTTTACAAGTACGACAAAACATGTGATTCATGCACGATGGAGCTCCTGCACATTTCAGTCGAAGTGTTCGTACGCTTCTCAACAACAGATTCGGTGATCGATGGATTGGTAGAGGCGGACCAATTCCATGGCCTCCACGCTCTCCTGAGCTCAACCCTCTTGACTTTCATTTATGGGGGCATTTGAAAGCTCTTGTCTACGCAAACTCAGTACCAAATGTAGGGACTCTTCGTGCTCGTATTGTGGATGGCTGTGATACAATACGCCATTCTCCAGGGCTGCATCAGCCCATGAGGGATTCCATGCGACGGAGGGTGGATGCATGTATCCTCGCTAACGGAGGACATTTTGAACATTTCCTGCAACAAAGTGTTTGAAGTGACGCTGGTAAGTTCTGTTACTTTGCGTTTCCATTCCATTATTAATGTGATTTGAAGAGAAGTAATAAAATGAGCTCTAACATGGAAAGTAAGCGTTTCTGGACACATGTCCACATAACATATTTTCTTTCCTTTTGTGTGTGAGGAATGTTTCCTGAAAGTTTGGCCGTACCATTTTGTAACACACTGTGTATACTGTTTCTCACTTTATGGCTTGTCCAATGACAGCTTGGATGTTATACCGTCATACAAATAATGTTCAGCGCCAGATCTGCACCTGGTGACCAAACCAGAAACTAATTTTCTCCAACGTAAATCGTTTCCGCATTAACGCATTAGCATATCTACGAAGTCTCGCTGCCATACGATAATTACAGCTCACACTGGTCCTCCGTGAGCAGGTGCCCAGTAGAATCCAGTGTCCATTGTAACTATGTCTTTTAGATGGTTAAATACACACTCTGGATTCCAAATAAATTTTGAAAAAATCACGTCGCTACGAACTGTCGGTTAAGTGAGAAGCTGGTAAGCGAGTGCCTGCTGCGGCTGTAAACACGTCGGCATCAGCCAGCCCAGTGCCCCCTGCCCTCCCAGCGAGCAGCCGGCGCGTTGTCGCGCGAGGTGGCGGCAGCCGCGATGCGCGGCGCGATTGCCGCGGCTGCCGGCCACAGCAGAGCAGCGCGGGGCACGGGATAGCAGGGCAGAGCGCGGCGGAGGCCGGCACGGCACGGCAGATGCGATGCTATCGGCGCGCGCATTCTCAGACGACACACAATTAGGGACACGCCGCCGCTACGCCACCGCCGCCGCCGCTGCCCCCCGCGACGCCCACGCGCCTGTCCCTGCCGTTCTGCTCGCTCTCAATAGCGCACTTGCTCACGGGCCTTGTTCGCGGCGCCTGCGTCTGCAGGAAGTGAACAAAATTACACGGAAGAGCCAAAGAAATAGGCACATCTGCCTAATATCGTGTAGGGCCCCTGCGGGCACGCAGAAGTGTCGCAGCACGACTTGGCATGAACACGACTAATGTCTGAAGTAGTGCTGCAGCGAACTGACACCGTGAACGCCGGAAGTCTTCGTCCGTCAATGCTAATTATAAATATAAATTTATGTGATGGCAGGTATCGAACCCGGGACCAAGGACACTTTGACTGCTAAGAAAAAAAACACTACCTCTAGACCACGGGTGGTCATCCTATCCCAGGAAATTAGGAATCAACAATTACAATTAAAGTTTATGATAGAGAGGTGGAAGTTTAAGACTGAGACAAACCCGCCTGACATGAGAAAACAGGAATCTGATATAATCAAATGCTGGAAAGTAAAATAATAAATTGGGAGTGTGGGCTGATGGCCATCCAGGGATAGGATGGCGTTTCTCAAGGAGTACTCACTTAACAGAACGTGTTATCCGTCAACGTTTCGGTCTTACTTGCAGCAGCGCCATGTAGTTGTCATCGCTTCTGCTAGAGACTTGGTAGGTTGCAGATTGGAGATAGTCACAAGTGGATGCCGTCTTGCTAACTGGTAGCCGTGTTGAAACTCCTTTCTGCCTGCAAAATTTTAACCCCAGTTTCTATTTCAGCACACAGTTGCGAGAATGAGGATTTTTTACAACGAAGTCTTAAACATGCTAAAGTCTGTAATACCGTTTTAATATAATGTTGAAAGTTGCACTAACGTTTGTCTAAGGAAAACAAATGTAACTGATCACTCCACTCCTGACTACCCAGTAGTGAGACACACAAATTTGTTTAAGTATGCCATGAATCCGAAGGCTGGTTTGAAAACTATAGTCCTTCGTTAGGCACGGTCCTGTTGGAAGGGGTGTACGCCGTTTATTTTCATTGATCTTCGTATCTCTGAACTGACTTACCTGACTGTTATAGGGGGACCTACAGTCCGATGAGGAGTCCAAACCATGTTGTGAACAAGGAACGATCCGGGATCGAACTACAGACTACATTTTCCTACCCTTGTTATGTACCCTCAGCGCACAAAAATTTATTAGAATTCAATCGGACAGGATGAATAAGGTACTGAAATGAAATATTGCCCTTTTCAGACTTATTTTAGTACAAACCCCAAAATTAAATTTAAAAGACACAAAACGCACAGTTACAGATGATGTCGACGGCTGGCAAAGTTATTAAAATGGGAGAGGGGTCAAGCTGGAACGACATCTCCCTCGGGTAATAGCAACAAAGGCTTCTGACGATAAAAAATGATTCAAATGGCTCTGAGCACTATGGGACAACAGCTGAGGTCATCAGTCCCCTGGAACTTAGAGCTACTTAAACCTTACTAACCTAAGGACATCACACACATCCATGCCCGAGGCAGGATTCGAACCTGCGACCGTAGTGGTCGCGCGGTTCCAGACTGAAGCGCCTAGAACCGCTCGGCCACATCGGCCGGCGCTTCTGACTATACGTCAGGTACTGCCCGAGATAGTGAACCGCCAGCTGAATATCAGTACGACATGGGTTGGTTGAAATACAGGACTGTACGTCAGATAAAATCAATGCAGTGAAGACTAAGTCCTCAGAAAAAGATTTTTAATAGCCCTGGGCCGCCTATACGCTCAACACTGAATCGCCCAAGAGTGATGTGAAGATTGGTCGAGGTGCGCAATTTCCAAGGCCATCGCTGGCTTATCCTCGCGCCGAAAGAACCGACTGTCGTCTGTGGAGGCTCCCTGCCAGATTTCTGAACGTACAAAGTACCTCGACTGAACTGTACACACCATCCTCTACGGCGGACACCTACAGAATGCCGCGGAAGCCTCTCCTCTGTTACGTCCTCGACACAAAATCCTCGTGGAGTAGCCGAAAATTGTTCTCTTCAATGGCCAAGCTGCCCGCGTGATTTGCGCCAATGTAGTTCTAATAACACCGTGCCACTACTCCTGCCTCGACACAGGATAGCGCTATTCCTCCAATGAGAAAGTTTGCCGCTAAAATCTATGCTTGGGCTGCCGCTAAACTTGGCGCCAGGAAAATGCACGTGCACTCCACACCAGCGGAGGAGAATGCTCTCCTTTCCAGAGCAAATCACAAAACTCCGTCAGTCGCACAGATGGACCATACGCCTCTGAACCGTGGATTTACTATCAAAGTATTTTCTTAAAGAATTTACTTTATTTACTAGCGATTCACCAAGCACATTAACACATTTAATCACAGTATGTGAGCGTGGAAGAAGTTGCCAGTGGGTAACTGATGAAAACAAATTTCTTTCAACAAATCGAAAATTTATTCCTAAAAACCTTTTCTTTTTTTTTAAAAAAAAAAAAACAGATTTAAAAATTATAATCAGAATGCATCCTCTAAATATCATGTTACAATTTACTCGGAGGCAGAAATAACTTTTTTGTTGTTGACAGTATGAGCTTTCGGGCTGAGAGCCTTACCGTTCCCTTTTAACACGGACGTAGTCACGACCGCTCACAACAACCTCTGAAAGACTACACTGGTGCAAATCTGCAACACACCAGGTTACTTTAAACTAAAAATTTTAACAACTCACACAAACACATAAACTATGCACCCCGTAGGAGGGATGGAAATGGTACAAAACACTCACATTAAAAAAAAAAAAATACTTGCCGCCGAAAGTGCAACTTGTTTTTAAAAGAAAGCTCTTACGGTGGAAGGGTGGCAACTTTATATACTACAATGACCATTTAAATAAAAACCCATGAAATACAATCTTACATAAAATGTACAAACATGCTCTACATTACACATATACCGCCTCTCAAGATAAAAACATATTTCAGGAATTCGGCCTTTACACCTTACGCAATAAATTCGTTAACACCGAATCCTAGAAACATGACAGAGGCAGCTATTAACGTATTACTGAACAACCCGAACCGCAGATTGCTCTATCCCGCCCCTACTCCACAAGGGAAAAACGGACCACCCAATTCATAAATAACCACCTACCCGCGGGTGGGCAAACTGAGAGGAATGGTGGGACTATCCCAAAACAAAGCGGCTGGTGACCTCACCAAGAATACAAGTAGAATTTAAGAAGTAAATGAAACAACATATCTCCAATCACTTCTAATAAACTGCGATTTCCGGCGAAGACCTGGCGCAGCACCCCCAACGCTCTCCCGAACCGTCCGCTGCCAGCCGCTTCAACGGACGCAGGAAGGCGCGCCGATCTCCCGTCTCAGGGCATCGCAGCTCACACCGGCCAGCCCGACGTCGTGGTTTGACTCCTGTTGCTCTCATGTCGACCACGAAGCCACTACCCCTCGCTACACGCCGCGGCCCACTGGACTCAGGTAGCGACCTAACGTATGCCGACGCTCAAGACGGATAAGTCATCTTGTGTCTCAGTGCGCGACTGACCAACCGATCGATCCAACCGCCAATGACCGTTGTCCGAGAAACTCGAGCAGACTGGCGGCCTAACGCGCAGACTCAGATGCAGGAACTCAGCCCCGACCGGGCGACCACTAGCTGAGTTCTGTTACTGGCAAAGTGGCAAGACTCTCATTTTCTGGCCTTAAAGTTTGATCCAGGCGACAGACATACTTGCACTCCGACGACAGACAGACACTAACGGCTGCACAAATGCGAAGGAGAGACAGACCAGCAACTGGTGACGCGAGACTGACCCAGCCTCACTCCGACTGACCAACTGCCCAGACTCGCCGCCTAGCGAGTTTTTTTTTCCTTTATTGTTATTTAACACCTTTACATAAGGTGGGTTGGCAGCAGAATACTACGCCGCTCTTCAGCCACAAGTTGGACAAATGAAAAAACAAGGAAGACCCAGAAGATAGTGTACAAAGTGGCGGGCAAAAAACAGTAGACACAGAAAACAAATAACACGAAGCCGTTCACACTCGACGAAAAACAGTAAAAATCTGTCGTCACGGCGCACAAACACTGACGACTTCGACGGCACAGGTGAACGGAGGGGCGTGACGGCGAAGAACACTAAACACAAACACGATGGCACACACACGAAACTGATGGTGATGATCTCCGGCTCGTGAATTTCCACGTAACGTGAGCGAGTCGCTTAGCGAGCTCATAGCGCCCCTTAAATGCACGTGAACAGGTAACCTTTCCCACCAGAGGGAGACATCAAAGCTGCGACTGCCACAGCGGCGCCGCCGCCAGAAACGGAGGGCGACTGCTTCACATTACGTGCTGCAGCGCGCTCTTCAAAACAGCAAATTTTACCACTGCTCAGCCTCCAGAATTCAGGCCGACTATACCGAGAGGTAAGACCGCCTGCGCTCACAAGCAAAGCCGTCATGCTATTGTAGAAGCCCGGTTGCTTTCCTGGAAAAACCTACGGCTGTTTCTTTCACTTCTGCCGCTTTGCCACGTTTCTCTGCCTTCCTCACCGCCACAGGAAAAAAAAAAATCAAGTGCCATAACTAATGTTGCTAGTGGCAAATAAACTCTGTCATTCCCACTCATACCTTTATTACTCGTTCTGATGACTCACTTAGTTGCTGAGTTGGCTGCAGTGCGTCTACAGAGACTACGTAATTAACAAACCATCGGTATCAACATCTATATATGTTTAGCAACAATAGCATCAGCCACGTGTACTTGTGTTAATTGCCACCTGTTTCGGTGACACAATCCACCATCTTCAGGTCCCTCTGCGGTACAGAGGGATCACTTCCGCAGCGGGAATCGTCACCATATTTCTGGTAAAAGCAGCAGAAACCATTGGCGTTTGCAATACTTCTGATGTGTGGTGAGTCTGTTTGCAGGGCTGAGGACGGTGTATTCTATGAACGAAACGATTTACAGTTAAATTAAAACTCATACAGCTGATGATGTTATTGCTGCCAGACATAAATATAACAGCTGCTGTCCCATTATCCATTAGAAGGATGTACGGGAATTTTGATCCCTAGTCTAGCTTCAGTCTTATTGGAAGACTAGAAGATCAAGCACAAAGTGAAAAGAGCGTAAGATAGGGATGCAGTTTTTAGCTCCTAATGTTTAATCTGTACGTCGAAGGAGCAACGATGGAAACAAAAGAAAGTTTCAAGATTGGGATTAAAATTCTCGCTGAAAAAATATCAGTGATAAGATTCACTGAGGACATTGCTATTCTCAGTGACTGCGAAGAATAATTACTGGATCTATCGGGTGGAATCAACAGTTTTATGAGTACGGAATATGGACTGAAAGTAAACTGGTAAAAGACAAAGGTGATGAGATATAGCAGAAACGAGAATAGCGAGAAACTTAGCATAAAAATTGGTGAATTCTGTTACCCTGTTAGCGAAATTATACATGATGGACGAAACAAGGTCTTAAAAAGCAGACTAACACATACAAAGAGGGCATTCCTGGTTAAGAGAAGTCTACTGGTATCAAACACAAACCTCAATTTGAGGAGGAAATTCGTGAGCATGTACGTTTGGAGCTCTGCTTTGTATGGCACTGAATCATAACAGTAGGGAAACAGGAACAGAAGGGAATCGAAGCGTTTGAGGTGTGGTGCTACAGGCGAAAGTTGAAAATTAGGTAGACTCATAAGGCAAAGAATGACGAGACTTTCCGCAGAATCGACGAAGAAAGAAAAGATAGGAAAAGACTTACAACAAAAACGAACAGGATGATGGGACATGCGTTAAGACATCTGGGAATAATCTCTGTGATAGCTGACGGACCTGTAGAGGGTGAAAACTGCGGGGGGGGGGGGGGGGGGAGGGGGGGGTTTGAATATATCTAACAAATAATAGAGGATGTAGGGTGTAAGCTGTACACGGAGATGCGCCGGTGAAGAATTTGTGGCAGGTCACGTCAAACCAATCAGAAGACTGATGACTCCAGAAGAGAAAAGTCTGTCTCATACGTTCAACGAACTTTCTCTCGTTGCATAGAAAGGCCAACGTAGATATTTGAGTGCATACTCAGGTAGAAACTCCATGACAACAGTAGACGATATCTTATGGATAGCACTACATAGTTTCGTACAAGACCTGCCGTGCAACGATTAAGAATCAGGTACGAAGTGATATAACACAGAATTTATCAATAAATAGAAACAGGAACACTGGTTTCTTCGGTTTTGTTATGGTATTTGATGTACAATGAAGCGCCAAAGAAACTGATATGGGCTTGCGTATCCAAACATTGAGATACGTAAACATGCAGAATACGGCACTGTGGTCGGCAACACCTAAGTCGGCGAGTGTCTGGCGCAGTTGTTAGATCGTTTACTGTCGCTACAATGGTAGATTATCAAGATTTAAGTGAGTTTGAACATAGTGTTATAGTCGGTGCACGTGCGATGGAACACAACGTCTCCGAGGTAGCGATGAAGTGGGGATTTCCCCTGTAAGTACAGTGAAAATCAGGCATCAGGTAAAACATCAAATCTCCGACATCGCCGCGGCCGGAAAAAGATCCTGCAGTAACGGGACCAACAACGATTGAAGAGAATCGTTCAACGTGACAGAAATGAAACACTTCCGCAAATCGCTTCTGATTTCAATGCTGGGCCCTCAGCTAGTGTCAGCATGGGCTTTCAGAGCCGAAGGCCCACTTGTGTACCCCTTGAGGACACGAAGCTATACTGCACGACACGAAGCTTTACGCCTCGACTGGGCCCGTCGGCACCGACATTGGACTGTTGATGACTGGAAACATGTTGCTTGGTCGGACGAGTCTCGTTTCAAATTGTATCGAGCAGATGGAAGTGTACGCGTATGGAGACAACCTCATGAATCCATACACCCTGCATGTCAACAGGGGAGTATTCAAGCTGGTGGAGGCTCTGTAATTGCGTGGGGAGTGTGCAGTTGGAGTGAACCGGGCCCCCAGATACGTCTAAATACGACTCTGACAGATGACACATATGTAATCATCCTGTCTGATAGCATGCGCTCATTCATATCCATTGTGGATTCCGACGGACTTGGGGAAATTACAGCAGGACAATGCGACACCGCACACGTCCATAATTGCTACAGAGTGGCTCCAGAAACACTCTTCTGAGTTTAGAAACTTTCGCTGGCCATCAAACTCCCCTGACATGAGCATTATTGAACATATATGGGATGCCTTGGAACGTGCTGTTCAGAAGAGATCTCCACCCCATAGTAGGGATTTATGGATAGTTCTGCGGGATTCATGGTGTCAATTGCTTCCAGCGCTACTTCAGACATTGGTCACGTCCATGGCACGTCGTTTTGCATCACTTCTGCGTGCTCGGGGTCCAACACGATATTAGGCAGATGTATCAGTTTTTTTGCCTCTCTAGTGTAAAATGGCTTCGTAGATACCAGAAATTCGCCACACACTGTTGTTTAACTTCATAGTAAAAAAATAATGTGTGATTACTTTACAAATGAGTTAATGAATTAAGTGTTTGACGTGTAGCACGTAAAACCACATTCACGATATGATTTATATCGTAGAGCGATATAATTTTGCAGCTTTATTCAGTGGTATACATGAATACTGTCTGTCAAATGTGTGACATTTAGATTTAGCAGCAAAGAAGTAATAAATTAAAACAGTATAGCTGGAGTTGAAGTTTTACTGTACGAACAGCGAAAGTGTAATAAGCGGCAAATTTTTTTCCCTTTTCCTATTCTGCAGTCGGTAAGGGTGAAGAAATGTTTCGAAATAACTTGAAATTGTGTGCAAAGTTTGTTGGAAGTCGATAAGAGGCTTCATTCTCAAATACTGTATGAATATAGTTTGGGTAATTTGTGAGCCTTTGTTACGCTGCCTCAAGATATATGCACAGTCTCTAACTTTAATGCTTTAACGTAATTCTTGTTAATGAGCAGACTACGAAAACGTTTTAAATTTTTAAATTCGGCTAACAATTGTATGAACTACTGAAAATCAAATTTTTGTTGCCCCAGGAAGCCATTAGATAGGCAACCTAGAATTTGGATCGGGTTACTATTTTAGCGGTTTAGCAATGTAAATTACACATGATCCGACATTTCAACCCATAGAAAAGGAGTTGGTGAAAGGAGAGACTCCGGTGTGTTGGTATACGAAGCAAAAATTCTGTGATCTAAGAGTCTTTCCACGCCGAAATGGAATAGTTAATAGGTAGGCTAGGGAACTGGAACACTGCGTCAAATCAGCCTTAGGCTTCTTTACCAGAACATCATCAACATCATCAGCTTGTGTAATATCCGTCATGGTTCTGTGGATTTGTTAATAAATATTCTGCGGTATTTTATAAATAGAAATTATTTTTGAACCATTGGTGACGCATGAGGCAGGAGCTGAGAGTGTAGCTGGGAGCGCAGGCACACAGCAGGAAGCGAGGGGTCTGCAATCAGCTGTAAAGTACGGCTGGCGGAGCTGAGGAGGGGCGTAAAGCCGAAACAGCGCGCGGGAACGGTTCCGCTCCGTGATCGAGTTATCGCCGCGGTAGCGTCGCGCGGGGTAGGCGGATGCCGGATAGCGCCGGCGCTCGCGGGAAGCGACGGCGCGCATCCGAGTTTACACGAGGGCGAGGTGTTCTTCCGGAGAACGGCCCGGGGATCGACGTCTCGGCTCTGCCAACATTTCGTGTCTATGCTGACGTCTTTCATACAACACGATTCAGTCGGGACTCTGGAAATACGCCACCATACTTTCGGAACCGTTTCATGCACACGTTCCCGAAGATACCAATGACAGATAGGTGCGCTAACTAATTCATAGTCAGCTTAATGGATTATGTATCCAAGTTGCTGATAAGAATAATACACAAAACAAAAGAAAAGGATCATGGTCACTTAAAATCAACAGAGTTGAGTTGATTTTAAGAGACCATGATGAACGCTGGATGACGACTCGACGTGTGAATTTTGTAACAAGATACTGATTCTGGTGATGACTCATTAAAGTTCATACCTGTTCACTGTCGCCAGCCGGGATGGCCGAGCGGCTCTAGGCGCTACAGTCTGGAACCGCGCGACCGCTACGGCCGCAGGTTCGAATCCTGCCTCGGGCATGGATGTATATGATGTCCTTAGGTAAGTTAGATTTAATTAGTTCTAAGTTCTAGGGGACTGATGACCTCAGAAGTTAAGTCTCATAGTTCTCAGAGCCATTTGAACCATTTTCTTGTTCAGTGTCATAAGTCTCTGAGCATATAAGACTTTTTTTTGAGTCATCATTCCTATGACTGGTTTGATGCGACTCACCACGAATTCATAACATGTGCCAACCTTTTAATCTCAGCGGAGCAGTAGCAACCTATGCCAACGGTCTTGACGCAGTGGTATCACCGGTTGCCGTCAGATCACCGAAATAAAGCATTGTCGGGGGCTACCATTTGGATGGGTGACCATCCGGTCTGCCGAGCGCTGTTGGCAAGCGGGGTGCACTCAGCCCTTGTGGGCAGACTGAGGAGCTACTTGATTAAGAAGTAACAACTCCGGTCTCCGAAACTGACCTACGGCCGGGAGAGCGGTGTGCTGACCACATGCATCTCCATATCCGCATCCATGACACCTGTGGGCTGAGGATGACACGGCGGCCAATCGTTACCTTTGGGCCTTCATGGCCTGTGCGGGAGGAATTTAGTTTAGTTTAGTTTTTTTAGCAGTAGAAACCTACGTCCTCAATTAGTTGCTGGATGTATTCCAGTCTTCGTCTTCCTGTACAGCTTTCACCCTCTGCATCAGGAGTGCCGCAGAGAAGTGTATTAGGACCACTGTTGTCTTCTATACACACAAATGATCTGACAGACAGGGTGAGCATCAATCTGCGGTTGTTTGATCATGATGCTGTGGTGTACGAGAAGGCGTCGGCATTGAGGGACTGTATGAGGATACAAAATGGCTTAGACAAAATGTTTTCTTGGTGTGATGAATGGCAGCCAGCTCTAAATGAAGAAAAATGTAAGTTACTGCAGATAAATAGGAAAACAAACCTAAAACGTTTGAAGACAGCATTAGTAGTGTGCTCCTTCACACAGTCACGTCGATTAGATATCTAAGTGTATAGCTGAAAAGCAATATGCAATGGAACGAGCATTTTAGGACTGTAGTGGGGAAGACTTCAGTTTATTGAGAGAATTTTAGAAAATTGTGGTTCATCTGTAAAGGAGACCGTTTATAGGACACTATTGCGTCCCATTCGGGTGTTTGGGATACGTACCAGGTCAAATTAAAGGAAGACATCGAAGCAATTCAGAGGCTGGCTGGTAGGTTTGTTTCTTGTATTTTCGAACAAGACGTAAGTATTACGGAGATGATTTGGGAACTCGAATGGGAACCGCTGGAGGGAAGACGAAGTTCTTTTCGAGGAACACTATTGCGAAAATTTAGAGAACTGGCGTTTGAGGCTGACTGCAGAACGATTTTATCGCAGGTAACATACATTTCGCGTAGGGACCACGAAAATTAGAGAGATTAGGATTTGTAAGGAGGCATACAGACAGTAGTTCCCTCTCACTAGTTGCGAGTTGAACAGGAAAGAAAAAGGTTAATAGTCGTACAGGGTACCCTCCGCCACGTACCATACGTTGCCTTGCGGAGTATGTATCTAGGCGCAGAGGTAGATATCCCTCTATTACCTTGCGAGCTATTCCCTGGTGTCTTAGCGGATCTCCTGTCATCCTAGACATTGGAATGAAGATGAACTTCGGTAACAGCTCCTCGTCAGTGTGCTGTCATATATCCAGTCTGCCTTTTAGAGTCACTACTCATGATGTTCATGATGATCAGTGTTTTAGTAAAAGCACCCCGTCTTCAGGCCACAAGTGGCCCATCGGGATCACCCGACCGCCGTGTCGTCCTCAAGAGGAGGATGCGGATAGCAGGGGGTCAGCATACCGCTCATCTGATCGTTATGATGGTTTCCTTTGACCGGTCAAGTAGCTACGTAATTTGCATCACGAGGTTGAGTACACCCCGAAAACTGCTAACAGCGCAGGGCGGCCCAGATGCTCACCCACCCAAGTGCCAGCCACGCTCGACGTCGCTTCTTCGGTGATCTGATGGGAACCGGTGTATCCACTGTGGCAAGGCCATTGCCCAGTGTTTCAGTAAGAGATCACTAAATGGAACAGGAGTGGAATACGAGACGAGTAACGCTACTGCCCACAATGGAAAACCATGAACCTAGTTTTGGCAAGTTCGTGATGTTGCTAAAATTTGCTATACGTTCGAGACAGCGAAGACGAGTCAGGGAGGAAACTAAAAGATTCTGGAACAATTTTGGCAGGGACACCATCTTTTGGCGTCTGTATGGGAATATAAATTATCAGAGTTGCAGTCCTCAGTGACAGGTGGCATGGTCCCCAGAATGCATTAGTGTTCTTCGTGATTAGTGTTGTAAACAGCCCAGGTAGGGGGTGATGACAGCCTCAGTGATCTCTGTGAAGGACACAAAGATACCAGGCACCCGTGTGAGACAACGTTATCACCATCTGACAGTGTTTCAGGGGAGCCTCATTGTGGTTCTCCACTTGGTTGGCTGGTGGAATCGTGCAATATCTTGTGGGGTATTCGGATCTACAGTGGGCCGATATTGGACTACATGGGAACGTGAGGGCAGCATACTTGTCACCTAGGTTCTGATCGACGATGTTTAATCACCAGAAGGGAGGATCCCATATCTTACACGAAGCAAATTGTGACCCCTTCGCATCTGTGCCTTTGGTCGGAGACTAGCAGCAGCCGAAGTAAGAATTTACTGTCCCATGCGTACGCTGCCGTGACGCCTCAAAAGAAACGGTTCCATTTGGAGTATTGCTGTAACTGGGAAGCATGTAATTCTGATAAAAGGTATAGCATTTTGTTCAGTAATGAATTGCGGTTATGCTCTACTCTGGATGACCATCAGAGGCAAATTTTGAAGAGGCAGAGCAGTTTTTTTTCTTTTTTCTTTTTTTTTTCTTTTGGTGCCATAGAGTGAGGAGCCATTGGGTATGTCTTCCGGTGATGGCTGTTAGTGATTAAGGGAGCCCTCATGGTGCAATAGTACGTTGCGGACGTCCAGTGTCCTCATCTATTATCTCTCATGTGACACTACCGTGGTCCAAGTTTTCAACAGGACAGTGCTTGTTCACAGATGGCACATGTCTCTATGATCTATCTGCGTGATGTTGAGGTACTCCCAAGGCCACCAAAATCCCCAGATCGGTCTCCGGCCAGGTTGGGTCACGATCGGATTCAGTGGCTTCATAACATCCTTCCCATCACTCGATTTTGTAATAAATACAACAAAACACTGCGCTTCAAACTCGGCAATGACTGAGGCTACTGTCGTGAACTTTATAAATAAACTACCAAATTTCGTAATGCTTTGCAGTTGATAAATATGTATGGGACAGGTTCCAATCATCTTCTCTCTCTCTCTATCTATCTGTCCACCTCCCCCTCCCCTTCTACTTGTCCATCTCCTCCTCCACCTCTTTCTGTCCATCTCTTTCACCTCTTTCTCCCCCCCCCCCTTTCTATGTCCATCGCTATCGCTCCCCTCCCTCACACCAGTGACCATCTTCTCCGTCCCTTTCTCTGGCCCTGACCCCTCTTTACTATTGTTGCAGAGTTTGATTCCGTAGTAGTACTCCAACCATGAGCCGAAAACCTATACACAGCACTTTCCTGTTTTCTACTAAAACGGATTGTGAGGAAGAAATTAAAACAGCGCAATGCTGTGTACACAATTTTTATTTAAAAACATATTCAAGCAGAAACAATACAAATCAGAGAAACAGTTCAAATGGTTCAAATGGCTCTGAGCACTATGGGACTTAACTTCGGAGGTCATCAGTCCCCTAGAACTCAGAACTACTTAAACCTGACTAACTTAAGGACATCACACACATCCATGCCCGAGGCAGGATTCGAACCTGCGACCGTAGCGGTCGCGCGGTTCCAGGCTGTAGCGCCTAGAACCGCTCGGTCACCTCGGCCGGCGAGAAACAGTTCGTCTAATGGTTTAAATGCCCTGCTATTGTAGTTAAAAATAATTGCGGGAAACAAACAGCAGAGCACAGCGCAGCTCTCGTAGTCGAGTTTTGTTGTTCAAGAAAATATATGACCCATGTCTTAAGCTTGCAGCATTTGTAGACATAGAGAAAGCTTTTGAATGTTGGCTGGGACAGTTTCTTTGAAATTCTATAGGTATCAGAGGTAAAATACAGAGAGCGAGAGGCTATTTACAGCTTGTACAGAAACCATACAGCTGTTATGAAAGTCGAGGGACATAGGGAAGCAGCGGTTGAGAAAGGGATGAGACAGTGTTGTAGCCTATCTGTGATGTTATTCACATTTTTTACACTGAGAAAGCAGTAAAGGGTACCAAAGGAAAATTTGAAGTAGTTCAGGGAGAAGAAAAGAAAACTTTGCGGTTTGTCGATGGCATTGTAATTCTGTCAGAGACAGCAAAGGAACTGGGAAGAACAGCTTAACGGTATGGACATCGTATTGAAAGGAGGATATAAGATGAACATCAAGAAACGTAAAACAGTGATAATGGAACGCAGTCGTGTTAAATCAGGCAGTGCTGAGAGCGTTAGTTTAGGAAACGAGACAATTAAAAGTAGTAGACGAGTTTTCTATTTTGGCAGCAAAATAAATGATGATGGCCGAAGTAGAGAAGATATAGAATGTAGACTGGCTATGGCAAGAAAGTCTTTCTGAAGAAGGAAAATTTGTTAACATCGAATACAGATTTAAGCGTTAGGATGTCTTTTCTGAAGGTGTTTGTCTGGAATGTAAGCATGTATGGAAATAAAACATGGACTATAAACATAATACAAGCTTTTAAAATGTGGCGCAACAGAGGAATGCTGAAGATGAGATTGGTAGATCACGTTGCTAATGAGGAGGTACTGAACAAAACTGGGGTAGCAAGAAATTTGTAGCATTCAAAAGGAGGTTGACTGCGGTAGTTATACTAAGGTGAAGTGTCTTGTACAGGATAGAGTAGCATGGAGAATTGCATCAAACAAGTCTTCGGGCTGGAGACCACAACAACAATAACAGCAACAACCTATGTGTGTCTGAATGTTTATTAGAGTATTGTGTAAAAATGTGAAATAAATTGGTCAAGAATTTTTCGAGATTTTTGCTAACAACATTTCCCTATAGACTCTAACAAACATTTGGACAGAAAATAGGAATTAAATAGATCAAGAAGTTTTATTTATGACATGCCTATTTATCCATTACAGATGTTAAAAATATACAGCCTATGTCTTTCGAATGTTTAATAGAGTATCATGTAAAAATCAGATCTCTCTAGATTTTTGGTAACAAAATTTCTGTATCATCATCATCATCGTCATTAGGATTTCCTTCCAGCGAGCTGGGCAGGAACTTTGTGAACAATATGGTTACATTGATTTCTGTCCTGGTATAGCTTTTCTCTCTCCATTGCATCCCACGTTACTCCTCTCCACTTGATTTATCTGGACTGTCTATCTCTTCCTAGGCCACCCAGTACCTCCGTCTCCAAAGGAGTTCGAGTAGGGTGCATTCGCTTCATACGATCTGATCCGTTCAGTCTTGCAGAATTCATTCTTTTCTCCATGTTCAAGGTCACCTGTAGGTCTGTCCTTACATACACTACGTGATCAAATGTACGCAGACACCTGGCTGAAAATGACTTACAAGTTCGTAGCGCCCTCCATCGATAACGCTTGAATTCAATATGGTGTTGACCCACCCTTAGCTCTGATCACAGCTTCCGCTCTCGCAGGCATACGTTCCACCAGGTGCTGGAAGGTTTCTTGGGGAATATCAGCCCATTCTTCTCAGAGTGCTGCACTATGGACAGGTATCGATGCCGGTCTGTGAGGCCTGGCACGAAGACGGCGTTCCTATGCATCCCAAAGGTGTTCTATAGTACTCTATGCAGGCCAGTCCATTACAGGAATGTTATTGTCGTGTAACCACTCCGCCACAGGCCGTGCAATATGAACAGGTGCTCGATCGTGTTGAAAGGTGCAATCGCCTTCCCCGAATTGCTCTTCAACAGTGGGAAGCAAGAAGGTGCTTAAAACATCAATGTATGCCTGTGCTGTGATAGTGCCACGCAGAACAACAAGGAGTGCAAGCCCCTACATGAAAAACACGACCACACCATAACACCACCGCCTCCGAATTTTACTGTTGACACTACATATGCTGGCAGATGACGTTCACCAGGCATTCGCCATACCCGCATCCTGATATCGGATCGGCACATTGTGTACAGTGGTTTGTCATTCGACACAACGTTTTTTCACTGCTCGATCGTCCAATGTTTACTCTCCTTACACCAAGTGAGGCGTCATTCGGCATTTACCTGCGTTATGTGTGGCTTATGTGCAGCTGCTGGACCGTGAAATCCAAGTTTTCTCACCTCCCGCCTGTCATAGTACTTACAGTGGATCCTGATGCAATTTGGAATTCCTTTGTGATGGTTTGGACAGATGTTTTCCTATTACACATTACGACCCTCTTCAACTGTCGGCGGTCTCTGTCAGTCAACAGATGAGATCGGCCTGTACGCTTTTGTGCTGTACGTGTCCACTCAGGTTTCCATTTCACTATCACATCGGAAACAGTGGATCTAGGGATGTTTAGGGGTGTGGAAATCTCGCGTACAGATGTATGACACAAGTGGCACCCAATCACCTAACCATGCTCGACGTCCATGAGTTCCGCGGAGCGCCCCATTCTGCTCTGTCACGATGTCTAATGACTACTGAGGTCGCTCGTGTGGAGTACCTGGCAGTAGGTGGCAGTACAATGCACCTAATATGAAAAACGTTGTAACGGCTCCATGTAAGCCGCTGTATGACTCTACCCCACAACTAAAGACACCTGAGTGCCCTTCCGACACTCAGGGAAGAGCCTGATGATAATTAGTAAGATAGGATTATTTAAGTATAGACGATCATCTTAATATTAGATATGGTAATTGTCTGCAAAGTGTGAATGCGAACGTATGATGAGGTAAGCGTGAGATGTCGGCTGTGGGTGTGCTATAGGCATAGTGGAAGTGTAGCCAACCTCGAATCTAGTAGAGCGCGACTGCACTGGACCAGAGAGGCATAAGCTCCACGCGCGTCATTAGCGCTCGTTAGGTTGGCAAATAACCGTGTGCGGTATCTCTGAGTCCCTGCGGCCACGATGTGTGGACCCGGACGAGGGAGACCGTATCGGGGTTGTTGCTGGGAAGACCTGGGTGAGTAAGCACGCTCTGCTCTATCGCTCCGATAGTTAGCGAAGATTTAGAATTCCATGTTCACCTTGAACTTGGAAGCAGCTTCCCTGCTGAGGAAAGCCACTATGGTATTTCCTAGAATCATCTCGGTTAGGAGAGATAGGGAGATGATTTCTTTTGCGAAGTAATTTCTTGGGAATTTGTGTTCACTGCACTTGGGAGTGAACAGGCGCTCACTGCCGAGTAATACTCAGAATAGCTCAATTTGCATTTAAGTGTGAGTGTGAAGTATATATGCAAAGTGTATTTTATTTAAATGTGTTTATTGACTACTGAAATAGGAGAGATTGGTAACACGTGGTCCGCAGGCCCCGTGCGTTTCTTGGTGAGAAGCTTCAGCTCGACGTAAGCACATTTCGTGATCGAGCTGGATCTTCTACGTAAATTCACGCGTGTGATTTAATTGTTCCTTCATAATATCCAGTAAAACTCGCGGAGTTAGTTAAACGTGAAGACGGGACTTGCCCGAATTAAAGTTACAGCTGGAACCATGTGCTCTCTCCCAATGTTGTCCTACTTGGTGTATGAGAACCTTTCTCTTTTATCTGTTAGATAAAATGAATAGAGTGAATGTTAGTGTGTGGCTAAATGATGATAGAAATGTGCAGGCGGTAGTCATTGTCGATTCACGGCACATGTTAGCCGTATGTTTAACTAAGTTTACTTAGATATGATACTATTTGTATCACGCCAGTATTCCGTGATAAGTGAGAGGGAATATTTGAGATGGTAATGTTTATTGAATAAATGTGATTGTGTTATTACACAAATATGTTACAGTGACTTCTCCCAGCCACACCATATTCCCTTATCATTTCACAGAATATTTGGTATGCGTATTTCAGTTAATCACCTGTCTATGTCCCACTCATGGGCATATTTCATTTAATAAACTCTGTAAGGTAGTATTAAAACTTCATTATAATAATATTCTAATTCTAACTTGATCAAAACCACCGAATAAAACTTTAGTTTGAGTATTGATGCTTGTTGCTGCAAATGGCCGCCGGCGTCTTCTATAGTACAGGTGCCATTTATAAAATTGAGGAGGCCTGCCGAGGGTGCGGAAAGCAAGTATCATGCAACGTATGTTTTTGGGTGTGTCCGAATACTTTTGATCACATAGTGTATCTGTCCTTGACTCTATCTCTACCGGATTTTGTAGAGCTGACCTAAGGAGCTTCATTTCAAAAGGCTGCATCAGACTCTCTTCTCTCTTGTTTATAACACAGGTCACCAGACTATATGTAGTGATTGACAGGTGGTAGGCTTTATATGTGGTCTGTTTAGTCACAGATTAAGTTTCGTACTTGGTGGAAGAAGCTGGATCCGTTTGCTACTCTGTTTAAAACTTCTGGTTTAGAATTTCCATGACTTGATATAACACTACCCAGGTTATTACGACTTTTCGCACATTCAAGCTTCTTTCCTTCCAGTATGATGTTATAATATGTTGGTGTCCTTCTCATCTTTATTGCCAGCGTCTTACTCTTACTCACAGCAAGCTCGGATTCTTTAAAATTTGTATTCCAATAATCTAGTTTCCTCGGAACCTCCATTTTCGTCTCTCCCCAAATTTACATGTAGCTATGTCCTTCCAGAAGTTGATTACAGTGTCGTGTAAGTGTGGCCTAGAATTTCTAGACATGTAAATAATAGTATTCAATTAACTGTGGATGAAGCCCGACCAACAGGCATTAAATGCATTGATCAAAAACGATAGTGCATTGAGAATGGCTAGTTTCTAGCTGAAATCTAGATCTGCCAATAAAATTTAAAAAGGACGACTGATAGCTAAAACCTTTTATTTACAAGACAAGTCAATATAACAGTCGCTGCGTGCAACAGCCTTCCGAATGGAAGGTAACCTGACTTCTAGACATCTCCCAGAGGTTGAAAATATCGCTTCAGTTATAAAGGTCTTTTATTATAACACGAAGGTTTCGGGCACTTATAAGCCCATCTTCAGATGTCGTAACTTGGTGCTGTGGCCCCCGAGCGCCGCGGTGGACGTGTACTAGGCGCGGTCGTGGGATAATAATAGAAGCGGCATTTTCAACGTCTGGTATTATGCTCAGTCACGGATGTTTCTCCAACAATACTGTTTGCTCTAGACATCTTTGGTAACAACATTATCTTTACAGGGTGTTACAAAAAGGTACGACCAAACTTTCAGGAAACATTCCTCACACACAATGAAAGAAAATATGTTATGTGGACATGTGTCCGGAAACGCTTACTTTCCATGTTAGATCTCATTTTATTACTTCTCTTCAAACCACATTAATCATGGAATGGAAACACACAGCAACAGAACTTACCAGCGTGACTTCAAACACTTTGTTACAGGAAATGTTCAAAATGTCCTCCGTTAGCGAGGATACATGCATCCACCCTCCGTCGCATGGAATCCCTGATGCGCTGATGCAGCACTGGAGAATGGCTTATTGTATCACAGCCGTCCACAATACGAGCACGAAGAGTCTCTACATTTGGCACCGGGGTTGCGCAGACAAGAGCTTTCAAATACCCCCATAAATGAACGTCAAGAGGGTTGAGGTCAGGAGAGCGTGGAGGCCATGGAATTGGTCCGCCTCTAGCAATCCATCGGTCACCGAATCTGTTGTTGAGAAGTGTACGAACACTTCAACTCAAATGTGCAGGAGCTCCACCGTGCATGAACCACATGTTGTGTCGTACTTGTAAAGGCACATGTTCTAGCAGCACAGGTAGAGTATCCCGTATGAAATCACGATAACGTGCTCCATTGAGCGTAGGTGGAAGAACATGGGGCCCAATCAAGACATCACCAACAATGCCTGCCCAAACGTTCACAGAAAATCTGTGTTGATGACGTGATTGCACAATTGCGTGCGGATTCTCGTCAGCCCACACATGTTGATTGTGAAAATTTACAATTTGATCACGTTGGAATGAAGCCTCATCCGTAAAGAGAACATTTGCACTGAAATGAGGATTGACACATTGTTGGATGAGCCATTCGCAGAAGTGTCCCCGTGGAGGCCAATCAGCTGCTGATAGTGCCTGCACACGCTGTACATGGTACGGAAACAACTGGTTCTCCCGCAGCACTCTCCGTACAGTGACGTGGTCAACGTTACCTTGTACAGCAGCAACTTCTCTGACGCTGACATTAGGGTTATCGTCAACTGCACGAAGAATTGCCTCGTCCATTGCAGGTGTCCTCGTCGTTCTAGGTCTTCCCCAGTCGTGAGTCATAGGCTGGAATGTTCCGTGCTCCCTAAGACGCCGATCAATTGCTTCGAACGTCTTCCTGTCGGGACACCTTCGTTCTGGAATCAGTGTCGATACAAACGTACCGCGCCACGGCTATTGCCCCGTGCTAATCCATACATCAAATGGGCATCTGCCAACTTCGCATTTGTAATCATTGCACTGACTGCAATACCACGTTCGTGATGAACACTAACCTGTTGATGCTACATACTGATGTGCGTGATGCTAGTACTGTAGAGCAATGAGTCGCATGTCAACACAAGCACCGAAGTCAACATTACCTTCCTTCAATTGGGCCAACTGGCGGTGAATCGAGGAAGTACAGTACATACTGACGAAACTAAAATGAGCTCTGACATGGAAATTAAGCGTTTCCGGACACATGGCCACGTAATATCAATTCTTTATGTGTGTGTGAGGAACGTTTCCTGAAAGTTTGGCCCTGTATATGGGAGGACAAATACAGGCATTTTTAACAGTTGGATACGACAGAAACTTCTCTATTAAAAAGATGCGACTGTGAACTCCAGCCAAGAAAATATAACTGTTTCAGAACGTGATTAGCTTTGCAAAGCAGACAAGTGTAATGCCTTTTGTAGTCTTGGGTGCGATTGTCGTCGTAGATCTGACATTTCGGACAATGAGCGTATTTGATCTGAAACTCACTTGTCGTCGTGGAATCATCGTAGACGATGTCGCGTAGTAGGGAGCAGTAGGCTGCTAGCAGGCCGGTGCGACCTGGCCTGTACAGGCCTTCCGCTGCGCCTGTGTATGGCGGAGACAATGGCCGTTGCTCATGTGGCTCATTAGGCAGGCGGCCCGTGAAATACTGCCTCGCGTGACCGCGCGCGCCGCGCCATCTGATAGCGCCACAGCTGCGGTCCCCGGATCGAGGCCCGCCGCTGCTCTCCCCAGCCACAGAGGACGCACCACGCACACTGCGAGTATCCTTGTTATGAATGCCACCTAATACTGAGAGCTACTGCACGGCCAGCAGTGTACAGTCTGGCACTGGGTAACGGAACGTGCTATACGTGTCTAAAGTCTTTATCCCTAAACTGCGTATCTCAAATGACCTGATCGGATTAAACTCAGCTTGCTCCATTCGTTCTCGAATTCCATTAGGCCGCAGATAATGGTTTGAACCGTTCCTTCATTTCTTGGAAACTTTCAGTATAGTTCCAAAGAGTCACACAGCGAATAAAATATCTCAAAAGTCATACAATTTAATAATGAACTTTCTAGTAAACTGAAATCAGCACGGTGCTGTTACAAGATTAAAGTTGAGTCTGGGTGAATATATTAGGCAGATTGCTGTTCACAACAATTCTCTTTGCTTGTATCTACAGGGTGGTCCATTGATAGTGACCGGGCCAAATATCTCACGAAATAAGCAACAAAAGAAAAAACTACAAAGAACGAAACTTGTCTAGCTTGAAGGGGGAAACCAGATGGCGCTATGGTTGGCCCACTAGATGGCGCTGCCATAGATCAAACGGATATCAATTGCGTTTTTTAAAAATAGGAACCCCCATTTTTATTACATATTCGTGTAGTACATAAAGAAATATGAATGTTTTAGTTGGACCACTTTTTTCGCTTTGTGATAGATATCGCTGTAGTAGTCACAACCGTATAAATACGTGGTATCATGTAACATTCCGCCAGTGCGAACGGTATTTGCTTCGTGATACATTACCAGTGTTAAAATGGACCGTTTACCAATTGCGGAAAAGGTCGGTTTCGTGTTGATGTATGGCAATTCTGATCAAAATGCCCAGCGGGCGTGTGCTAGGTATGCTGCTTGGTATTCTGGACGACATCATCCAAGTGCCCGGACCGTTCGCCGGAAAGTTACATTATTTAAGGAAAAAGGAAGCGTTCAGCCACATGTGAAACGTCAACCACGACCTGCAACAGATGATGGTGCCCAAGTAGGTGTTTTAGCTCCTGTCGCGGCTAATCCGCACATCAGTAGCAGACAAACTGAGCGAGAGCGGTAATCTCAACAATGTCGGTGTTGAGAGGAATATCGTTACACGTGTTGCCAAATGCATTGAGGTTGACGCACATCATTTTGAGCATGTATTGCATTAATGTGGTATTTACAGGTAATCACGCTGTAACAGCATGCGTCCTCAGAAATGATAAGTTCACAAAGGTACATGTATCACATTGGAACAACCGAAACAAAATATTCAAACATTCCTATGCTCCGTATTTTAATTAAAAAACCTACCTGTTACCAACTATTGGTCTAAAATTGTGAGCCATATGTTTGTGACTATTACAGCGCCATCCATCACAAAACGAAAAAAGTGGTACAATTAAAACATTCATATTTCTTTAGGTACTACACGAATATGTAATAAAAATGGGGGTTCCTATTTAAAAAAAAAAGAAAATGCAGTTGATATCCGTTTGACCTATGACATCTCCATCTAGCGGGCCAACCATAGCGCCATCTGGTTTCCCCTTTCAAGGTAGAAAAGTTTCCGTCTTTGTAGTTTTTCTCGTTTGTCCCTTATTTCGTGAGATATTTGGTCCTGTCACGATCAATGGACCATCCTGTATAGTCCTACAATATTACAGAAAGATCAAAATTTTCCTCGTATAGTGTCATTAAATATACATATTGAACACCATCGCTATTTCGAACTCTAACATATTCAAGAAATAGCTCATTATAAAGTGTGCCTATGAATCGTTTCATTTCATCTCCGGCGGTAATTCGTTTGAATACCGCCATTCGATTGTGCTATTACGCTACCAATCGAAGCGATATGTGTTGCAGGTTCCAGCCAGCCAGCCAGCCAGCCCGTCGGCGTGCAGCAGTCCAGCCAGCAGTGGTCCCTGCCAGCAGCCAGCAGTGGTCCCCGCCAGCAGCCAGCAGCGGTCCCCGCCAGCAGCCAGCAGCGGTCCCCGCCAGCAGCCACCAGCGGTCCCTGCCGGCAGCCACCAGCGGTTGCAGCCACCAGCGGTCACAGCCAGCAGCCAGCAGTCGCAGCCAGCGGTCGCAGCCAGCAGCCAGCAGCCAGCAGCCAGCAGTGGTCCTAGCTGCCCCCAGCACCACCGCCACCACCAGCAGCAGCAGCAGCAGCAGCAGCAGCGGAGGCGTCCCCACCGGCCAGCCAGCCAGGTCACCCCCCCGCCAGCGACAGCACAGTGGGGCTTCGGCCCCAGTCTCCTTCGTCCTTCGTCATTCTCCGTCTCTTTCTACTCTGTGTTTCTTGTCGCCCTGCCCGTCTCTCGTTTGCTTCTTTGTCTTGTCCTGTGTTTTTTTCCCCCTTATCATAATGTCAACCCCCACCACCTCTTCTACAGCCACCACCATTGCCATAATATACACCTCCCCCTCTGCCGCTGTCACCACTATCACATGGTGTGCCGCATCACTCCCCCCTCAGTCCATCCCCCCACTCCTCACTCTCCAATCTCCCTCCCTATTTGTCACCCCATCCCCGGCTCCTCCCTCCTACGCCTCCTCTGATCCCTTCCCTCCACTCCCTCCCTCTGCTCCTTCCGTTTCTGCGGCCCCCACTAGGGTGGTCGCCTGGAGGGCTACGGCCCACGCTCAACTCTTCCCTTCGCCTTCATCATCATCGTCTTCACCGTCGCCTTCGCCATCACCCTCACCATCTCCAGCGCCGACTCCAGCACTGGGACCTGCCACTCCCCGCCACATTCCAGTTGTTCCCATCCCCCACACCTCCTCCGCCGCTGTCAAGCGCCCCAGTGGCACCCCTGCCTCCTCTACTCCCGAAAAGGCTCCACCTCGTCCCCCTTCCCCACCCATGATGCCATGGAGGTCTCCCTGCCTGTCCCTGCCCCCTCCTCCTCCTCCTCCTCTACCCCCTCCTCCTACCGCTTCCTCCTCTCCCGCCCTGATCCCTCCCTTCTTGAAGCCCGGAACCTCACCCTCTTCCTTCGCCAGAATTTTCCAGGTGGCCCCATCTCCCTCCTCACTCCTCGCCGTGATTCGGTGCTCATCTCCCCATCTCCTCCCCCAGCCCTACCCACCACACAGGCCTCCTTTCCCGCATCCCTGTCACCCGCTTTGGTCCTAATGCCTCCATCACCCCTGCTCCTTCCCCACCTCCCTCCTGCCAACCCCAATCCCCATGTCGCCCGCCAACCCTCACCGCCGTGATCACTCGGCTTAGTCCAACGATCACGGAGGAGGAGGTGTTGGCAGAGCTTCAGGCACATCCCCATCTGGAGGTGCGTGCGGTTCGTCGCATCCACAACTCTGCCGGCCCCACCCACCTTATGTGGGTCTTTTCTGAGCACGCCCCCTCCATAGACCGTCTCCTGAAGGAGGGTGCCCTCCTTTTTAACCAACGTTATAAAGTTGACCCCTCCCGTTCCCCTCCTCAATCCCTCCGCTGCCAGAAGTGCTTGCGGTATAATGTACACACGACATCTGAGTGCCGCGGGTCCCCCACCTGCCCGCACTGTACACAAGCCCACTTCTTACGGCAGTGCCCCAATCTCCAGTTCCCCCTCCCCCCCTCCTGCAATACCTGTAACCTCCCTCATCCTACTTACTCCCAGAAATGTAATCAAAAGCAGAAATAATCCTTAGAATGTGATCTTTAATTATCAATATTCACTTTTCCACATAATCACCAGCCAATTGAATGCATTTCTGCCAACGATGAACAAGTTTTCTGAAGCCGTCACGGAAGAAGTCGACACTCTTTTTCCGCAACCACAGTCTCACAGTTCTCTCAACGTCTTCATCAGAAGCATAATGATGTCCACGCAGATCATCTTTCATTATCGGGAACAGGTGGAAGTCAGACGGTGCTAAATCTTGATTGTATGGAGGATGCTGTACGGTGGTGAGATCGTTCTGAAGTTCTGCTGTGGTGGAACGTGAAGTGTGTGGTTTGGCATTGTCATGCTGCAGGAAAACATTTCCCTTTTCCTTTCGGACCCTTGGTAGCTGTCGTTTCAGAGTTTGCAGCATTGTGATGTAACACTCTGATTTTATTGTTGTTCCACGATCAAGGAAATCAACATGGGTAACACTATCTGCGTCCCAGAACACTGTGGCCATGATTTTTCCAGCTGAGGGCTGCGTCCTGAATTTCTTTTTCTTTGACGAGTCTCTGTGTCGATACTCCATAGACTGACATTTCGTCTCCAGTCGTAATGGTGTACCCAATTTCATATCCTGTCACAACTGAATGGAGAAAGGCGTCACCTTCATTCTCGTAACGCGAGAGGAGTTCCTGGGATTGACCGCTCGTCTGCGCGGGATTCCATACTTTATAGTGTAACAACACAATTGTTCAATGTTAAGGCTTCGCGCCAACTGGAGCTGTAGAGAAGATGCTACGGATCAAGCCAGTAACTGCCGCATACCAATGCTGCCACTGTTGAAGAGTTACGAAGGTGGAGGCATTACTTTTCAGTCAACCCTCGTATATTTCAAATGTATAATAAAAAAGGATTCTTCGTCATTTATATAAAAGAAGGGAGCCCCTAATGATCTTTTATATAAAAGAGGCACATTCCTGTCTTACTATGCACATGGGATACCTAAACATGATTGATACGAGGCGCGTGGGTGGTGTCCTGCTAAAAGGAACGACGCATAAGTGAACTTCATCTTGAGATAGTACTTGAAAATGTTGTAAAAGGTCTAAATCGCGATCGTGGTGAATAAACACTGTTAATACCACTATAAGCGGAAAATTACGTCCCCTCTAAAATGGCCTCTCAGCCACAGTAATGGGACCCTTCATAGTTTCAAGGTAGAAGGAAACCTGCTATGTCAGCCTCTTAGGAAGCTACCGTCTTAACTTATCTATATATCATGTACCATCGTAGAAGCATCCATAAGCAAAGGATATTCCCAACGAAGAATTCTTGAAAAACATTAATTTGAGAGTCAGTACACGAGGTAAAAGCAGTAGCGCAGTAGATCGGATAGGTGTCTCCCGAATAAAGGAAACGTCTCTTAAGCACGACGGACGGTACGATTCTAGTGGTAAAATCGCATACCGATACCCAGTGAAATTGTGGCAGTATGTGAACCAAATGCAATGTCGCGTTCATCAGTAGCGAAATGGTGCCAATAATTTGCCAAAGGCCGCACAGACGGGGGTGGTGCCGATCGGGAAGGAAGATCATGGACATCGATACACAAATGACAATAGCCAGGCAATGGTAGAACTGATTCGCAGCAATCAGGACGTTCACAAAGCGGTTCCTGGACGGCTCCGTGAGCATGAAGCGGATTTCTCTCGTCGAGGAACCAAACTATCGGTAGAACGCTCCAGCCGTTGTTTACAGGGCTCGCTATGTTGAAATCTAGTGACGTATCTGAGTAAACTCTTCTCGATTTACAGGCAGCGTCATATCGAATAGCAGGCTTGAGGTTTCGATGCCTATCTCCGCCGTTGTCGTCGGTAGTAAAAGACCACTAACTGCCGGGGCTGGCACGGTTTTCCGTTTACGTGGGCACGGCTGCAGCATCTAGCCCCAATCGGAGGAGGCAGAAGTGATGAGGCGAGGAAGACCAGCAGCAGTTCCGGCAACCGCGGGACCAATGACGTCACGTGGCCCAAGGCCCGGTGCCAAGTTTGAAACTGCCGCTCCCACCACCCTTTCACAGAAACCAGACGGTAGTTATAAGAGTCGAGGGACATACAACATTCGTGTGACTTTCGTGGGACGATTATTTGGATAAAATGAATCTGTTACTTGTAGACTCGGCGTATCTAAGATTACAGAACGCTCCAACTGAACTTATAAAACGCAAGACGCTTTCACCTTTGAAGAGGAGTTCATTATCTGATGATTTTCTTCAAAAACGTCGACCTCGTGCTGCAGTCCCGTCGAGATTATATGGTTGCCTAAGGTACATAAGCAAGGGGTTCCTCTTGGGCCTATTGTTAGCAATTCGGGTGGCCCAATTTACAACTTGGCAAAGTATTTAGCATCCATTCTCAGTCCCTACGTCGGAAAATGCGAACATCTTATTTCAAGTTCTCTGGTTTTTATTCAGCGTTTGAAGTCCTTGTGTCTTTGTCGCCTTTCGTTGACGTCGACGTATTTTATACTTAACGACAATATTTTGAAAAACGGGCGGAGTGACTGTGGGCAGTCGTTTATCCCCTTCAGTCGCCAATATGTTTATGGAAGACTTTGAGGACACAGCACTGAAGACGGCGTTCTTAAAACCAGATTGTTTTTTTTAGATACGTCGACGATACGCTTGTGATATGGTCACATGGAAAGGATGCTCTGTATCGTTTCCTAGATTATTTTAATAGTCTGAATCTCAATCTTAAGTTTACGATGGAAGTTGAAAAGGACAGAAAACTTCCGTTTATGGACGTCGTGGTCTGCAGGAGGGATGACGGGACATTAGGACACAGTGTTTATCATAGCCCACGCATGCAGACCGATACCTTCAAGCATCAAGTTGTCATCCACAGTACCAACGCAAAGGCTTCCTACGTACATAGTGTAAGTAGGCTGTTTCTGTTTTCTTATTGGTAACGCCACGTAGCGCTCTGTATGAAAATCACAGACTGCTGGTAATTAGAGCTTATGCCATCTCAGTTGCAGATAGTTTGACACAAGAAATGGATCATTTAAAAGCAATGTCCAAGCAGAACGGTTATACCGACAGTCAGATCCATCGTGATCTACAGATTGGACATCGGGAAGCAACAGAAGATACAAGCAAATCGATGGCTTTCGTACTTTTCGCGGAAGGCATATCTTCAAACACAAGAAGAAGAATAAAGCTTGTGTCAGTAAAGAATGAGCTGGGTTTGAAGACGCACGGTGCCTACAAAATTCCCTGCTATTGCGGGAAAGCATATATTGGACAAACGATTCGTACAGTTCAGGATCGATGCGCAGAGCACCATCGTCACAAGCCTTTATTTCAGCCAGAAAAATCTGCTGTTACAGAACATTGCCTTACCGAAGGACATAAAATGTTGTATGATAAGACATAAGTGTTTTGCCCCTGCGTCACGTTATCTAGATTGTGGAGTGAACGAAGCTATTGAAATCCTGCCATCCGACAATATTATAAACTGTGATAAGGGGTAACTTTTAAGTAAGACTTGGAACCTGTTTTGACATTAAGAAAACAACATCTTTGTTTCTGTCATCAAAAGGTGTCAACATTGTTTGATATTCTTTTTATAGTTTCCGCGACTTTTCACCACTGGTGCCCTATCGTGCTTTGCGCTAGAGGGCAGTTACGTTCGCTCACGCCCAGTGGACTTACAGGCGGTGTATAAATGATCCGCAGCGGCGGTTTGATTTCCGTTCCGGCGAGTTAGTGTAACGAATTACTCACCTAAGGTTGGTGTCCAAGTGGACTTCTGAAATGATGTATCAAGATGGCTGTATATTGCGGCTGGGCACCTCATATGAATAACATTATTAAGCACTGGTGTTGGTTTTCGTTCAAAATCCAAAGCCTGACCTCATATACCACCAAGTGTGTGAAACGCCCTGCTAAACCCGCAGGACAGGACAGGTAGTTGGAATTGTGGAAAGGGGCCAAAAGGAGCGGCTGTCAGTTACTCTCGAACACATATAACTTTATTTATTTGACCAAGCACTACAATACGAATTCTTCAACTTAGTTATCGGCTGAATACGCCAGAGTATGTTATGCCTTAAAGACACAACCATTTTAATTTTTAAAAAAACGGCTAAAAGCCATTAACTCAAAATTCAGACGCCAAAAAGAATATTTAGAAGGCAGAAGGCCTCACGTTGATAAGTTCTATAATTTGGATGAAGGCCCAAATATCTAACACTTGAAAGGCAACAGCCTAAATTTAAGGGCGGCTGAAGTTCAATGATTTAAGACTCAAGGTAAAATTAAATAAAAAACACAAGGCAGAAGGCCTTATCTCCAATAAGGCTGAAGGTCCCAAACGGTCTGATGCTCGAAAGACAAAGATCCTTAATTTAAAAATGGCTGAAGGCTCCATGAATTGGAACTCAAGGTAAAATAAATTTAAACAACAAAGCCTTATCTTAAATTAGGCTGAAGGCCCCAAACAATCTAATACTTGACAAGCAAGGAATTTTAATTTTAAAACGGCTGAAGGCCCATGACTTAAAACACAACTAAAATAATTTTTAGTAGGCAGAAGGTCCAAGGCTTTATCTTTAAACAATATAGTAATCAGGCTGAAGGCCCAAAAAATCTAACACTTGACAAGCACGGAATTTTAGTTTTAAAGTTGCTGAAGGCACGTGACTTAAAACACCATTAAAAACAATTAAATTTTAATTCAAAACCATCGGATATGAGCCATACAAATACACACAACAGAAAATAAGAAAAGGCTGTGCAGCTAACGGCGCTCAGAAGTTTCGGGAGGTCAGTCAGCACTTGAAATAATTACGATAACTTAGGTGAGACAGGTAGCCGGCCCAACCATTCTCCATCCGACGACAGCCCAACCAACAGACAGTCAACTGACCCACCGTCAAGGTAACTTGCGCTCTACTCGACCAGCACACAACCGGGAGTTCAATGCAAACGTAAAAGGTGTAGACGCCCACAACCAAGCATACATTAAGCTGTAGAACAACACATCGTGCTGGACAGTGACAACATGGCGAGGAAAGGACATTGCCTAAATTTACGTCAACGGCCACAGCAGGTAACGGGAACGTTAACGGCCAAAAGGCACAAAATTCCGCTGGTGCACTTCAGTTGCAAATAACCAAATACAGTTAGACTCCACTGGACGGTGGCTAAGCCTTCGCCAACTCGAACACGCACGTTGTCGCTCACGGGAATGTCCCAACAGTCAACAACTAGAACCAAACGGCACAATGTGAACAATCTTGACTTGCTGGCAAATTAAGTCCAAACTTTCGTGTCCAGGGTCGGTGAGCCACGGACCTCGTAGCAATGGGAACAGCCCCACACACTCCAACACTGCGTAAAGACCGTCAGCGGGCTCGGCCAAACAACGTCCCATGGATATTTCCTCGCTGCTCCACGCCAACCGACCGACTCAACACATCAGCACGGAGACAGCACTAAAGTAACTCAGCAGTCGACATCACGAACTACACACAGTTTCACCAACACTTGCACAAAGGACTAGACAATACCAACTGCATTGACTGTGCAACAACAAGGACGAATCACGAGTCGGCATATGCAGGCGACCCATAAGCGATGGCTGGCTTAGATACACATCGTCCGACAAGACGACCGACCGACGACCAACCAAGGTGGTCCGCACTGAAGTGATATGTATCGGCAACCGTCGGGCGAGTCATGGCTGTCCGGACCTCACTGTAGCCGTGCCCCGACTGAACTTATGCCGCGTCCAAAATCGAACACTGTCAGGTTCGAACTGCACTGCTAGCGCCTTCCAACTCACTGGCAGATCCGAACTAACTCCGAACACATGACAACCGGGAAGTAATAGCAGTGTTATATCAATGAGCGTCGCTGCTGCCGCTCATGGGGAGGCAAAGCAGCAATTGAAAGTATCATAACGAGGTGGCAGTATGGCAAAAAAAGAAAGGATGTAAAACAAGAGATGGCACAAACAGGAGCCACACACGGCTCAATGTGTTCCCCCGGTCTATGTTTAAACTGTTGCTTCATTCCAACCTCAGCAATCTGCTTTACACCGGGTTACCAATATGATGATGCATAAGCCAAAACTCTCGCATTTTGAAAATGTGTTTCCCCAGGTAACGCTCAGCTATTGCGACTTCTCAAGCTACATTTGTTTAATACGCCATTTGTGCTCAGTACAACGTTCTGCAACTGTTGGAATCGTTTGACCAGAGTAGATAATGCCACACTCGCATGAAAGACTGTACTCACCGGGCACTCGAAAGCCATGTAGCCCTTAGCAGGGCGCAACGTGTTTCGTATATTGGGTACGGGAAGGAACACTGGACTAAGTCCATAGCTCTGCAGCACACATCCTAACTTGCAACATGTTTTTCGAAAATACGGCAGGAATGCAGCCTGCTTGGCCCCTTCTGCCGATTCACAAGGCGTCCTTCACCGGGGCCGCCTGCATACGTTAGCTATGCGTCCCTTGTTGCAACCGTTCTTGTTGAACACTAGTCTAAAATGCTGCAATTCAGACCGTAAGTGGTCGTCCTCGGAAATCTTTGCTCTGTGAACCAGCGTGCTGAGGACCACTTTCTTGTGTACGGGGACGTGAAAACTGTTAGCGTTCAATTATAATCAGCGTGCGGCTCTCTGGATATCTGCCATTGTCCTCTGTTTTGATCTCTGATCGTTGATTGCCGTGCAAAGGTGGAGAGAAAATGAGTCGCTGTAGAGAGGTGAGGGCAGAGCGAGCCTAGCAAGTGTCTACATCTACATCCATACTCCGCAAGCCACCTGACGGTGTGTGGCGGAGAGTTCTCCCTTCTATTCCAGTCTCGTATTGTTCGTGGAAAGAAAGATTGTCGGTATGCCTCTGTGTGGGCTCTAATTTCTCTGATTTTATCCTCATGGTCTCTTCGCGAGATATACGTAGGACGGAGCAATATACTGCTTGACTCCTCGGTGAAGGTATGGTCTCGAAGCTTCAACAAAAGCCCGTACCGAGCTACTGAGCGTCCCTCTTGCAGAGTCTTCCACTGGAGTTTATCTATCATCTCCGTAATTCTTTCGCGATTACTAAATGATCCTGAAACGAAGCGCGCTGCTCTCCGTTGGATCTTCTCTATCTCGTCTATCAACCCTATCTAATACGGATCCCACACCAGTGAGCAGTATTCAAGCAGTAGCCGAACAAGTGTACTGTAACCTACTTCCTTTGTTTTCGGATTGCATTTCCTTAGGATTCTTCCAATGAATCTCATTCTGGCATCTGCTTTACCGACGATTAATTTTACATGGTCATTCCATTTTAAATCACTCCTAATGTCTACTCCCAGATAATTTATGGAATTAACTGCTTCCAGTTGCTGACCTGCTATATTGTAGCTAAATGATAAAGGATCTTTCTTTCTATGTATTCGCAGCACATTACACTTGTCTTCATTGAGATTCAATTGCCATTCCCTGCACCATACGTCAATTCGTTACAGATCCTCCTGCATTTCAGTACAATTTTCCATTGTTGCTACCTCTCGATATACCACAGCATCATCCGCAAAAAGCCTCAGTTAACTTCCGATGTTATCCACAAGGTCATTTATATATATTGTGAATAGCAACGGTCCTACGACACTCCCCTGCGGCACACCTGAAATCACTCTTACTTCGGAAGAATTCTCTCCATTGAGAATGACAGGCCGCGTTCTGTTATCTGGGAACTCTTCAATCTAATCACATAATTGGTCTGACGGTCCATATGCTCTTACTTTGTTCATTAAACGACTGTGGGGAACTATATCAAATGCCTTGCAGAAGTCAAGAAACACGGCATCTACCTGGAAACCCATGTCTGAGTTTCGTGGACGAATAGCGCGAGCTGCGTTTCGCACGATCGTCTTTTTCGAAGCCCATGCTGATTCCTACAGAGTAGATTTCTAGTCTACAGAAAAGTCATTATACGCGAGCATAATACGTGTTCCAAAATTCTACAACCGGTCGACGTTAGAGTTATAGGTCTATAGTTCTGCACATCTGATCGATGTCCCTTCTTAAAAACGGGAATGACCTGTGCCCTTTTCCAATCTTTTGGAACGCTACGCTCTTCTAGATACCTACGGTACACGGCTGCAAGAAGGGGAGCAAGTTCCTTCGCGTACTCTGTGTAAAATCGAACTGGTATCCCATCAGGTCCAGAGGCCTTTCCTCTTTTGAGCGATTTAATTGTTTCTCTGTCCCTCTTTCGTCTATTTCAATATCTACCATTTTGTCATCTGTGCGACAATCTAGAGAAGGAACTACAGTGCAGTCTTCCTCTGTGAAACAGCTTTGGAAAAAGACATTTAGTATTTCGGCCTTTAGTCTGTCATCCTCTGTTTCAGTACCATTTTGGTAACAGAGTGTCTGGATATTTTGTTTTGATCCACCTGCCGCTTTGACATAAAAACAAAATTTCTTAGGATTTTCTGCCAAGTCAGTACATAGAACTTTACTTTCGAATTCGTTGAACGCCTCTCGCATAGCCCTACTCACACTACTTTTGGCTTCGTGTAATTTTTGTTTGTCTGCAAGGCTTTGGCTATGTTTATATTTGCTGTGAAGTTCCCTGTGCTTCCGCATCAGCTTTCTAACTCGGTTGTTGGCTCTTTTCCATCTCTTACGATCTTTCTTGGCACATACTCATCTAATGCATATTGTACGATGGTGTCGAACTTTGTCCACTGATCCTCAGCACTATCTGTACTCGAGACAAAACATTTGTGTTGAGCCGTCAAGTACACTGAAATCTGCTTTTTGTCATTTTTTGCTAAACAGAAAAATCTTCCTACCGTTTTTAATATTTCTATTTACGGCTGAAGTCATCGATGCAGTAACCGCTTTATGATCGCTGATTCCCTGTTCTGCATTAACTGTTTCAAATAGTTCGGGTCTGTTTGTCACCAGAAGATCTAATATGTTATCGCCACGAGTCGGTTCTCTGTTTAACTGCTCAAGGTAGTTTCCAGATAATGCACTTAGAAAAATTTCACTGTATTCTTCCTCCCTTCCACCCGTTCTAAGCGTTTGAGTCTCCCAGTCTATATCTGGCAAATTAAAATCTCCACTCAGAACTATAGCATGGTTGGGAAATCTATTCGAAATATTTTACAAATTTTCCTTCAGGTGCTCTGCCACAACAGCTGCTGAGCCAGGGGACCTAAAGAGACATCCAATTACCGTGTTTGAGCCTGCTTCACCCAAATTATTTCAAATTTCGGATCTCCGTCAATTTTCTTCGATACTATTGCACTTTTTATCGCTATAAACACGCGTCCCCCTTCACTGCCCAGCCTGTCTCTGCGGTATACATTCCAATCTGAGTTTAGAATTTCATTACTGTTTACATCTGGTTTCAGCAAACTTTCTGTCCCTAGTACTATGTGGGCATTGTGACCGTTTATTAATGAGAGCAGATCTGGGACCTTTCTATATACGCTCCTGCAGTTTACTATTACCGTCCGTGAAGAGGTAATCGATTAGGCCGGCATCGGCAGTACTTGAGGTTTGTTGTGGACTAGTTGGGGAGCCTAGGCGCTTGGGAGCCGTTGACTGCTGCTGCTATGTGGTCCTGGTTCACTTATCTGCCGATTGGCGAATTTATGTTGTCAGACAAGGATTTTCCCGTGCTTACGTTGTTTTATTTGAACTTGTTCTCTGGCTTATAAGTCTGCAGGTATATTTACCCTGAAATTCTTTTAAGTGTAGCTTGATTTTTGCTCCTGAACTCTGAATTCATATTCATGATTTATTGCGCAGTCTTGTATTACGATCCATCAAGTTCAGAGTGGTGTTGAATAGTAATTGAAGTTATCCACGCCAGCGTTTGAGTTCTTGGACTGACACTATTACTTTGAAAATCTGTGGTCGCTGTGGGTACTTGTTGTTTTACCTTCTCTCACTAACGCCATTTAGTCTGTTCCAGGCAGCACTTTGTATTGCCGAACTGAGGTCGTATTCGACAGCCTTTTTGTTGCACCAAATATTTACCAGGGAGTTTTGGGTGTTGCCTCTGCACCGGATAAGGAACTACCGTAAGGCAGATCTGTGAAATGGTTCTGTAGCAATTTTGATGTGATTTTGACTGAAGCGTCCCCCCCCCCCCCTGTCTTTGTAAATTATGTTTCGTACACTCAGTTGAAATTATGTCACCGCACTTAGAGGGTTATTGGGCTGTTCTGGGCCTAGTTGTGTTAATTTGGTTTTGTGTGCACGGGGTTTGGGTCTCCGTAATTTAATATTCACTACTTTACGCTCTGTACTCTAGGTGTTCATGCTAAACTTCATTGCTATTGGGCCTTGTACTCCTATGCGCAGTCGTGTGTTTTCGAACCTGGCTGAGGCTTGTGATCTTGTGATCCTGGTTTTGCACACCTGTGGTCTAGCGGTACCTGTCGAGCTGTCGGGCTAGCGAGGCATTACATGTGTCTACAGTTGTGTGCGACGGTTCTGTCCGAGAGAATTCACATACATGATAAGTTGTATTTCTTTTGTATTACTCTCAGCGTCTGGAGTATTGTTTTAATTGCTTGTGCCCTCCAAGTGGTCACTAAATTCAGCGTTAAAGTGTTTTAGTTTTGTATATTACCACGTCTTCTTGTTGCACTGAAAAGCCAAAGAAGATAGTACACCTAATATCGTCTAGGGCCCTCACGAGTATGCAGAAGTACCACTGCACAACCGACTCGACTAATGTCTGAAGTAGTGCTGGAGGGGAATGATACCATGTATCCTGCAGGGTTGTCCATAAATCCGTAAGAGTACAAACTGGTACTGTCGCAGGCTCGAATCCTGCCTCGGGCATGGATGTGTGTGACGTCCTTAGGTTAGTTAGGTTTAAGTAGTTCTAAGTTCTAGGGAACTGATGACCTCAGAAGTTAAGTCCCATGGTGATCAGAGCCATTTTTTTTCGTAAGAATACAAGGGGGTGAAATTCTCTTCTGAAGGCACATTGCAAGGGATCCTACATATGCACAATAATATTCATGTCTGGGGAGTATGGTGGCCAGTGGAAGTGTTTAAATTCAGGAGAGTGTTCCTGGAGCTACATTCTAGACGTGTTGGGTATCGCACTGTCTTACTGGAATTGGTGAAGTCCTTCGGAATGCGCAATGGACTTTAATGGATGCAGGTCATCAGACAGCATGCTTACGTAAGTGTCGCCTGTCAGTGTCGTATCTAGATGTATCAGAGGTCCCATATCACTCCAACTGCACACGCCCCACACCATTACAGAGCCTCCACCAACTTGAACAGTCCTGTACTGACATGCAGGGTCCATGGTCAGATGAGGTTATCTCCATACCATCCACGTCCATCCACTCGATACAATTTGAAACGACGCTAGTCCGAGAAGGCGACATGTTTCCAGTAATCAACAGTCTAATGTCGGTGTTGACGGGACCAGGTGAGGCATACAGCTTTATGTCGTGCAGTCATCAATGGTACACGAGTAGACCTTCAGTTCCGAAAGCCTATATCAATGATGATTCGTTGAATGGTTCACACACTGACACTGGTTGGTGGCCCAGCGCTGAAATCTGCAGCAATTTGCGGAAGGGCTGCAACACTGTCACGTTGAGCCATGCTTTTCAGTCATTGTTGGCCCCATTCTTGCTGGATCTTTTTCCAACTGTGATGTCAGAGATTTGATGTTTTACCGGGTTCCTGATATTCATGGTGCAACTCATGAAATGGTCATATGGGAAAACCTCCACTTCATCGCTACCTCGGAGATGCTTTGAGTAGTAGGGCAGACCTGGCGCCAGCTAATTTTGTTAGTGCGGATTTTCTACATCAGGGCCAGATATGCACTCAGGGGCAAACCTATTGTTCTCCTTTGATTGACAGTTCGTTAACCTATTGCTTTGCTAAAAGGATCCTTCCTTTTGATTGACAGATTCTTAACATATTGTTTCCCTGCCTGTTCCATTCCCCCACCCCCTCAGAAACGTCAAACCCACCCCTTCCCCTCGCTGCTGCAGGTAAACTTTCAGGTCTGAGTTACTGCAATAGCCCCTCTCGCTATTATGAATTTGATTGACTGCTTAATTATATTGATCAATAAATTAATCCCTCCCCTCCTGGTAAACCCCTCTCCCATCCCAGAAATCGGAGGGGAGAAGCTCAGCTGATCGCTCTTTTGGAGGGGTTTCAATTGCATTGTATGAAATGTTGTTTAAACAATTTAGACAATGTATGGAATATTGTTTAATTATTTGTGGCACTGTCAGGAATATAGTTTATTTTTTTAGTTAAAGAATTTGTCAGGAAATCGAATGCAGTTTATGGAATATTGTTTAAACACGTTAGACAATTTGTGGAATATTTTGTATTTAAACAATTTATGGGATTCAAGGCAGTGAATGGAATATAGTTTATTTATTTATTTAAAGAATTTATCAGGAAATAGATCCGTCCCCAACCACCCCATTCCCTCCCACTCTCCCCCTCCACTCTCCGCCTCCCATCCTCTACCTGGAATTTGGCGGCCCTGCAGTGGAGAGGAAGGATCTCACAAAGGGAAATTCAAGGGTATATTCTCTATTCATAAAAAAAATTCAGTTTTTGGGGTTTCGATTGCTCTGGCTCATCATTCTCTGCTGTTTGGAAAAATGAAGGTCTTATAAGAAGTAATTAAATCGATCAGCTTTCTTTTTATTCTGATCATGAAGCACATATCACACATAATTACACAGTTAAAAATCTTTCAGTCACGAAGCATGCACACCCCACCGTTCCCTGTCCACTGGTCCACATAGAACACCACCACACACACTGCAAAGAGTTGGGGTTAACCCCCCCCCCCCCCCCCTCCCAAAGCGATGACACTGCCGTCACGGTACAGGAACGTAGCTGACCTAACCGTGAGATGGCTGAATAGTGAAATAATACTGATTATGGGTTGGACAGCCTTGTGATTGCATGCGTCCTCCTTGGAGATTTGGGAAGATTCAACATGAACGTGCTGGACCATTATTCCCTCACATGTAAATGGTCCAGTTGATGGCTTCTGCACATTTCCCACCTTTATTTGGCTGAGAGAACATCAATTGTGTGTGCATCTAGCAGGTGAAGACATATTTGCTGGTTCTCTAGCCATGAGAAGTTTTCACATAAAGATCTTTGCAAATGAGATTGATATCTGAAATACTCCTCTATGATACTGACAAAAAAGGGGGAGATTGAGCCAGTAATGAAATCATTGAAGGCTAAGGACTTTCATGGGTATGACGGTGTGCCTATCAGAATGTTAAAGCACTGTGCTGTACATGTTAGCCCTGTACCTAGCCATATTTGTAATTTTTCCTTTAAGAATGGTTTCCTGAACGATTAAAGTAATGAGTAGTAAAGCAGCTTTATAAAAAGGGAGAAAGGGATAATGTAGACAATTTTAGACCTACTTCTATGCCATCAGTGTTCGCTAAAGTTATTGAAAAGGCTGTGTATGTAAGGATAATTGATCATTTTATATCACATAGTATTCTTTCAAATGAACAGTTCGGCTTTAGAAGTGGTTTAAAAACTGCAAATGCTATATTCTCTTTTCTCTGTGAGGTACTGGATGAATTAAACAAAAGGTTTCGAATGATAGGCATATTTTAGGTTTAACGCAGACGTCTAATTGTGTTGATCGCAAAATATTGCTCCAAAAGTTGGACCATTTTGGAATAGGGGTAGTAGCTCACAATTGGTTCACCTCTTACTTTAACAACTGACAGCAAAAGTCATTATTCATAGTGTTGAGAATGGCTGTGAAGTGAGATCTGAGTGTGGCACAGACAAATGGGGGGAGGGGGGGGGGGGGGAGGGATCAGTGTTGGGGCCAATCCTGTTCCTTATTTATATAAATCATAAGCCCTCCACTACTACAGGTAACCCTAAAATATTTCTGTTTGCGGATGACACTAGCTGAGTAATAAAGGATGTTGTATCCAACACTGACTCGGTTTGAAATAATACAGTTCATGACATAAGTTCATGGCTTGTAGGAAATGAACTAACGATAAATGACAATAAGACTCAATTGTTACAGTTTCTAACACATAATTCAACAAAACCCGACGTTTTCATTTCACAGAAACGGCATATGTTAGCGAAACTCAACAGTTCAAATTTCTAGACGTTCAGATAGACAGTAAACTGTCGCGGAAAGCCCACATCAGGTATCTTCTTGAAAGACTTAATGCTGCCATTTTTATTGTTCGAACGGTATCTGAAGTAAGTGATCGTGCACTGCGAGGCGGTGCACTATGAACCGTAATTAGAATTCGTGGATGAAATAGAGCCAGTTTTCGGAACTACAGTCGAGAGAGAGCATGCTGAAAAACAGATGCGCGTCCAGAGCAGAAGTACGTGCGTTGCTGAAGCGGAACAGCTCGATAACAGGAATGAAATGAAATGTGTGTAGCAAACCGACAGCTTCGCTTCATTTCAGAAGCTGAGTTGTCTTCAGATCCGATGTCGAGTCTGAAAGGGCAAATTGATCTTCAGTCCCTCGCCTACCGTAAATTGATGTAACAGGAAACGCTTCAGTACAGCGTCGACCTTCTTTCGGATCTAAAAGGCTCCTAAAGCTAGGGCTAAAGGGAGACTGTAAGTAGATTACCATAGCCACTGAAGCTATTAAAGATTACTGAAAAACTGCCATGGCTCTTGTTGCCTCCTTGTCATGGCAAATTCATTTTTATTCTTTCTCTTTCCTAACTTTCCTCCCATTTCCCCTCTTTTCACTATTGTTAGATTTTTCCCTTCTGTAGTTGACTGTGGTTGCCTAGTCCCTCCAGGACAATCCCGAGTTCACGAAGTTTGATGTCAAATTGAGTACCGTCGACCTTTCCCTGGGGTAAAAGATGACCGGGGCATTGGCCATACCATTCTCCCACTACTACTGCTCCAGCGAACAAAATGCTGCACTCTACGCGCAGTCAGACTTAGAAGCCCATTCGCCAGCTCATTGCCGCAGACTTTACTTTTTTAGTTGAAGGTTGGTTTTAAGAGGTGATTTTGATGGATAAATTAGTAATACGTATAGCTAGCCATTAGAAGAAACAAGTACAGAGTAACGCACATTGCTGGAGCAGTCGTCCACCGAAAGGTAACAGTCCACACGAAAACAGGGTGATTGTATGATAGTGTTACAAACTTTCGTGGATGATGGCTAAGGTTAAATGTATCAATGTGAGATAAGGAGCCTTTCTCCAGAAACGACAGGAACGAAAGTTAAAAAAGGAAAGTTTTCTGTTACCTCTGGCAGATTAAAAAAAAAATGTAGGTCTCGCGGTTGCGTTCTCGCTTCCCGAGCACGGGCTACCGCGTTCGACTCCCGGCGGGGTCAGGAATTTTCACGTGCCTCGAGGTGACTGGGTGTTTGTGTTGTCTTCATCATTTCATCATCATTCATGACAGTGGCGAGATTGGACTGAGCAAAGGTTCGAACTTTGTACGGGCGCTGATAACCGCGCAGTTGGTAGCCTCACAAACCAAACATCATCATCATCAAACAATGTACCCATACTGTAGTTGCTAGGACTGTAGACTAGGCAACTCTCAGAGGTGGTGGCTTGGACCAAACAAAACAATGGCTCAAAAATGCATATCTTAACCCTTTGGTACAGTTGTCCATTGCAGAGAGCACCTGCTAATGACGGTTCTTTGACGTTTATAATCACTCCTGCGGCTGCAAATGCACGCAGGGCATAGCGCAATTGGGAAGTATTCACTGGAGTGGACTGGGTGCATTTGAAACCTCAGGACTGATTAAATAAGCCAAAGAAATGACATTAGCAGCTGCCCACTGCAGTGGACAACTAAAACCACAGGTTTTGGGTATGCACTTTTCAGTTCTTAAATGGCTCTGAGCACTATGGGACTTAACTGCTGTGGTCATCAGTCCCCTAGAACTTAGAACTACTTAAACCTAACTAACCTAACGACATCACACACATCAATGCCCGAGGCAGGATTCGAACCTGCGACCGTAGCGGTTGCGCGGTTCCAGACTGTAGCGCCTAGAACCGCTCGGCCACTCCGGCCGGCTTTTCACTTCTTATTTACTTAATTTTTTTTCTATTTTTAGTCCACACTGAAAGTGTCCGTCCTTTGATCTTAACAAGAACAGAACCACTAACAGAAGTATGAGACCGATTTTTGGTTTTGCGATTCGGTCGATTCCGGACCAGGGTTTCTTAAACTGATCATCATCCCTGACAGTTTGTAACATCGTTACGAAACCACCCAGTATACTAGCTGCTTTAAGGAATAGCTATAAAATCCAGAATGAGCGGAGTGTGCGCTGGCGTGGAATTTCCTGGCGGTTTAATACTATTTGCCGGATCGAGAATCGAAGTTTGGAAGTTAGGAGATGAGGTACTGGCGGAAGTAAAGCTGTGAGGACGGGTCGTGAGTCGTGCTCGGCTAGATCATTTGTTGGATCACTTGCTTGTGAAAAGAAAAGGTCCTGTCGCGATCCGGCACGACGTTTTAACCTATCAGGGAGTTTCAGTGATAAAAATGTGTGTAAAATTTGTTTCAAAACGTAATGTGAAGGGAATGATCCGCTTAGTTAGTTCCGTGAAAGACCATTTTAAATATAAATAAAAGTAAAAAAATGAATAAAACTGTTGAAAGATGACATACTTAACTCATAGTAAGTTACGCTGCAAATATGTGCATTTACAGGACTAGTTAAACTTCACACCAAAAGAAAAAGGGAAGTACATGTGTCAACAAGTTTTTGCGTTATTAATAAAATTTCTTTTAAAGTTTTCACAACAGAAACGTTCATGAAATGTCCGAAATATTGTCTGATAGTTCTATAAACGCATGTGGCCATCAGACAGGATTGCGAACTTTCAGATACCTTTGAATAAACGTAAATGATTTTGCAGCGTCTTATGATTACTTGATAATGCGTCTCTGCATTAGGAATGCTACACGGACAAGCTTTCTTAAACGGCTCCACATGGGTGGCAGTGCATGGAAATTGTCGTCTCCTATCCGTCGCTTCGTCAGAGAAGATATCGCCCTATCATCTAAAACAATGTGACAGAAATTTGCTAATCGTGCATAAAACCTTTGCTTCCTCACTATTTCTGGGATGATCATGCAGCAAATGTGGACGGGTGTTCTGAATAAAGTGGGACATGGCTGAACGTGTAGATCCACCATACAATGACCAGCAATTTTTTAAGATACTTCTGTGGTCTAGAGAATTTTCATTCCCCCATAGACATTATCGTGAAAAATAATCATTCCATCTCTTTCAAATGTCGCTTCATCTATAAACAAGAACGGAGTTTCAAACAGCGGATTAATATTTTTTGTACGACCCAAAGGCAAAAGTTTCCCACAGTCGTGGTTGGTAGGAAGAAGGTAGTAGGTAGTGTATACGTTGCAAATGGTACGGAAACATGAAGTGACCGTGATGTCCCCTCCACTTGGCGCTATCAGTTTTTTTTTTGTTTTTTTTTTGGTTTTTTTTTTTTTTTTTTGAGTCATCAGTCTTCTCACTGGTTTGATGCTGATCGTTACGAATTCATCTCCTGTGGCAACCTCTTTCATCTCAGAGTTGCACTTGCAACCTACGACATCACTTATTTGCTGAATGTATCCTAATATCTGCCTTCCTCTACATATATTTCCGTCGCCAACTCTCTCTAGTAACATGGAGGGTATTTACTGATGTTTTAACAGATGTCATGTCATCCAGTCATCTCTTGTTGGTGTTTTCCACACATTCCTGCACTCGCCGTTTCTGCGCAGTACCTCCTCATTCATCACTCCATCTAATCTTCAACGTTCTTTTGTAGCACCAACTCTCAAATGCATCTATTCTGTTATTGTTTCCTCACAGTTCATGCCTCACTGCCATGTAATGCTGTGGTCCAAACCTACATTCTCAGAAATTTACTCCTCAAATGATTTATACAAGTAGACTTTCCTTGGTCAGGAATGCCATTTTTGCCATTGATAGTCTGCTTTTTATATGGTTCCTGTCCCGTCCATGGGTTATTTTGCTGCCTAACTTATTTCATCTACTTCGTAACTCCAAATGTGATTTTAAGTATCTCGCTGTTCTCATTGTGCTACTCCTCATTATTTTTGTCTTTCTTCGATTTACTCTTAGTTCATATTCTGTACTTGGTAGATTGTTCGTTTCATGCCATAGGTCTGTAATTCTTATTCACTTTCACTGAGAGTGACAACGTCATCAGTGAATCTTGACACTGATATCCTTTAACCTTGAGTTTTAATCCCACTCCTTAACCTTTCTTTTATTCCCGTCATTGCTTCTTCGACGTATAGACTGAAAAGCAGGATTGAAAGACTACATCTCTCACTTACCGCCTTTTTAATCCGTGCACTTCGTCCTTGGTTTTTCATTCATATTGTTCCCTCATGGTTCTTGGACTTATAATACATTACCCGTCTTCCCTATAGCTTACGCCTATTTTTCTCAGAATTTCGAACATCTTGAAGATATTATATTGTCGAACACTTTTTCCAGGTCAGCAAATCCTATGAAGGTGTTTTGGTTTTCTTCAGTCTTGCTTCCATTATCAACCTCAACGTTACAATTGCCTCTCTCGTGCCTTTACCTTTCCTGCAGTCAAACTGATCGTCATCTAAAATACCCTCAACTTTCTTTAAAAAAAAAAAAAAGGCTCTCAGCACTATGCGACTTAACTTCTGAGGTCATTAGTCGCCTAGAGCTTAGAACTAATTAAACCTAACTAACCTAAGGACATCACATACATCACTGCCCGATTCAGGATTCGAACCTGCGACCGCAGTGGTCGTGCGGTTCCAGACTGTAGCACCTAGAACCCCTCGGTCACCCCTGCCGGCCGGTGCCATAGTTCTTGCACTTGTCGGCACTTGCAGTCTTGGGAATTATGTGGATGATGTTTTCCTGAAAGTCTGATGGTATATTTCTAGACTTATACATTCTACATATCAACGTGAATAGTCGCTTTGTGCCACTTCCCCCAATGATTTTAGAAATTCCGAAGGAGTGTTATCTATCCCTTCTCTTTTATTAGATGTTAAGCAATCCAAAGCTTTTTAAAATTATGATTCTAATACTGGGTCCACTCTCTCTTCTGTATCGACTCTTGCGTCCACTTACGAATCTCTATCCAGAACGCCCAAAAAATTGTATCTTTCTTCTCTGCTGTGGACAAGACACGCAGAAAAGAATGCTTTACCAGAGAGAAGGCTCCGCTAAACATTGCCAATGAGATATTTTTTAAACCAGCAGCCCAACGCCCCATCTAACAAATGCAATAAGTTGACTTCCTACGCATACAATTCTGAGAAAACTGAGCTACAAACTCCTGTTTCTCACGTATTTTCCTATATCGTTCAATAGGCTGTTTTCCCACGTCTGAAATTTCTAGAAAATGGCGCTCTGAACTCTCACTTAAAGATACTCCCACTTACAGATATTTTTCATATCACCCAACGGCTATCTTGTCTTGAAAGAGACAGAAATTCTGTCTCTACATGGATTGGTGTCTGGCAAAATCTTTGCAATCATTTAGGCCTATATCACCCATATTATCAGCATCAGATATTCTTCAATCAGTAGAAACATGATACGTGTTACGATAAAGTGAATCAAAAGCGAAGATGTATGAGAATTGTCAGTTCACGACGAGACTAACATATATCAAAACATCTGGTTGTTTCGAGCACGTTTGACAACCATTAGCATGCAAATGCCAGGTGTGGATTAGTGTAAATGGACGACATTTGCAGCAACATCTCTAACACAATACTCATTGTATGGCAGTCTTAAGACCATCTCTGAACATCAATAGCATCAAAATCGTCCCAGACCTCTAGAAAAGAAATGGTGGAATTGTGACAATTTTCATGTGAAAAAGTTGCTTCTTACAACCCTAATGTTTTTCTTACATCCTACATCACTTGTTATGACAGACTGGCATGGGTTCTTTAGGCTTAAGTGCAAGTCTTTGTCTGCCTAAATCCAAAATTTGTGTTGGTGTGGATCAAGTTTCAGATCTCAAGGCTATAAACAGCTGAAAACATTCTTTCATACAATCATGCAACCTCACGGCCATTGTTACTCATGTGGCCGTGTTTTACCTCCCATTAAATGATTACCCTTCTCTTGTGAAATGGTACACTTAACAGATAACTCACTTCTACTTTCATTTCGTCTTTATTTTGTCTCCTTTCTCTACTTTCGCAGTTCTTACGCAGTTCTTGGATAAGCAGAACAGCGGAGAGACTGCTCCAGCTGTGAATTTAGAGCAGTTGGTCGTTTTGCTATTTCCCTTTGTTTTTACTTCTCTGTCTTTCCCTATGAGCTCAAGAAATCTTTCTAATGGTACGAATGCTGCGCTATTTTAGTACTTTTCTTGTCAAAACTATGATCTCTATGTTTGAAATCAACAAAGAGGATGTGGAGACATATTTTGTACTTATAATCAATTTCAGTTGTTTGTCTAGTGACAGAAAACTGACACACGATGCCTCTACTTGCTTAGAAACTGACACTATTATTCTGTAACAACATTTTAGCAAATAGTTTTATAGTTTCATTTAGTGCTCGCAAATACATCATTTTGTGGGCTTCTCTTAATAATGTTAAATTTTTCCTTGTCATAGGGAAGTGGATGAGGGCTGTGAGTCTCATGAATTGTAATTGAAGACATGATGATGACGGTGTAGTATATCGTCGCATCTCTTTTCCGTTTCAGTTGCCTTTTAATGTCAATATTTAATTTGCCACACTGCGTTTTGGCAGTACGCTGCGATCATCAGGTTCCCTCATGTCAATTAGGTGCGATTTCGTTCAATTACATACGCCGTAAGGGCGAGGCTTTTGTTGTCATTGGCTGCGTTGTGAGATGACGTGTCGAAATTGGTGTAGTCTCAGCTTAAAATGTAAATTATATTTCTGGCAAACAGGTTGTTTATTGTAGCTAGTGATCTATGTACCAGAAATGGAATGTATATTCTAAGTAGAGAACTAACGATACTTCACTATTTAACCTAAAGGACACACGAACCATCGTTATTATAATAAATGCATCGAAAAAAAAGACAGAAAACCATGTGTATTTAATAGTGGGCAAGTAATGGTTGCAACATGTTGCTGAGTCGCACGTGCCAAACTAAATATTGGTAGTACAAATCGCGAGCTCATTTTCCTTTACAATTTTGCTATGTTGAGCTCCCTATTGCACCATGGTAGTTACTCTCTAATGCTTTCAAACATGTCCCAAAGAAATTGGGATGGGTGGTATTTTCAATGCTACCGTTCATAAACTACAGAACTCCGTTAACATCCAGAGACAGACGCAATTAGGTGTTAAAAATGGTTCAAATGGCTCTGAGCACTATGGGACTTAAGTTCTGAGGTCATCAGTCCCCTAAAATTTAGAACTACTTAAACCTAATTAACCTAATGACATCCTCTACAGCTTCGAGATCTGTCCTCTCGTTGTGCTACTTTTGGTCCAATATTAGACAAGAAATAATAGGATAACTAAAGTTGCAATACTGTATACTGTGCAACCCAATAGGAAAGAAAAAAGCTGGAATCCCTTAAAAAGATGGCATCAACATTCTGAGGAGGAGGGGACCAAAAAGCCTATTTCTTGAAGACATGATGATGACGGTGTAGTATATCGTCGCATCTCAATATCGATCTCCCTACAGGAAACCAAAGAGTAAGACGTTTGTTGTTCTCACATGGTAGCTTTCTGCAAGACGAGGCCTTGTAACCGTCGTGCTACGGAGGAAAGCGCTATCGATACGCAAACAAAGTACTTAAGCTGCTCTATTGTTAGAGATGAGCGAATGCTATTTGTAAACTAAGAGGCGGGTCTCCTCGGTAACGCTCAGGAAGAGAGAGAGAGAAGACGTTGGGACGTGCCGTGAGCCTGCCCTGTGTTCTCCAAAACACCGACATACGGCCAGCTTGGCATCTGCCACTTGTCAGAGCGAGCCAGGAGGCAGCGCGCCCATTCACTTGTAAAACTGCTCCTCCAGGAAACATTCTTCACCTTTAGAAACAGCGAACGAGGAATACGGAAAACGAAGGCATTATGCCCAGGTAGAGCGGCACGACAAAGGGCGCCCCCTAGAGGCCTTTGTGGGGCTCCGCAGGCCGGTGGGGGGAGGGGGAGGGGGCGGGGGTGCAGGCCGTATGGTTATGTGGCCATCAGCATAGCCAACAAATATCGCTAAACGAGCTTTTAAACGCGCCCAGCCCGTTTCCGAGGCCGCAGAAATTCGGGCACTGATGGACGCTGCCTGGCCCGTAATGACGGGGTGGCTCCAGGTAGCGGCGGCCCACCGCAAAAACCGTCGGCGCCACAGCCGCTAATTCTATTTGCGCAACACGTGATAAAGCCGACGACTCAGGCGGTCTAATGGAAAAAGGGACGGCACGAAACAGTCAGCCTGTCTGCAAGACTGCGAAACCGGAGGGGATGGAAATTACTGTAACCGTGGCAAGCGGTTTTTGGCCAACTTAATTACGAATTCTTATGAGACCGTTGCCTTGATTCGAAGCGTCTACGGTTTCCCTGATCGTTGTATTTTGGCGCAATACACCCTGCGTGTTATCATACAGCTCTGCTTGATAGCTGTTAAATTTTGACAAGTCTTAGTACATGTAGTCCGATACACCGCACACACACCATGAATTGTCACAAAGTAAGTTAAAAGGAAGTCCCGATTCAAACAAAGTGCTGTACGAATATGCAACCGCCACACCTTCCTAACAGCGCAGTTGAATGATGCAGACAACTATCCGTGTTTGCACCACGTTCCTCTAGAGCAGTGGTCCCCAACAGGAGGTCCGCGGACCCCCAGGGGTCCGCGAGCTATGCCAGAGGGGTCCGCAAGATGCTATTAGAATAAAAAATATATATTTCGTATGATAATAGATTGCTTGTTTTGGCCGCCCGATATTTTTTCAATAATGAATATGTCAATGCTTTTTCTAAGTACCAAAAATAGAAAACGGATTAATTTGGCTTTTTTAGGTACTTGATACTGTGATATGACAAGTTACCAATCATGCTCGATGAGGGGATCATCGAGAAAATTTTGTTGGGAACCCCTGCTCTAGAGACTAGGAATACAATCGTCATTAGCATGTTGGCTATTCAGCACATATTGCACGACATACTACACTTTGACTTCACCAGTCGTTACCCAGTTGTCGGACTGGACAAAGGGGACCTCTGTATCTTGACCAGCCCTTTCACCGGATTTTGTCTCAAGTTTCTGAAAGCTAAAACGCTCTGCTTAAAAGGACATACGGACTACATCTGAGGAAACGGTTGTGTTGAAGGTGGTGGTCGGTATTTTGAACACCAATTTTGAAGGGAAAGCCCATTCACTTCATTTTAATGTTGCCAACGTCAATGAGAACTGTACGATTTTCTTAAAATGTGCCTTCCTGATTTCTATGAAAATCTGTCTATGGGTAGCTGTACTGAGCCCTTGGTTACAATTAAATTCTGTGAAAATAGCACACCATTAGCATCTGCCTTTTCACAAACGTTTAGGTCGCACATTTTGGGCGATTCATCCCGTACACCAGCATAAGCACCGTGATATAGTTTTTCCTCTGGTTGTTCATTTCACTCTCCCATCATCGGCCCACACTGTGAACTTGCACTACAGACTTCTTCATCCTACTTGCAGGAATATTTATAATACTAAAATGAATGTTTCAAATATAATGTCTGTTTCAAAGTCCTTGCGTCAAAGATCTGTTAGTGATGGATCACGTCTTGGAGACAAAACGTTTCCTGATACTTTCCAGCGACTTTGTATTGGTTGTGCCTCTGAGAGGTGGCATGGTTTGGTACTGTGTGGTGTGCAGACCGCTTGTGTGTTGCCTAAAATCCAGTCACCTAAAACATATAAAAGGGGGTAGGCCCAACAAAATTAAAATTCTTGATTTGCTTTCTCTGTTAGTTTTTTTTTCTTTTTCTCTTTTTTTGTCAAATCACCGTCAGTATACTGGGAGTGCAGCACATATTTTTAATAGACCCTGCTAGATGAGTGAAATCTCGTCGCCCAAGGGCCGGTGAATATCAAAGGACACACAACGTTGCCGGAAGGTGTCAGCAAACATTTTGTCTCTAGCAAAAGTCATTCATCATGTAATGATCTATCACTCGTAGACGTTTGACAAGAATGCTTCGAAATTCCCTGCCTAAAATGTATTGATACGAAATGTGTTCGTGAATATGGTGGTCTTAACGCTCTCTTGGTTCTGCACTGCTGTTGAATTATTAACAGCTCATGGTATTTGTAAATGGACAGATGTATGAGTATGTGGATAATTTAACAAAAGAGGTAGCTGTAACTTGGTTGTAGGTTTGCAAAAGGAGTTGTAGAAAGGAGTTGAGTGTGATATGCAATAGAGCTTTGGTTTAAGAAGCGACAGGAAAGACAGCACTGAAGGACAGATTTCCGTGCAGGTTTTGGTTCAAAGTTCAAATGGCTCTGAGCACTATGGGACTCAACTGCTGAGGTCATTAGTCCCCTAGAACTTAGAACTACTTAAACCTAACTAACCTAAGGACATCACAAACATCCATGCCCGAGGCAGGATTCGAACCTGCGAACGTAGCGGTCTTGCGGTTCCAGACTGCAGCGCCTTTAACCGCACGGCCACTTCGGCCGGCTGCAGGTTTTGGGGCAGGAAGCATGGAGCGCTAGGAAGTAAAGAGAAGGAAGTGTTTGTTTATAAAAGAGCAGCAGTGGCAGAGTTTGGTTAAAGAGTGGGGGCAAGATGGGATTTTGCTGATCAAATTGGTGAGACGTGTAAGAGTTTGACGAGGGGTCGAAGTTCAGTTGGCCAGAAAACGATACGATGCTGAAAGCGAGATGGAGAACATCATGTAGGACATGCAGGATGTGATAAAAGAAGAGAAGTGTAGATACTCAAGCAATATCCGCCAAGGTAAGGATAACGGTAATGGTAACGGTTCGGAAGCTATTAATGGCAGCGGGATGGTGTAATCCCCATGTTTGTGATTAGCTGTAGTCTATGCTGGGCTTATTGTTGGACAATTAATAAGTGTGGTTCCTAGATTAGCTTGAAGTCAAAATTTAGTTCCATGTTGTTAATAACTCGAAAGCGGTGATTGATGATGATGTCCCATACTCCGTGACGGAGCGTAGGGGAACGATGCGGGAGACTCGCACCACCGTACTAGGCAAGGTCCTAATGGAGGTGGTTTGCCATTGCCTTCCTCCGACCGTAATGGGGATGAAGGATGATGATGAAACAACAACACCCAGTCATCTCGAAGCAGGAAAAATCCCTGACCCCGCCGGGAATTGAACCCGGGACCCCGTGCTCGGGAAGCGAGGACGCTACCACGAGACCACGAGCAGCGTACAAGGGGTGATTGTGTACGGTAATTTAGAATTCAAGAAAGCGGGATCAGTGGTTAGTTTCTACTTATATTATCGCCTAGATGTTAGGTGACTGATTGTTAGGTACTGTAGATATTTCTATGTTGAGAAATATTCATACTGGAATGGAAGGGATCTTTGGATGGATTGAACTGTTGAATGAGTTCAAGGAAGGTAATTTCGTCTGCGTAATGGAGCAGGCAAAGGTAAATTGGATACACTGACTGAGTTGAGAATGTGCATCGGCGGGGATAGGACGGATCCTTGAGACGGATTGTTGGAAGATACGAGATTAAGTATTAGTGACAGTAGCAAACGAGAAGCCACGAGACATAAATGAAGATATGTTTGAATGAATGTGTGTAATTTTAGAATTGGATAGAAGATTAGAATGGCATATCCGCTTGAAGGCTTTTTTGGTTCTAAGGAAACGAAGATATCGAAGCAAGGTTTGTTCATTTGTTAGGATAGAAGATGGGGTAAGATGTCTTGTTAAATTGGCATTTCTGTACATAAGATACCGGATTTTAGTATCATAGCACAATATACAACAATTATTTCCGCCCCGATAAGATAAGGTTTTCAGAGGTATTTTCCAGCATTTTTGCATTCATCGTTTGCGGTTCATTAACCGCAAAAAAGACGAGGGCTAGTAGAAATCCTTGGGTAAGAGAAGAAATATTGAATTTAATTGATGAAAGGAGAAAATACGAAAATGTAGCAAGTAAAGCAGGCAAAAAGGAATACTAACGTCTCAAAAATGAGATCGACAGGAAGTGCAAAATGGCTAAGCAGGGATGGCTAGAGGACAAATGTAAGGATGTAGAGGCTTATCTCACTAGGGATAAGATAGATACTGCCTACAGGAAAATTAAAGAGACCTTTGGAGAAAAGAGAACTACTTATATTAATATCAAGAGATCAGATGGAAACCCAGTTCAAGCAAAGAAGGGAAAGCAGAAAGGTGGAAGGAGTATATAAAGGGTCTATACAACGGCGATGTACTTGAGGACAATATTATGGAAATGGAAGAGGAGGTAGATGAAGATGAAATGGGAGATATGATACTGCGTGAAGAGTTTGACAGAGCACTGAAAGACCAAAGTCGAAATAAAGTCCCAGGAGTAGACAACATTCCATTAGAACTACTGACAGCCTTGGGAGAGCCAGTCCTGACAAAACTCTACTATCTGGTGAGCAAAATGTATGAGACAGGCGAAATACCCTCAGACTTCAAGAAGAATATAATAATTCCACTCCCAAAGAAAACAGGTGTAGACATATGTGAAAATTATCGAACTGTCAGTTTAATAAATCACGGTTGCAAAATACTAACGCGAATTCTTTACAGACGAATGGAAAAACTAATAGAAGCCGACCTCGGGGAAGATCAGTTTGGATTCCGTAGAAATATCGGAACACGTGAGGCAATACTGACGCTACGACTTATCTTAGAAGCCAGATTAAGGAAAGGCAAGCCTACGTTTCTAGCATTTGTAGACATAGAGAAAGTTTTTGACAATATTGACTGGAATACTCTCTTTCAAATTCTGAAGGTGGCAGGGGTGAAATACAGGGAGCGAAGGCTATTTACAATTTGTACAGAAACCAGATGTCAGTTATAAGAGTCGAGGGACATGAAAGGGAAGCAGTGATTGGGAAGGGAGTGAGACAGGGTTGTAGCCTCTCCCCGATGTTATTCAATCTGTATATTGAGCAAGCAGTGAAGGAAACAAAAGAAAAATTCGGAGTAGGTATTAAAATCCATGGAGAAGAAATAAAAACTTTGAGGTTCGCCGATGACATTGTAATTCTGTCAGAGACAGCAAAGGCCTTGGAAGACCCGTTGAACGGAATGGATAGTGTCTTGAAAGGAGGATATAAGATGAACATCAACAAAAGCAAAATGAGGATAATGGAATTTAGTCGAATTAAGTAGGGTGATGCTGAGGGAATTAGATTAGAAAATGAGACACTTAAAGTAGTAAAGGAGTTTAGCTATTTGGGGAGCAAAATAACTGATGATGGTCGAAGTAGAGATGATATAAAATGTAGACTGGCTATGGCAAGGAAAACGTTTCTCAAGAAGAGAAATTTGTTAACATCGAGTATAGATTTAAGTGTCAGGAAGTCGTTTCAGAAAGTATTTGTATGAGTGTAGCCGTGTATGGAAGTGAAACATGGACGATAACTAGTTTCGACAAGAAGAGAATAGAAGCTTTCGAAATGTGGTGCTACAGAAGAACGCTGAAGATTAGATGGGTAGATCACATAATTAATGAGGAGGTATTGAATAGAATTGGGGAGAAGAGAAGTTTGTGGCACAACTTGACTAGAAGAAGGGATCGGTTGGTAGGACATGTTGTGAGGCATCAAGGGATCACCAATTTAGTATTGGAGGGCAGCGTGGAGGGTAAAAATCATAGAGGGAGACCAAGAGATGAATACACTAAGTAGATTCAGAAGGATGTAAGTTGCATTAGGTACTGGGAGATGAAGAAGCTTGCACAGGATAGAGTAACATCGAGAGCTGCATCAAACCAGTCTCAGGACTGAATACCAAAACAACAACAAACGCAACAGGTGTTGTTTGAAAGCATTTATTGATAAACTAATGCCTAACTTCAGATCATTAACATATATACGTTGTTGTTGTGGTTGTCATTAGTCCAAGGAGTGGTTTGATACAGCTATCCATGGCAGTCTATGTTGTCCTTTTTTTGTCTGCAAAGTTGCTCCATATTACATCTACTTGAATCAGCTTACTATATTCAAGTCTTTGTCTCTCTCTTCAGTGTTCATCCGCCACATTTCTCTGCATCACCATTAACTATTCCTTGAGTCTTCAAAATCTGTCCTCTCAACTCATTCAGTCTCTTATTCAAATTGTGTTATCAAGATCTTTTCTCTCAAATTCGTTACAGCATCTTTCAATTAATTACTTGATATATCCAAGTAATCTTCGGCATTATTTAGCAGCCCCACATTTCAAAATCTATTCTCCTCGTGTACGTACTGTTAATCGTCTACTTTGCACTTCAGTAAAGCCTACACTCAAAACTCGTAGTATACATGTCTGTAAACTTTGCGTTTTAGTTTATTAAATCCTTTTCAGGCCAGGAGTGCTCCACGGAATGCACTCTTTGTGACCATGAATAAAGCTTCGTCATATGCACAGGGTGACAATTATAGAAATATATGGAAAAAGCCTAAATTAGTTACAAACTACAGCGTGCGCACACTTTATTCAACGCCGGAGGTTCGCGTCCTCCCTCGGGCATGTGTGTGCTGTCCTTAGCGTAAGTTAGTTTAGGCAGTGTTTAAGTCTAAGGACCGATGACCTCAGTAGTTTGGTCCCTTAGGGATTGACACGCACACACACACACTTTATTCAACATGTTAACGTCACTACAGATATTCGAATTTGACTTATGACAGATTCTATATGCCTGCCATCATTAACGATGATGTGGCGCAGACGAATAGCGAAATTCTGCACGATCCTCTGAAGTGTCTGAACATCGATGTTGTCAGCGACCGCCTGAAAGGCTGTTTTCAGCTCGGCAGTGGTTTTGGGGTTATTGCTGCACATCTTTAATACAGCCCCACAAAAAGGAGTCGCATGTGTTAAGATCCGGAGAATATGGCGACCAATCGAGGCGCATGTCAGTGACCTCTACGTACTCCAGAGTCAGAATGTGGTCCCGAAACTGCTCCTCCAGGACATCCTGTTTCGATGGGGTCGAGCTCCGTCTTACATAAACCACACCTTGTCGAAATCAGGGTCACTTTGGATAATTGAGGTGAAATCATCTTCCAAAACCTTCACGTACTGTTCGGTAGTCACAGTGCCATCAAGGAATGTCGCACCGATTATTCAGTGACTGGAAATTGCATACTACACAGTCACCCATTAGGGGTGAAGAGACTTCTCCATCGCGAAATGCGGATTCTCAGTCCCCCAAATGTGCCATTTCTGCTTATTGACGAATCCATTCAAATGAAAGTGACCGACAACAACAACGCGCGTGTGCATGCCCATATAAATTCCCGTCATGCCCCGCGGCCAACCTTGCAGTTTTACCATCCTGACGCAAACCACTCAGAAGTTGTGACGATTTTATTTTATACAGTTCAATAATTGTCACCCTGTACTACACGTTTTCGACGGAAAAATGAAGACGACCTGTTGATTACTTTCACACAGTCACAAACTATGGCTTTGAACTGTTTGTGAAAATATCGTAAACCAGAGTGGCAGAATTTTCGGTTCCACACTGTAACGAATTACCGCTGCACTATTGTAATAGATCAACGCATTTCAAGAAATGTAGTGTCTACTGTTCCTAACAGCCTGAAAAAATCGAACGGTCGGATTGAAGCAAAAAGCTGATTGTACCTTAGTATACCGGTATCGACTATTTCTTATCGTAATCTTGCTACAAGATGAACATAGGAGCTAAAATATGTTGACTTGTCGAGTCACACCGTTACAGAAAGACGCATCTTAAAGCGCCGAAAAATGAAGTGAGATACTCAAAAGTCGGCTATACACTGCAGAAAACTTGTAAGGTGGCTATAATTTCGCACCAATCCACATGCTTTGTCGTGACCTACAAACGCAATTAGGTATCATGTGATAGGTTGTACGTCGTATATCTGAATATATAAAGGAGACTGACATTGTCATGTACACCTTGTAAATAATTGTTAACGCTTATTGCATGAAAGGTGACGGAGTGTCTTTATTATCATATTAGTAGAAGTTGGAACGACAGTGGAAATGAAACGGCAGGCGGGACGCAAGCCCTGGGTGGAAGGCCCACACAGGTGTGTTGGTCCTGCTTAAACACAGGAAGTAGCAAGACGGACGTTGGGACACATGAGCGCTGGGGCACAATAGAGTCGCGACCGGCCGGTTTTGTAGCCGAACCGGAAGGATTATACTTCGGAAACTACGAAAATCTTGGACGCAGCTGAGAGGAACGAGGAAGCGTCACCTCGGAAACCACGCAGGCTGGGTTATTTCCAAGGATTTTTACTCAGAAGCGTATCATTGTACGAGTATAGGTTTTTCCTCGCAAACTTTCCGCGCTGGATGGCAAAAGACTAAAATATGGTTGGTCGGCGTTCGGAAGAATCTGTAGAGAGGGACATTATTCCGTGTTTTCGAGAATATGATTCGTTTTCGGAATTACGAGAGTGGGGAGTCGAGCCTTGGTGGGAGGCCAGCGCTGGAGAGACGAGGTCTTCCGTGGTGAGCTCCCGTGTGTGACGGTCGCTCCATATCAGCTTTGTTGGTACGGAGGACTTGCTGTCTTTGCTCGCAGGAGAGTTTATAATTAGGACAGTTAGGCACTGTACTGTTGCGAACCTATACGATTCTGGACTTCATCTCCGGGTTGGAAGTCGTCGTTGAGTACGCAGCGTTCAGTAGAACACAGAGAGGAGAAGACAGTATCAGAGTATATTAGTCAGAGGACCGCCTTCTGCCGTCCTAGTATGAAAGAATTTTTATTTTGCTGCTGGAGTTCTCCCATCGACGCAGACGTGTACGAGAACCATCACTTCGACGCACCGGACGCAGTATATACGGTGAAATAGAAAAATTGCTTCGGCTTATTAGGGCTATAAAAGATGAATAGCTGTGACCACGTTAGTTTATTTCCACTAAGGTTCCACACCACTGTACATCATCTTTGAAAGTAGTGTCTTCTAGTGTTTGGTACGTAGATGATGTCAGTAATTTCGCGTTATTGATATTAGACCGCGCAGTCATAATAAGGGGCAAAGTTGAGCAATTGGTTAGTAATTTTACTTAGGAAATGTAAACTTTGTAATATAAAGGTTTGTTTTATTCTACAACAAATATATAAACTGGAACAACGTTTATTATTTAGTGGGATTAGTTGCCTTCATCATTCATTTATGTTTAGATTGTAATTTATAGAATTAAGAGATCCTAAGATCTGGTTCAGAGGATAGTCAGACAGGGACAGATCTTCATTTCAGCGTTTATTACTCTCTGTTGCGCACATTCATTTTACACCCGCCTGGAGCAGCATCTTGGAAAATGTGGGAATATCCTAAGGGACTGTACTACCTTAATCATATACCGCTTTCCAAAAAAGGAGTTAGCCAATAGAAAAAAGACCTATGAGCTTCGTTTCATTATTGCACAACATACTCATTGAAATAATCATCTAACAGATAGAAAAAGAAACTGAAATTCCTCCATCAGCCTCAAAAGACCTCGCGACGCCGACCGACCGCTGGGTCATCCTCTGCCGTAAGGCGTCATTTAGATGCTGCATGGTAGAGCATAGGATCAGCACGCTGCTCTACCAGCAATTGTCCTGATCTTGGAAACGCTACTTCTCATTCAAGCAGCCTCTCAGTTTGCATTAGGAATCTGAGTGGATCCCGTTAAAGTTCTCCCACAAAGGAAAAGTTCAAGGCAGTACCGGAAATTGAACCCAGTCCCTCCGCATGACAAACTAACTGACCACTCAGCTACAGAGAGATATTTTAATCACGTGAAGGAATAAGCACGTTGAGAAATCTGTCAATCGTGCCCCAAATTATAAAACGGAGCAACGGAACTCAAGAAACGATTTTGCTTAAGTAAGAAACATTTATTAAAACCAATAAGAAAACAACGCCTTTGTTAGATGCGTGTTAGTATAAACAAGAATGTACTAACAAAGCTGAATCAAGGTCTTATTATCCACATCAGTGCTGCAGCTTAACCAGGACTTAATCAAGACAGTGAGAAATCCAGATACAAAGGTCGACTCAGACAAAAAAATATCTTAGTGTCAAAACTGTTTTCAGCTTTCGCAGAGCGAGTTCTTAGATCCAAAATCTGAGAAACGGAGGGAATACATATAAATGGAACATACTTAAAGAAATTTCATTTTGCTAATAGACTTAAGCTGCTCTAGTGTACACAAATATTGCAGACGAACTGAATATCACAATACTTAAGAGTTGGCTTGAAAATAAACTGTAACGACAAAAATAGTGTGTAATGAACACTTCGAAAAGAAAATTGTGTTAATTGAGGAATATTTGTACGTGTTTATGACAGGCTAAGCTAACGACTGGTTGGACAAGAACTGAAAAACAAGAGTAAAAGTACTCTTACTTGCTTTTGGTGAAATAAACAGAGTTTTCAGGACAAAGATGCCAGTACGTGTGAGATTCAAAGTCTAGAATTAGTCTGTTTTACTGGTTTTTGCTAATGGCTGTGAGTCTTGGACTTTAAAGCGGAAACCACAAAGTGAGTGTTTCTCGCCGACAAGCGGAGAGGTGTGTGTTGGAAATTACTGTGGGAGTGAAATGACGAACTGAAAAGGGGACAGACAGCAGTGAAAGAAATAGTTATGAAAATGAAACGGAGGTTGGAGGGACATTTATGCAGGCAAACGGGTGGATGGACCAAGCAAATTGACTTCTGGATAGACAAGAAAATATCTAGAAGACTGCGAAGTGTATGGTAGACATACAGGATCAACATTCATGAGTTTGGCTGAGAATTGCGTTGTTGTTGTGTTACTGTTTTAGTCTTCATTTAGAAAACTGGTTTGATGTCTGCCACCTGACTATGTACACAGCGTAAGGTGTCCGTCACCACGACGTGATAAGCTCAATGAGGCAACAGCCGATTTCCTTATCGCTATGCACTATGCACCGTGGTCCGTGTGTACGGCACCTAGCATCCCTCTTTGACATGGACACGATTTACCAGCATACACTATTGAGAAGTTAAGAGAGGTTTGTACTGACAACTGCCTGTTTCTGACTCACCTTGCCTTCCCTGACTAATCAACCTTCACCAGAGCGCGTCACACGTCGAGTGTCTGCCGTGGGGCGAAAAAAGAAAAAAAGTTCAAATGTTGTGAATTCCTAAGGGACCAAACTGCTGAGGTCACCGGTCCCTAGACTTACACACCGTTTAAACTAACTTATGCTACGAACAACACACACACCCATGCCCGAGGGAGGATTCGAACCTCCGGCGGGAGGGGACGCGCAGACGGTGGATAGCGCATCTAACAGCGCGGCCACTCCGCGCGGCGCCTGCCGTGCATCGCTGCAGCTGCTCATATTGGTCATCATCATCAAGGATTAGGCCTTTTGGCTGTTTCGCATCAGAACTGTTCACGCCATATGTTTGAGGGACGTCCAACATTCCTCTTCCCATTTGGATTTTATTGTACTGCCGCTTTAGTTATTTTATTATTAGACACCGTACGTTGGAGGTAGTCTTTCCAGTTCAGTCGACTTTTTTCTATTATACACACACGAAAAAAGTTTTGTATCAATCCAGTTCCCTGAACTCCTGACGATAGACGTTGACTGTGGATATTGTATCACAGACACAGTCCCTTTGACTGTTCGCAGATGTCGCTAAACTCGCCCAAAGATGTAAACAACCATGCATGAGCAGCGCATATTAGACGGAGGGGTCCAACAGCCGATCGTTCCGTTTTACCCACCTGAACGCACCGATTCCATATTCTGCTAACAGTCATTGGATCTCGACCAACGCGAGCAGCAATGTCGCGATACGATAAACCGCAATCGCGATAGGCTACAATCCGACCTTTATCAAAGTCGGAAACGTGATGGTACACATTTCTCCTCCTTACACGTGGCTCAAAAATGGTTCAAATGGCTCTGAGCACTATGGTACTTAACATCTGTGGTCATCAGCCCCAAGAACTTAGAACTACTTAAACCTAACTAACCTAAGGACATCACACACATCCATGCCCGAGGCAGGATTCGAACCTGCGACCGTAGCGGTGACGCGGTTCCAGGCTGAAGCGCCTAGAACCGCACGGCCACACCGGCCGGCCTTACACGAGGCATCACAACAACGTTTCACCAGGCAATGCCAGTCAACTGGTGTCTGTGTATGAGAAATCGGTTGGAAACTTTCCTCATGTCAGCACGTTGTAGGTGTAGCCACCGGCGCTAACTTTGTGTGAATGCTCTGAAAAGCTAATCATTTGCATATCAGAGCATCTTCTTCCTGTCGGTTAAATTTCGCGTCAGTAGCACATCATCTTCATGGTGTAGCAATTTTAATGGCCAGTAGTGTAATACCAAAAAAACTTTCCTTTGTTTTGGCAAGGAAGGTAAAACCATCACATAAAGCATCACTACGGCAGACAGTCCTGCAATTACATGGCCAGATTGACTGATCGTTGACGCTGAGGTGTAAGCAGGCACTTAACAGAATCGCTTGCTTCACAGCCGTCCTCACCGGATTCAAACTTCTTTGGTGTTCCACTCACAGTATGGCGAACAGAAGGAAGCCACAGTGTATGGGCGTATGCCATCAGCCTGCAGCTACCAAGCCTTCAGACAATAACGTGTTTGGACTGGGTCTCCCTAGTTGCAGTGTTCCCTGTGCATCTACTTCAAAGGTGCTGCAAGAAGATAGAATACAAAAAAACTATCAATCATCACCTACAAATACAAGGCCGATACTACTCTGCTTGAATGACACCACTTAAATCACAGCTGCTAGTTAGAGTTCGAGCCGCTCCCATAAACACGCAATGAAAGAGAGTGAGAGTGTGGACGCAACGCTCTTAACGCCAAGTGACGCAACGAGCTGCACCTTCTTGTGGGATACCATATCACTCATTTCTCGGTAACTAGGTTCAAAGATACCATACAGGAAAGGCATTTATCGATAACCGTTCCAGGAACCAATAAACAGCTGATATAGTAAGAAGACTACATGTCGTTATTTGTGTGTGTACTGAATGCGAAATTTAGTACACAGAGCTGACAGCTTTGACAACAGCAATGGCGCCAATCCAGCTGGGCGTGGCTTCGATGATAGGTAGGGTTTTGTCATTCCATGAAGATTTAGTTACATGCCAGACTTAATCAGCCGTAGCAGCTAGCGATTGGTGGTCTCTCTTTCAGCAACTGACCATATCTCGTCAGTTGATGAGAGACCTGGATAACGTGACGGCCAGGGCAAAAGTTGAGACACAGGGCAACATTGAACACTCCAAATTATGACAGTACAGGCAAAAGTGGTCTTACGTTATCTTGTTGAAGCAAAACATCACAGTCACTGGCCTTAATGTGCTAGAGATGTAATGGATGCTGTTCAAATTACTGACTATGCAAACGAGAGGTGTAAGTTCTGTGTGCAAGTGGTGGTACCAAATGATGTTGACGGATGCTGTCTGGTACTGTTCCTTCTCGTCGGAGCATCCTCACAAGCAAACGTACATAGTGATGTTACACGCAGAAGTGGCACCCGTCTGAAAATATGTCCTCATTCCACACCACTGCCCAATGTTGTTGGCCACGCGTGTCTCTACTGCCGAGTCAAGGAAAGGCACATGAATGTTCGTCGTGCTGACAATGGTACTCCAGACATCGTTTCACTGTCCGTACGGTCACTTCCCGGAAACAAACCCGTTTCCTGAAAGAGGTGTCTTTGTGGTACTGAACGGCTGAGCGAGCAGTGTGCCTGTCTTTTCAGGTGCTTGTCTTGTGGTCCATTGATATGCCACAGGTCGTAGAGTCTACCTCTTCTGAACCCTCCAATTCTCCATTACTGTGGCAGAAACAAGCAACGCGACCAGCAACAACACGGAATGATAAACCACAGCCGCGATGGGTTACTGTTCTGTCATTGTCGAATTTGAACTTAAGCTTGCACATTTACAAGTTTTTCCTCCAGCGACATTAGAGGACAATGGCATAAGGCCGGGAGAAATATTTGCATAACATACCTTAACCCTTTCCACTCTGACCCGCACAATCGTGCGGGATCGGGTATAAATTTTTCGTGTTTCAGCTACATCACGTTTCTGCGTCACTCCAGACTGCAGCGATGTTGCGAGCTCCCAGCTTCCGTATGGCAGCAGTTTCATTTCATGCTGTGACCACCAGAGTGCAGCAGATCATTTACAACTTCAACAACAAGACAAAGCCATGAGTTACCGAGATAGATGCATTCTGTTTTCCTAGATTTCATTAGTTTAAGGAAATTCCTGCATCGTTTTAGACTGAGAATGTTTCACTCAAGGTGTGTAAGGTGTCTAGACACTTTCATGGAATGCTATTTGCATTTTATACAAGTTTTAATTTTGAGTAGTATGATAATGCTGGTGACTTCTTGAACAAATTATCACTATGCGAATTTTTTCAGTATTTTTACCTGATTCTACACGTAATAATGTATGGTAATTGATACATATCAGATACCGTTTTACGAAATTTTCTCTCAGGGTGGAAAGGGATAAACGGGAGTTCCGTACAGTAGGAGTAGACAGCCTTGCAACTACCGAGTAGGTGATAGGGTGTTCTTAAGTATTTTGTGACCGTGAGTAATACCAGCACAAAAACTTCTAACAAAACGTTAGCCCATTTAAACGATCCCTTCGTCATCCAAGGATTTGTTACTTCTGTGACGGTGAAGTAGCAAGATATTTGGAATGAGAAGGTGCTTTGGAGACGTCTTGGAGTTTAAGCCTTTCGGGGGAAAGCTGTTTATTAACAGGGCGGCTATCAAGCTCAGGGTAGCTCTTAGTTTTGGGCAAGGGAGTGAGGTGGCGCCAGTTTGCTTTCTCTCCGGAAATTCTGAATTTGCTCCGTTGCTACTGACTCAGTAGGTCCCTTGCCTGTTTTGCTGACTGTTCATAGGTGGTGATTCTCGCGTTGCCGACGCTCGGGGTGGTCAAGTATGTAGTGCTGTTTGGGAGGCTCTCAGTGGCAGGCCATCTGTGATTACTATAACAGCTCTGTCTGGGAACTCTATGGTGGTGGGGTCGAGTTTCGACGTTTGCCGTAGTCTTGCTATTCTCTTTCATCCCGCAGGACGTGCTTGTAATACAGTAACCAGGAGTTCGTAAAAGGTTTCGTTGTTTGTGTAGCTTACCTCCGCTGCTTGGTATGTGTAGTTTCTTGACCCTAGTGAAGGTGCACCCCTAGCGTTACTCCTCGTTCAGTAGTCCTGTTGGTTCCGAGTGTTCGCTGGTGTGTTTGCAGATCATTACAGCATTTTCGGTGAACTAGTTAGTGGTGTTTTTAACTTACTGAGTTATAGCTCAGTCACCGTTTACACCAACATGTACACTTACATTTACATTTTGGCTTCCTTGATATGGTTGTTTTCTGCAATTGATTATTTGTAAGTCTTCCAGAGTGTACTCTCTTCACGTCAGTCAAGTGTCAGGGGACCCATGTGGAGGGATTGTTTCAGTTCCCAGTTATATTGTTGGATGTTCAGACGATTCCAGGAGTGGAATTGTAATGTTCATGACTGAGTGGCACCTGCCATGCTGATTGACGTAAAAGGATCCGATCATGTACAGGTGTTCTATCTTCTGTGGCGGTTAAACGGTATGGTACCTTATACAGAACTAGCTGTACTAATATTTGGTTGTAGTGGTGCACCACTGTAGTTAGTTATTTAATCTAAGTTATTGTTCAGACCGTAATTACTGGCCTGGGTACAGACGCATTGACCGTATCTCAGTTCTAAGATAAAGTGATGCAGAACACCTGTCTTGCACCGTCTGCCACTGGACTTGGCTGAGCACCTGCATGACGTTTCTACGCTTACTAAATGAACATGGAACGAAACGTGCTGCTCTTCTTTGGATCTTCTCTCCTTTATCAGTTCTATCCGATATGAATCCCTTACTGACGAGCAGTATTCAAGTAGTGATCGAACGAGTGTTTTGTGAGATATTTGCTTGTTTGGTGGTCTATATTTCCTGATGTTTCTTCCAATGAATCTGTGTCTGGCATTGGCCTTACTCGCAATGAATTCTGTGTGGTCGTTCCAGTTCATTACCATTTGGCGTTTGTCACACGCTGCCTCCATGGCGTTGCGGTTTTAATGGGCAGCAGTGCACTCGCAGGAAGTGGAAAACTCGTATCCTCGCTCGCAGTTTGATAAATCTGATGTGTGGACTATGTCGATAATTGCGGACGCAACTGGGGAGACGTAATGAGCAGTACATCCCCGACCGCGGCAAAAGAGGTAAACGCGACGGGCAGCGCTGGCTGCTGCAGTGCGGATGTTATGAGGGGGAGCGCAGGTGCACCGCAGCCTCATTATGCCCAGGAGAGCCCGGCGGCTGGCGTTGCGACGCTCCGCGATGCGATGCGATGCCGTATCGGCCGTGTAGCGCCGCCGATTTACGACGGAGGCGGCTGCCCCCGGCCTAACAGTGCAATAATGCTGCCCCGAGCCGCCACCGCCACCGATAGCGATCAGGGCGACGCCCCGGCACACAATTATATACGCGTCCGGCCCGCGCCGTCCACCCTCCTACGAACACAGGTACGTCTTCTCTTCCGCGACGGCAGTTCCGCACGCCACGCCACCGAAATTAGACACGAGTAATGGCAAAGCTAAGCCACTGAGAGCTCAAAGACAAATTAAGCAGTTAACAGACGCTAGCTTAAGCAAACAAATACGGGGAAATGGAATGTGAAGGGTAATCATAAAGCTTTGATATGTAAATTGAAGGTGGAAGGGGGACAAAAGAAACAAAAGCGAAGCAACTATTGATATCAGCGGCGACGAGTGAAAATGTGTGTCGGACCGGGTCTCTAACCCGAGATCTCCTGCTTAGTAGGCGGCTGCTTCAAACACTTCGCCAGTCGGAAACGGTATTTGTCGCAAATCCGCGGACTATCTCGGTATGCTGTATGGCCGACTGATATTCCCATTTAGCACCAACTACCCGCAATCCCAGTCCATGTCCTCTATTCTCGCTAATTCTAGATTCCCACTGGAGGTCGAAGGTAAATGTTCATCCGCACTGTAGGTTGTGGATTCATTGCCCATCAAGGTGAATCGATTAAATGAATGCTGGTCTTTCGGACATGTCCGAAAGAACAGTCACCGTGCAATCATAAAAGCTTTAATTGTCGCCTTACAAAAAGGCCCCTGCAATGGCGATCTTTGTGTTCACATGAATGAAAACAATGTGAACACATTTGCCGATGTTATGACAGGCGTTCAATAAGCAATAGAAAGCATTATTTTCTGAGAGCAGGTTGGTTGTATTCACAATTCTAATGCATCATATTATTCCGCACTCTTTTGCCAACAAAACCCTATTTTTCAACATAATCTTAGTTCAGTGCAGCGGCCTTACACCACCTTTCATGCAGTTCCTGTATACCTCCATGGTTCCACTCTACTGGTCGACGTCGGAGCCAGCGTCTTGCTGAATCAGTAACTTACCCATAATACACACACTGCTTCATCGGGCCAAACATTGGGAAGTCGGAAAGTGCGATATCCGGGCTGCACAGTTTTGAGTACCCCAACTGGTCAGTTAGCACTGCCACAGTGACGTCTAGTTGAGCAGCGCGATCACCTCGATTGAGAGTCTCTGTCTTTTGCAAAATGGCTGGCATTTTCTTCTGGGTAGCTGGTACATGGGAGATCGGACAGGTTTGCGTGAGCTTGTTGCGACGGTCGGCTTTTGGGCCCCATTTTTGACTCCAAGCTGTCGTGTCTACCACACCCGAAGGAACTGAAGGCAAGGACCAAGAAGGCACTGAATACCAGAATGAGATTTTCACTCTGGACTGTACCAGAACACTTGCTCGCGAAAGGCAAAGGTTCCCAGTTCGAGTCTCGGTCCGGCACACAGTTTTAACTTGCCAGGAAGTTTCAGACAGTGAATATTTTGAAATTTCTTAGGCACAGGTCTTGGGAAGTGGACAGGGCACGTCTGCTCCAGTTTTATAGCGCTCTCGTTTAATAGGGCTTTCGTTCGATCGCGGCTGGACTAATGGCGCACAGTGTACGAGTCAGCGGGGCCTTCGTACCAGAAAATCATTGGCTCTCGACACCATGAGGGTCGCAGGCTGTTCTTGGGCACTTATGGGACCGGCTCCATACCTGATGTTAGTGTTGAGGCTGGTGAATCGCCAGTTACTATCCGGCAGCTGCTTCCCATGGTGTGTCAGTCGTGTCAACTCCTCGCTACTCCCACTTCCTCAGCATACCACACCGTTGCTCGTCCATCTATGGAACCTCTCTTTACGAATCGTCCACAGGCAATGAAACCATTTAGGAACCGTCGAAATGTGCGGTGGTGTCCCTTGGTGTGTGTCATGTACACGATCAAATCTAGACTCTATTAAGGCTGTCATCCTGGTACTGTGGAGGCCAAGAGTAATTTTAGGTTTAGTGCCGTACAGGAATGATTGCACTCTTGTTTATGTTTTTAATTCGATATTTTCCGACATTTTAAACGAGCACCACAACTATGGAGCTGTCTTCACGGACGGGTCTAAACAGCGGGACTCCGTTGGTTGATCTTTTGTTTTCCCAGGTCGTGTCCTCAAGATTCTATTGCTTCGAAAGTCACTTTATTTCATGCTGAACTATTCGCAATCTTGAGAGCGCTAGAGCAGATGAAATATGCTGTTCTTGGGCGCTTATGAGACCAGCACCGTACCTGATGTTAGTGCAGAGGCTGGTGAATGGCCATTTGCTATCCACAGCTGCTTATCATGAGGTGTCAGTCGTTTCAACTCGTCTCTACTCGCTACTTCCACTTACTCAGCATACCACACCGTTGCTCGTCCATCTCTGGAACCCCTCTTTACGAATCATCCACGGACAATGAAGCCATTTGGGATCCATCTAAATGTGTGGGTCATGTACGCACTCAAATCCGGAGTCTTAACCGAGTGTCATCCTGGTACTGCGGAGGCCAAGAGTAAGTTTAGATTCTGTGCCGTACAGGAGAGATTGTACCCATGCTTCTGTCTTTAATGCGATATTTTTCGACATTTTAAATGAATACCACAACTATGTAGCTGTCTTCACGGACGAGTCTAAACAGCGGGACTCCTTTGGTTGCTCTGTTGTTTTCCCAGGTCGTGTCCTCAAAATTGTATTGCTTTGAAATTCACTATATTTGATGCTGAAATATCCGCGATCTTGAGAGTGCTAGAGCCGATGAAATGTGCAGTGCCTGCTAAATTCTTCTTCTGTTCCGACTCTCTGAGTGCCTTCAGTCTCTGCAATGCTTGCGTCCACCTAACAAAGTGGTTCAGCATATCCAGGACACCGGTCCTCCTCCGGCGAAGGTGGTTTACATCTGCTGGACGACAGGGCACATGGGTATTTCGGGAACGAAAGAGCGGATGTAGTGGCCAAGGACGAGTGTCTTTATCCTCGGTTAATTCAGTGCACCATCCCCCCTGCGTGCTTTCGTCTCTCTGTTGAGGTAGAATGTCATGCGTCGATGTGGAGATAAGTGGCTGGAAGTGACAGGCAATAAGCTCCGTCTAGTAAAGAAAACAACGCCGCAGTGGTGTACCTTGTTCCAACCATTCAGGTGGGAGAAGGTTCTTCTTGTCTTGCTCCAGCGAGAGGAGCCTCTGAGGTGAGGTGCTTGCATCGCACAGATCAGTGTGCACCACATTTTATTTGAGTATGCTTTGTTTTATGACCAGAGGACGACAGCAGACTTGGTAATAGATCTGTCCTCTGTTTTAAATAAAATTCACACGTATGTGGTGAGAGTTTTAAGGTTTTGTGATATGTCGTACTCCTTTCCTAAAAGTTAGGGAGATGTTCTTAATGTGTTATCAGCGTGACTGCCTCACCTATATTTTTTGTGAACTGTCAGGCAGTCACATTGCACTGTGCCTTTCTTTTAGCTTTTCTATAGTTTTACATCTCTTTTGATCGCAGGTATAGCACATTTCATCCTTTCACTGTTGTCTGAGTAGAGTGACTGGGTGGCAGAACGCGAGTGAGGTGGAAGTGAGTGAATGAGTGTCTTTTCATGGATTTCCTCCTCACTATGTGCAACAGTTCGTTTTTTGCAATGAGAGGAAGGGCGCTGATAACATCGTCGTTGAGTACCCGTAAGCTCCAAACACACACCTTGTAGCGATTGTGACAGACGTCTCGCCGGACGACTTGCCGTACTTTTGTTCATTTCCAGATCTCGATAGACATTTTGCAAGCATCTGTGAATATCTGAGACGGTCTGGTTTTTTGCCAAAAGATACTCAATGACAGCTCTCTGCTTGGAACGCGCCTCCGTACGGATGCTATTCAAGAGGCTATGTATGGAGCCGCGATCTACTGGAACTTCGTGAAACTGAAGAGACTGAAGCGGGAATTTTCCACTACGTCTCACAGCAAAGTCCGCATATTTTTCAACAGAAATTGACCGAGAAAAAAGAAATGTGTTGCGTTACCCATTGAACCACCCTCCCATCCTTTCTGAGACCATTAAGCCCTGAGTCCAATCAGTTATTAACTAGTATCCCTCCCTCCCCCTTCCGCAAAAGCCGGCCGAAGTGGCAGTGCGGTTAAAGGCGCTGCAGTCTGGAACCGCAAGACCGCTACGGTCGCAGGTTCGAATCCTGCCTCGGGCATGGATGTCCTTAGGTTAGTTAGGTTTAACTAGTTCTAAGTTCTAGGGGACTAATGACCTCAGCAGTTGAGTCCCGTAGTGCTCAGAGCCAACCTTCCGCAAAACCATCATTATCATAGCTAAATTTTAGAACGGAAAAGAATTTTTGTTGAATACTCTCATTTTTAAAATAACGAAAGGTAAGTAATAATTGGCATATGTAGATGTTTTATTAAACCATGAAGTAATGAGTGACTGGGGCTATTGGTGGTCCTTATTTCTAACAATTTTTTATGAAACGGTGAAGTAATCCTCCGTACATAGGGAATGCTACGTACAACTTCGTCTCAGAAAAGGAAGTTACCCACATTGGGGTGGACATTCCTTACAAAACATACTTCCTCTGCACCTCTCCTCTCCCTAGGGACACTTGCTTCACTCAAACCGTACACATTTAAAATCAACCAGATTAAAATGTGTGCGCCTATTTGTAAATCATTTGATCCCTGGATCCCTTATTTCTGAACTAAAAGAAATTGGAATACTTCAGGGTGCTACTGCTTTGTGTCTGATCTTTCACTAGTAATAATTATAACGATACAGTGTAGTCTCTAAAGCAGTGTAGCAGCCATTATATAGTTACTGTTGTGTTGCGCTGTCTACTACTGTAGTTCTTTTATTACTGCGAACAACGAAGAAACGAACTTGATTACATGTGGGCCCACCCACATGTTGCCTACGTTGTTTAGATTACGCTGCACAAATTTCTCTGGGAAACCGCTACATATTCTCCATGCAGTCCTGTCTCTCCAGTTTAATTTCCATATCTTTGGGGGCCGAAAAAAGAGATACATGGCCGTCGATCTGCTTCGAACGAAAAGGTGCATGTCTGGGTACATTCACGGTTCCGTCACGAACCGTAAAAATTTTCCCATGAAGGCAGTGACCGTCTTTGTCTCACAGTGAGATAAATGTGCTAACAGGTGTGGTAATTACTTTTGAAATAATAAACAGTTTACTTACTTTTTTCCATACGTCTCGTTGTAATTTGACTGCCCCATATGCAGTGTGTACAAAAACTAAATGATGAAGGTAACACGTATGATACAGAAGACAAAAATTACTATATTTCATAAAGCAACCATGTGTCTGAAAACCATACTGCGTGTGCACTGAGCGTACTTAGATAGCACAGGAGTGAAGCAGATAAATGCCGTTATGTCTATCGTTGCTAAACAAGATGCTAGTCTGAGATACGTAGCATGTTGTGATGTCATGCTCTTCGGCACCCAGCCGGTTAACAGAGGGTGGCGCTAGTGCTTGCATGACAGTAGCAGTGTCAAAGTGGAGATAACGTTGAATCGACTGGGGATGAGTTGTGCATTGGCCGTACCTCAGACCATTAGACTTCTTTTCTGGGGCTACATGAAAGCCAAGATGTATTCTGCCCTTGTATTGGTTGCAATAATTGTTGCAGCAGCCACACAAGTACAGAACACACCATGCATTTTCCAGCGAACACAGTGCTCCCTGGTAAGTCACTATCTGCTCTGAGCAGAGTTTAATGGCGCTCGATATGAACATTTATTACAGTGTAACATTGATTAAAACAATAAATCAATGAAAAACATTTAACAACGTTTTGTTCTCAATGAAACACAATAACCCCCTGCAAACTTAGTAATCCAACAATACACGTTTCCGACTCGTGGCTGACTTAGAAATATATGTTTTTGTCTCCATCATCATCAATGCTAGTTTAGGCAACTAATTTTTAAAATACCCTGTATATTCATATTGGTTTTAATTTTTTTTTTTTGTAACATGTAGGTCCATAAATAAAGCTATAAATTGTACTCGACTCTCATTGGTCCACAGTTCGTCTCGAAACAAGTTCAACGAAAAAAAGCGCAATGCTTGTTAGCTGAGGCTCTTTATTAAGCAAATTTACTGTAGTCAACTAGGCAGAAGGGGAAGTAATTTCATATAGTGGCAGATAAGTTGCTCTATGCTGTAGAAACCATTGTGTTTGGCCGTCATGGCAGGTCACCTTGCGAAATATACGTATGCTGCCGGAAAGATAATTTTTAATGCAGTATTTGGCGATGAGCTCATAGGCCAAAGCACGCACCCCGCCCACGGAAAACGGCGGTGTATGACCACGCCCACCATAAAACGTATCGTCGTCGCTTGTGTTTTATATTCCGCGAGTATTATCAGCCGCCTGGGCGGTCGACTGACAATGAGTCACACAGCAGTTGGTTTCCTCACGCCCAGTTTACGCACCGCGTGGAAAGCCGGAAGCAAACAGCTTTAATGCCTGTCGCATGTTTTGTCTGGCCGCTACTAGAAAGAGAAAAAAGGACCATCACTGGAATCATTTCACTCTTTGTCTTCGTGATGCGTACTCACACTTTGAAAGAACGTGCCTGCGTAAGACGTTCCCTACTCGCTTTGTACGCTCTGTGTCCTACAGCAGCGAATTTTATGTTAAGCAAAGCAAGATTTTTTGTTAACCGATTTTCATTTGTTTGAGATACATTGACAGTGTTCCTATAACTTTCAATGAAATATATTTCATATAATTACTCTAATAGGAAGCCTTTCTGTAGTCAAAGGCCGGCCGAAGTGGCCGTGCGGTTAAAGGCGCTGCAGTCTGGAACCGCAAGACCGCTACGGTCACAGGTTCGAATTCTGCCTCGGGCATGGATGTTTGTGATGTCCTTAGGTTAGTTAGGTTTAACTAGTTCTAAGTTCTAGGGGACTAATGACCTCAGCAGTTGTGTCCCATAGTGCTCAGAGCCATTTTTTTGTAGTCAAAGTTTCACAAAACTTTTAATTCCATTTGACAAAGGTTTCTGGTTATGAGCCTATTTCCAGGAACGTTATGTTTACAACCAAAGATGATAGTGTGCCATTGTAGTACATTTATGCCCATGCTTCTAAATTTGGATGGTTTGGCTGATAACTAGCTTTTTATTTCCGTGATACAACGAAAACCATGGAAAGTATTCGTAGATTTCTTTGTGGGGCCCCATCCCTGTCTGCAAGTCAAATAAGAAGGAATCCAGTTAGAACACTAGTCAATATAAAAATATCTGGGAGTGACATTGGACAGGGCCCTCAAGTATAGGAAGCACTGTTACAGCATAAAGCATGATGCTGTCACCAAAAGCAATGTTATCGAAATACACTCCTGGAAATTGAAATAAGAACACCGTGAATTCATTGTCCCAGGAAGGGGAAACTTTATTGACACATTCCTGGGGTCAGATACATCACATGATCACACTGACAGAACCACAGGCACATAGACACAGGCAACAGAGCATGCACAATGTCGGCACTAGTACAGTGTATATCCACCTTTCGCAGCAATGCAGGCTGCTGTTCTCCCATGGAGACGATCGTAGAGATGCTGGATGTAGTCCTGTGGAACGGCTTGCCATGCCATTTCCACCTGGCGCCTCAGTTGGACCAGCGTTCGTGCTGGACGTGCAGACCGCGTGAGACGACGCTTCATCCGGTCCCAAACATGCTCAATGGGGGACATATCCGGAGATCTTGCTGGCCAGGGTAGTTGACTTACACCTTCTAGAGCACGTTGGGTGGCACGAGATGCATGCGGACGTGCATTGTCCTGTTGGAACAGCAAGTTCCCTTGCCGGTCTAGGAATGGTAGAACGATGGGTTCGATGACGGTTTGGATGTACCGTGCACTATTCAGTGTCCCCTCGACGATCACCAGTGGTGTACGGCCAGTGTAGGAGATCGCTCCCCACACCATGATGCCGGGTGTTGGCCCTGTGTGCCTCGGTCGTATGCAGTCCTGATTGTGGCGCTCACCTGCACGGCGCCAAACACGCATACGACCATCATTGGCACCAAGGCAGAAGCGACTCTCATCGCTGAAGACGACACGTCTCCATTCGTTCCTCCATCCACGCCTGTCGCGACACCACTGGAGGCGGGCTGCACGATGTTGGGGCGTGAGCGGAAGACGGCATAACGGTGTGCGGGACCGTAGCCCAGCTTCATGGAGACGGTTGCGAATGGTCCTCGCCGATACCCCAGGAGCAACAGTGTCCCTAATTTGCTGGGAAGTGGCGGTGCGGTCCCCTACGGCACTGCGTAGGATCCTACGGTCTTGGCGTGCATCCGTGCGTCGCTGCGGTCCGGTCCCAGGTCGACGGGCACGTGCACCTTCCGCCGACCACTGGCGACAACATCGATGTACTGTGGAGACCTCACGCCCCACGTGTTGAGCATTTCGGCGGTACGTCCACCCGGCCTCCCGCATGCCCACTATACGCCCTCGCTCAAAGTCCGTCAACTGCACATACGGTTCACGTCCACGCTGTCGCGGCATGCTACCAGTGTTAAAGACTGCGATGGAGCTCCGTATGCCACGGCAAACTGGCTGACACTGACGGCGGCGGTGCACAAATGCTGCGCAGCTAGCGCCATTCGACGGCCAACACCGCGGTCCCTGGTGTGTCCGCTGTGCCGTGTGTGTGATCATTGGTTGTACAGCCCTCTCGCAGTGTCCGGAGCAAGTATGGTGGGTCTGACACACCGGTGTCAATGTGTTCTTTTTTCCATTTCCAGGAGTGTATTTACGGATACCTCCTAGGGTGGCTACCTACCGTCGCTGAGTACCAGCACTTTAGCTTCCTGCTAGTCCAATATGGCACAGATCATGCCATACCAAACGAATGGGAGAAACCTTTAGCGACACCACCCGTACCATCGCCAGACGTCTAAGACGGATGCCATTTGGTAAGGTTAACACTGTATCGGGTTAGCACACGTTACGTTAGCAGTGAAGTGGCGATACCAGAAAGAAAAGCTGAAGTTTCCACTGCAGAAGTATATTCGCTTAAAGTCGAGGAAGACGTTCACGCGCAATCTAAGATCGGGCAGAGTCAGTCCAGAAGATCAGGGTAGAACAATGGCGTGCACGCAACAACCATCTGCTAAACTGGTTCACTGTTACTGAAGAACTTTCATCATGACTCGAAGATACGAGGTCGACATGGATATCGCTGAACAGACTTCTCATAGGAGTGGCTGGAGGTAGAGTTGGAAGACTAAGATCGAACTATCAGTTATGTGTGAATATGAAGAAGAAAAAACATCGTCGTAACTCGCGAACTGTCATTATGTCCGTTAACGTGCTTCGCAGACATGTTGTTATGCTGGAGGACCAATCGTATTTTGCTGAATAGCGAGTTTTTTGGGAAACACCATTTTTCTTTAGGAAAAAATGTCGTGCTGTTGTGAGTTTCATTCCGAAGAGCAATTTGCTGCCCCTCTGTATGCTGCTGTTATCCTGGGAAAGGGCTGCAACATACACCCATTTGAAACTGCTTACTGTTGTCAAACCCTGACCTCCCTCTATAATTTTTAGCCACATGTCTCCCCATTACCAAGCTGACATTTCCTTGATGCCCCAGGACGTGTCCTACAAGTCGAACACTTCTTTTAGTCGAGTAACAGTGCTCTTTTTCCTCCAATTCAGCACCTCTGCATTTGTTATAAAATTATTTAAAACTAGCTGTTCCGGGCCATGCGTTGGTCTGGCTCAATTGCTTGTTAGATGGAAGAGGAGGAAAACAAAGCAACGCTTATAACATATATGGGGATTGGAGGAACGTCCTAATCTTCTGCTACCCCCCAATTTCTCTGACCACCTGTTCCTCCTCCTCTCTTTGACCCCCTCTTCCTCCCTCCTCCTCATTTTACTTTCTCTCTTGACACCATTTCCTTCCCCCTTTCTCTTTCCATCTCCTCCTCCCTCGTCTCTCATCATCTGCTCCAGCCCCCTCTGTCCATCTCCTCCTCTCTGAACTTAGCCTTGTTCATTGTTATTGAATACACAGAATCTGTAGTAGTATTCTAATCTTAGCCATAAATACAACTTTCCTGTTTGCTAACGTTTCACCTACATCAGTCCAAATGTTCATTAAAGTATTGTGAAAAATTTAAAACAAACTAGTCAAAAACTTTTCGAGTCTGTTTTTGAGCAAATAAGCTTATGTCAGTCCAAATGTTCATTAGAGTATAGTATACAAATTTTAAAATAAATCAGTCAAGAACTTTTAGTGGCTGTTTTTATGCAAGAAAGAAGTAAAAAAGTGTTTGTGCCTCATGCAGAGAGTAACATCCAATTTGCTGTCGATGTTGTAACATTGTACTGACTAAGGACTGAAATAAGTATTATGCTAACTGAAGATGGGTGAAAACCCTAAACGCATATTACCTTAAATAAAAATACGCAAAAAAGTAGCTGGTTGCTGTATTTATTAAAACAGTACTATCGCTTCTTTTCATTAATGTTCGTGAGTTTAGACGCATATTTGCTGATGGAACAAGATGTTCCGAATCGATAGTGTGAAAGAAAGTAATAAAAACAATACAGTACAGTCCGAGGAGTGAAATCAGACGATATAAAATTACGGCTGCATGTTCTTCAAACCAGTCGGTAACGACGGACTAGCTTAAAATGTCGCTAAGACGGACTGCGCACGGACGGTGATTTAGCCGAGGGCGCTATTTACTGTGTGTTCCGTGTCGCCTACTTGGCGAGGCTGGAGGAGGTGGGGGAGTCGGCGGGCAGTGGTGGGTGGCTGGTGGCCCGCGATTTATGTGCGCGGCGGCGCTGCCCCGGGGTGTCCAGCGGCGGCGGCTGACCCGCCGCGATCCCAGGCCGGGCGATGCGATGCGATGGCGGCGATACGGCGCGCCGGCAGCGCCTCATTAGCCCGGCGTGCGCTACCGGCTGTAGGCTGCTGCCTGCCGGCCGCCGGACACCGGCTCCGCTGCACCTGCCCGGCAGGGGGCCCCGCGCTGCCGCCCACGCCGCACCTCCAGCACACAACTGGACTGCAGGCTACGGAGCGTTCAATACGTAAAGAAACGCTTTTTTTCTGGGCCAATTTCGTTTGTTAAAAATGCCGAAATTATTGTAGGACACTGAAAAATATTCCCGCCTGAGTCCCTTAAGTTTCATGAAGTTCCCATAGGCGCCGGCCCTACACTTTAAGTACAAAATGGCGTCTGTAGCAGAGGTGCGTTCCAAGCACAGAACTGCCATTTTCTTTTGGCGGCAAACCAGAGCATCGCAGACACTCATAGACGCTCGCAGAATGTCGACTGAGACATGTCAATAAACAAAAGCACGGTGAGTCGGTGGGCGAGGCGTCTGTCGTCATACCAGCGAGATCGCACCAACCTGTCCGATCTTTCGCGTGCCGCCCGGCCGCTCACAGCTGAGACTGCTGCAATATTGGAAAGTGCGGACACTCTCATTTGAGGTGATGGATGATCAAACACCTCACTGAACAATTTGACATCTACGTTCCTAGTGCTAGCACAGTCGTCCACCAGTATTAAAAGGTGTATGCCCTCTGCATTCCTCGCTGCCTGGTAGAAGACTACAAAGAACATCTCTTTGGCCCGACGAAGGATGCACTCCAGGGGAAGCAGTACGTGTATGATAGGGATGTTATTGATGTGGCAGTACTTTGGCTCTGATGTCGACCTGCAGAGTGGTAACAAGCTGGCATCGAATAAGAAGACGTAAGGCCATTACATTGAACGGATTCTGTGTTGAAAAATATGGCTTTGTAGCCAAAAGAGTGGGTAATAATATGGTGTATTCTACTTCTGAATAAAATCAAACCATTTTCAGAAAAAAAGTGTTGCATTGCTTATTGTACTATAGTGCTATATCGACAGCAGCAGAAAATGGTATCAGAGGAGTAGGGTTCGTTATGAATAGGAAAGTAGGGAAGAGTGTGAGTTACTGTGAGCAGTTCAGTGATGCCGGCCTTTATGACCGAGCGGTTCGAGGCGCTTCAGTCCGGAACCGCACGCCTGCTACGGCGCAGGCTCGAATCCTGCCTCGTGCATGTATGTGTGTGATGTCCTTAGGTTAGTTATGTTTAAGTAGTTCAGAGTCTACGGGACTGATGACCTCACATGTTAGGTCCCATAGTGCTTAGAGCCATTTCAACCATTTGGGTTCAATGACAGGATTGTTTTCATCAGCAAACAAAGCAGAAGGGATGGATAAAATTCCATCAGAATTTCTGAAATCATTTGAGGACGTGGCAACAGATCGACCATTCATGATGGCGTATGGAATGTATGTATCTGGCGGTGTACCATCTGACTTTCAAAAAAACTTCATCCACACAATTCCGAAGACTGCAAGAGCTGACAAGTGCGAGAATTATCGCACAAACAGCTTAACAGCTCATGCATCCAAGTTGCTGACAAGAATAATATACAGAAGAATGGAAAAGAAAATCGACGATGTGTTAGATGACGATCAGTTCGTATTTAGGAAAGGTAAAGACACCAGCAACCCAACATCGACAACGACAGTTCATGTATACACGCCGAAGTCGCAAGCCGTAAATGAAGAGATAGAGAAAGTATATGACGATACTGGACGGGTAACTCAGTTCGTAAAGGGATATGAAAATCTAGGTCAAGGGGGACTGAATTGTGGTTGTAGGGGAGGGGGTAGAAGAGAGGGCTGTGGGAGAATATAGCCTTGATACTAGGAGTGAGGGAGAGGAAGACTAAATGAGTTCTGCATGAATTTTAGCTGGTAACAGCGAATGCTCTGTTCAAGAATCACAACAGGAGGAGATACACTGTAAGTAGGCTGTTTAGGTTTTTTTATTGGTAACGCCACCTCTGTATGAAAAATCACTGGCTGTGCTGTGTGCAGTCTGTGGGTAGTTTGCATTGTTGTCTGCCATTGTAGTGTTGGGCAGCGGCAGCTGGATGTGAACAGCACGTAGCGTTGCGCAGTTGGAGGTGAGCCGCCAGCAGTGGTGGATGTGGGGAGAGAGATGGCGGAGTTTTGAAATTTGTCATGAACTGCTATATTTATATATGATGATATCAAGGTAAATACATTGTTTGTTCTCTATTAATATCTTTCATTTGCTAACTATCCCTATCAGTAGTTAGTGCCTTCCATAGTTTGAATCTTTTATTTAGCTGGCAGTAGTGGCGCTCGCTGTATTGCAATAGCTTGAGCAGCGAAGATTTTTGTGAGGTAAGTGATTTGTGAAAGGTATAGTTTAATGTTAGTCAGGGCCATTATTTTGTAGGGAATTTTGAAAGTCAGATTGCGTTGCGCTAACAAAATATTGTGTGTCAGGTTAAGCACAGTCTTGTATAAATTGTTCAAAGGGGACGTTTCATATGTCGACCCTGCCAGGATACCTCACTGGAATCTTCTGATTTTTTTCTTGTAGTTTGTGTAATTAGTGTAGCTATTGTTTATTGCTAGCGCGTAATTATAGAGAGAATTTCCTTTGTAGTTGTAGTTTTTCATTGTTGTACAGTAAAACAGTTGTGGCATGCATGTAGATTTGCACCAAGTATTTCGCAGCTGCAATTAACTAGATATTATTTTCAGTGTTATGTTAATGTGTTCTCCTATTTTTGCACTTCAAATTGTGCTTTTCTGTGTTATCGTGTGAAATATTGTGACAATTATGGCGTGTGAAAAACGTAACACTAGGCTCCAAACTAAACTGAGAAATAATAGTGACGACGAGCGTAGCTTATCAGCGCCGCCGAGTAATGAATTTACTAATGTTCAAAGTAGTAATTTGGTAACTGTGCACAGGGAAATGGAGCGGGCGTCAAACAATGGCGTGGACAGTGAAACAATTAGTGAAGAGGGAAGCATTATCGATCGATCGGTCGGCAATAGCTCGCCTCAGGAAGCCGAAATGACACGACACGATCTCGCAAATACTGTCGATTCAGGTTTTGGATCCTCACCGTTTTCTCAAATAAGTCAAGACACATTTTCTGCTTGTCAAAATGTGAATGTTTCCGGTGCAAATTCACTGCCGAAAAGCACTGAGGAACATGTTTCAGACACCAGTGCATTGTTATTACAATTAATGCAACAAATGGGACAAAAGCTTGAAAAGTTAGACACAATGGAACAACATCAGAGACAAACACAGCAACAGTTAGACACAATGGAACAAAATCAGAGACAAACACAGCAAAAGCTTCAAAAGTTAGACACAATGGAACAAAATCAGAGACAAACACAGCAAAAGCTTCAAACGTTAGACACAGTGGAACAAAATCTTAAAAAGTTAGACTCATTGGAACAAACACTTGAACAAACACGTGAAGATTTAACTACTGAGTTACATAACATTGAATCGAAATGTCAAAAAGTCTGTAATGACGTAAAAACACAAATTTGTGAGCATTTTCAACCTATTTTTTCGCGGCATGAAAATGCGTTACAGAATCACGAAGCAGCCATAAAAGAACTGCAAACCATTGTTCATGAAAATCATGAGACCTTGTGGGCTAAAATTGACTCAGTTGCATCTACCGATTCGGTTACGCAACTTGCAAAAACTCAGGAAAACTTAAAGGACACAGTAGATTCGATTTCAACACAAATGGACACTCTGAAACTTGGTTCAGAAAAACACACTGAGGAAATGTGTTCACTATCGGAGAAAGTAGCCGAACTTTCGGATCAGGTCACTAACTTATCTACAAAGGTAGATGATGATCTGAATGACACAAGACCCGTAGTCTTCACTGACACAGAAGAGTATGAACAAATAAGAAAATTCAAACAAAATCAGAATCAAATTAATACACAACACCAAAGAGAAATCCGGGAAGTACAAGATCAGCTGACACCGGTAATACAAGAATTACGTATTTCAGAGGACACTCGCGCTCCAACACGGGAAGAGGGACTTAGAAACACGGAAAAGCCGCAAAATAATAACACAGGGCATTTCGGAAGTTATGAAAGAAATTGGCAATGTGCACCGAATTTTGAGATGGAACGGCCGACACGACCTAACAATGACCGATATGCGACTCGCCGACATGACGATTTTGACTATAAGCTGTTCATTACTACACGCAAATTCAAAACATTTAAGAATTCTGGCAACGACATTCATCCACAAGCATGGCTCCATCAATTCTCTCATTGTTTTCCTCCCAACTGGTCGTTGGAACACAGATTAGAATTTATGTGTGGCTACTTAGAGAATGAACCAGCTGTAAGAATGCGATCGGTCATTCACGATTGCCACAGTGAAGGAGAATTTTACCATGCCTTCCTCTCAGCGTATTGGTCTCAAGCCACACAAGACCGCGTAAAACATGGTATCATAATGATGAAACATTTCGAACAATCTGAATTCTCCAGTCTTGTGAAATATTTTGAAGACATGTTGCACAAGAATCAGTACCTGTCAAACCCATACAGCCCCTCAGAACTCATCCGCATTTGCTTAATCAAATTACCTGAACATTTACGGCATATTATTTTAGCAGGACGTTGCAAAGACGACATTGAAGCTTTTCAGGGACTGTTACAAGAACTAGAAATTGACACTGATAATCGCGGAACGCGAAAACAAGGACACAACAATTACAGGTCACATCCGTCACAATTCCGTGACGACAGAAACAATAACCGGACACGACTGCTCTATTCTTACAACGCAAATCGTGACCAAAATAGACACCACCCGTACGACAACCGTTGGCAGAGTAGTAATAATTACAGGGAAAGATCACCTCTCCGCAGTAGTGACTATCACAGAGACAATCAGAGAAACAGACAATATGGGAACCAAAATAATTATTATCAAGGGAGACAGAATAACTTCAGACGCAACAGTTCAGCGCGCAGTTACGATTCAGGGAAAAATTCTCCACCACTTAACCGACAAGAAAGAAACTACAGGAACTACCGACATGACGACAGACGATGTGATCGTAACGACAGACCTGAATTGCATCAGAACTGGCGGGATTCAAACAGAGCAGGGCCCTCTCGAGGAGGTGAATTTGTAGAAGTTAGGTCTCCAAATCCCAATAACGACGCGCGCCAACAAAGAGACAATAGGCAATGACTCACACCGCTGGCAGCCACAAAACGTTCTTATGACACTAACGACGCATCTGCCGTAGCTAGTAATTACGTAAAAATGGAAGACATTAGGGACATCTTACTCCAGGAATACGACGTAAAACATAACAACATTGCATATCCTGTGATTCACATTACTGTAAATGATGTAAAATTTACGGCAGTACTTGACTCTGGCAGTCCCATTTCAGTAATCAGTGAAACAGCCTTTAGCAAATGCAATGTATCGAACGATTGCCCCACACTTCCGTTACGTAAGATTAAATTACAAGGTGCAATCTTTGGAAAAAGTGTAGATGTACGCCAACAAACCATTTTAGAATGCTTTTATCAAAGCCACAGCTTCTCTATGAACTTTCTCATTGTTCCATTATTGTCGACGGAAATTATATTGGGAGTAGACTTTTTGAATGAATACAAAGCAATCTTAAACTTTCACGATGCTGAAATAAGTTTAGAGAAAGAAGGTAAGTCAATAGCTTTGAAATTTGAAGATTGGCTCTCAAACCATGACGAGGAAATTAATCGGCTGTACCTTCTGTTAGACAACAGTTCGGACTTTTCTACGGAACTAGACACTAACAATCACTCTGCAAGTACTGACAGGGATGATATCGACGGCGCATTTGACACTAATAAGTTAATTCAGAATAAAATTCAAACAATTGAGAATTGTAATGACACTGATAGGGAGGACCTTTTTGAGATTTTACAAGCACATTCCACAGTTTTTACTCACAAAACAGGAACAATCAAGGGATTTCAATACCAATTTCGTGTTCGTGAGCATACTAAATTTTGTGTTAGACCATACGTAATTCCGGCGCATTATAGGGACCGTGTTAGAACAGAAATACAATCTATGCTTAATGAGGGCATTATTGAGCCTGCAGTAAGCTCATACAACAATCCATTACATGTTGTTGAGAAGAAAAATGGATCGATCAGGCTTGTCTTTGATTCGAGACAAATCAATACGATCATTATTCCTGAAACAGACAGGCCGCAAACGTTAGAAGAACTTCTTCAAAATTTTAATGGTGTAAAAGTGTTGTCTTCCATTGATCTCAGATCCAGCTTTTATCAGATCGAACTTCATCCAGAATGTAGAAAATACACAGCTTTCCTTTGTTTCGGCGATTGTTATCAGTTTCGGAAACTTCCTTTTGGTTTGAACATTTCTTCGGCAGCATTCATTCGTGGGTTAAATTCCATATTAGCTGAGTTCTTAAAAGGTCACGTCACCTTATATGTGGACGATATTCTGATAGCAGAAGCTTCATGGGAACAACATAATCGCATCCTCAACAGTTTGTTACGTATTTTTGCTTAATCTGGAATTACAGTTAACTTGGAAAAGTCTGAATTCGGTAGGACAAAGGTGAAGTTTTTGGGACATATTATTTCTTCTGAAGGGATTCAACCGGATCCTGAAAAGTTAGAAGCAATCAGAGCCATTCCAGTTCCATCCACAAAAAGACAAGTCCGCAGTTTTCTAGGTCTCGTAAATTTTTACCGTCGTTTTCTGAATATGCAAATTCTTGTTACACCAAAACTTTGTTCTCTCACTGGAAAAAATACTATTTGGAACTGGGACGAACAAGCACAGTTGGAATTCAATTCTTTGAAAGAAGCGTTACTTCACGCGCCAATCTTAGCTCATCCAGATCTGTCACAAGATTTCTGCCTTAGCACGGATTCTTCTAAAGTCGGTCTTGGTGCCCATTTATTTCAGGAAGCCATAGAAAATGGCACTACCATTCAGAAAACCATTGCTTTTGCTAGCCGAGTGCTAACAAAATCGGAAAAAAATTATTCCTTTACTGAATTAGAAGCTTTAGCTATCGTTTGGGCATTTAACAAATTCCGTTTCTTTCTTTCTGGTAAGCACGTAAAAGTATACAGTGATCATCGTGCATTACAATTTCTTATGTCTTCAAAATTAAATCATGACAGGTTAAAACGTTGGGCATTGTTTCTGCAAGAATTCCGCTTCACAATAGTCTACATTCCCGGCAAGGAGAACATTGTTGCGGACGCACTGTCACGCGCACCGGCTGGGCTTGAGAAAAGTACCACAGAAGGCAACCTCGAGAAAAATTTCAGTATTCTTTACATTCAGAAAGTCGCCTTTGAAAACTTCATCACCACATCTTTAAAGGACATTGCTCATGAACAAGATAAAGATCCGATTTGGAAAGACATCAAGAGCAAATGGCATGAAAAGACACACACACACAGATTCGGCATTATTATCTGGTTAGAAACAACATACTGTTCAAACGCTGCACTGTTGATGACAAGCTATGGGTACTTTGCATTCCTGACGATTTTGTTAATAAGCTCATTTGGTACATTCATTTCATCTACGCACATTTTGGTCCACGAAAATGTTATCATATTCTTCGAACGACTTGTTATTTTAACAATATGGAAAAGAGAATTCGAAGAGTCTTGTCTATTTGTAAACTTTGTCAAAAGGCGAAACCATCTACTATCTCACATCGTGCTCCGTTGTTTCCTATCATTCCTTCTAAATTAAAAGAATTTGCTGCTGTTGATCTCTTGGGACCGCTTGTCAGAACATCTAATGGATTTTCGTACGTTCTAGTCGCTGTTGAACTTACTTCAAAATTTGTTTCTTTCACACCGTTATGTAAAGCCACTGGACGGTCTGTATCCAACGCCTTTGTTAAAAATTTCTTACGTGAAGTTGGCCACGTTGCTAAAGTCATTTCAGATAACGGACCGCAATTTAGATCTGCTGTTTGGTCACGCATGCTTCGCAACCATAAAATCAAACCTGTTTTTATTTCATTGTACTCACCACATTGTAACCCCTCCGAACGGATTATGAAAGAAATCAATAAGCTTTGCAGGCTTTATTGTCACAGAAAGCATCAGCATTGGGACAGATATTTACACTTATTTCAAAACGTGCTGAATGAAATGCCTCATGATTCCACTGCTTTACCACCTACTCTTGTACTGAAGAATGAAGAACCACCGAACAGAATCAGAGAGCTTGTACCTTTCCCGAATACACGTAAACTTCGACACAAAGACATAATTGATTTGGCTCTTAAAAATATAAAATATGCAGTAGACAAAAGGAGAAAACTACACGGTAAAGCAAATGCAAAGAAATTGTATATTGGTCAGAAAGTTCTCATTAAAGCTCATTCATTGTCACATAAGAAGAAACACTTGAGTCACAAATTCTTTCTAGTTTACAATGGACCATACAGAATCCGACGTATACCACATGATAATTGCGTTGAAGTTGAAACTCTGCGTACTAGGAAGAGTAAAGGTTTACACCACATTTCACATGTAAAACCATTTATTGAAAGATAATCTGCTTTTTACCTTTGTCTTTGCCATAAAACTTTTCACTTCACATTTCTAGTATGCTTTGTCAGACTTAAGAAACTGTTAACATGCAACAATGTTTGAAGTTAAATATCCAGTCTAGAACCTAGGGAACATTTTTAAACAGAAATTACGAATGCATTGTTATAGTGAACAGACGACACAGTGTTGTATTTGTACATTCTTGCTTGTTAGTTGCACGATTACGTAACGACTATCAGGCTTACATACTTAGGACACATACTGGTACTGCTAATGAGATTTTAATGCAACATTTTGGTTTACTTGAAAATACATTCTGGGTTTAATATACTTTCTGAGAGATACCAGACGACACAGTGGTTAGTTTAAGTGACAACTACACCGTTTTATCACGACGCTACTAATGAGTGACAATTTACAATGTTGCTTTTGCGGTGTATCTGTTTTATATCTGCACAGTTTTTCTGAATTCTTCTGGAAATCAAAACATGTTTTATTAGTAACTTTTGTGGTATAGCTACAAGGAGACAGCCTTTTCCATAGCACAACAATGCGTTACAGCACAGTACTTTCATCATCACAACAATAAGCGTAATAACTAAGACATTTATACGCAAAGCATTTCACTTTTGTGTATTATGAGGTAAGTACATTGACTTCTGCAGAACTTAGCTTTCGGAGGACGATGACTACGACACTTCCACACAGATTATGTTGCAACAAGACGCACATTTAGCGCTACAGTACACGTATTTGAGTGATTAATTGTGTACTTAAAACATTTATTTTTAAAGATTTTTGAATTACAAAGAAAGTTTTCCGTGATACATTTCATTCCATTGCTGTAATCTGTAACACCTGAGGGTATAATTACATTAATCCTCAGGGGGGTACATGCTTACTTTGTGTACCATGTGTTTGGCAAGCAAAAGGAACCCTAGCTAATATGGTATTTACTTATACAACTTTACACATCGGTACCATATTTCTCTAAAACACAAATTACACAGCTATCTGATCATTTAACTGAGAGATAAACATTTTTTTACTACATCAGTGACACATGTTTACGCAATACACAGTTGGGTAACTTCACACTTATGAAACTGTATTTTGTCTGTACTTTGTAAACTGTTCATATTTTTTCGGAATCATTGTGATACTATGAGCGCTTTGAATGATGTATTTGGTAAGGGAGCATGATTTTAAAGTACGTTTGAGGTAGATGACATTATTGAAATGAGCAGAGAATATTTTTTTAGGTTTTGATATTATTGCAGAAAGCTACGACGTTTTTGAGATTTGACTGAGGTGTTATGATGTTATTCTTACGACGACGATGTGTATTATGCTGTTGAGGTATGTTTATGTCAATAAGATGATGCTACCATATATGAGGAATGTGATTACGTGTTTATATGTATATGAATAATGAATAGAAGTTAGGGACTCTTGACTTGTGAAACAGGATGTTGGAAACCAAGAATCGAACTTTAAGAGTTATGAAAGGTGTGTAAATGCGTGAATGTATCACAATACCGGCGAAAATTTTTTTGGACACTGTTATATTCATAGGATTTTGTTTCTACACATTTGCAACGTAAATTCTCGACCTGTGAAATTTTTATATGAGACTGTCACTGGCTCAGACTTTGAGAAAAACTCTGCATTTTTACTGTGATGAACAATGTGGACTGTCTTTATGGACTGTGAGAAAATTTGAGCTTTTGACCAACATTGTATCAATAAGTGTGTGCATTTGATTTCTTTGTTATTGTAATTATGAAAAAAATTTTTCAAATCTGTATTGGCCACTGCCCAATCCAATTTGTAAAATTTTTTGTGGGGAGCATGGGGGCTATGTAAGTAGGCTGTTTAGGTTTTTTTATTGGTAACGCCACCTCTGTATGAAAAATCACTGGCTGTGCTGTGTGCAGTCTGTGGGTAGTTTGCATTGTTGTCTGCCATTGTAGTGTTGGGCAGCGGCAGCTGGATGTGAACAGTACGTAGCGTTGCGCAGTTGGAGGTGAGCCGCCAGCAGTGGTGGATGTGGGGAGAGAGGTGGCGGAGTTTTGAAATTTGTAATGAACTGCTATATTTATATATGATGATATCAAGGTAAATACATTGTTTGTTCTCTATTAATATCTTTCATTTGCTAACTATCCCTATCAGTAGTTAGTGCCTTCCATAGTTTGAATCTTTTATTTAGGTGGCAGTAGTGGCGCTCGCTGTATTGCAATAGCTTGAGCAGCGAAGATTTTTGTGAGGTAAGTGATTTGTGAAAGGTATAGTTTAATGTTAGTCAGGGCCATTATTTTGTAGGGAATTTTGAAAGTCAGACTGCGTTGCGCTAACAAAATATTGTGTGTCAGGTTAAGCACAGTCTTGTATAAATTGTTCAAAGGGGACGTTTCATAACATTTGTCAAACGCAGGGAGACAGGAAAGATTTAAGTTCTATTATTTCATGATCAGACAGAGATTCCGAAATCAGATACTGGATTGTAAGACGTACACAGGAGCAGAGATAGACTTAGATCACAATTTAGTAGTGATGAAGAGTAGTCTGAAGTTTGAGAGCTAAGTCAGAAAGAATAACTGCGTAAAGATGTGAGGTATGGAAATACTAAGTAAGGAAGAGATAAGCTTGGATTTCGGTGAGGCTATATAATAACGATAATGAACTCAATAGGCAGTTCAGTTGAAGAGGAATGGCCATCTCTAAAATGGGTAATCATAGATGCTGGAAAGAGAAACATTGAAGTTGAAAAGGAATGGGTATCTCTAAAAATGGCAATCACAGATGCTCGAAAGAAAAAAATTGGTACAAAGAAGGTAACTGCTAAGAAACCATGAGTAACGGAAGATATATTTCTGTTCATCGATGAAAGAAGGAAGTTGGGTAAAGAACGCGCCCGCAAAGTTACAAACCAATATCTTCGGTTTGCTGCAGAATCCTTCAACGTATTCTCAGTTCGAATAGAATAAACTTTCTAGAGACTGAGAAACGTATCTCCACGAATCAGCATGATTTTAGAAAGCATCGCTCGGGCGAAATTCAGCAGATTCCATATATCTATATTTCCGGAAATAATTTGACATTGTGCTCCACTACAGGCTGTTAACGAAGGTACGAGCATATGGAATACGTTCACATATATGTGAATGGCTCTAAGACTTCTTACGCAATAGAACCGAGTATGTTGTCCTCGACGGCAAGTATTCATCAGAGACAAGGGTATCGTCAGGAGTGCCCCAGGGAAGTGTGATAGGACCGCTGTTGTTTTCTATACGTATAAATGATTTAGCGGACAGGGTGGGCAGATTTTGCGGTTGTTTGTTAATGATGCTGAAGTGCACGGTAACGTGTCGAAAAAAATGGCTCTGAGCACTATGTGGCTTAACTTCTAAGGTCATCAGTCCCCTAGAATTTAGAACTACTTAAACCTAACTAACCTAAGGAAATCACACACATCCATGCCAGAGGCAGGATTCGAACCTGCGACCGTAGCGGTCGCGCGGTTGCAGACTGTAGCGCCTAGAACCGCTCGGCCACCCTGGCCGGCCTAACGTGTCGAAGTTGAGTGACTGTAGGAAGATACAAAATGACCTAGACAAAATTTCTTGTTGGGGTGATTAATGGTAGCCAGCTCTAAATGTGGAAAAATGTAAGCTAATGCGAATGAGTAGGAAGCGCAATCCTGTAAATTTCGGTTATAGTATTTAATAGTGTCCAGCGTGACACAGTTAAGTCTTTTAAATATCTGGGAGCTAATGTTGCAAAGTGATATGAAATTGTGTGAGAACTGTGGTAGAGAAGGCGCATGGTAGACTTCTTATTTTTAGCCATAATGACTATATTTGTGAATCGTGACTGTGTGGGATAATTATTTGTTTCAAGTTTCTGCTACCAGTCACTTTTTTATTTTATGCTTAATCTAACATAATGCAACGCGTATGGAACCTGTTTTGTTCATCTTCAGGCGTTTATAGATACATGCATACATACATAGAGAAGTGTTACTTAAAAATAAACAGTCTTAAACTAGATTAATCTAGAACGCTTTGTCCATTGTTTTTTGCTGTAGCTGCTGGTGTGGCATTTGGTGGGAAGGAGGGGGCAGTGTATGGCTAGATGTGATGTCTTCTTCTGGTTTTCTTCTTTGTGTTTGACTATGTATATCACAGCCTGTATATGATTCAGATAGATTTGCATCAGTTATGTGTTGCGAAAATAGTGTGAAAGGCTTTTATATGACAGTTGATAACTTACAATTTCATCATCTTGCTGCTTCACTTGCATCACTGGTGTAATGGCAGAGCTGTTGACTGACCTTACAGTACTGCACATTATATTTTGTCACTGAGTGCCCACGTAATTCACTAAACAAATTGCTTCGATGCTATACACACAACACAAAATGGCGGACTGTAGCATGTGAGTCTGTGTCGATTAGCGAGGTTTTGTATCGATATTCTTGGTACTGACAGATTTGTAGTCAATTATTTACATTGATATATCTTGAATCTATTGAGTTAGAACTGGCTTAAGGCTGTTGAAGGATTTTTGAGTTTTTGAATTCGGTTATTTCATTAAGAATGTTATCTCCATGCTTTGTGTTATGTATGAAAATTTCCATTTCTTCCATGATATCCATTCTTCTACTTTTTCCTATTTTGTGTAACATTTTGAGGTTGTCTTCGATTTTCAAAGGGTGGCTTGTGCCTTTAATGTGAGTTGCTACTGCTGATTTGTTACATTTGTCATGCCTGTAGCAGTCTACATGTTCTTTGAATAGGGGTTCTGGAATTTCTGCCTGTTTGGCCGATATAATATTTATTACATTGGCTGCAGGTAATTTTGTAAATGCCAAATGCATCAAGACTTGTATCTGGTGGTTTTATAATGTGAATAAGCTACCTACTTAGGTTGTTGTTGGTGCTGAAGCTGATTTTTACTTCCGTGTTTTTGAATAGTCTTGCTACTTTGTCAGATACTATTCCAAGATATGGCATATAGACTTCTGTGTATTGGGAGAATTTTCGGAAAGAGTAATTCACCTGTAAACGAGAATGCATATAGGACGCTACTGGGAAATAATTTTGAGTTCTGTTAGAGGCTTTGAAGGAAGACATCGATAAATTCAGAAGTGGGCTGCTAGATTTGTTACCGGTAGGTTGGAACAATAGCTAAGTGTTACCCAGATGCTTCGGTAACTCAAATGGGAATCCCTGCGGGAAAGGCGACCTTGTTTTGGAGGAATACTAATGCGAAAACGGCATTTGAAGCTGACAGCCGACCGACTCTAATGCCACCAACACACATTGCGCGTAAGGACTACGACGATAAGATTCGAGAAATTAAAGCTCACACGGAGGCATGAAGATAGTAATTTTTGCCTCTCTCGGTCTGCGAGTGGAACAGGAAAGGAAATGATTACGAGTGGTAGAGGTGGCTTGCGGTGTACCTCTGTAGATGTAGATGTAGAAGCACAAAAGTGTTTGGGAAATTCAAGAATACAGAAGTGCAAGACGCTTCGGGATGGAATAAACAAGAACTGCAGGGGAGTTTGTGCGAAATGGCTGCATGGAAAATGTGAAGAAAGACGAAGAGAAATGATTGTCGGTAGCACTGACTCAACATAAAGAAAAGTCAAAACAACCTTCGGTGACATTAAAAGCAAGGGTGGTAGCATTAAGAGTACCAAGGGAATTCTACCGTCAAACGCAGATGAGAGGGTAGGTAGGTGGAAGGGCACACTGAAGGCCTTAATGAGGGGAAGACATGTCTGATGACGTGACAGAAGAAGAACCAGGAGTCAATATAGAAGAGGTAGGGGATCCAGATTTAGAATCAGAATGTAAAAGAGTTTAAGAAGACTTATGATCAAACAAAGCATGAGCGATGTATAAAATTCCATCAGAATTTCTAAAATAATTTGAGGATTTGGCAACAGATCGACCACTCATGATGGCGTGTGGAATGTATGTTCTGGCGGTATACCATCTGACTTTCGGAAAAACGTCATCCACGCAGTTCCGAAGACTGCAAGAGCTGACAAGTGCGGGAATTATCGCATAATCAGTTAAGCAACACATGCATCCAAGTTGTTGACAAGAATAATACACAGAAGAATAGATAAAAAAGTCGACGATGTGTTAGATGACGATCAGTTTGGATTTAGGAAGAGACAGTTCTGACGTTGTGGTTGTTAGTGGAATCGAGACTATAGAATAATCTAGACACATTCATAGGATTTTTCGAGCTTTAAAAAGCGGTCGATAATGTGAAGCGACGCAAGATGTTAGAAATTATGAGAAAAATAGGGGTAAGCTATGGGAAAGAGGGGTAATACACAATACGTACAGGAGGGAAAAATACGAATGAAGACCAGGAACGAAGCTAGCTTGTTAAAAAAGAGGTAAGACAAGGGTGTAGTCCTTCACACTCATTGTCCAATCTAATCACCGAAGAAGTAATGGCGGGAACAGATGGAAGGTTCAAGAGTAGAATTAAAATTCGAGTTGAAAGAATATCAATGATAAGATTCGCTGATGACATTCCTGTCCTCAGTGGATGTGAAGAAAAATTACAGGATGTGTTGAATGGAATGAACAATCTAATGAGTACAGAATATGGACTGAGAGTAAATCGAAGGAAGTTGAAAGTAATGAGAAGTAGCAGAGATAAGAATAGAGAAAGACTAACATCAGGATGGATGATTACGAAGTAGACGAAATTAAGGAATTCTGCTACCTTGCGGCAAAATAACCCATGATGGACGGAGTAAACAGGAGATGAATTGCAGAATAGCACTGGCAAAAGCTGCACTCCTGGCCAAGATAAGTCTACTAGTATCAAACATAGGCCTCCTCATAAGCTTCACCTCTTTGTAGTCAATGCTAAGTGACGCTTGAGTTGGTGTGAAAAGCGACGCCAGACGACAGAGGATGAATGTATACGAGTGATTTGTTGAGATGAATCACGCTATACCCTTTGGCAATCCATTGAAAGGCTTGAAGTTTTACGGATGCCTGGAGGACGTTACCCACCACCGTATGAAAGCCATCAGTGAAGTACACACATGCTCATAAATTAAGGATAACTGCAGAATGTGGTGCTTCACAACGTGGCACTACACAAAAGTGGCACTAATAGCATAGGAGCATAGGGAACACACACGACACAGATCTGTAAGTCCACGGTAATGGTGATAAGTTGAGACAACCGTCCCGAAACACATGTGCTACAAAACGCCACTGTTTCCCGCGCATATACCCTGACATCAATATGGGATATAATCACCATTCACACGTACACAGGCCGCACAACGAGTTGGCATACTCTGGATCAGGTGGTCGAGCAGCTGCTCGGGTATAGTCTCCCATTCTTGCACCAGTGCCTGTCGGAGCTCTTGAGGTGTCCTAGAGGTTTGAAGACGTGCAGCGATACGTCGACCGAGAACATCTCATACGTGCTCGATGGGGTTTAGGTCTGGAAAACAGGCAGGCCACTCCATTCGCCTGATATCTTCTGTTTCAAAGTACTCCTCCACTATGGCAGCTCGGTGGGGTCGTGCGTTATCATCCATCAGGAGGAAGGTGGGACCCACTGTATCCCTGAAAAGGCGGACATACTGGTGCAAAATGACGTCCCGATACACTTGACCTGCTACAGTTCGTCTGTGAAAGACGTGCGGGGCTGTACGTGCACCAATCATAATCCCACCCCACACCATCAAACCATGACCTCCTTTTCAAGGACATTAAGAGGTTGGTATCTGGTTCCTGGTTCACGCTAAATGAAAACCCCACAGGAATCACTGTTCAGAGTATACCTGGACTCGTCCGTGAACATAACCTGGGACCAGTGTTCCAATGACCATGTACTGTGTTCTTGAAACCAGGCTTTACGGGCTCTCCTATGATCAGAGGTCAGTGGAATGCACCTTGCAGGTCTTCAGGCGAATAAACCATGTCTGTTCAGTCGTCTGTAGACTGTGTGTCTGGAGACAACAGTTCCAGTGGCTGCGATAAGGTCCCGAGCAAGGCTACCTGCAGTACTCCGTGGCCGTCTGCGGGCACTGATGGTGAGATATCGGTCTTCTTGTGGTGTTTTATACTTTAGACGTACCGTACTGTAGCGCCTGGACACGTTTCCTGTCTGCTGGAATCGTTGCCATAGTCTTGAGATCACACTTTGTAGCACACAGAGGGCCCGTGCTACGACCTGCTGTGTTTGACAAACCTCCAGTCGCCCTAGTATTCTACCCTTCATAACGTCATCAATATGTGTTCTTTGAGCCATTTTCAACACAAAGTCACCATTAGCACATCTGAAAATGTCTGCACATTTACTCGCTGCACCGTAATCTGACATGCACCAACGCACCTCTGCGTATGTGGACTGCTGCCAGCGCCACCGTGCGACGACCACAGGTCAAATGCACCGCATGGTCATACCCCGAGGCGATTTAACCCTGCAAGCCGCCTACCAGAGCGTTGTTTCACCATGTATCAGCATTATCCTTAATTTATGAGCATGAGTGTTTGTGGAAGTGTTGTTGTGATAGAGGTTTTTATCGTGGCCTTATCGCACATAATAACGCACTAAATGCGGAAGGATGTGGACACATTTTACAGAATTTTCCACTACGAGAAACTGTTCGGGGACGATGACTGATTGTATCAGCATGACAATGCGCCGTGTCATAAAGCAGCATCTGTGTTACAATTGTTTGTGGACAATAACGTTTCTAAAAGGGACCCTCCTGCCCGTAGTCCCAACCGCATTCCAATGGTTTACCTTTGGGATGAGTTAGGATGTCGATTTCAGTGGTGACCGCAGCTTCCACCACTACCTTCTCTGGTTTGTGCTCTTGATGAAGAGTGGGCCGCTATTCTACTATAGACATTAAGACACCGCTTTGAAAATGTTCCCAGCACAGTTCAAGGCATCATAAAGACGAAGTGTGGTCACATCCCGTGTTAATGTCCGCTAATACGGGTCGGCGTACATTTGATCAGGCAGCGTACATTTCATATCATCAACGTTAATCAAGAAATCCAGCAATAGCTAACATCGTAGCTTTTTATGTACGGGTGTTAAGATAACATTCTGAGAGAAGTTTCCCCTTCAGTGTAACTTTTTTTGTGTTTGCAAATTGCTCTTTTCTTGTTCTACTTTATAGTCTTCACTACATAAATCAAATCTGTTTTCTCTGTTCTCCCCTAAAGTATCATCCTGTTGCCCAGCGTGACAGTCGTTTCAACAGCAGCAAGCAGATCCTTGATATTTAAAAACTTCTTATGAATCATTAATTTTTCAGTCCCAGTTGCGCATATTCCACAGTATTATTTATTTCTTTTCCGAATGCGAAAATATTTTGTTGAGCCCAACCTACATAGGTAGGAATGATCATCAAAATAAAATAAGAGAAATCAGAGCTCGAACAGAAAGGTTTAGGTGTTCGTTTTTCCCAAGCGCTGTTCGGGAGTGGAATGGTAGGGAGATAGTATGATTGTGGTTCGATGAACCCTCTGCCAAGGACTTAAATGTGAATTGCAGAGTAATCATGTAGATGTACTAGTTACGATCTCTCTGGATCTTCTTTAAATCCAAAAATAAAGTTAAATGTGTGCACAAAGCCAACCGTAAGCATTGACTTGCACTGTCGGATTAGTGCTTGATATCATCTGGTCTGTAAGGAAATCCTTAAGCTCCCCATGTATTCATAAGAGTAATATAAAATTTTTTCGCAGTGAATAACACAATGCTTTTTGCAGACGAACTTGCAGTTGCACAGGATAGTGAGACCTCGCTACAAAGATCCGTCTATAGACTGAACCAAATTTTCAAAGAATATGAAACTGCAGAATATGAAACAATCCTTACCAAAAACAATAGTGATGGCTTTCAAAGGGGCAAAACCGCTGAGTATTAACTTCATAAAAGGAAACAAAACCACTGAACAAGTTAGTTGAGTTACCAGAAGAAATCGACACTGACAATAAACTGCAGAAATATCAAATTACATGTGGAATAATCAATAGAACATAGACAAATGAAGTGAGACACAGAAATAAAATTTTATAAGGTAATGGCCACCCTAAAATTGGTATCTGGAAGTGAAACTTGGACAATTACTAAAAAGCAAGATAGCAGAATCGAAGCGGCAGAAATGAAACTTCTAAGAGGATTTAAGAACTGTACAAGATTATATAGACTAAGAAACGAAGACATAAAATCAGTGTTTGGGATGTATGCTGTAAATGAGAATGTTAAGCCTAATCGACAAAGCTGGCTAGAACACCTAGAAAGAATGCAAGATTCAAGACTACCAAAAGAAACCTTAAATTTCAGACCTTGTTGTAGAAGATCCATAGAAGGATAAAGAAGAGAATGACTGGATACTTAGAAGACGGAACAGGAGTATGCCGTAGACCATGAAGAAAGAAGAAGAACAAGAACAACACAAAAGGACCCTCACAAATGAACCATGGGCGCTGGTCTTCCGCGGTGATTGAACGATAAGGGACAGGGATTGTCTAAGCTACGAAAAGGCCTTACAAGCCCATGTTCCGCAATTTATTTTGCTCTCTTTAGCACACAGACGATAAAGTAATATAAAAGGTATTCACATATGTTATAAGAAAAACCATTAATAAACACAGGAGGAATTACTTGATTACAAAAACAATGTCTGTGGAATCTTATGGGACTTAACTGCTAAGGTCATCAGTCCCTAAGCTTACACACTACTTAACCTAAATTATCCTAAGGACAAACACACGCACCGATGCCCGAGGGAGAGAAAGAGAGAGAGAGAGAGAGAGAGAGAGAGAGAGACCTACTTGACGGCAGGCAAGGCGACGTTTTGTCGCAGTATACCGAGTTCAAAAGGTTTTGAAATTCCATTGTTCATTTGTTTCGGCAGAATAAGAGAGTTGAGTCCTTGGGCGTGACAGCCGCCTTCAGGGCGCCGACTGGAAACTTTGACCATGCCCTGAGAAATGGCTTCGACTACAGAAGGATTACTTCTCTTCCTCCAACTATTCAAGCCGTAGCGGGGCAAGTAATAACAAAGAAAAAGAGAAACCTACAATCAAATGAGTCCTCCCGGTGCCGCCTGGTCTAAACGCAAACAATTTCCACTCCTATGAGCGACATGTTCATCGTAGACAAGAGGAGGGCCTGTCTTGGAGACGCTTCGCGACAATGTGGTGCCAGCCTAACCACACAGGATGGAAGAACTACTTGTTTCCTGAAACTCTTAGTCCACAAAGCCTTTGAAAGCGCAGCCACCGGCCCTTTTGTGGCATCACGCCAAGGCTACATTCACACGCTGGTTGAGGCCTCTTACTCTGGAGGCCCTGGCCTAGAAGAGAGTAGTTACAAGCAAAATATCACGTTTTTAATTTTTTATTTGTTTTTTTTTTTTTTTAATCATCAGTCTTCTGACGGGTCTGATGCAACCCGCCACGAATTCTTCTGCTGTGCCAACTCTTCATCTCAGAGCAGCACTTGCAACCAACGTCCTCAATAATTTGCTGGATGTGCTCCTCTTCCCCCACAGTTTTTACGTTCTAAGGATTCCCCTCGCAATATGGACGTTATTTCGTGACGTCTTAGATGTTCTATCATCCTGTCCCTTTTCTTGTCAGTGTTTTTCACATATTCCTTACCTCGCCGACTCTGTGAAGAACCTCCTCAATGCTTATCTTATCAGTCCACCAAATTTTAAAAATTCACCTGAAACATCACATCTCCAATCCTTCGATTCTCTTCTGTTCCGGTTTTCCCACAGTCCTTGTTTCACTACCATACAATGCTGAGCTCCAAACGTACGTTCTCAGAAATTTCTTCTTCAAATTAAGGCCTATGTTTGATGCTAGTAGAATTATCGTGGTCAGGAATGCACTTCTTGCCTGTACTAGTGCTTTTTTATGTCCTCCTTGTTCCGCTCACATGGATTATTTTGCTGCAAAGATAGCAAAACTCCTTAACTTGATGTACTTCGTGATCAACAATCCTAATGTTTAAATTTCTCGCTGGTCTTACAACCACACCTCTCATTACTTTCGTCTTTCTTCGATTTACTATCAATCCATATGTGTACTCATTAGACTGATCATTCCATTCAACAGATACTGTAACTCTTCTTCGATTTCACTGAGGACAGCAATGCCATCAGCGAATTTTATCATTGATATCCTTTCGCTTTGGATTTAAATACCACTCTTGAACCTTTATTTTATTTCCATCATTGCTTCTTCGATGTATATATTGAACAGTAGGGGCGAGCCCTTCGTTCTTTGGCTTCCACTGTTATTGTTCCCTCCTGTTTCTTGTACGCTCTTACGGAGGAGGGGGGGGGGGGGGGAGTGTCCAAATTACAGTCGGAAAGTCGAATGTGAAAAGTACTGGTAATGGTTACTTGCTTCCTGTAGTCACTTATGTTATTCTTTAATTCCGTATTCATTCGCTTTATCAGGCTGAAAGAATTGGTATTACATGAAACAAGCCACCTAGGCAACTTACGGACGTCATTCATGTGTACCATCTATTATTTTACAAGAAGTAGGATGTATTGTACGAGGGTAAGTCAATTATTATCCGCAAAGTAGTTATAAAATTTTATTGTAATCAAAAAGGGAACTTACAAAAACATCATTTTTCGATATAGGCTCCTTGCCTTTCAACGCACTTGGTCCATCGTTGTACAAGCTTCCTGAAGCCCTCATAATAGAAAGTTGTCGGTTGAGCTGCGAGCCAGGAATGCACTGCTTCTTGCACTGTTTCGTCCGTGGTAAATCGACGGCCCCTTAATGCCTGTTTGAGCGGACCAAACAAGTGATAGTCAGAAGGGGCAAGATTTAGAGTATATGGAGAGTGATCCAATACTTCAAATTTGAGTTACTGGAGCGTTTCATAAGTGCGGGCAGCAGTATGTGGACGGGCATTGTCGGGCAACAACACATCTTTTGAGAGCAATCCTCGGCGTTTGCTTCGAATTGCAAGCTTTAGCCTGGCAGTAAGCATCTCACCATAACGTACACTGTATTTTTTGTACCCCTTTCCCCATAATGTTCCAGTGCTGGACCATGTGCATCCCAAAAAACCGTAAGCATCAGTTTTCTTGCGGACGGTTGGGTCTTGAACTTTTTCTTGCACGGCGAATTTGGATGTTTCCATTCCATACTCTACCGTTTATTCTCCGGCTCGTAATGATGGATCCATGTTTCGTCACCAGTAATGATCATGTCTAAGAAGTTGTCCCCATCGTTACCATAGCGATCCAAATGTTTTTTGCAGATGTCCAATCGCGTTTGTTGATGCAACTGTGTGAGTTGTTTTGGGACACATCTTGCACAAACTTTGTGCAACCCAAGTCTGTTGTGGATGATCTCGTAGGCAGAACCGTGACTAATTTTTAAACGATGTTTCACTTCGTCAATAGTTAATCGTATGTCCAAGAGAATCATTTCACGTGAATGCTCAATGGTTTCTTCATTTGTGGCGGGAAACGGTCGTCCGTCTCCTTCATCGTGCGTAACACTTGCGCGACCATTTCGGAATTTTTCAATCCATTCGTAGACACTCCGTTGTGGCAAAACACTGTTCCCGTACTGTACCGAAACACTTGGACGAATTTCGGCCCCTGATACGCCTTTTGACCACAAAAAACGGATCACTGAACGTTGCTCTTCTTTGGTGCAAGTAGACAGCCGAGCAGCCATGATTAACAGCATGGCAGCGATAACGAAACTAACCTAGCAGCTTGAAAATTGCAAAGATATAACAACAAACAAACAAAGCATGCGTCATCAATGTAAAACGACAGTACTACAAAATAAACAAAAATATAACTATATTGCGGATAATAATTGACTTACCCTCGTACATTGTTGATTATTACCTATGTAATTGCATCAGCAGCCGTCGTGTCTGTATTGCAGCTACGCATCAGAATACTATAATATACTACTGTGGTGTATGTTTTAAAAAGGTAAGTGATGGAGGAAGGGAATAGGTGGAGGAAAGGCAGAAGAAAGTGGAAGCAGTGCGAGGGAAAGAAAGGAAGACAGGGAAGGAAGGAATAAAAGGAGTGTCTGATGCTAAAATTATAAAGAGGAAAATTATGTTAAAAATTTATAGTTAAAATGTCCGTATGACAGAGTTACATTCCGTAAAACAATGTAGTTTCTATATAGACACGTAGGTCTACCAATGAAACAACATAGGTATATTCAAAAATTACTTACAATGCTTTTCTACTTTTTGTAAAATAATAGGCAGTGCATAGTTATATTTACTTAGTTCTTAGATCTGAAAATGATTAATGAAGTTCTGTGCTAGTAATACTGTAAAAAAAAAGGTGCAACTGGGGATGAAAAATAAATGATATATAAAAAGTTATTTAAATACTAGTACAGTTGCTGAATTCTATAGCGACGAATTTTTGAGCTGCAATGAACACTTGCGATTTTGACTGCTTCAGAAAACGCTGAAGCATTCTGAAAGTGTCTGTTCTTGAATTTAGCATCGAACAACGTTAATATGGCTAATATGTTGACATGCTGAGTTGGAACTAAGTGCTTCTTGATTTCTGTTATGATGTTGCTCTTAGATTTTCTCTACTAGTCCGTGCCGGCAGATATGCCAATTATTTTAATCTTCAACATACTTGTTACTGAGATTACATCACTGCTTGAAACGTGCTTTTCTAGGCAAATTTTGCATGTAGTCATTTCTATAAGCCTCATGATGCAGCATTCGTCTATAAGATCTAAAATAGCTGAGGCTTATGTGTGGGTGGTGCATTGACAATTGTTGTGTACATAGTTCCGCGTAGTCAGCGTGTACACAACATTCCTACTAGAGCGCGCCTCGTTAAGCACAACAGCGCAGGCGCAGCGCTCGTCCATCTCCACACTATGAGATGGCGCTGCCTTAGAGATGGACCAAATTCTGCTTCCGCCGAACCACATATTAATCTGTAACGCAGCCAATGAGATTGCTGCTAACGTAGAACCTTTTCTCCTCGCGGATCACACTCGCACAGTGATACATGAATGCAAGAGATATTATATCGAGTGTACAGACCTCCGATTAGTCAGTCTGCATTATTTTGTACCAGTCTGCATTAGTCTGTACCAGTCTATAGTCAAGTTTCAGTCTGCACCTAATAAGATTATCACATTCCGGTACATAGCCATGAAGAGAAGTGTATAGACACTTTGTCAAGTATCAAAGGTATGTGAGAATAAGATTAACATACCAAGACCAAAGGAACTTCAGACAGTTGTAAACAGCATCCAGAATCAAATTGCGTAATGTCTATGCTTTTTATTATTTTAATAAATGTGTGTGAAAATTAATCAAGTTCTGTTTAAAGTTGGTCACCGTCAATCTGCTACTCTAAGCGTGCAAGTGGCATTTCTATCGTCTGACCTAACGGCAGAAGATAAACACGCCACGACAAGACCATGAGACATATTGCTGACACTCGCCTACTTCGTAGAGCGACAAGTCAAATAATCTGATGGTGTGTGTACCGAAGGTTTTACAGTACGCACACCACAACAATTAATTATATTGTTCATCACTGGACGGAGCAGCAAAAATCCTTTAGTCAATAGAACGTTGAATTCCATTTAGAGGATACCTCTTGATTTAGTTTGAGGTCTGAACCTTTTTCTTAGCTCATCACTTGCTGCTATACTTTGTGCAAACCACGCTACAAACCTTTTCACAGCAGTAATCAGGTTAGGTATTTTTCTCATTCTTTTCATTAGGTTTTTTCCTTCCAAGTAAAGCACTTGGGCGAAACGCGATAAATGACTTTTTCTTCCAAATGCTGTTTCTGCTCCTTTAATTACTGAACTGATATCGTTATGAGACATGTTGATAAAAATTTATTTAAAAGGCAACTAAATACTGACTTTGGTAACAAGCATCCCATTTCCGCGAGGATCGAAATCGATATTGTATCTTCAGCGTCGATATTATGATATGTCAGTGCAGTATCGATACTGAAGCATCTATGTTTAAACTCCAACCTTCGATATTTGGAATATATCGATAATCGCCGAAGATCCCTAGCCCCACAATAGAGATATCATATTCACATCCACTGGTTTCACCAAATCACAACTAAACTGTTTCCCTACAATCTAACATACAACTCGAGCTACCACTCAAGATGTCTTTCACCTCAGCATACTCTCCAGAAGTAATACACAGGAGAAATAAGTTCTGTCAGTGTTCTTTTGTATCTCTGTTTGCGCACATGTGAAAAGTCACAATGAACAACATCATTACAGCACGGGCCATAGCCTATGCACGAGAGGTGTCACTCTTCAGCGCTGGATGCTGCACACGTACGGTCACGTTTCAGTTCACGAAACCCGCTACAGAGGGAGACAGATGATACAAATGTAGCTAACCACTTTGCGACTGGATGAAAAACTAATTTAGGGCATCACTCAGAACTTCCACCATGGCTGTATCATAGGACTTTAACGACTTAGCCGGCAGAACTAGATGCAGTAAATAGAATTTTCCAAGATACTTTAGTAATCTGTGAGGCAATTCTACCCTGTAAAAACACACGTAACTCTCCATAAAATATCAGCCTGGTGCAAAAGAGTGGCAGTTTTTCTAAACGTTGAGAAAGGGGAAGTTGAGGACTTCACGAAACACAAGAGCCCGCTGTCCCTTGACTACAGTACTAATGGGTCACAGTTAGTCGTGTACAAATATCTGAAAATCAAAATGCTTAGAGATATGAGGTGCAGCGACTGCATAAGCTCGGTTGTAGATAAGGCTGACGCTGGGTACGATTCACTGACAGGCTCTTGGGAAACTGTAGCTACACTTGAATATTATTCTAGCCAACGAAGTCTATATCGCACGAAACTAACAGAGAAAACGGAGCGCATACAAAGGACAGCGGAATAGTCACATGTTTATGCGACTGGCAAGATAGAGTAACAGAAATGCTGAAAAATATTAAATTGGAGATTCACATTGAAAGACGTACTGCGTCTCGATAGAACCTGCTGAGACAATTCCAAGGATCGTCTTTCACAGCAGGAAAGGCTAATATTCTAAATCCTATTACGTTATCTGCCACAAAGATCGTCGATATTAAATTAGGCAAATGATAGCTCGCGTTTAAACTTGTGAAACACTTTAATAAAACTGAAAAAGACACTGCAAACATTAATACAATTACAAAAAGTCAATATATACACCGTTACATAAATTTGTGTTGTGATGAAGATACTGAAGAAATTTGTTCTATAGAAATTGATAATAACTCTGTAGATCAAATAGACATAAAAGGATTAAAGGCAGCCTTAAATGTAATAAAAAACAGAAAAGCTACTGGCCTAGATGACATTAACGCTGAATGAAACAAATATGGAGGAACTATTTTAAAATTTTGACTCCTCCATTTATTAAAATATGTGTTGGTAAACTGTTCCGTATCTGAAAAATGGAGCACAGATACAGCTATTTCTACGTTTAACAATGGTAATCGGATACAGGAAATTACAGAGAAATATGTTTACTAAGTGCAGGATATAAAAATTAATCGGAAAATTCTTAATCTTAGATTGAAAACTATTTCTGATGCTACAATATCAGAAGAACAGTCAGGCTTCACTTCAGAAAGGGACGTTCGTGTAATGATAATATATTTATAATAAGACAAATTATTAAACATCTTAATTTGGCTTAGAGGTGCATTTAACATCAATTAATGATAAGAAATCCTTTGTTAGTGTAAAAGGACGCCTTTTGTGGAAAATAATGGACGTAAAAAATTTTCCTAACCACCGTTTTAACCCCATAAAGAATCTATATGTAAATGCGCAACTAAGTTCAGGTTGGAAAATGTCTGATGAAATTTTAATAAGTCAAAGTATTAGACAAGGATGAAATCTATCATTCACTTTTTTTTTTTAATTTGCATGTTGGCGACCTAGTTACGAAGTGAAAATATGAAATACAGATCAGAGTTAAACTAGGATCTAGCATACCATTAAATATTCTGTTATATGCGGATGACGAGATAATTATACAGGAATGGGAAGACAACATATAAAAAGCAATATATAGAATGAGCCAAAACGCATTATACTACAGCTTAACTATATCTACAAATAAGACAAAGGTAAGGAAATAATCCAATCAGATCTAAAATGATGATAAATTCATCATTATCATTATGTGATGTAGGGCACTGGTAACGTTCTAACAAGAACTGTAATGCCTTAAGTTTTTCAGTCGGAAGTGTCAATATTTTCTCTCTTGTTTTTGGTATGACCCAATAATAATTTTTCTTACTTGCGGCTGTACCTTCACCAAATACGCCGAAAGCTTTAAAATCGAATTACAAACACGGATTTTAAAAATCGTATATCTTCTACTCGAGAAAACGTACTTTAAAATAAAATATGGCCTATAACAGTGGATCAGCATATGGTACATGTAATGTACATAAGAGGCGTTGTTATTCTAGCGAAACGGCCGTTTTGCATGTGTACAGGGCGAACAAGAATTCCACCCACAAAATTTAGTAGGCTATCTAGGAATATTTTCTGACTGTTTCGGCATAAGGGACTCGTGGTCTGCCGATAGTTTGTTAGAGAGTAACTACATTTCGTTTGATTTCTTAGACCTTGTGTCGGTATTGCTTTGAAAATATCTGTGAAACAGAGAAAATGTTGATGGTATGCGCTGTATGTCTTGCTTGAAACGAACTTGTTTCATTCACTCACCGTACTTGCTGTTGACAACAGCACATATCCGTCTATGGGCCCACAGAATGCAATGGAAAAACGGTTTCTGTTGATCCATTGTGGATGTGGGACACCGATTGGTCAATTATTTAACAAATAAATTCGCCAAACAGCCGTGCGAATTGAGAAGTTATTTTATTTTGTTTTCCCTATCAGTTTCGTTAATTCAATATGCCATCTTCAGGCCCCTTATGCACGTCTCAAAAACTGTCGATATTGGCGTACTGGAGCCATCTGTCTCTGGATGTCCAGATTTCACAAGTGCTGCCTTCGAGGACTTGACTGCAACTCACCACTCCTGCAGTGCAGTACACCGTAGTCGTAAGTGTCGTGCGAAAGCAATGCGCATTGCACGCTCTCGACTTGCATCATCGGACACAGAAACTACAATGAACAGACAAAGAAACTGATATACCTGCTAACATCACGTAGAGCCCCCGCGAGCACGCAGAAGTGCCGCAATACGACGTTGCATGGACTCGACTAATGTCTGAGGGGAATTGACTCCATGAATCCTGCAGGGCTGTCCATAAATTCGTAAGAGGTAAAAGTACGAGGTGGTGGATATCTCTTCTGAAGAGTACGTTGCAAGGAATCCCAGATATGTTCAATAATGGGAATTCCGCCTCATGCAAAACACCTCTTTTCTGTTTGGTTTCACCCAGACATGCTTCAGCACATTTTGTGCTATCTTCAGTGGGTTATTTTTTTATTTTCTAACTGTAAAATTGTGGTTACATATTAACAGCTCAGAATCAGGTACACAGAACACCTCAGAGCACTGAAAAGCAGTAGCTCACACTCAACATTTGCAGACCACCTGATAGCACACAATCACCACCCAAGAAACATTGAAGCTGACTTACACATGCTTTAAACAATAGTAGCTTTTACCAAAAATTAACTATAGAAGGAAACTATCACATCCAAAAATCAATAGCCCAAGGAAAGAAAGTAATCAGCGAATACACATCACTGTGCAATGAAACCCTCTTCGCCACAATAGAAGAACTATACAAATAACACGTACACCAAATCTACTCATGAGAAAAAAAGATTATTTCTCCCTCCCTCCCTCCCTACCTGCCTCTCTCTCTCTCTCTCTCTCTCTCTCACACACACACACACGAGCACTCAAACTAACCAAACACCACTGATGCCAAATGCACTTCAGACTCGCGCTACTCACCCACCCAAACGCGCTACAAAAGAAATGAACACTACACAGCCACAACAACAGGTAATGGCGGCGAAAACTATGCCTATATTTTGAAAAATCTAAGAAAGTGCAGTGTCAACCGACCATAGGTCGCGAAATCTGCCTATTCACTTCGCCAACAACATATGAGGAAGCACCACAACATCAAAACCTAAGGTACATACGGAAAACATGATACGTATTCATTTCCGTTTGTAAATGCATAATAAATAGAAAAATAAAAATCACGTTTTGCGGTTCTGCAGATGAGAAGTTGTAGATAGTGTAGCAGAATAGGTACCAAAATAAATGTCCAATAGTATCATGTAAGATATGTGAACTAATGCATACATCAATACTTTTTGCCAATTAGCTATAAAGATTCTTTGACATAATATTATAAACAACACATAGTGCATCAGGCCGTTAATAAATATCTCAGTCGTGAACTATGAACAAATTATGTATAAAATTTTACAATAATTATTCATTCACAATTGTAAATATTATGTACTAAAAGTTTAAATATTAATATGTAAATATTAATAATATGTAAATATTAATATGTAACAACAATCGGAGCGTGGAATGTCAGATCCCTTAATCGGGCAGGTAGGTTAGAAAATTTAAAAAGGGAAATGGATAGGTTGAAGTTAGATATAGTGGGAATTAGTGAAGTTCGGTGGCAGGAGGAACAAGACTTCTGGTCAGGTGACTACAGGGTTATAAACACAAAATCAAATAGGGGTAATGCAGGAGTAGGTTTAATAATGAATAGGAAAATAGGAATGCGGGTAAGCTACTACAAACAGCATAGTGAACGCATTATTGTGGCCAAGATAGATACGAAGCCCACACCTACTACAGTAGTACAAGTTTATATGCCAACTAGCTCTGCAGATGACGAAGAAATTGAAGAAATGTATGATGAAATAAAAGAAATTATTCAGATTGTGAAGGGAGACGAAAATTTAATAGTCATGGGTGACTGGAATTCGAGTGTAGGAAAAGGGAGAGAAGGAAACATAGTAGGTGAATATGGATTGGGGGACAGAAATGAAAGAGGAAGCCGCCTGGTAGAATTTTGCACAGAGCACAACATAATCATAACTAACACTTGGTTTAAGAATCATGAAAGAAGGTTGTATACATGGAAGAACCCTGGAGATACTAAAAGGTATCAGATAGATTATATAATGGTAAGACAGAGATTTAGGAACCAGGTTTTAAATTGTAAGACATTTCCAGGGGCAGATGTGGACTCTGACCACAATCTATTGGTTATGACCTGTAGATTAAAACTGAAGAAACTGCAAAAACGTGGGAATTTAAGGAGATGGGACCTGGATAAACTAAAAGAACCAGAGGTTGTACAGAGATTCAGGGAGAGCATAAGGGAGCAATTGACAGGAATGGGGGAAATAAATACAGTAGAAGAAGAATGGGTAGCTTTGAGGGATGAAGTAGTGAAGGCAGCAGAGGATCAAATAGGTAAAAAGACGAGAGCTAGTAGAAATCCTTGGGTAACAGAAGAAATATTGAATTTAATTGATGAAAGGAGAAAATATAAAAATGCAGTAAGTGAAACAGGCAAAAAGGAATACAAACGTCTCAAAAATGAGATCGACAGGAAGTGCAAAATGGCTAAGCAGGGATGGCTAGAGGACAAATGTAAGGATGTAGAGGCCTATCTCACTAGGGGTAAGATAGATACCGCCTACAGGAAAATTAAAGAGACCTTTGGAGATAAGAGAACGACTTGTATGAATATCAAGAGCTCAGACGGAAACCCAGTTCTAAGCAAAGAAGGGAAAGCAGAAAGGTGGATGGAGTATATTGAGGGTCTATACAAGGGCGATGTACTTGAGGACAATATTATGGAAATGGAAGAGGATGTAGATGAAGATGAAATGGGAGATACGATACTGCGTGAAGAGTTTGACAGAGCACTGGAAGACCTGAGTCGAAACAAGGCCCCCGGAGTAGACAATATTCCATTGGAACTACTGACGGCCGTGGGAGAGCCAGTCCTGACAAAACTCTACCATCTGGTGAGCAAGATGTATGAAACAGGCGAAATACCCTCAGACTTCAAGAAGAATATAATAATTCCAATCCCAAAGAAAGCAGGTGTTGACAGATGTGAAAATTACCGAACTATCAGCTTAATAAGTCACAGCTGCAAAATACTAACACGAATTCTTTACAGACGAATGGAAAAACTAGTAGAAGCCAACCTCGGGGAAGATCAGTTTGGATTCCGTAGAAACACTGGAACACGTGAGGCAATACTGACCTTACGACTTATCTTAGAAGAAAGATTAAGGAAAGGCAAACCTACGTTTCTAGCATTTGTAGACTTAGAGAAAGCTTTTGACAATGTTGACTGGAATACTCTCTTTCAAATTCTAAAGGTGGCAGGGGTAAAATACAGGGAGCGAAAGGCTATTTACAATTTGTACAGAAACCAAATGGCAGTTATAAGAGTCGAGGGACATGAAAGGGAAGCAGTGGTTGGGAAGGGAGTAAGACAGGGTTGTAGCCTCTCCCCGATGTTGTTCAATCTGTATATTGAGCAAGCAGTAAAGAAAACAAAAGAAAAATTCGGAGTAGGTATTAAAATTCATGGAGAAGAAATAAAAACTTTGAGGTTCGCCGATGACATTGTAATTCTGTCAGATACAGCAAAGGCTTTGGAAGAGCAGTTGAATGGAATGGACAGTGTCTTGAAAGGAGGATATAAGATGAACATCAACAAAAGCAAAACAAGGATAATGGAATGTAGTCTAATTAAGTCGGGTGATGCTGAGGGAATTAGATTAGGAAATGAGGCACTTAAAGTAGTAAAGGAGTTTTGCTATTTGGGGAGCAAAATAACTGATGATGGTCGAAGTAGAGAGGATATAAAATGTAGGCTGGCAATGGCAAGGAAAGCGTTTCTGAAGAAGAGAAATTTGTTAACATCCAGTATTGATTTAAGTGTCAGGAAGTCATTTCTGAAAGTATTCGTATGGAGTGTAGCCATGTATGGAAGTGAAACATGGACGATAAATAGTTTGGACAAGAAGAGAATAGAAGCTTTTGAAATGTGGTGCTACAGAAGAATGCTGAAGATTAGATGGGTAGATCACATAACTAATGAGGAAGTATTGAATAGGATTGGGGAGAAGAGAAGTTTGTGGCACAACTTGACCAGAAGAAGGGATCGGTTGGTAGGACATGTTCTGAGGCATCAAGGGATCACCAACTTAGTATTGGAGGGCAGCGTGGAGGGTAAAAATCGTAGAGGGAGACCAAGAGATGAATACACTAAGCAGATTCAGAAGGATGTAGGTTGCAGTAGGTACTGGGAGATGAAAAAGCTTGCACAGGATAGAGTAGCATGGAGAGCTGCATCAAACCAGTCTCAGGACTGAAGACCACAACAACAACAACAACAACAATTTTACAGTTAGAAAAAAAAATAAAAAAAAATAAAAAAAAGCCCACTGAAGATAGCACAAAATGTGCTGAAACATGTTTGGGTGAAACAAAACAGAAAAAAGGTGTCTTGCATAAGGCGGAATTCCTATTTCCATTTCGTAGCAAGTACGCACATAACAAGAAGAACTGCAACACCACAAGACGATTATGCTCAATAATGCTCATGTCTGGGGAGTTTGGTGACCATCGGAAGCGTTTAAATCAGAAAAGTGTATCCTGGATCCACTCTGAAGCAATTATAGACGTGTGGGGTGTCGCATTGTACTGCTGGAATCGTCCAAGTTCATCGGAAAGCACAATGGACATGAATGGATGCAGGTGATCAGACAGGATGATTACGTACGTGTCACCTGTCAGAATCGTATCCATATCACTCCAGCTGCACACGCCCCTCACCAACAGCTTGAACAGTATCCTGCTGACATGCAGGGTCCATAGATTCATGAGGTTATCTCCATACCCGTACACGTCCATCCGTTCGATACAATTTGAAACGAGATCATTCGACCAGGCAACATGTTTCTAGTCATCAACAGTCTGATGTCAGTGTTGACGGGCCCAGACGAGGCAAAAAAGTTTTGTGTTGTGCAGTCATCAAGGGTACACGAGTGGGCCTTCGGCTCCAAAAGTCCATGCTGACACTTGTTGAGGACCCAGCATTGAAATCTGCAGCAGTTTGCGGAAGGGTTGCACTTCTGTCACGTTGAACGATTCTCTTGTCATTGTTGGTCCCGTTCTTGCAGGATCTTTTTTCCAGTGCAGCGATGTCGATTTGATGTTTTAGCGGGTTTCTGATATTCACATGGAATGGTCGTACGGGAAAATCCTCACTTCATCGCTTCTTCGGAGATGCTGTGTCCCATCATTCGTGCGCCGACTATAGCACCATGTTCAGACTAAATCTTGATTCTACTTGTAGCAGCGCCGAACACTTGTCTTATACAGGCGTTGCAGATCGCAGTGCCGTATTCTGGCTGTTCACATATCTCTGTCTTTGAATTCGCATGCCTATGCCAGTTTCTTTGGCGCTTCAGTGTGTAACGCTTCAAAATAATAGAAATATCGCGGAAAAATGAGCTTTTTATTAAAATTTAATATGCCACAAAGATTCAAATCATCGAAGAATGAATGATGTGTAATATCACCTTCCAGATACAGTTTCGGAATGAAAATTAATTTTTTTTTCAGGTTCCACAAAAACTCTAATGCGAGCTAAGTCTTTCTTCATCGATGGAAACAATAATAGAGAATAATACAGCAGAGGTTATAGGTTTCGGGTCGGTATTCGAACTGAAGACAGAATGTAAAAATAAGTAACACAAATGGAAAGTAAAAACCACCTTTGGCTTCATGGAAGATAAAGACAATAACAGTAGATGCCGCAAAAGCGTTCAAAGAATGATGGCACAAAATGACAATGTAGACTTCAGCGCTGGCGGCGAATACGAAGCAAAAACGGCTGGACATGAGGCGTTACTAGGGACTCAGGCCGCTCCACTGGCGCTCGTTCTAAAGGAGGTAAAAGCATTACAGGGTAAAGACGATCCCTTTCCAGAATGGTTTTGAACCATTCGCTATGTACTGCAGCATCTAGTTTCATTATTGTTTAGAGGGGACGAGTTGTGCCGTGGATATTCTGCTATTAGAACTACCAGAAGTGATGTAAAGAGATCACACGAGTTGGAGGGGAGGGGAAGGGGATATGGAGTTAATCTGTATTCACGTGGCCATTGACTGTGACAGCGTCGGCTTGAACGACTAGATTTTTTTGTTAGCTACATATTATGTAAGTCTCTAGTTCCATATCGTTACGCAAATGTTTATCCAATTTCCTATTAAGAGTAAACATAGGCCAAATAGAGCTTTCCTAAATGGGACCTGAAACCATCAGGAAACGCTGATGTTATGTTTTCTGGTTTCCAACTTGGTTGACAATTCCCCTTTCTGCACAGAATATGGATGGAAGACGCAGTCGACCTCGTCAGTTACTGTAAGCCACATGGTGTTAACTTCTCTGTACAGTGAATGTAGTGAAAACAGCAGCATTTCCGAAGGAAGCTAGCAAATACACTTACAGCACTTTCGAGGAGCGACACTAAAACCACGAACTAAGAGGCTCAGTAGGATTGCCCGGATATCTTTTTACGGGTATGTACGGAAAGGTTATAGAGAAGCGCAAAGTGTCTGTTGCTCTGGGCCTTGTCAATCGAGTAGCGCAGCTGTATAGACCGTTTCAGTTATTTATGATTTATGGTAGCTTGTAGATATAAATAAATCACTAGATTGGCTTGGGATGGGGCAGGGGTTACAAGGCAATCATGCAGGGAAACAATAACGTATAAGCTCCTACTGCTCTAATACTGTCTTAGACGAAAGCGAGCGGATGTCATAAATTTCCTGGCATAATTCTTTCGATGTTAAGCGCAACGGAAAAAATGGTTATGCATTAACATTCAGGTGCGTGGTGGTAGGTAGTGGATAGCAAGTGAAAAATTGGAAACAATACACATCAAAATAGGTTTTTCATCACCCCGGTTCCCAGAACTCCTGAAGACAGACGTTGACTGTGGGTATTGTATCACAGATACATTCTCTTTGACTGTTCAGAGATGTCACTAAACAGGCCCAAAGAAGTAAACAACCTTGCTTGAGCAGCACCTATTAGACGGAGGGGGTCCGACAGCCGATCAGTTCCAGTCGCTCCATCAGGAAGGAGGTACACGGCTCGTGTTGGCTGTACTTCAACCATGCCTGGACGGTTAATACTGCGGTTCGATCGCGTCCTCATTGCTACTTAGTGCCAGGAAGGCCTCTCAACAAGGGAAGTGTCCAGGCGTCTCGGATGGAACCAAAGCGACGTTGTTCTGACATGGAGGAGATACAGAGAGACAGGAACTCTCGATGACATGCGTCGCTCAGGAGACCCAAGGGCGACTGCTGCAGTCGATGACCGCTGCCTACGGATTATGGCTAGGCGTAACCCTGACAGTAACACCAAACACCACCATGTTGCATAATGCTTCTCGTGCAGCCACATGACGTCTTCTTACGACTCAAATTGAGCGCAATAGGCTGCACGATGCGCAACTTCACTCCCGACGTCCAATGCGAGGTCCATCTTTGCAACCACGACACCATGCAGCGCGGTGCAGGTGGGCCCAATAACGTGCCGAGTGGACTGCTGAGGATTGGCATCACGTTCTCTTCACCGATGAGTGTCGCATATGCCTTCAACCAGACAACCGTCGGAGAACTCACTGTCAAGCGAGTGTAGCAAGGTGGAGGTTCCCTGCTGTTTTGGGGTGGAATTATGTGGGGCCGACGTACGCCGCTGGTGGTCATGGAAGGCGCCGTAACGGCTGTACGATACGTGAATGCCATCCTCCGACCGATAGTGTAACCATATCGGCAGCATATTGGCGAGGAATTCGTCTTCAGGGACGATAATTCGCTCTTCCATCGCGCACATCTTGTGAATGACTTCTTTCAGGATAACGACATCACTGGACTAGAGTGGCCAACATGCTTTCCAGACAAGGACCCTATCGCACATGCCTGGGATAGATTGAACAGGGCTGTTTGTGGACGACTTGACCCACCAACCACTCTGGGGGATCTACGCCGAATCGCCGTTGAGGAGTGGGACAATCTGGACCAATAGTGCCTTGAAGAACTTGTTGACAGTAAGCCTTGACTAAAACAGGGATGCATCAATGCAAGAGGACGTGCTACTGGGTATCAGAGGTACCGGTGTGTACAGCAATCTGGACCATCACCTCTGAAGGTCTCGCTGTATGGTGGTACAACATGCAATGTGTGGTTTTCGTGAGCAATAAAAAGGGCGCAAATGATGTTTATGTAGACGTCTATTGCAATTTTCTGTACAGGTTCCGGAACTCTCGGAACCGAGGTGATGCAATTCTTTTTTTGATGTGTTTATAATAATGGGTGAGAGAACTTCAACGAGTAAGCTACGCAGGTCGTCCCCGCGAAGGCAATTGTGCAACAAGAGAAGCGCATCGTCAGAAGAGATTACAGGTTTTGGATGATGATGATGATGTTTGGTTTGTGCGGCGCTCAACTGTGCGGTCATCAGCACCCGCACAAAGTCTCAGATTTTGCACAGTCCAATCGAGCCACTCTCACGAATGATGATGATGATGAGTACAACACAAACACCCAGTCCCCGCGCAGAGAAAATCCCCACCCCGGCCGGGAATCGAATCCGGCAGCTCGGGATCCGGAGGTAGCAACGCTAGCCACTAGACCACGAGCTGCGTACTACATGTTCTGGGCTTCCTGGAGACACAGATCTGTTGCGGTACGGTTAAAAGGTGCATCACAGTGTGGTAGTGAAAGGGAAGTGAAACGTACTACAGAGTTTAAGCACGAGGGCCAATGCATCTACATCTACGTGGATACTCTGCAAATCACGCTTATCTGCCTGGAGGGTTCATTGAACCACCTTCACAATAATTCCCTGTTATTCCACTGTCGAACAGCGAGCGGAGAAAACGAACATCTATATCTTTACGTGCGAGCTCTGATTTCTCTTATATTATTATGATGATCCTTTCTCCCTACGTAGGTCGTGGTCAACAAAATATTTTCGCATTCGGAGGAGAAAGTTAGTGATTGAAATTTCATGAGAAGATTCCGCCGCAACGAAAAACGCCTTTGTTTTAATGATGTTCACCCACATCCAGTATCATGTCAGTGACACTCTCACACCTATTTCGCGGTAATACTAAATATGCTACAATTCTTTGAACTTTGGCCGGCCGAAGTGGCCGTGCGGTTAAAGGCGCTGCAGTCTGGAACCGCAAGACCGCTACGGTCGCAGGTTCGAATCCTGCCTCGGGCATGGATGTTTGTGATGTCTTTAGGTTAGTTAGGTTTAACTAGTTCTAAGTTCTAGGGGACTAATGACCTCAGCAGTTGAGTCCCATAGTGCTCAGAGCCATTTGAACCATTTTTCTTTGAACTTTCTTGATTTAAAAAAGTTTGGAAGGTAGGAGACGAGATACTGGCAGAAGTAAAGCTGTGAGTGCCGGCCGGGGTGGACGAGCGGTTCTAGGCGCTACAATATGGAACCGCGCGACTGCTACGGTGCCAGGTTCGAATCCTGCCTCGGGCATGGGTGTGTGTGATGTCCTTAGGTTTGTTAGGTTTTAGTAGTTTTAAGTTCTAGGGGACTGATGACCTTAGAAGTTGGGTCCCATAGTGCTCAGAGCCATTTGAACCATTTTGAACCAAAGCTGTGAGTACCGGGCGTGAGTCGTGCTTCGGTAGCTCAGATGGTAGAGCACTTGCCTGCCGAAGGCAAAGGTCCCGCGTTCTAGTCTCGGTCGGGCACACAGTTTTAATCTGCCAGGAAGTTTCATATCAGCGCACACTCCGCTGCAGAGTGAAAATCTCATTCTGGAAACATTTCTTGATTTACTCCGTTAATCCTATCTGGTAAGGAACCCACACCGGACAACAGTACTCTAAAAGAGGACGAACAAGCATAGTATAGGCAGCCCATTTTATAGGGCTGTTGCATCTTCTAAGTGTTCTACCAACAAAACTTGGTCCCTGGTTCGCCTTTCCCACAACATTTTCTGGGTCCTTTCCAATTTAAGTTTCTCGTAATTGTAATTTCTAGATATTTAGTTGAATCTACGCCCTTTAGATGTAGTTGATTAATCATATAACCGAAGTTTAACACATTACTTTCAACACTCATGTGGATGATCTTACACTTTTCATTGTTTAGGGTAAATTGTCAGTTTTCGCACCATACATATATCTTTTCTAAATCGTTTTGCAATTTGTTTTGATCTTCTGATGTGTTTACTGGACGGTAAACGATAGCATCATCTGCAAACAACCTAAGACGGCTGCTCAGATTGTCTCCTAAATCATTTATGTTGATAAGAACAGCAAAGGGCCTCTTACACTACCTTGGGGAAAGCCAGAATTAGCTTCTGTTTTACTCGCTGACTTTCCGTCAGTTACTACGAACTGTGACCTCTCTGACAGGAAATCACGAATCCAGTCACATACTTGAGACGATATTCCATTAAGCACGCAATGTCCCTAAAAGTCGCTTGTGTGGTACAGTATCAAAAGCCATCTTGAAACCTAGGAATACGTAATCAATTTGAAATCCGTTGTCAATAGCACTCGACTCTTCGTGTGAGTAAAGACTAGATGTCTTTCACAAGAATGTTGTTTCTAAATCCGTGCTGACTATGTGTCAAAAAACCGTTCTCTTCGAGATTATTCAATATTCAAACACAAAATATGTTCCAAAATCCTGCTGCAATGATGTGGGCCTGTAATTTAGTGGATTACTCCTAGCTTTCTTAAATACTGATGTGACCTGTGGAACTTTCCAGTCTCTGTGTACAATTGTGGTGGGAAAAACTTCTAAATTGGACACAAATGCATCGTGATTTTCTGGCGGTACATTGACCAAATGTAATGGAAAGTCGAGTCATAGTGAAATGGCGCCAAAAATTTGACTAGGGCCACACAGGGGTGGCTGAACTGACCAGGAAGGAACGTCATCTACATTAACCGCGTATGACAATGTGCAGCCAGTCGAGGAACTGATTCGCAGCAGTCACAGATTTTCCTACCACGAGGACGTTCACACAGCGATTCTCGAATATCCACCTGATCAAGGAGTAGACTTCTACAATTGATAGAACGGTCCGACCATTATTTATGCAGACCTGCTGACCACGTTGTAAAATAGTGTCAATTTGAATTGTAATGCAGCATTCAATCAAAGTTATTTGGACTGTCATGATAATGTGTAAATTAATTTTTGAAGCCCTTTCGTACCATATTGTCCAGGAATCTGAAGCCCCCTGTCGTTTTTCTAATAGACAAAAACAAAAGCATAGATACAACCAACAGAACATACTCATTTATAAATTTCTCTTACATTTCTTCAGTAATGGGCAAACCGTTGTACAATTGATAAAGAAAGATACACGACCCAGATGCGTGAGGAAAGACTGAAGTGCCAGGATCATATGAGGCTCTCAGTTACACTACGTTGCTAGGAGAAACAACTCACTAGGGTAATACTTAGAAGAGTATACGCATCTTCAGTATTATTAGGTTTGTGCATACGTTCGTAGCGTTTTTGTTTTGCATGTTTGGATTCCGAATTGGTATGGGTTTAATTATCGATTGTCATTTTTCATTTTTAGTTCACTGTTGCTATATTATCATTATGTCATATTCGAGATAGTGGGTTGAGCTGTGGACGCTAGAAAATGGAGCACCAAGTGGAGAAACTGGAACATTTTCGTCATATTGTTTCCAGTTCAATAGGGGAGTGACAAAAGAGAAGGCAGTGAGAAACATTTGGACATTTCCTCTGTGTATGAGCATAATTCCAGCGGACAGAGCATGGGAAGAAAATGGGTTTCTCATTTTAAGAAGGATCGTTTGGCATTAGTGACTCACCACGTTCACAAAGACCTTTGGGCTTTGATGAAGATCGTTTAAACGCTTTAATCCACAATGATACAAGTCAGTGTACTCGATAATGGCAAATGTAATGAACTGTGGTCATTTCACCATACTGCGGCATCTGCATGCAGTGGGGTACGTTCAAAAATCGGATATGTGGGTATCGCATGCTCTAAGCCAAAATCACAACAATCTGCGGATGGCCATACATGCATCTCTGCTTGCCTGTCATCAGCTGGCTCGTGAGCAAACCCGACTTTTCCTATCCTGTATCGTTACTGGTGACGAGAATTGGTGACTTCAAGCTGACGTAAGGAAAAGAAAGGAATGGTTTAGCCCAAACAAAACAGCAACTCCCCGCACATACAGGAGTTCTTTGCAGCACGGAATCTAAAAGTTACACCAAAGTTGGCAGACTGTTGTAAATAGTCAAAGAGGACATATTATTGATGACTAAAATCTGTTACACGTATCTTATGGAAAAACGCTACGAGCTTATGCACCAACCCAATGGAAAAGACAGACAATCGGTAAATTCGAATGTGGGTAACTATAGACCAAAGCATAGTAATTGGCGTCTCATGAGGCACAGTCGGAATGGATCATCAGACAAATAAACACCTTGAAATTGATCAATGAAACTTGTCATATATACACGAACAGCAAGCGCAGTAAAACTAGTACTGAGAGAGAAATTGCTTGGCGTGAAGATTACCTTCCTGCATCCGCAGGGTAGTGGAAGAAAATGGTCTGTCTCTTGGCACAATAAATTGTCAAGACCACTGAATCAACGACAAAACAATATAATAGATGCATATATAAACTAATCTAAATAGCAATAACGAAGCTATATTTAAAGAATACTTTGCCTGAAAAGCTTCCTTACGATCAGCAAGCAAAATATGTGAAATTAACACATAGTTACTTACGAACAATTTAAATGCAACTCCCATCTGATTCCGTATCACGCAACATATTAAGGTAACCGCAGAAGATTCTCCAGGATTATTCCTCAGTGCACAAAACTTTACATGACAGCGCGCACCAATGCGTCCATTCAGCCTGGCAGCTCGTTCGACAGTCTGCCTGGTGCACCACAGCACTGGTTCCTAACAGTAAGTACCACCCATTTAACAGTTACTGCCAAAATTAACACAGTACCTCAAACTAACTCTCTACCCAGCGATTCTGTGTGCAGAACAGAGACTATCCGCTCCTTTGGAAATGCTGGGAGGATTTTTCTAAAGACATCCACGGCATCCAAGCTGCTGCCGCTCTCTTGCAACAGCAAAAATGGTAAAGGCATGTAATAAGATCTGGAATACATCGATCATTTCTCGAATCGAATTCCTCTGTATACCAAACACGTTGACACATTAACAGTCGATGAATTTAAATCTCCGTCACTCTAGAGCAAGTAGCATTAGCGATCTCCGTAGACACTCTACGAACTCTTGTAGAAAAGAAATTTTGCTTGAAAAAACTGCCGGAAAAAATTAGTACACTTGGAAAGAAGACGTCGATTTTGATCCGATGACGGCGTATGCCATCTTTGGGATAGTAGATGTACTGATATCGGTTTCAGCGCCGTCAATCAACAGTTAGTGTAGTGGCATAGCTACCAGGGCGCCATTTGTGTCTACCATTTTATAGGGAATGCTCAAAGACTGAAGACCCAGTGTGGTACAAAAGTGTGAAGCAAGCAGAAAACCATGCCACGAAGACGCACTTGTGCTTCCTGCAGCCAACTGTGCGAGTTTTAAAGAGGTCAAACGGTGGCCTTCCAGAGGTGGGATGGTGCTACCAGAGAACTGCCACACAAGTTGGACATGCTCGGTCAGTTTTGCAACGATGCTGGTGTCCGTGGTTACTTGAACGTTTCCACACCCGTGAATGGGGTTGTGGACGTCCACGCAGCAAGACGCTCGGTAGGGTCGTCATATCCTGCGAACAGCAGTGGCAGATCTTACAGCAACCACAACACAGATAAAAGGGCTTGTGAGCCCAGACATGTCATCACGAACTATTTCTAACTGGTTATTAGCAGTGGAACTAGGGGACGCATACCTCTAGATCACATTCCGCTCACGCCACAGCATTGGCGTGCATGGCTCGATTGGTACCGCCAGAGGATCACTTGGAAGATAAAATGGCGCGTCGTGGTCTTCAGCGATTAAAGCACATTCTGCCTGCAAGAAAATGAGGGTCATTTGCGGATACGACATAGGTGTGATGGGCGCTGTCTCGTAGAGTCCATTCGTGCAAGACACACTGGCCGCACCCAGACCATTTGCTTTGCTTAGGTTGGTTGGAATCCCCTCGCCTGGGTTCTGGTCAGCTTATGACAGCAAAGAAAAGACCTTTTTGTGGGATTCTCCGAAGAATTGCCCATGAACTAACGTTGCCTCCCCGCGCAGAATAGCCGCACTGTCTTTGGCGTCTTGCCACGGTTCGTGCGGCTCCCCCTTCGGAGGTTCGAGTCCTCCCTCAGGCATGGGTGTTGTGTTGTCCTTAGCCAAAGTTAGTCTAAGTTATAGTAGTGTGTAAGACTAGGGACCGATGACCTTAGCAGTTTGGTCCCTAAGCACACATATTTCTTAATGTTGGCTCCATAAATCCCATCAAGCCTACTGTAGACCACTTGAAATGGAAAAAGAACCATCCGACTTACTCCATTTGCCTAAGCAGTAGGAAGTGTGTAATACTCATACTTTGACCTTGTACTGTAGAATAGTGACACTAAGACGATCCTTCTTTAGGGTATACAAATGATCGCTAGCCCAAGGGTTATCCAAAACATTTGACCCTATCTTTTTGTCACGAACAGAAACCGAGGTATGAGCATCTGAAATTCCCGTTTTCATATGCGGCGCTTCAGAACATATTGGGTACGCATGCTGTCGCATGCATACCGATTTAGCCAGTTAATCTGGTTCAGATACAGTGCATTATCTAACAGTTGGTTCAAAGGCCTACACCGTGACGACGTTAATACACTATGAACGTATCTTGATGTCGCTTAAGCCTTAGGTCTGTTGTCTAATACAACATAAATCGCAAGGATTGAACCGTCCATTGCGTCCTTTATTTTGGACGCCCACTCTAGTCTCCACCATTGCGGTTCCTCAGCTGCAGGCGAACGCAGTCCGCCGTATCCTGCCATTCAGCTGTTCTGCAGGGGTAACGTGCAGTTCACAAGACTTTGAGCAAATATGACGTCATTTTGAAGTCGCGCGCACTTATCGCAGACGGCAGGTACTGCAGTCGACTAATATTAACGTACGATGCTGGGTGGTCGGAAAACACCATATCGGATTCAGTAATTTCGTATCTAACTTACGTATTATGAAAGTATGCCATTTCAAGGCAATGGTACATCAAAGATTTTACAAAAGCACGCCATCCTTGGTACGATTCATTATAATTAAACGTCACATAATGACGTATTGACGTTCACAGTCTTCATGGGATCCAAGTTCCGGTACCGAAAGCAAGTTTTCGGTAGTTAACCGGAATGTAGTGGTTATAAGCGTTGCGCTATGGAGTATAGTGTGGCGTAGTAGCAGCTTGTTTTCATACCGTATCTAAAAATTCTTTTTCACCTTCACGTATCTTAAAGGTTCTGGGAATTCGTTATGATGTTAATGGAAGTATGTTCTGTAGAATTCGATGCTATTTCGATAGAGGAGCCTCTCTTTCTCTCTCTCTGGAGTGATCTGTCGCTGTCAACAATTTACAAATTATGTATGAAACGCGCACATTCGAATAAACATTCAAAAGACGTTGATCATATATAAAGACAAACTACTACCCAGAATAAAAAACATAGGAAAGATTGTCTGACACATTAGCAAAAGAATGAAGCTTTTGAAAATAATTAAAAGATAGTCTCAGAAGTATATAAAGTGTAAAAGAAAATTTACGAAATATTTGTTTCTGCACACTTCTTTGGAAAACAAAAAGTTTTCAATTAAAGAACATCCATAACCACCAATATGACGTATTTCGTAATTTTGTTACAACAAACCTCAGCAATACGACGTGTTTGCGAGAGATTCTCACTGTTTTGGTATTTTGAAACAGGATTTATTCATTAGACTCAAGATAAATGAGGTGCTGCTTTAATTTGTCTCCTAGAATCATTTATAATTACAGACAAACACCTAAAACTAGTTTTCTGAGTTTCTAAAAATAAGCTTATTTGTTGAGATACCAATATATACATTGTTGAATTCAACGATGGCTTTGTTTTCTTGTAACTCAGAAAGTCGTCTCCCTTTCGGAGTTGATGAAGGCTGAAGGCATATTAGGAAAAATACTGCAACGTTTTCAGTAAGTTTCGGAGTTAACTCTTGCCAACACTTTAATTTCTGCTTTATCCACAGCCAAGTCCACATGAAAGCGGAAATTAATAAATTTATGACGTAAGAGTCGAGGGACATGAAAGGGAAGCAGTGGTTGGGAAGGAAGTGAGACAGGGTTGTAGCCTCTCTCCGATGTTATTCAACCTGTATGCTGAGCAAGCAGTAAAGGAAACAAAAGAAGAATCCGGAGTAGGAATTAAAATCCATGGAGAAGAAATAAAAACTTTGAGGTTCAAATGGATCTGAGCACTATGGGACTTAACATCTGAAGCCATCAGTCCCCTATAACTTAGAACTACTTAAACCTAACTAACCTAAGGACATCACACACATCCATGCGCGAGGCAGGATTCGAACCTGCGACCGTAGCCGTCTCGCGGTTCCAGACTGTAGCGCCTAGAACCGCACGGCCACTTCAGCTGGCCTTTGAGGTTGGCCGATGACATTGCAATTCTGTCGGAGACAGCAAAGTACCTGGAAGAGCAGCTGAACGGAATGGACAGTGTCTTGAAAGGAGGATATAAGATGAACATCAACAAAAGCAAAACGACGATAATGGAATGTAGTCGAATTAAATCGGGTGATGCTGAGGGTATCAGATTAGGACATGAGACGCTTAAAGTAGTAAATGAGTTTTGCTATTTGGGGTGCAAAATAACTGATGATGGTCGAAGTAGAGAGGATATAAAATGTAGACTGTCAATGGCAAGGAAAGCGTTTCTAAAGAAGAGAGATTTGTTAAGATGGAGTATAGATATAAGTGTCAGGAAGTCTTTTCTGAAAGTATTTGTATGGAGTGTAGCCATGTATGGAAGTGAAACGTGGACGATAAACAGTTTAACTAAAAGAGAATAGAAGCTTTAGAAATGTGGTGCTACAGAAGAATGCTGAAGATAAGATGGATAGATAACATAACTAATGAGGAGGTATTGAACAGAATTGGGGAGAAGAGAAATTTGTGGCACAACTTGACCAGAAAAACGGATCGGTTGGTAGGGCATATTCTGAGACATCAAGGGATCACCAGTTTAGTATTCGAGGGCAGTGCGGAGGGTAAAAATCGTAGAGAGGGACCAAGAGATGAATACACTAAGCAGATTCAGAAGGATGTAGTTTGCAATAGGAACTCTGACATGAAGAAGCTTGCACAGGATAAAGTAGCATGATGAGCTGCATCAAACCAGTCTCTGGACTGAAGACCACAACAACAACATGACGTAACTTCGAGGTTAAGTACCCTGCAGTAAAGAAAAGCAAAGCCTTCAGTTCTCTCTACTTGAGATGTGTGGTATTGTTGTGAACGTTATGTTTGTCTCAAATGTTGTAAACCGATCAGTCGCGAAAGTCGATAGACAGCTCTTTTCGTCATCATTACAGGGTTTGACGTCAATCAAATTGACGTCTAGCTTGCACGAAGTGTTGCGAACTGCCGGTTACCCGCACCGCAGCTTGTTCCCGCTTCCGAATGAAGTGGTGCGACTTTTGGTCAGCTCGTCGCGGCTGCGGAGGGTCGGCCGCCTTGCACACACAGTGTCCGCGGCGTAGCGCAGCCGGAAGCGAAGTCGGCTGTAAAGCTGTAGGCGGCGCCGTAAACTTGCCCGGCCAGCTGGCCGCTTCCTGGCGGCAGGCGCCTCCACGTCACTGACCGCAGGGTCCAGCGAGGGAGCTCCTCGTGCAGCTCAAGACATTTTACCTAACTCGGAATTATGAAAAAGTCACTTCCATGCAAAGCTCTAAGAGCTAACAGCAAAAAAATGGTTCAAATGGCTCTAAGCACTATGCGATTTAACTTCTAGGTCATCAGCCGCCTAGAACTTAGAACTAATTAAACCTAACTAACCTAAGGATATCACACACATCCATGCCCGAGGCAGGATTCGAACCTGCGACCGTAGCGGTCGGCCGGTTCCAGACTGTAGCGCCTAGAACCGCACGGACACTCCGGCCGGCAGCTAACAGCATTGTGACAGTGTTGCCCGTGTATCTCGAACACCAACGCGATGGCTACTTTTCTTAGTGCCACGTTGGGCGCCAATTACGCTGCTGCTGATTTAACCCTTTCGCTGCTACAGATGTGCCTTCTGTATTCCGTGCTGCAGGCGACTTTCGCCGTGACTGTACTGCTCACAAAATGCTGGTACCTCTGTTGAGAGACAGCGTTCCGAGCGATATAAAATATCACTCGATTTTTCGAAAACTATTATCTGAAAAATTCGATTTTTGCGCATCTTACAGTCACATATTTTCACTCTGTAAAGGACTGAATTCCTTTTCGTTACCGGTGGTAGTTACCGCGCTGCATCAAATTAAGTAAGACATTGCGCGAAAATTTGAGGATTTTGCAGAGCTAAAAATGCATTGCGTACACTTGTCATATTGTTGATTTTAGCTCACACATTGCCGTAAATGAAACGTAGATAAGATATCGAAATTTTACTTAAAACTGAGAGCAGAATCATATCTCATTTCTTTCTCTAGTTATTGGATCTTATGTCAGACGGACGGTCGCGGGCGATGCGCCCAATCTCGTCGTTGTACATCGCGAATGTGGTCATAACAATCGCCATATCTCATAAATGATTCAAAATTTTGAAAAGAGGTTTTTTTTTCAAATGATAGCACGCAATGAGGCACATCTGTTGCATAATAAATAGTTGAAATTTTATTATTAACCGAGATATGGATGTTAATCGTTACCTGAAGTGAGAGGTCGGTGGCTCAGAACACAGTGAGGCGTCCACAGCACTGCTAGAAAACCCAAGCGCCGCGCGTATACATTATTGGCCATTAAAATTGCTACACCACGAAAATGACGTGCCACAGACGCGAAATTTAACCGACAGGAAGAAGATGCTGTGATATGCAAACGATTTGCTTTTCAGAGCATTCACACAAGGTTGGCGCCGGTGGCGACACCTACAACGTGCTTACATGAGGAAAGTTTCCATTCGATTTCTCATACACAAACAGCAGTTGACCGGCGTTGCCTGGTGAAACGTTGTTGTGATGCCTCGTGTAAAGAGGAGAAATGCGAACCATCACGTTTCCAACTTTGATAAAGTTCGGATTGTAGCCTACCGTACCGTATCACGGCATTGCTGGTCGCGTTGATCGAGATCCTATGACTCGTAGCAGAATATGGAATCGGTGGGTTGAGAAGGGTAATACGGAACGCCGTGCTGGATTCCAACGGCCGCGTATCACTAGCAGTCGAGATGACAGGCATCTTATCCGCATGGGTGTAACGGATCGTGCAGCCACGTCTCCATCCCTGAATCAACAGATGGGGTCGTTTGCAAGACAACAACCATCTGCACGAACAGTTCGACGACGTTTGCAGCAGCATGGACTATCAGCTCGGAGACCATGACTGCGGTTACCCTTGACCCTGCATCACAGACAGGAGCGCCTGCGATGGTGTACTCAAAGATGAACCTGGGTGCACGGATGGCGAAACGTCATTTTTTCGGATGAATCCAGGTTCTGTTTACAGCATCATGATGGTCGCATTCGTGTTTGGCGACATCGCGGTGAACGCACATTGGAAGCGTGTATTCGTCATCGCCATACTGGCGTATCACCCGGCGTGAAACGACCCGTGGCTCTACCCTTCATTCGATCCCTGCGAAACCCTACATTTCAGCAGGATAATGCACGACCGCATGTTGCAGGTCCTGTACAGGCCTTTCTGGATACAGAAAATGTTCGACTGCTGCCCTGGCCAGCACATTCTCCAGATCTCTTCACCAAATGAAAACGTCTGGTCAATGGTGGCCGAGCAACTGGATCGTCACAACACGCCAGTCAGTACTCGTGGTGAAATGTGGTATTGTGTTGATGCTGCATGGGCAGCTGTACCTGTACACGCCATCCAAGCTCTGTTTGACTCAATGCCCAGGCGTATCAAGGCCGTTATTACGACCAGATGTGGTTGTTCTGGGTACTGATATCTCAGGATCTATGCACCCAACTTGCGTGAAAATGTAATCAAATGCCAGTTCTAGTATAATATATTTGTCCAATGAACAATCGTTTATCATCTGCATTTCTTCTTGGTGTAGCAGTTTTAATGGCCAGTAGTATAGATATCCACTACACCTGGGAAACGGCGTAGCAGGAAATGTATACACGTTTATAGCTGCGGAAGGGTTAACACTACACCATGAAGGCGGCATGCAGCTGTTATGTAGCAGTTTTTCCAATACTGATCCATAGGCTGATTAATAATGCACTATTCAAATTAGCCCACCCAATCAATTCAGATTATAGGTGAAGCATGAAAGAGTGCAAGTTACTAAAACAAACACCAATGATTTTGAATTTAATAAGTACTTCTTCATTCCAGTTCAGAAATGATTTTTTCTGTGTGGTGAGTCTGTCCGCTGGCTGACTGTGAGAACGTGAGGGGCGCATGGATAGAATAGTAAACTGGTAGTAAAACTGTACTTTCGCTAAAAAGTAGAGCCGCTAGCAGGTATGTAATTCGCGACGGCCTCCTCATCCTTGTGCCGGTTACAGCAGAATGCGTTGGGCCTATCTCAACGAGTTTTGAAGTGACATTGTGAGTTCCAGTGAACATAACTCCTTCTAAAAAGATAGAGATCTGAAGCAGGATGGAAAAACATTAGAGGAATCTGCTGAACTCAAAGGAGGTCAACAGTAACTGATGCGTAAGTTTTGTAAGGACTCCCAGGATTGGCTCACCAAAATTAACTTCCTGGCAGGGATGAAATATCACGAGTGCGTATCTGCAGCTGCTATCATTCGCAGAAACGTGGAACCAAACTCATAGTAGGAGAGATTTTCTGCTTTCTACTCCCTCTCTAAGAGTGAAATGTTTGTTACTGTTAAACTACAGCAGATTCTTTAATTGGAGGTAGATTGCTGGTATTGTTATCATTGGACAAAACTTGGAAGATAATTTGGTTAAGGAGAATCCAGCGCTTGTAGAAACAGTAAGGAGAGGAGAGGAACACTTAGTCTTAAGACCCCAGAGAGGGAATACTCGGGATTCATCTGCACTTCCAGCGGGAAACCCTCTGGTTGATAGTAATTTTGGGACTCTGTCTCAGAGATGATCACAGATGCTAGAGCCGAACTTGTAAGTTTCAGCTACCACTGCAGCCATTACCTGCATCTGAGTGTTGGAAAGCATCGTTTGTACACAACGTGATTAAGCGGAGCCAAAGTTATTTGTTTCGACATAGCGTCTTGCTTTTCTAAATTAATTTACACTCTTAGCTAGCTGAACTCAGCGTGTGCTTAGACAAGGGAACTGGTGCTTTTACTTACTGTTCTTGGCCTTTTCTTCAATCTTTTTACTAACTGAGCGATAAATGGCAGTTTACGTGGACATAATAAGTTGTACGATGTTATAAGCATTTTCTTTCCAGTTACACTCCCCTGTGCCAAGGTAATATTGTGTGTGCTCCCAAAAATGCATTTAGACCATTGTGCACTTAATAATTACTTGCATTATCTGTTCCAGATTGACCGTATTGCTGTCTCCAGGAGGAACTCCACAGAAGACCTCAATGTAAAAGCCAGGAGTGGCTTCTTTGAGTCAGACCACCACTACTCCGAATCAGAGTAAAATTTCAGCCGAACAGAAAACGGACAGAGTAACCCAGAGTTTCCGGACTGCTCCCGAATACCTATAACTCAACAACAAGAGAATCACTGAAGAAATCCAAAGGGTGGATTCCACAAATTGGCCTGAACTCGCGGAGAAATTGCACCAAACGGTAAGATTAGGTCAACCCCCGAGAAGAGGAAAACATACGTGGAGGAACATCACATGCGATCAAGCTGTCGTATAAAGGATTGAAGCATGGAATGACGTCAATAATCACGAAACAACAGAAAAGTGGCAGCTATTACTGTATGTACGGGGAAACGCCTCTGACATTATTCGACAAGAGAAACGCAGATACTTTAGTAAGAGGTTGATTGAAATGGAAAAAGACTTTACCAAGAGAAACATCCGCAATTTTTACAAGACCTTTAGAGAAAGTTCAGCTGGCTAGCAACCTCCTAGCCTATGTTTCCAGCGACCTGACTAATCCCAGGAAACCAACACAAAGAATAATTGCGAAATTCTAACAAAATATTTCAGTGCACTCCTCAACTGCGAAGTGCAATCTGAACAACGCGGATTTGTAAAACCAGCACCAAATTCCGTTTCGCTTCCACCTTCGCATGAAGAAATAGTGAAAATAATCAGATCTTTAAAAAAACAACAAAGCTCCTAGTGAAAATGGAATTATTGAAGAATTATGAAATTTGAACCTCAACAACGTAAAACCAAAATTCACAGAATAATATCAGAACGTTGGAAAACAGAGAAAATAAAAAAAAATGGATTAGCTTAGTGATAAATCCGCTCCACAAGAAAGGAGACAAAACAGATCCGAACAATTACAGAGGACTCTCACTTCTTCCAGTAACTTATATCCTCTCGAAAGTTTTGCTGGAAGGTTTGAGCTGCAAGCCGGCCCAAAGACTGGCGAGTATCAAGCGGGATTCAGGAAAGAAAGATCTTGTAATGAACAGATCTGCAACCTCGAAACTATACTACACATAAAACGTTGTAGGAACACTACAATTAGTTTTTTGGATTCCATGAAAGCTTGCCATTCTGTTGACAGACAAACGCTGTTTAATAATCGAGTAGATTTAGGGGTCGATAGAAAGACCAGAGCTATTATCCAGGAAACTTTAGGAGAAACTACCTAAAAAGTGAAAATCATTGGAGGAAAATCAAACTCATTCTCAATTCATGCAGGATTCCAAGGAGGTGGCCTATCATCACTCTTACTAAACATCGGTATGGAAAAAATAATTAGAGAATGGGAAAAGCATGTCGAAAGTATGTAAACTGGAAAAGAGAAAGGGAAAAGAGCCAGTATGAAATGCCTGTCCTTTGTCGATGACCTACCTGTGTTAACACACAACGAAGTTGGAGTCAAACTAGCCCTAGATAAACTACATGAAATCTCCTGTAAAATCGGACTCCAAATTTATTTCGAAGAAACTCAATTTATGGACACCAAATCAGCCGGAAATCTTCCACTGAGAAAGTATGGAGAAAGCTCCCAAGTTACTCAGTGCCAGTACTTAGGAGAAACCATCCATCCGACGGGACTGAACACAATCTCCAGCACAGAAAGAATATTCACACTGCAAAAGGCGTACAAACTGACATGGAATGACTACAACAAAAGAGAATACTCTTAATGCAAAACTACTGCACTACAACACGGCTGTTTTACCACAAGCCTTGTATGCAACAGAAACTTCTGTTATTAGAGCAATGACAAACATTCACGACATAGAGAAACAAAAACGAGAAATTCTTAGAAAAATCTACGGCGTTATTCTCCAAGACGGCACTTCGGTCAGGCGACGTACAAAGGAGCTTTACGAACACACAGGCATCACAGTTAAATTTAGGAAACGATGTCAACGGTTCTACAGACACAATAATTTTATCTTAAAACCCTTCCATTGGTCCGTGTTTGCATACGACAACAAAGGGATTGTGGGTCCGCCTTGATGCAAAATACATTTCCTATTGATTTATTTATCCCCAAACTACTTTCAGCGACAAATGTCACCATCATCAGTGGGTTCTTTGATTCTAAAATATGCAGAAACATGGACACCTTGTAAGTAGGCTGTTTAGGTTTTTTTATTGGTAACGCCACCTCTGTATGAAAATCACTGGCTGTGCTGTGTGCAGTCTGTGGCTAGTTTGCATTGTTGTCTGCCATTGTAGTGTTGGGCAGCGGCAGCTGGCTGTGAACAGCGCGTAGCGTTGCGCAGTTGGAGGTGAGCCGCCAGCAGTGGTGGATGTGGGGAGAGAGATGGCGGAGTTTTGTAATTTGTCATGAACTGCTATATTTATATATGATGATATCAAGGTAAATACATTGTTTGTTCTCTATTAATATCTTTTATTTGCTAACTATCCCTATCAGTAGTTAGTGCCTTCCATAGTTTGAATCTTTTATTTAGCTGGCAGTAGTGGCGCTCGCTGTATTGCAGTAGCTTGAGCAGCGAAGATTTTTGTGAGGTAAGTGATTTGTGAAAGGTATAGCTTAATGTTAGTCAGGGCCATTCTTTTTTAGGGATTTTTGAAAGTCAGATTGCGTTGCGCTAACAAAATATTGTGTGTCAGGTTAAGCACAGTCTCGTGTACAATTGTTCAAAGGGGACGTTTCAACCTATGTAACTTAGATGAAAGCAGACTCACAAAGAAAACCTTAAGCGTAGTTAATAAAGCAAATTAAAGACCAATTGGATAAAAGAACTCTTACTTTTTGACAGACTTTGTGAGCATTGACAGCCCAACGACGAAAGATTTGAATCCCGACAGGCTTTGTTATTTTATGTAAACACTGTGCTAAGTTATGTTTGATACTAGTGAACTACAGTGCAACTATTGTGTGATTTTAATATTAAACTGCCCGAAGTCAAAGACGCAGCATCCTGAAGAAGAAGATCTTATTACCGAAAAGTGACGTTGCAAATCGCTCATCATTGGAGCAGAAAATTATGAAAAGTCAAACCAAATTCAACACATAAGTGACAATACAATGTCTTTAAAATGTCGGAACCATTGCCAGGGTACTGCACGCACTGGTTACTTTATCTTACAAAACACCAAATGTGACTGCGATCTCTGACTGATGGCTCTCTACAAACGAAGCCCGAGGTGAGACTTGTGTTTCGTGGACGGATGGGTTGCAGAATAGGCCGCTCACCAAATATCTGATGTACACGAGCACGCCCATCTGTCGCACGCAGACGGAATTGCTCTGATCACCGATGGCAACTGACCGCCATTCTACTCTCCAGTTAACTCTGTCACGACACCAGAGTGTCCGTGCTTGGTGGTGTCGTGATGTCAGTGGTAGCATGGCTGGAGGCACACATGATCTTAGACTGCAAGTAGATGGTTTCCTATGGTCGTTGCTGATACAGCAAGGGTAACTTGTGTTCGAATTTCTTCCCTGGGCGATGTTCGGTCAGCCGCAGCTGCTCGCACAATGTGTCGATCTTGACATGCGTGTGTACTACGCGAATGTCCAGCACCTGGTATGTGGATGTCGGAATGTTCAACGGAGCACTGCTGAAAATAGCTACACGCCACCGATGCACAATGCCCAACATGTGTAGCAATCGGTCGATATGTCCATGCAGCTTCTCACAGGCCCACAATGTGATCCCGTTCAGATAACTGAAGTCGTTCAACAGCAGTACCTATTCGTCGGTAGGTCATAGTTGTATACAATGACTGTATCAAACACTGTCCAAAGCTACCCCAATTGCGGACATGTAATGTGATGACTGACAATGGCGTGGTCATGACTGAATTAAGTTAACCCTGCCTCTGACAACGTGCAACCGGGAATAACATGTGGATTCGTTCTTCAAGTTGTTACAATACGCACTATAATTTAATGGAATCGGTACTAGGAGACTAATCCTGGGAAAAGTAGAACCACTAGGTACTGATAAGACATTTATTCGAAAAACAACTATCAAGGAAAAATGTGCAAGTTGAACGAGTACAGACATAGAACATTAACTCCTACTCATTAATCTAAATGTGAGATTGACAAAGGACTATGACTTGAGACGAAGTTGTGCCCCTACTTATACAACGGACACACTAAGTGACATACTGATTAGCATCGAAGTTAAGAAAGCCTCAACCGTGAGTGGCACTGTCAGTAAAGAGGTCTGCGGTCAAACAAATGAAATTTAACACACTTACTGTTAATGATTCCTTATCTGCCGAGCCGTGTCGCCCATATCAGCGCAATCAGTGGTGGGTAGAGTAATTCTGCAGCTCTTATCTGTTCGGTGCTGTCACCGGTCTTGCAGAGGAAGTGTGTTGTGCAGCTAAAAATTCGGACTACACAGAGGATACGGAATAGTGTCCGCAAACTTCTAGAGTCGAAACTACTTTTATACAATCGCAGACACGACTCAAGAGTTCTGCTTGCTCATAAGCCAGGAGCAGAAACTCACTTCAATTGTGCGGCGGTAAACAGTCACTTCGTAATGCCTCAGTGTCCACAAAGAAGCAAAAGTTCGTTTCTCTATTCACAGAATTTCCTAGTACCGAAATTGGTACTTCTGAATCTAATAGTGACACTGTTCTCTGCTACCTTGTCAGTATTGTCTCAAAACGCTGTCCACTGAAGTGTGTACTATCGACACCCGCCAGAGGGTCCTTGCTGCACATTGCCAGTTCAGAACAAAGCTCGCCTCGTTAGCGGAACTCTCCTTGCGGCCACTCACCATGTCCATTACACATGGAATACCCCCAACTCTACTAGTCATGAAGCTGTCAGCCAACATCTCTCAGCTCGTCCTCAATTCTGTGAAACTTCTAGAACAAATGGTGACAATTTAGCCAACCAGATATGTTTCTGTGTCGTTTGATGGGAACACACCTTGGCGTCTGGCGAGATAGCTTCTGTGACCATTACCTCGCATCTGTGGCAGACATTTCTCAGTGCTAAAGAAGGCTGGTGGTTTTGGTGCTTGTAAGGTACTATCCACACCATCTTTTGCTTTCCATTGTCTCGATCATTCCTCCGTAGAAACCTCAAGGCTACCGTGAGAAGATCCTTTCCAACTAACTCTCGATTGGTGGCAGAGTGAGGGCAGTAAACGCCTGACGTCCTCTTTTCAGAGGCTGTAAGGCCCGCTTTCGCCCTGCTGTCACAGCCAGCACGAAATTACACTCAAAGTAAGCCCTGCACAGAAATATTAGTACGGGGATAACTACTGTAAACCAATAAATTATTAGTAATAGTTCAGTAACCTCCATAAAATGCTATCGTATGCCAAATAAATAAAAATTATCAATGTTATTCATGTTTAGCGGAAGAATCTTGCTGACTTTCAACTATTCACCTGTACACTAAGCACAGCTACTCCCTGTAGTGTCAGAACAGATGGTGCACAAACAGTGCTGATGACCATGACAAATGAATCACTGACAGTACAAACCCTAGTGATCCACATTTCTAACCTGATGCCACTGAACAGAACCACTGTGTCCAATCAGACTGTAATGAACAGGTTACGAGAAAGTACCTTGTGACCCAGACGTCCTGTTTGAGTACACATCTTGACACGGCAAAATCTTGCAGCTCGCCTTCAGTTCTGCCTTTATCAGATCAATTGACAGCTTCGTCACAGGCAAAACGTATTACTCAGAGAAAAGTCTAGATACCCTCAGAAGCAAGAGATGATCATGTTCTTGCGTGGCCATCTGCTAAATATTGTCAAGGAACTGTGATATAAAGGCCCCGAGATCGAGTCTCGGTCCGGCACACAGTTTTAATCTGCCAGGAAGTTTCATATCAGCGCACACTCCGCTGCAGAGTGAAAATCTCATTCTGGAAACTGTGATATTGTGGGAAGCTTCATTATTGACAGCGGTACGGATCTTCTCTTCGTCCATGGTAGCCTTACCACCGGGCAGTACGTCGAACAGATACTGTTGGACAACGTGGTGGCTGCTGCACGCGGTGGTGCCCCTGAATTCCTTCCAATGCCGGGGCCTATGTGGCGGGTGTCAGCCGGGATGTTTCGCGAAGCCTGGGCAATGAAGTAACGGAACGGCAGGCGGTTAGTCCCCATCGTGCTTATGTGAGACATGCTTCACAATCGCGTTAGTGGTCTTCCTGTCCCACCACTCTCATGGGCTGTGAAAGAAGAACAGGAATGGATGCCACAGGGAGACGTCTGTACACTTACACGGAGCATGGCACTTAGGTGCCAAGCAATGATAAACGCACCCGTTACTCAAGCTCCCAAAATACAATAAAAAGCACCCTTGATGACAGAATGTACGGTTTTCCACTTTGTTTTCGATATCTCTCGCACTTTTCAGTTCTTTTTATGTAAACACTACAGGATGTGTTGATGTTTTGACGTGTACATAATTTATGAAAGATTAAGGTGTAATTTGGTAGCGTACCCAGTCCTCAATCATTGCTCAGTTACTGCTTTCAGACGCCCAAAGGTACGTTCCCCTAATACTTTTGAGCAGTGTACTATGTTCAGCCACTGTATGAAGCCGATGGTTTGGACATAAAACAGCGATATATAAAAATATAGACATTTCACCATAATAATACTGATATACAGTGCATCGCCAAAGTCTAAATTACCGATATACCGACTAATCGATATCAAATATTGAGTACCGAAAGTGATATTTTTTATTATGTCTCTTCTTAACTAATCGGCGCTATAGTCCCCATCAGCAGATTTCTTTCCATTTCCAGTTACTACCAACCTTTGCAATCTAACGACAAATATCTTAAAATGGGCTTAATTTAATTTCATGTTCAGTACCGCGAATGAACAGCAGATTTGAACATGAACGTATCTATACTGCAAATTCATGAAAGTTCGTTACTTCTACATGTCGTAGATACGAAGTGCAAATTGAGCGCGTTTGCCGACAGCACTGTGTAAGAATAGTGGAAATTACCATTCTCTATGAGGCACAATGTGCGCTCTTCCTAACCTGAGTGCCTAGACCAAGAAAAGATAGAATCAGTCTAGAAGTAACGTAGACTACGCACAAAAGTCACAGATATTACTCCACTGGTAATTAATGTAAAATAGACTCTTGTTGTCTGAAATATTCATGTTAAGTACAATATTTCGTGTGCACAACACGTATCGGAAGTGCTTCATTCGCGAACCTTCTGTCGTGATGGACTGGACAAAACTATCCATATGTAAAAATATCGACACTACTGTCTTTGTAACATCGATGTGTGAAGTGCTAAGTGCTATTGACTATGGATTTCAGATCGATTCCGTATTCCTGGATTTCTGAAAGGCTTTTGACACTGTACCACACACGCGGCTCGCAGTAAAATTGCGTGCTTATGGAATATCGTCTCAGTTATGTGACTGGATTTGCGATTTCCTGCCAGAGAGGTCACAGTTCGTAGTAACTGACGGAAAGTCACCGAGTAAAACAGAAGTGATTTCAGGTGTTGCCCAATGTAGTGTTATAGGCCCTTCGCTGTTCTTTATCTATATAAACGATTTGGGAGACAATCTGAGCAGCCGTCTTAGGTTGTTTGCAGATGACGCTGTCGTTTATCGACTAATAAAGTCATCTGAAGATCAAGAACAAACTGCAAAACGATTTAGAAAAAAATATATGAATGGTGCGAAAAGTGGCAGTTAACCCTAAAAAACGAAAAGTGTGAGGTTATCCACATGAGTGCTAAAAGGAACTCAAACTTCGGTTACACGATAAGTCAGTCTAATCTAAAAATAGGAAATTCAACTAAACACCTAGGTATTACAATTACGAACAACGTAAACTGGAAAGAACACATAGACAATGTTGTGGGGAAGGCTAAACAAAGGCTGCGTTTTATTGTCAGGACACTTAGAAAATGTAACAGACCCACTAACGAAACTGCCTACACTACGCTTATCCGTCCTCTTTTAGAATACCGCAACGCGGTTTGGGATCATTACCAGATAGGACTGACGGAGTACATCGAAAAAGTTCCAAGAAAGGCAGCACGTTTTGTAGTATGGCGAAGTATGGGAGAGATACAGGATTTGGGCTGGAAATCATTAAAAGAAAGGAGTTTTTCGTTGCGACGGAATCTTCTAACGAAATTCCAGTCACCAACTTTCTCTTCCGAATGCGAAAATATTTTGTTGACACTGACCTACATAGGGCGGAACGATCACCACCATAAAATAAGGGAAATCGGAGCTCGTACGGAAGGATACAGGTATTCATTCTTTCCGCGCGCTCTGGGAAACTCTATAGTACGATATTTTCCACATATCCACCATGCGTAGCAATAATATGGCGTAGTCTCTGAATGAAATTACCCGAAACCTTTGACAACGTGTCTGGCGGAATGGCTTCACATGCAGATCAGATGTACTGCTTCAGCTGTTCAATTGTTTCTGGATTCTGGCGGTACACCTGGTCTTTCAAGTGTCCCCACAGAAAGAAGTCACAGGGGTTCATGTATGGCGAATAGGGAGGCCAATCCACGCCGCCTCCTGTATGTTTCGGATAGCCCAAAGCAATCACACGATCATCGAAATATTCATTCAGGAAATTAAAGACGTCGGCCGTGCGATGTGGCCGGGCACCATCTTGCATAAACCACGAGGTGTTCGCAGTGTCGTCTAAGGCAGTTTGTACCGCCACAAATTCACGAAGAATGTCCAGGTAGCGTGATGCAGTAATCGTTTCGGATCTCAAAAATGGGCCAATGATTCCTTTGGAAGAAATGGCGGCCCAGACCAGTACTTTTTGAGGATGCAGGGACGATGGGACTGCAACATGGGGCTTTTCGGTTCCCCATATGCGCCAGTTCTGTTTATTGACGAAGCCGTCCAGGTAAAAATAAGCTTCGTCAGTAAACCAAATGCTGCCCACATGCATATCGCAGTCATCCATCCTGTGCACTATATCGTTAGCGAATGTCTCTCGTGCAGCAATGGTAGCGGCGCTGAGGGGTTGCCGCGTTTGAATTTTGTATGGATAGAGGTGTAAACTCTGGCACATGAGACGATACGTGGACGTTGGCGTCATTTGGACCGCAGCTGCAACACGGCGAACGGAAACCCGAGGCCGCTGTTGGATCACCTGCTGCACTAGCTGCACGTTGCCCTTTGTGGTTGCCGTACGCGGTCGCCCTACGTTTCCAGCACGTTCATCCGTCACGTTGCCAGTCCGTTGAAATTTTTCAAACAGATCCTTTATTGTATCGCTTTTCGGTCCTTTGGTTACATTAAACCTCCGTTGAAAACTTCGTCTTGTTGCGACAACACTGTGTTCTAGGCGGTGGAATTCCAACACCAGAAAAATACTCTGTTCTAAGGAATAAACCATGTTGTCTACAGCACACTTGCACGTTGTGAACAGCACACGCTTACAGCAGAAAGACGACGTACAGAATGGCGCACCCACAGAATGCGTTATCTTCTATATCTTTCACATCACTTGCAGCGCCATCTGTTGTTGAAAATTGTAACTACTGTAATTTCGAAAGTTTGTCCGCCTGAAAATGTACTGTTGTTCCAAGCATATTGCAACAAACGGTGTATTTCTATCGCTGCTCGTTTAGTTTTTATTGCCGTTTCAAATATACCGGTCATTTTTGAAACACCCTGTAGATATTTAATACATATCGGCAGAAGTTATACCGATATTGCTAAAAATCTGTCCATCCGTATGAAGACGTACAGACAGTGGAAATAGGTTATTCAGGAAAGGAGGAGGACGCAAGAGGCTGAAAATTGGAAACAGTGTCACTCAACTCCAAATTTACTGCCAACAGGGAAACAAATAAACTATAAGGAGAACGGCGGCCAATAAGTGCGGCCGCACAGTAGCGGGGTGCTGCGAGGAGGGCAGCGGCAGCAGCGGTCGGCGGCCGCCGAGCGACCGCGAAATTAAAGACTTGTGCGGCCTCCTCCTCCCTGCTCCCCCTGACGCCCATTGGCGGCGCGGACGGATGGTCGGCCGTCCAGCAGGGAGTCGTCACCCCCACCCCCACTGCCAGCCCCACAACCCCCTAAACCTGCCGCCCCCTCCCACATTAATATTTGGCGGATGGCGCGCGGGCGCGGAATCGCCAAACTGGGCGAGGCGAGTAATGAGTGCCGTATTTCTGCAGCGCATCAGCATTCCGCGCCACACGCCGCTGGCGCCGCCCGCGAAATAAGGAAGCAGGATGGGTGGGTTGCGTGGGGGGGGGGGGGGGGATGGAGCGGCGGAATAGCGGGAGGAGGAGAGGACGGCCGGGCCGAAGAAAAAACACGGCCTCCTGCCCGCACCGCCGCCGCGCCGATGAAGAAGCGGCAAACTTAATGAAAGAGGGCTTTCCTTCCACAGGCTGCCCCGGCCAGGCCGGGCCGTGTTTTGGTTTTCATCTGGCGGCGCCGCGCCCGCCAGCTCATCTGCAGGAAACAGAGATGTGCCGGGAAAATTAAATCGCCCGTCCCCGGCGCGGCGCGAGCGGAATTAGCTCTGGACGCTGCCACTGCCTTCGCTCGCCATCCCAGCCGCCGATCCAGCAGAGCGCCGCCTCGCTTCGAAACGGTTCCATCCCTTTCGTTACTAAACTAGGAGAGGACCATCAGCACAAATTCAGGAAAGTTGAGAATAGAACGGTGGTAACTGAAGATGAAACGTTTGTGACAAGATGGATGGAATACTGCATGGTACTACTAAAATGTGAAAAATCGGGTGTATTACTTGAATTTAATGATCCAGTCATAGGGCGTCCTGACTATCCGCCAGCCGCAAATGGAAATATACATTACGTTATCAAAAGTATCCGGACACCCCCCAAAACATGCGTTTCTCATATTAGATGCATTGTGCTGCCACCTACTGCCAGGTGCTCCATATCAGCGATCTCAGTACTCATTAGAAATCGTGAGAGAGCAGAATGAGGCGCTCCTCGGAACTCACGTGATTGGGTGTCACTTGCGTCGTACGTATGTACGCGAGATTTCCACGCTCCTAAACATCCCTAGGTCCACTGTTTCCGATGTGATAGTGAAGTGGAAAGGTTAAGGGTCACGTACAGCACAAAGGGGTCACGCTGACCTCGTCTGTTGACTGACAGAGACCACCGACAGTTGAAGAGGGTCGTAATGTGTAATAGGCAGACAGCCATCCAGACCATCACACAGGAATTCCAAACTGCATCAGGATCCACTGCAAGTACTATGACACAGGCGGGAGGTGAGAAAACTTGGATTTCATAGTCGAGCGGCTGCTCATGAGCCACATATCACGCCGGTAAATGACAAACGACGTCTCATTTGGTATAAGGAGCGAAAACTTTGGATGACTGAACAGTGGAAAACCGTTGTGTGGAGTGACGAATCACGGTACACAATGTGGCGATCCGATGGCAGGGTGTGCGTATGGTGAATGCTCGGTGCACGTCATCTGCCGTCGTGTGTTGCGCAAACAGTAAAATTCGGTGGTGGTAGTGGTATGGGGACTTGCACCCGTTGTTGTTTTGCGTGTCACTATCACAGCACAGGCCAACATTGATGTTTTAATGACCTTTTGTTTCCCACCGTTGTAGAGCAATTCGAGAATGGCGATTGCACCTTTCAACACGATCGAACACCTGTTCATATTGCACGCCTGTGGCGGAGTGGTTACACGACAACAACGTCCCTGTAATCGATTGGCCTGCACAGAGTCCTTACCTGAATCCTATAGAACACATTTGGGATGCTTTGGAACGCCGACTTCGTGCCAGGCGTCACCGACCGAGATGGATACCTCTCCTCTGTGCAGCACTCAGTGAAGAATGGGATTCCATTCCCCAAGAAACCTTCCAACACTTGACTGCATCTATGCCTGCGAGAGTGCAAGCTGTCATCAAGGCTAAGGGTGGGCAAACACTGTATTGAATTCCAGCATTACCGCTGGAGGAAGCCACGAACTTGTAAGTCATTTTAAGCCAAGTGTCCGGATACTTTTGATCACACAGTGTAAGAATGTAAACTGGAAACATTATGAATGGCAAGATTCTAGGAGAGGATGATTTTCCCATTGAGGGCCGGAGATGAAGTGCTGTGCTTCAAATTCACAAGCAAATTGGCACAATAAGGAAATCGGTAGAGACATGCTTAAACGACACGACAGTTAACGTTAAGATGGTCAGTAAAATGACACAATATTGAGGTAGACACAGGACCGAAGACAAGGAGATGGATTTAACATGTCCGTTTTAATCTGGCAGTCTAAAAGGTAATGCGAGAGTTCAACAACGAGAACTTTCGGGGTGTCTAAACTGGAAATTAAAATATTACCTATTTGTGATATGCAGATGACATTGCCCCAATAAACATGCTCACAATATGAACTGAAAGGAAGTATTCTAAGTATGAAATTAGTGACAGTGAATTTCGGACTACAAATTAGTACTGCAAATACTGAGTAAAGACCATGTGGTTAAAGTTCCATAACTCCCAGAATCTACCAGTGAACTGGACCAAGTATTAGTATGTGAAAGAGTTGAAATACCTTGGCTCAATTACTGCCATAGTAACGTCGACTGAAGTAGAGAAAAAGCAAGATTTTAAGCAGGAATCAGATATTATTATTCTATAAACCCTTTACTACAATGTACACGCTGACTTCAGCAACTCTAAGACTGTATAAAACGTTAATAATGCCACTGGTGCCACAAGTTTCTCAAACCTACATAACTCAAAAAGAAGACCTTCATTCTTTAAATTGGAGTCAAAGCCCCTCAGTAAAAAACACTGACGGAAAAAAATCCCAGCTTAAAAGAACGATGAATGTGGGGCAACGAATTTTCGAGAATACGTTAATATATTTAATTAATTAACGTTACAGGATCACGGATTAATGCAAGAGCGAGATAAGCCATTGCAAATGTGAAATACTGGTGTATCACTAACCAATGAAACAGCCAGAATGTTGAATGCAAGCATGCAGACACGCGTGCATTGTGTTGTACAGGTGCAGGATGTCAGCTTGTGGGATGGAGTTCCACGCCTGTTGCACTTGGACAGTCAGTGCGGGGACGGTTAATGCTGGTTGTCGATGACGCTGGAGTTGTCGTCCGGTGACGTCCCATTAGTGCTCCATTGGAGACAGATCTGGTCATCGAGCAGGCCAAGGCAACATAGCGATACTCTTTAGAGCGTATTGAATTACAACAGCGATATTTGGGCGAGCGTTATCCAGTTGGAAAACACCCCTGGAATGCTGTTCATGAATGGCAGTGCAACAGGTCGAATCAGCAGGTTGACGAACAGATTAGCAGTCCAGGTGCGTGGGATGAAAACGAGAGAGCTCCTGCTGTCATACACAACTGCACTCCAGAGCCTAACACCGGGTGTAGGTCCAGTGTACGTAGCACATAGACGGTTTGGTTGCCGGCCCTCAACTACGCTCTTTCTAACCAACACGTGGCCATCACTGGCACCGTCATAGGACCAGCTTTCGTCAACATGACAGACCTCCACCCTGCCCTCCAATGAGATCTCGCCACTGAAGTCGCAAATGGTGGTGATTTGGTTTCAGTGAAATGCACACTACAGGGCGTCTGGCTCAGAGCTGTCCTTGAAGTTTTTTTTTTGTCATCAGTCTACTGACTGGTTTGATGCGGCCCGCCACGAATTCCTTTCCTGTGCTAACCTCTTCATCTCAGAGTAGCACTTGCAACCTACGTCCTCAATTATTTCCTTGACGTATTCCAATCTCTCTCTTCCTCTACAGTTTTTGCCCTCTACAGCTCCCTCTAGTACCATGGAAGTCATTCCCTCATGTCTTAGAAGATGTCCTTTCATCCTGTCCCTTCTCCTTATCAGTGTTTTCCACATATTCCTTTCCTCTCCGATTCTGCGTAGAAACTCCTCATTCCTTACCTTATCAGCCAACCTAATTTTCAACATTCGTCTATAGCACCACATCTCAAACGCTTCGATTCTCTTCTGTTCCGGTATTCCCACAGTCCATGTTTCACTACCATACAATGCTGTACTTCAGACGTACATCCTTAGAAATTTTTTCCTCAAATTAAGGCCGGTATTTGATATTAGTAGACTTCTCTTGGCCAGAAATGCCTTTTTTGCCATAGCGAGTCTGCTTTTGATGTCCTCCTTGCTCCGTCCGTCATTGGTTATTTTACTGCCTAGGTAGCAGAATTCCTTAACTTCATTGACTTCGTGACCATCAATCCTGATGTTAAGTTTCTCGCTGTTCTCGTTTCTACTCTCATTACCTTCGTCTTTCTCCGATTTACTCTCAAACCATACTGTGTACTCATTAGACTGTTCATTCCGTTCAGCAGATCATTTAATTCTTCTTCACTTTCACTCAGGATAGCAATGTCATCAGCGAATCGTATCATTGATATCCTTTCACCTTGTATTTTAATTCCACTCCTGAACCTTTCTTTTATTTCCATCATTGCTTCCTCGATGTACAGATTGAAGACTAGGGGCGAAAGGCTACAGCCTTGTCTTACACCCTTCTTAATACGAACACTTCGTTCTTGATCGTCCACTCTTATTATTCCCTCCTTGAAGTAACCGATTTGTAACAGTTCCACAAGCTGCGACATTGTCGCAAATAAAACAGTGACCCTATATAGAATATATTTCCTTTAATTTACGTCTATGGTCACAAAATTTTGTACTCAGATTACCGGCTTCGGTCTATAATGACCATCTTTAGATGTGCAGCAAAAAATTTGGGAAATATAAATAAATAAATTGTCTACAGCTTAAAAACAATAAATAGACCATAATGAAAAGTACTATATATGCGTTTTTGCGTTTTAAGTACGAAGTGGCATGCCCGTGTTTTATAAAAAAAAGTGTTCTAATGTACTGCAGCCATAGTGGCATCGTTAAATGTTAAATCAGCTTCAGCATCGTCAAATATATATAAATAACAGAATATGCACGAGTCATGTTGTCAGTAGCACGACTGTTCAAAACAAGCTGCCGTACAGTAGCCACAAGATGTTTGTGTTGCAAGTTCACCTGATATGTAACGTACTCTATATTAGGTGAAACTATCAACAAACTATGTATAACAAAGACGTTCTGTGATTAAAGTAAAACATTGTCAAACAAAGCAAAGTAGGCATTAGGCACGAAGACACTCTGCCAGTTAAGCAGTTTTCTTCGTGCTCAATGCCTACTTTGCTTTGCTTGACAATGTTTTACTCTAATCACTGAAGGCCTCTGTTATATATAGTTTGTTGATAGTTTCACCTAGTTCAAATGGCTCTGAGCACTATGGGACTTAACTTCTGAGGTCATCAGTCCCCTAGAACTTAGAACTACTTAAACCTAACTAACCTAAGGACATCACACACATCCATGCCCGAGGCAGGATTCGAACCTGAGACCGTAGCGGTCGCGCGGTTCCAGACTGTAGCGTCTAGAACCGCTCAGCCACCCCGGCCGGCTTCACCTAGTATAGAGCGCCTTACATATCCGGTAAACTTATGACACAAACATCTTGTGGCTACTGTAAGGCAGCTTGTTTTGAACAGTTGTGCTACTGACAACATGACTCGTGGATATGCTTTTATTCATATATATTTGACGATGCTGGTGCTGATTTTGCATTTAACGATGCCATTTTGGCTGCAGTACATTAGGAGACTGATTTTATGAAACACAGGTATGCATCTTCATACTTAAATCGATGTCAGTAGTACTTTTCATTATGGTCTATTTATTGTTTCTAAGCTGTAGACAGTCTGCGAGTGTATTTATGTTTTTCACATATTTTCTGTTGCAGATCTGAAGACGGTCATTATAGACCGAAACCGGTAATCTGTGAACAAAAGTTTGTGACCATAGACGTAAGTTAAAGGAAATATATTTTGTAACAGTTCGTTGTATCAACTGTTGCTGAAATTTCTGCTGCAGATGCAGTATGATGTGCCATAGCAATATGCCGAAGATGATGGTCCCCCATCTCGGTACTGCCACGTGACCGTCCGGACCCCGTTCTTCTTGTGACTGTGCATTCTCGTAACACCCGCTGCCAGCAATCATGTACAGTGGCTACGTTCTTGCTATGTGTTTCTGCAGTGTCGCAGAAAGAACACCCAGCTTCTCATAGTCCCATCACACTAACTCGTTCAAACTCAGTGAGGTGTTGGTGATGGAACCCTCGTCGCCTCAAAGGCATTCTTGACTAACATTAATTCAACACGTTCAAGCTCAATGCTCACGACCATTACATCGGTCCCTAAGCTTATACACTATTTAATCTGAGTTAAACTAACTTACTCTAAGGACGACAAACACACCCTTGCCAGAAGGAGGACTCGAACCTCCGACGGGGGGAGCCGAGAGGACCGTGGCAAGATGCCTCAGACCGTCCGACTACCCTGAGACTGAATTCCATCATCATCACAGAGGCACTATTAGGATGATGCTTGCGCGGCTGGCACGGAATTTGAATAGACATCATCTTTCACGCGTAGAAACACGCCTACCAACTTTCGTTTACGTTGCACAACTCTTTCTTCTGTTCCGGTTTACACACAGTCCATGTTTCACTACCATACAATGCTGTGCTGAAAACGCACATTTTCAGAAATTTCTTCCTCGAATTTAGGCCTATGGTTGACATCAATAGACTGCTGTTGCCACGGAATGCACTTTTTGTCAGTGTATATCTAAATTACAAAATTTCAGCCAAATAAACACAAAGAACGTATTTAAAAAAAAGGTAATGAAATCAAACGGATGTTAACGTCAGCAATATAAATAAAAGGTATCTAAAAGTTCGCATTTTGCAAAGTAACATCAGTTACAGTTTTTAAGGTATAAAATCCGAAGTTTATGAAAAGCTTAGAAAGAAATGAAGAATTTGTGAAGATGGGTTATATAAACAAATATTTCTAAAACTGTAACCAACCACAATCAGATAGCTTTCTGACATTTTCATCTCAGAGTAGCAGTTGCAGCCTAAGTCCTCAATTATTTGCTGGATGCATTCCAGTCTTCCTCTACAGAGTTCACCCTCTACATTCCCTCTAATACTATGGATGTTATTCCTTGATGTATTTACAGATCTTATGTCGTCCTGTGCCTCCTTCATGTCAATGTTTTCCATATACTTTCCCCGTCGATTCCACGTTGTTTAATTCTCAACATTCGTCTGTGGCACCGTACCTCAAATACTTCGATTCTCTTCTGTTCCGGTTTACGCACAGTCCATGTTTCACTACCATACAAAGCTGTGCTGCAAACGTACATTTTCAGAAATTTCTTCCTCAAATTTAGGTCTATGGTTGATACTAAGAGACTGCTCTTGGCATGGAATGCACTTTTCTGTCAGTGCTAGACTATTTTTATGTCCTCCATGTTCCGTTCATCGTGGATCTTTTGCTGCCTAAGTAGCGTAATTCCTTAACTTCATCTGTTTCGTGATCACCAATTCTCATGTTAAGTCTATCGGTGTTATGGTTCTGTTGCTTCTCATTACTTTTGACTTTTTTCGATTTATTCTATACTCATTGCTCTATTCATTTCATCGAACAGGCCGCGTAATTCCAATTTTCGAATTCAGTTTCACTGAGGATAGCAATGTGAACAGAGAATCTTATTTGGTATCCTTTCACCCTGAATTTTAATCGCACTCTTGAAGCTTTCAGCTTGAAGCTTTTTTTCGTCGGAGCTTCTTTGACGTATAGATTGAACGGTAAGGGTGAAAGTCTACACCCTTTTTAATCTGAACACTTAGTTCTTAGACTTTCACTCTTATTTCTCCTTCTTGGTTCTTGTAGATATTCTATTTTATCTGTCTTTCCCTATAGTTCACCCCTATTTTTTCCAGAATTTCGATCTAGCACCATGTTATGTTGTCAAACGCTTTTCCAGGTCGACAGATCCTATGAGTGTGTTTTGATTTTCCTTCAGTCTTCCTTTCATCATCAATCGCAACATCAGAACTGCCTCTCTGGTGCCTTTACCATTTCTAAATCCAAACGGATCGTTGTCTGAGAGATCCTCAGTTCTTTTCTATTTACTGTACGTTGTTCTTATCAGAAACTTGGATGCATCAACTATTAAACTGACTGTACCAAAAATCTCGTGCTTGAAGGCTCTTGCTATCTTTAGAACTATGTGGATGACCTTTTTCCGAAAGTCTAATGGTATGTCGCCCGAAAGTGTAAGACATTCTAAACGTCAGCTTTAATAGTCGTTTTGTTGCCACTTCGCCTAATGATTATAGAAATTGCGATGGAATGCCATCCATTCCTTTTGCCTAATTTGGTCTTAAATCATCCACAGTTCTTTTAAATTCTGATTCTAATATTGGATCCCGTATCTCTTCTATTTCGGACTTGGTTTTTCCTCTATCATGTGATCAGAGAGGACCTCTCCCTTGTAGGGTCTTTCAGTGTACACTTTCCACCTACCCGCTCTCTTCTCTGTCCTTAACAGTGGAATTCCCATAGCACTGTTGTTACCGACCTTGATTTTAATTTCACCGAAAGTTTGTTTCACTTTTCTGTATGCTACGTTAGTTCTTACGTAACTACTCCTTTTTGGATTTCTTCCTGATAATTATTTTCTTTTCTCAAACTTCTATGATTAGATATTTCCTTTCCTCAGCAACTGAACTTCCTACTGAGCTATTCATAGTCGCAGTGTCTACAGGCTCAGAAAACTTCAAGCGTATCTAGAATGCGATTTTCACTCTGCAGCGGAGTGTGCGCTGATATGAAATTTCTTGGCAGATTAAAACTGCGTGTCGCACCGAGACTCGAACTCGGGACCTTTGACTTCCGCGGGCAAGTGCTCTACCATCTTTTTTTTAATTTTTTTTATTTTTTTGGTGCATCTCATTTTGTTCTATATTGTTCATTGAAATTGTTCGGGGTGGACGTCCGATGACACCCGTTCAGGTTCTTGGTTGATCAGTTCACTCAGTTTTTTATTGCAGAGGGTAGTTAACCCTCTGATCGAGCACATTGAGCTACCGCGCCGACCATCTGAGCTACCCAAGTACGACTCACGCTCCGTCCTCACAGCTTTACTTCTGCCAGTACCTCGCCTTCTACCTTCCAAACTTCGCAGAAGCTCTCCTGCGAAACTTGCAGAAGAGTTTCTGTGAAGTTTGGAAGGTAGGAGACGAGGTACTGGCAGAAGTATAGCTGTGAGGACGGGGCGTGAGCCGTGCTTGGGTAGCCCAGACGGTAGAGCACTTGCCCGCGAAAGTCAGACGTCCCGACCCGAGCTAGAGTCTTCGTCCGGCACACAGTTTTAATCTGCCAGAAAGTTTCAAGTTTCAAGCGTATCTCTTCATGCCCTAGTATTTCCATATCCGACTTTGTTGCGCATTTATTCTTCTTGACCATTTTTTTAAACTTTAGCATACTCTTCATCACTACTAAATTGTAATAGTCTGCCGGCCGCTGTTGCCGAGCGGTTCTAGGCGCTTCAATCCGAAACCGCGATGCTGCTACGGTCGCAGATTAGAATCCTGCCTCGGGCGTGGATGTGTGTGATGTCCTTAGGTTAGTTAGGTTTAAGTAGTTCTAAGTCTAGGGGACTGATGACCTCAGATGTTAAGTCTCATAGTGCTTAGAACCATTTGAAACATTTGTAATAGTCTGTATATGTTCTCGGGTACGCACTACAATCCAGTATCTGATTTCGGAATCTCTGCCTGACCATGATGTAATCTGACTCAAATCTTTCCGTATCTCCCGACCTTTTCCAAGTACACGTCCTTCTCTTGAGACTCTTGAACAGAGTACTCGCTATTACTAGCTTATATTTGTTGCAGATCTCAGTCTTTTTCCTCTCTCTTGCCTACTACCAAGTCCATATTCTCCTGTAACCCTTTCTTCTACTCCTTTGCCTACAACCGCTTCCAGTCTCTCATAACTATTAGATTTTCACATCCCTTTAGGTACTGAATTACCCGTTCAATATCCTGATATACTTTCTCCGTCTCTTCATCACATGCTTGTGACATCATATATGAATGCACTTAGCGACTTCCCGCAAACTTTACACAAATTTTAAACCTTTACTTTAATTTTTCTCGCTGGTAACCCTCACAAAATGATGAAGGATAAAAGAATTTCGCTTACTGCATTTTCTATGTTCTTACAGTGAAAACCCTTAGCAACAGCCGTGACGTTTCAGTTTATTACTCATTACTACTAACTCTATCCGCAACATATTTTTCGTACAGTTTCCACATGCCCTGAACAGAGTACTCGCTATTGCTAGCTTATATTCCGGGCTAGGAGAGTTGATAATTGGGGGAGGTGGGTGTAATATGTGGGCAATTTAAAAGGCAGCAAGTAATAGGTGCAACCCGCTCAGAAACAAAACAGTATGTCTCTATACTAGTGGGCCTCTATGTAAGCAACTTTGTCATCTGTCCAATGCTTAGTTTTGCCAAAGATAACTGACACCTTGCCTGAACAAATAACTGATACCAGTACGTGGCATTTGCTAAATGTACAACTCGCTGATCCAGAATTTTGGTCACCTGGAAAGATCGACGTGTTGCGAGGAGCAGAATTTTGTCCATACATTCACAAATCAAGGACTATCTCCGTAGGAACCGTTCATCCTGTGCTTCAAGAGACAGAACTAGGTTGGGTCATATCTGGTCAGTATCAAACGGTAGAGCACAACATACCGTCTCGGCGGCCGGTCGGGTCGTGCTTTGTAAAAACGAGCAGTGATGTTCAAACACTTCGAGAAATTCTGGGAGATAGAAGAATTAAATTGTGATATAAAGACGAAAGTAGAGAGACAATGTGAAGCTCACTTCGTGCAACACACAACGAAAGATTCCACAGTCAGATTCGTTGTCCACCTTCCGTTTCGCGAAGAGCCAAGTAAATTAGGCGAATCTTTCAACACTGCAGCAAAACTCTTCCCTCAGATTGAACTGAAACTGGCGGGACACCCGAAGCTTAAAGTAAGCTACACAAAGTTTATGAGGGAATTTGGTAATTTATGATAAGTTCCTATGGGACCAAACTGCTGACGTCATCGGTCCCTAGGCTTACACACTATTTAATTTAACTTAAACTAACTTACGCTAAGGACAACACGCACACCTACGCCCGAGAGAGGACTCGAACCTCCGCCGTGGGGAGCCACCCGAACCGTGGCAAAGACGCCTCAGACCGCGTTATGAGGGAGTATGAGGTCATAGGACATATGTAGCCAATAGCTACACACGCTGCCACTTCATACTACATGCCACAACATGCAGTGCTTAAAGAAGCCGCTCAACTACCAAATTACGAATAGTTTTTGATTTTTCGGCCAAAATGAACTCTAATTTGTCGCTAAACAGTTTGTTGATAGTCGGACCAACGATTCAGTATGATTTGTGTTCCATAATTTACGCTTCCGCATGCCTCGCATTGCCTTCACAGCTAACTTACAGAAGATTTATCGACACGTTCTGGTAGCGGATGAAGATCGCGCCTACCGACGAATACTGTGGAGGAGTGACAGATCTGCAGCACTGCAGGAATATCAGTTAAAGACAGTCACATACGGAATGGCCTGTGCACCTTTTCTTGGAGTACGATGTCTGTTGCAATTAGCTCATGAAGATGGCAGATGTAACAAGGCAGCAAACATTCTTGCTAATGACTTCTATGTGGACGATTGTATCTCAGGTTGCGATATAGCACAAGCTGGAAAAAGTCCAGCAAGATATCAAGAAGTTTTTGAGGAAAGGTCATTTCTCATTACGGAAGTGGTCCAGTAACAGTGTGGAATTCCTCGATAACATCCCCTCAGAGCTAAGAGAGATACAAGTACCCTTATAGCTTGGTAACGCCGAAGGTACTAAAACTTTAGGTTTACTCTGGCACTGCTGATCAGTTCCAAATTGTGAATAATGTCTAGCCAGCACGTAAGGACTACAGCTTCACAAAACGCATTGTACTGGCTATCACGTCATCCAATATTATCCTCTCTGGGGTTAATCAGTCCCATTGTTAACACATTCAAAATCTTTTTGCAACCTCTGTGGCAGTTTCATTTAACATGGAACGAGTCTTTGCCTGAAGAGTTGAATTGCATGTGGCAGATACTGTACAGAGAAGTTCGTAAGATAGATAATATTCGTGTTGATCAGAGAGTCATTACAGAAGGAAAACTTGTCAGCATTCAACTGCACGGATTCTGCGATGCTTCAGAGAAGGCCTACGGCTGTTGTATATATGTTCGACCAACTAATCATCATGGAATCACATGTGTCAAATTACTGAGCTCCACAACACGAGTATCTCCATTGAAAAGGTTGTCCTTAACTGGCCGGGAACTCTGTGTGCTCTCTTGCTGTTGCGGCTACTACAACATGTTTTCGCTCGCTGGGTACAGACACAGTACGAACGTACTTGTGGACTGACTCATCCGTCGTACTGGCGTGGCTCACGTCTCCACTCACGCGGTGGAAGACACTTGTGGAGAATCGTGTTGCCGAGATACAGGAAAATACAGCAGCTGCAGTTTGGAACCATGTATCTACAATGGAAAATCCAGCTGATTTGACTTCGCGAGGAGCGTCTCCTGCAGGCCTGCTAAGGGTTTGAGGTAGACTATAAAATGCTCATCTGTCATATGCGGAGAAGCATCAACTCGTACTGCCACTCGTACTGTGGTGCAAAGGACCAGTTTGGCTTGAGGAAGACATCGCTTCATGGCCTGTGATAGACACCTCCAGTGATTCTGCAGCCCAGGAGCTGCCAGAAGAAAGGGCTAAAATTCTCTGTCACATCAGCAGAGCAATTCAAGACGATATCATCTGTCGATTCTAAATTTCACAATTACAGCTGTCTTAGATTCATTAATAACTGCAAGACTGCAAAGGAAACGGGAGTAACTACTGAATTGTGTCGCAATGAACTGCAGTACTCTTTGCTATAGTGTGTCAGGATAGCACAAGAAGATACATACGCAACGGAAATCTACCGGTTGAAGACTATAAAGGTAGTGGATGAAATAGCAAGCTCAAATCACTGCATCCTATCCTTGATGACATGAGACTGCTAAGAGTTGGAGGTAGACTACAAAATGCTGATCTGTCATATGCGGAGAAGCATCAACTCGTACTGCCACCTAACTACGAGGGCTGTCCAGAACGTAAGTTACGATTGATCGCGAAATGAAAATCACAGTGAAAATCAGAAATGTTTCATTTGTAACAGTTAGCTACACCTTTCAGCTACTTCTCTACGTAGTCGCCGCTCTGACTCAGACATTCGTCGTAGCGTTGTACCAACTTTCCAATACCCTCATCATAGAAGGCAGCCGCCAGTGCTTTCCGCCAATTCTCTACGCTGGCATAAAGCTCGTTGTCTGTGCCAAAATGTTCTCTTCATAGCCAGCGGTTCGTTTGAGCAGAGGTGAAACTCAGTGGGAGACAATTACGGGCTGTATTGTGGGTAACCAAAAATTTCCAATTGAAACGATGCAGGAACATCTTCATTGCCCCTGCAGAATGAGGCTAGGAATTGTCTTGAAGAAGAAACCGCACGACAGTTATGTAATGTTGGTTGCATAGCTTCAGGGGAAAATTCTCACCAGGGCCTTGTACTTGGCGGGAGACACTATTTTCTATAACATCTTTACGCGCTCACTAAGAGCTCAGGAATGAAAAGAGCGACATAATTCTACCTAGAGTCATACTAGAGACACTGCCCAACACATATTTGCAAAGCTTTATCGGATTTTCATAGTCGTTTCCATTTCGCGACCGATCGTAACTTACTTTCTGGACAGCCCTCGTATCTCACACGTTTAATAGTGGAAAGTGAACATCGCCGTCTTTCCCACAGGTTGTCAACTGTTGCTTACGTCTCTCAGAAAACAGAACTGGATACCTAACAGACGAAATGCAATCCGTCGTGTTCTGGGTGGATTTGTCAGCGATTAAAGGCGAATGCTCCATAACAGCTCATAGGAGACCTGCGACCCTCACATGTAGAAGCTATGACGCCTTTCTTCAATTGTGGGATTGTTTACACAGGATCGTTCAATGTGAAAACAGGCTCAAGGAAATCCAAATTAAAGCAAAAGTGCTACGTTGCCCTGTTTGTGTGCTTGGCTACTCGAGCAGTGCATTTGGAGGAAGTTGGCAAGATGACGACTGAAGCATTCCTGTCGGGCCTCAGAAGTTTTGTTTCACGGTGGGATGGGTGCCAAAACTTGTACAGAGAGAATGGTAAAAACTACGTTGCAGCTAGTCGGGAACTTCGCGAGTTACAAGTTGCTGTGAGCAGTCATTATCAGCAGACACAGGTGAAAAGCTATATGCGCGAAGGAGGCAACGACTGGCACTTCATTCCTCTTGCGTCACCACACTTCGGCGGAGTAATGGAAGCTGGAGTGAAGTTCTTCAAGTACCACTTGTGGCAAACGATGGGAACCATATGTCCAACTTTCAAAGAGTTGGCAATCCTGACTTTTCAGATTGAGGCTTGCTTTAACTCTCACGCCACCGTCTTGCGATCCTACTGATCCCCAAGCCCTCACCCCAGGTCATTTCCTGATTGGAACCGCAGTCACAAGCATCCCTCAGCCAGATCTAGGTATAGATAACCTGAGCTGGCTCGTAAGGTGGGAACTCTGCAGCAAGGCTTCCAGACCTTTTGGCAGCGCTGGTCATCTGACTACATGCATCATCTGCAGCGGCGGGCCAAGTGGATGGTCCCTAGTCAGAATGTGCAACCTGGCGCATTGGTCACAGTAAGAGAAGATAACCTGCCACCCTTACGTTGGAAGCTGGCCGTCATTGAAGGAGTACGCCCTGGGAGCGATGTAATGGTGCGAGTGGCCACTATTTGCACACTGCAAGGGGTTTTCAAGAGACCAATCTGCAAGCTATGTCCCTTACCGAGTGACGTGATACAAAAGTGAACAGTTCATTCGTGTTTTTTTATTTTTATGTTTTTCTCCTTTTCTCTTGTGTGTACCTTGCAGCAGACTCAGATATTTCGTCATTTTTTATGTTTAAATGTATATCTGTTTATGTGATTGTGATTTCCCGATTCCAATTAGAAACTCTATGGACAGAATACCTGATTGAAGAATGCAATGTTGTGTTATTTTCTATGATTTAGCAGGACTTGTGTTACTTGTATTATGCTGGAAAGAAATTAATATTTTTTTGGCGGCCGGTATGTTCGGTTGTTACATCTGACTGAGTTTCTGGACAGTGCTGCCCTCTCTGGAGGTATTTGTACATGAGGGACAATGATTATCTGAACTCTCGTGTTCCATTACAGTCTGAATGGATTCGAACCATTATGCAGTCCTCTTCAATTCCCAGTACTCTGGTATGTTTACGTTTTCGTCTGCGGACGCTAACGCTACCCATGAGTGATCTTGTTTTCGCCTCGTTTTTTCTTAGTCTTTAGGACGGAGTAAGGGCTATGCTGAACCTCCAGTAAAGCTGTACGAATTTGGGAGCAATTTACTTAATCTTCCAAAGGAGAGATTTCGACTCGGGAAGGTTTGGTACGTCCTCCAGAGTCCCACAGTCGTTCGTGCGCGCCTCAGATTCTACGACGGCGTCTCGCAATCCACTCACCACACATAGGAATCACTCTCTAGCCCGAAGAACCGGTTAAGATAATCACTCTTCAATAACTCGTTCCCATCAGTTTTTGTTCGGTGGAGTTGTTCCTGATGACTCATTGAGTTAATATTGTTTCTCATTGTCAGTTAATTGTGTCACAAATGACAATACCTGCAAATTTAAAAATGAAATATCTGAAAATATTTATTCTAATTGGCATTTCTTCTCAGACATAGAACGCCCTGTTTTTACAACCATGTCTCCAATTACCCATTATTGTACGTTTTTCTAGCAATTTATGAAGCTGAACAAATGTGTTTTCTCACGAATGCATGACATATCTCAAGATAAAATGTATCTTCTTACGTAAGAAAGTGAGATAATTGTGAAGCCATTCTTGTCATTACAGTACAAAGCAAAGCATACTTAAGCTGGTTGGAATATTGGGGCTTTGTACTTTTTAAGACTATTGTGGGAGGTAGTGTTAGAAATGGAGTTGAGGTATATGGAATAACTCTCCTCTTTAATTATTTTTAATTTATACTTGGTAGACTTTATAAATATTAATTTATTCTGTTAATTTTGGAAGAGTGTATAGGTTCCTGTTGTCAAATTAAGGACATTAGAGAGTCAGCACATAGAAGAGTAATGATTAAATTTAGGAAGACATAAGTAGAATCTGCAAGGAGACACTGACCGTATATTCTGGACAGAGATATCTACTGGAGGTTTTTTGGATAAAGAGTGATAACTTTTCTGTACAAAGCCGACAACCAACTCTATTGAACACTGTATTACTGTATGTCGTTAGTGCCATTCAAGAACAGTGGGAAGGAAGCTATAATGCATTAGAGGTTAGTGGATGAGTTTTAAGTTACTTGTGTTTGCGTAATGTTTTGGTATAGAGATGCTAGCAATACTCACAGCACCCAAGCAGAAGAGATGTGACCAGGCAAAAAGTAGAGCTAGGGGAGGAGGGGGGGGGGGGGGGAGCCAGCACATTTTGTTAGTGTAGGTTGCCTACATCAGGGGCATGTATGCACTCAGGGGCAAAACCATTGTTCTCCTTTGATTGACAGGCATTTAACCTATTGTTCTGTTTAGCAGTTTTCCACGTCGTTGTACTTAACCTATTGTCCCCCCGCCCCATCCCCTTCCCCCCTTGCTGCTACATGTACACTTTCAGTGAAACGTCCCCTTTCAACAATTATACATCACTGTGCTTAAACTGACACACAATATTTTGTTAGTGCAACGCAATCTGACTTTCAAAATTCCCTACAAAAGAATGGCTCTGACTAACATTAAACTATACCTTTCACAAATCACTTACCTCACAAAAATCTTCGCTGCTCAAGCTACTGCAATACAGCGAGCGCCACTACTGCCAGCTAAATAAAAGATTCAAACTATGGAAGGCACTAACTACTGATAGGGATAGTTAGCAAATGAAAGATATTAATAGAGAACAAACAATGTATTTACCTTGATATCATCATATATAAATATAGCAGTTCATGACAAATTACAAAACTCCGCCATCTCTCTCCCCACATTCACCACTGCTGGCGGCTCACCTCCAACTACGCAACGCTACGCGCTGTTCACAGCCAGCTGCCTAACACTACAATGGCGAGTATCACAACAATGCAAAACAGCCACAGACTGCACACAGCACAGCCAGTGATTTTCATACAGAGTGCTACGTGGCGTTACCAATAAGAAAACCTAAACAGCCTACTTACATAGCCCCCATGCTCCCCACAAAAAAATTTACAAATTGTATTGGGCAGTGGCCAATACAGATTTGAAAAAAATTTTTCATAATTACAATAACAAAGAAATCAAATGCACACACTTATTGATACAATGTTGGTCAAAAGCTAAAATTTTCTCACAGTCCAGAAAGACAGTCCTCATCATTCGTCACAGTAAAATTGCAGTGTTTTTCTCAAAGTCTGAGCAGTAAAGGAAAATGCACACAGAAGTAGTGGATTTCCATGCAATCTTGAAGAAGTAGTGTTGTCCTTCCAACGGAACGACAGTGCTGACTCTTGACATGCATACAGGTAATGGGCCACAACAGAGCAAACCCACAGCAGAGTCAGTCGAAATTTTGAAGAGTATTGGTAGGTAGGTCATCACAGAGCAGACCCACTGTAGTCCTGGTAGAGATTACGGTATTGGTGGGCCACCAGAGGTGCAGACCCACTGCAGTCCTTGTAGAAATAATGGTATTGATGGATCATCAAAGATGTAGACCCACTGTAGTCCTTGTAGAGATAATGGTACTGGTGGGTCATCAAAGATGCAGACCCACTGTAGTCCTTGTAGAGATAGCCAGCAGCCATCTGTTGTGACTGTGCAGGTGCACAATCACCATTGAAGAGTCTTGCGGATAATATAGCAAGTCCATAAACCACCACTTGTGCACTCACAAAGTTTTTGAAATTGTCCTTAGAACCAGCAATGCTGTTATCCAGTCCCTTGCTGAATTATTAACACACGTGCAAACACTAACAGTCCCTACTTCTCACATAGTGTCCATATAGTATGACCAACAGAAAAGTGTGCAGTGAAATGAATGCTTACAAGTTAATAATATGATGAACTGGTGTCAATTACAATTTTATGACGTAAGAATACAATTACAAAGGTACAAATACATCATTAAAGAACTTAATGGTACAGATAAAATTTGTAGTAATATGGGCTTTACAAAAGAATCGAAATAACATATACAACAGCGTTACAGGAATTATGACATGAGTACATACATAAAAGATCAGAGTAACTTTCGAAACATCAACTTCACACATGAGCAATAAACAGAACAGAATTAATAATATCTAACATCTTTACAAAGTAAATAACATATTATTAGTGCCAATTATATTCGAGGATAACAGTATTCCTCATCATAGTGAATGTAGCTTAGTATTAGAAAAATTCTACAATATAAGTCTTATCAGATAAACATATAAATACAGGAAAAACATAAATACCCAAGGGTACACAAACATATAGCGGAATAATACAAGGAAAGGACAGGGTTTGTTTTACTGCAGTATTTTGCAAACAAAACTTTCTTTACTTCTCGGAGATCTCCCTTCGTTCTTCATTATTTCCAAAAGTCCTATCTATACCTGCTTTCTGTACTTTTCTCGTATAGCCTCTCAGTGCATTTCTTCAAATTCATCGCAACTCATTCTCTTATAGGCTACCCCCTCTTAAGCTAACTTAAATCTACTGAGCTCAGATGCTAAACTAAGGAACGAGGCAGTGCAGCAGCACAAAATAAGTAACACAAACAACAATGACCAAAAAAATGGAAAATTGCAAAAGCAAGCTACAGTAAATCTAAATTACCAAGCAATGCAACATTACAACTAATATGAGCCAATGTGCAGCAACAAGAAAAATAAATGAGTAGTAAAATTGGCTTAGCAGAGTAACACAAAGTCAAATTCAATAACACTACGCCTGGCAAACAGCAGTAACTTATACCTAAACATGACATAGCTCAAGCAGAAAAAATATTACAGTAAAAACAACAATGCAGATAAGGGAAATGTATATTCACATCTTAATATCTATGTAATTAAAGTGGTGCACCACAACAACTGATTGTAAAAAGAAATATTACCATGTACTTGAAAAGAAAATTATGTGTTACTGTTACTAGTTCCTTCTTATTGTTCTTTCCTTTCCAAATGCTCCTTTTTTAAAGAATGTGGATCATAAAATAATTATTTAATAGATCTGTTGACAGAAAGTGTTCACATTAGCAAATGCATTTCATTTTATAAAAGCAATGCTGCAACACAGCTGGAAACCAGATATCAAATGAAATAAGCAACTATGAAAAGCAAAGCATAAAAATATCATTCAGTAGTCATGTGACATTTCATAAGTTAGTAGAAATTCTCTCAACTCTCATAGAAAGACGCTTGTCATAATCAGGTGTGCAGGTGTAAAGATATTTCTTGTCATTTTATTAGGCATTTCAGTAAATATCATAAATTACGAGCTCCACAGTATGCTTTCAACAAGGAAATGTCAGTAGCACAGACAATGGCCTCCCCTTTTTTTTTTTCTACCTGTGCCGCTGAAAGGCTAATGGCTTTTTTTTTTTCGGGTGGCTATCGCCCAGGTGGGTGCCCACGACGCATTACGTGCAGGTGGTCACTTAACTTTCTTACGGAAATATTTACGACAGCAGTTTCCGCTACAGTGACAGTCTCACATAAAAATATTTCAGAGGTCAAGAATTAGCGTTGCAAATCTGTAGAAACAAAATCCTATAAATATAAGTGTCCAAAAAAATTTTCGCCGGCATTGTGATACATTCACGCATTTACACACATTTCATAACTCTTAAAGTACGATTCTTGGTTTCCAACATCCTGTTTCACAAGTCAAGAGTCCCTACCCACTATTCATTACTCCTTACCTTATTACACATATACGTATCCATCGACACTCGTCAATATTTCGTCATTATAAATGTGAAGCATAATCAAATAACTCATATAGCCTCAGCCTATTAATCATAAACATACCTCAACAGCATAATACACATCGTCGTCGTAAAAATAACATCATAACACCTCAGTCAAATCTCAAAATCGTCGTAGCTTCCTCCAATAATTAAAAAAATTCTCTGCTCATGTCAAAAGTGTCATCTGCCTCAAACGTACTTTAAAAATCATGAATCCATACCAAATACATCATTCAAAGCTCTATGAAACGTCCCCTTTCAACAATTATACATGACTGTGCTTAAACTGACACACAATATTTTGTTAGCGCAACGCAATCTGACTTTCAAAATTCCCTACAAAAGAATGGCCCTGACTAACATTAAACTATACCTTTCACAAATCACTTACCTCACAAAAATCTTCGCTGCTCAAGCTACTGCAATACAGCGAGCGCCACTACTGCTAGCTAAATAAAAGATTCAAACTATGGAAGGCACTAACTACTGATAGGGATAGTTAGCAAATGAAAGATATTAATAGAGAACAAACAATGTATTTACCTTGATATCATCATATATAAATATAGCAGTTCATGACAAATTACAAAACTCTGCCATCTCTCTCCCCACATCCACCACTGCTGGCGGCTCACCTCCAACTGCGCAACGCTACGCGCTGTTCACAGCCAGCTGCCTAACACTACAATGGCGAGTATTACAACAATGCAAAGCAGCCACAGACTGCACACAGCACAGCCAGTGATTTTCATACAGAGGTGGCGTTACCAATAAAAAACCTAAACAGCCTACTTACATCAGGTCTGAGTTATTGGAATAGACAGCCCCCTCTCACTCTTATAAATTTGATTGACTACTTAATTAAATTGATCAATTAATTAACCTCTCTGGTGGAAAAGTGCCATGCCCCCATGCCACGCCCCCCTAGCAGCAAGTTCAAATTCCATCAGGACAATGCAGCCTCTACTAACCTAAGAAAATGGCAGGAGGATAGGTCACATTGACTACTTAATTAAATTGATCAATTAATAAACCTCTCTGGTGGGAAATTGCCACGCCCCCCTCCCACATCCCCCCTCCTAGGAGGGAAATTCAAATTTTGTCAGATTTTCGCGAGTTAATGTCTACACCACGATCCTCAACCGACCGCCACGTCCCCTTACCAACCCATGTTGGCAGACTAACATGTACTAGCATGTACTAATGTGTACTAACGTGTACTTATGTGTACTAACATGTACTAATGTGTACTAATGTGTACTAACATGCACTAACGTGCACTAATATGTACTAACATGCACAGCGCACGAACTCATGCAAGACAGCAGTTGTGATATCAGTTGATGACGCAAGTGCCACACACTTCCTGGCTGGAAGTTTCAATTTTGGCAGGAAAACAGGGCAGTTTGGCCACCTGCACTAACCTAAGTCATCCTACCACAATCTCATTCTAGGAATTTACGGGAAAAAGACTCAGTTGATCGATCATTTGGAGGGAATTCGATTGCTCTGTGTGGAATATTGCTTAAACAATTTAGACAATGTATGGAATACATGGAAATGACATACCTTCTATTTATCTAAAAAAATCAGTTTGTGGGGGTTGGATTTCTCTTGCTCATCATTCGCGGCTGTTTGGAAGCATGTAGGTTTTGCAAGAAGCAGTTACATGGGGCAAACATGTTGCATAACCTAATGTTAGGCACTGTACTCTGGGTGTCTTAACCTAATGTTTGGGCCTTTATTGACACCTAACATATTGTTCTGTATTGTGGTTTTCCATGTTACCGCACTTAAACTATTGTACCGCCTTTGATACCAAATTAAGTAATCAGTTATGTCCTCCTAACATTTTCTGGCACACTTTTGGAATTTCACATGCTTTTGAACGCCATTTCTGGCACATTCTTCTTTGTCACCCACCCCCTTAAACTATTGTAAGGCGTTTTACTTAAAAATTATGCAAATTAATGTAGTGTTCTGCACATAGCCTGCTCTTCTGCTCCAAGTCACGAACTCACGCACTCCCTTCCATTAACTACTGCACCGCTAACACCACCTTGAAATAAAAAAATGCAAATTAATGAAATCGGTATTCTCCACATGTATGGAGTAGTTTTTCTTAATTTGCAGCGTCTTGTTGGTCGGTGAAATCGATGGAGTATAGTTTAAACAAAAGACTGCTAAAAAAACACATCCTGCCACTCGACGCCTGATGGCGCCCCCACAACAGCGCCGCAGGAGCCACCGTCAAACGCAAGGCAGCACGTGCCACCGCTCTCACACAGCTGCAGGTGGAAATTAGGTCTATTTTCATGTATACAGTCAGAAATCCTCGAGTGTTACACTGATGTCACAGAACTAAAAGGCACGCTGGACCCATAGCTGTGGTACGGTAGAGCACCGAGAAAGATTTTCCAATGCTTCCCAGAGTAGCACAGGGTGCATTGAACCAAGCACGACATGAGACACGCGTTTAACCCTGCTTAACTGCCCAGCATGACTGGTGCAACGCTGCAAAGTGCACACGTGCGTAGCTACAAACCTTTGCAAGCGCATCTAACAAGATTCTCAATCTTATACTGATGTCACGTGACGATGTAGAAAATGAGAACTGAGTCGAACTTGCGGAAATTGTATAGTGGAGAAATAGTTAATGCTCGCTTTCCTGATATCTCACGTTGTATGCACGAAAATTCTTGCCCTAACAGAACCTGTTTACGAAAATAACGCAGAATAACGTCGAATGCAGTCTTCCTCGCGGACCTAACGTGGTACCCAGTGCATCACGTGTTACCCCTCCTGATTTCAACACACACTCACTTTCCCTCTGCTATGAAGAGGCTCCTATATCCCAGCACAAAGGATGTGAATGAATCGAGCATTATGATTGACTGTTCTCTCAACTAAATAAAGACGGGAAATGTGCAGAAGCATTCTACCCAACAATTTACATGGGAGGGATTAATGGTCCAGTGCAAACGCACCTCCATACACAATCTTCTCAAATTTCCACCTGATCACTAAATCCACCCAACACATACTAAGTATTAGTTCCCTATTCGGTCGTATAGACGACGGCAAAGTTAACTCAGATACATTCCTATACTACAACAGGCCTCTGCATTCGGACGGCTGCTGCCATTAACGGTAAACATGAATCATCCCCACCACAGGCGATGCATACACGGAATCATTCTGGAAAACCGATGACACATGTCGGAAGACAAACACATACATTATAAGCCTGATGCTCAACACTGGACTCGCATTCAGGAGGACAACGGTTCAAGCCGGCGTCTTGCCATCCTGATTTAGGTTTTCCGTGATTTCCCTAAATCGCTCCAGGCAAATGCCGGGATGGTTCCTTAGAAAGGGTTCGGCCGACTTCCTTCCCCGTCCTTCCCTAATCCGATGAGACCGATGACCTAGCTGTCTGGTATCCTCCCCCAAACAACCCAACCCAACCTGATGCTCAAATGCGAACATGTCAAGCACCCCACTCTACTACTAGGTATAACACTTGACCAATAAATGATTCCACATGATGCAAAATATTACTGACCGAAAATCAAGGTTTTCCTTGCGACTGCTACCACTGTGTCTTAGAAAGAGAGACGTAATTGGCCAGATGTTAAAAAAACACGATCGCAACAACTACTGTGTTACCATGACAAGTGGTCTTGTTTCTAGTGCAGCACACAAGTATCCATGTTAAAAGCTGTCCCCTCTTTACAAATCGAGGCACGACATTACCTCTGAATGAGGGTTTTTTTTTTTTTGGGACAAATACCATGACAGGGATCGTAGGAATGTGTAAATGTGTATTATTAGACCAACAGGTAGCCCACAATGCAACCTTGTGATAAAATTAGCGCATTTTGAAAGTGATTCGGCTAAGGAACGTGGTATGTCAGCGGTATTTGCGACTCCCTTACACCACTCCAGCTAGATAATTCTATAGCACTTGTGGCCTATTCTGTCTTGATACCATATCAGAGGTTCTGCGATACATCCACCGAGCTATAGGCGTTGACTAATTGAGAAGGAATACAAACAGTAGTAGTAGATGATGATGTTGATAGAGGTCATAAGAATGTACACTAGCTTCTGGGATCTCTAGTGTTACGCTGTCCGCTAGAAATGATGTCCATGATTTGGAATCAGGTCTTTCCATTCAAGCACATACCTGCATTAGAACCTATTAACAATTCCTTTAATTATTACAATCACTACTCAATCATATTTCTGGCATTCTCATATCTCGCAACAAGTCACCTTCCTCGAACCTGTCTGCTACAGTTAAATTAGAACCTGGGTTTAGTCAGTCCCTATGCATCTTGCAACTGATCCCATTTGTACAGCTTGTGCATGTGATCGTTCCATTTTAAGTCGGAACTGAGCAGAAGTCATAGAAAACCATATCCACCACCTTCTGCAACCCATGTAGAAACATAACGACCTGAGTTAGTGTAACAGGACCTTGCTTTGTCCATTCGGTGGAAATGTGCGAAACTTGGTACGCCTCTAAACTAGATACAGATACTACAGACCAAAGCAGATCCGCGTCCATTCAAATCTATCAGCCCAACATGCTATCATCGTTATCCTGCACCATCTAACAGAGAAAAATTACGAACTATAAAACCTCTACTAACTTCACGTGATATAGAACACACCTAGGCGCCATTGCTCACGCGATAATGCATAGCTGCGATGTGGATCTGGCACAGAGAGAGAGTTGTCACAATGCTTCTCAGAATATCATTCCTCCTAGCATTCCTAACGGGACACCCAGTCCATCATCGAATTTACCTGTCAAACTGCTACTACTGCCTATGTGGGATGATCCCATTAAATATACAGCTTTTGATCCATTGCAGAGGTCAGTTTAAGGTTTCATCAAACGTACTGTAGGATGATGACCCTATCCCACAGAATATACTGTAACTCGCAAGAGATGCTCCCTGTGACCCTATGTCTTTCTTTGAAACATTGTTTTCTGACATGCTCTGTACACTGCCATACATTTTGTTTTTCTGCCACGACTTCAGGTCTGTCTCAGGTCCTAAACTGACATTAAGACGCTCTGATCCACGGTCTCTCACAGAAAACTAGACATCACAAGATGAAAATCATTTCGTTACTGCAACTACCATAACACAGTGGATGATTTTAAATAAAAGACAGTTACAACATAAGGAAACTAGAAGAGTTTGACTGCATTGTGGAGAGTTTCCAAACTGATGTCCAAAAGTGATTTATGACCTCTACATTTAAACTCATCTGTCACAGTGACAGAATAGGTGATGGCTCTGTGTTCCCTTTCGACTGATTTCTCATATTGCACTCATGTATGCGGTCACTGTTTCGCTGCTAGCAACCCCCAGACGATGTCACCCATAAACAAAACTCATTCCACAACTCAAACAAGCTTTGTCAGTCAATCATTATGTGGTAACCAACAGTGCACCAATGCATGGATGGGATGAAAAAGACACCGCCAATGTACTGTAATAAGAAGCAACACAGTTGATAGCATGAACAATTTTAGCTATTTTACAGTAACTTCAACACTGGCCAAAGACGTGACAGCACGTTTCCCCCAGTTTCAGTGTCACAGCTACGCCACTCCTTCACTGCTTTGGGAGTTTCATTGCGAATGTAGATAGATGGATGGTCAGTACGTCCATTCAGTGTTAATTCTCGAACACGTAAATCATTAAAGTATACCAGACACCGCTCTGCATATTTCTAACACCTCAAACCTAGTGCTTAATTTACGATCTATATTTCTGGGTATGAGAGTCACAGAGCATCCTCGCTGTCTTAGGGTAAAATTATTGAGTGGAAGACCTTCCTCACAATGTCATTGACCAACCCGCCCTGCAGCACGGTTACCGAATTAATCTACAACCGATCAGAAGAAGACCGCTACACTCCACTTCTCGTGGATGAATGGAGCTTCCCGATTCCTAGCCCGTCCAAGTGCATGAGATTTCTTAAGATGCAACCATGTCGAGGAGCTTAGCACTCCTTATCGATGTATAGTAACAGATTTCAAAGTGTAGTGATATAATAGTATACGGTTAAGAAGAACAAGAAACAAATGATTTTTATGCGCGATGGAGTTCCAGAAGGATGGAGTTCGACGCAATTTTATGTAAATCAACCAGCTATCAACTCTAAAGTATTGTTCTTGAGTCTAGGATCGGTACCAGGAAGGTATTGGTAAGAGAGAACATAAACGCAAGCAATCCTTGGGCTACAACATTCTGCACTTAAAACGGGCTATAATGTTAGATCGCCGGTGTTTCCAACCTATCAGTCGTATGGAATGTATCGCTGTTAATATTCCAATGTGAGAAATATATTTCAAGCACATGACATACATCCTTTTTCCCAGAATCTCTACGATAAACTATGTTATCGAACCATAAAACGAAAAAACTACTTCCGTAAAACATTTGCTCTACATGATATGAGCACAATATAGCTTTCCAGAGACATATAGTATCCACCACTCATATCCGATCACGGTTCAGGAATTATATATATCAGGCCTATATCAAATGGTCGTCAGTAACAGCGGATACATCTTACAAGGGAACAGATAAACGCAAAGCAGCAGCGTCTGACATGTGAAAATTACGTCATTCCGTCACTAACTCTGTAAACAGCACATGTGTCAGTCAAATGTGTACATGAGGATTGCAGCGTCTCACAAGCACCTATCGCTAACTTAGTTATGATGTTAAAGTTTCGATTTTACACGCAAGATGCGACAAGGGGGGATGGAGTATATCGCATAAGTCAAAATTCGTTTAGAGGAATGTGTCAAGTTTCATCAGACATGAGATGGAAGTCCTCTGATGACTGACAATTTTACCGTTAACGAACACAAGTAGACAGTGCTTTAAACTACATACAGAATGCGTGGCTGTATACGAGTAGAACGCAGGCTATGTAACGAGACTGATGCATCCGGACAGGATCGTGGTGTAGATTTTAACTCGCGAAAATCTGACCAAATTTGAATTGCCCTCCTAGCAGGGGCATCATCATTTGTTGGAGTCGACAACACTCTTACAATTTTGCCTTTGTCTATAGTATCATCGACTGGAATGGCAGGTAAAATAAACACAGATTTGCGGCCTGATAAGGACGCAGAAATCTGACTCCCACTTCTTTTGCGCCTTCTTCTATTGCGATTCCGACAAACTGCCTATTTTTCTGTTTCCCCCCAATCACGCATGGATAATCCACAAAAATAAAAGCCTCCACTTCCAGAACTGCTTCCTCTGCTCTGCTGCTTTCGTCACCAGTGGGTGTTGCTTCATTATTCACAAGCAATTCAGGAACTGAGTCAGCATTATCTCTCTTTCTCATATCGATGCCTAAAATGGATTTTCCTGGGATAACATTTAATTTTCGCTTTCGTTTGACACTTGTGCAATTTTTCATTCCATTGCGGACATTCTGAAGCATATCATCAAAGCTCGAAGCTCAGGCTTCTAAAGAATTGTTTTGAGAATTATCTCCACCAGGAAATTTTCTGAGGACTCTTTCAGGGTCAAATGGAATTTATCCCACTGCACTAAATGCACTTTTTATATTTTCTTCTTCAGTTGCTTTCTTCTAGTTTCTCTACAACTGGCGGACGAATTTTTATTCGTTATTTCGCCAGTCGAGTTATCTAACAATAACTTTTGTAGAATGAAATTTTCACTCTACAACGGAGTGTGAGCTGGTATGAAACTTCCTGGCAGATTAAAACTGTGTGCCGGACCGAGACTCGAACTCGGGACCTTTGCCTTTCGCGGGCAAGTGCTCTACCAACTTTTTTTTTCCGATCGTAGCAGCAGCGCCGTTCCGGACGCCGGCTAGTGCTCTACCAACTTTCCTTTTTTTTACTTTTTTTAAGTTGCTGGTAAGGAGAAAAATAAAAAGAAACCTCTTGTGTATGAAAATAAAGACGACGCCCTTCATAAAATAACACAATATCCTTTGAAAACGAAAAACATAAAAGGTAGCTATATTTCCGCAACGGCCTTCTTTTTTTATTTTTTATTTTTTTATTGTTAACATAAATGAATATAGAGTCTCACAATCAGCAGCAACCCAATTTTTTATGTTTTTTTTTTTTTGGGGGGGGGGGGGAGCACAGGATAAAGAAAACAAAAAGGCTGCAGATAGAGAGCTATGCGTGGAAAGCGTAAACATGTGTAACGAAAAAAAAAAAACTTAGAAGAGGAGGAGAAAAGAGAAGTGAAATAAAATAGGAATACTTTCCGCGCCATGCTCCACTTTGGCGCGCCTTCAGAACAAAATGGAATCTATCATTGACCATTAAAGGGGAACGAGGGATCGTCCAGTCTCGGCTGGCACGGTTCGTTGAGATTCCAGCTTTGAGGCGGGTTGGTGAAAATACTCTGTAAATAGTTCGCGAAAGTGGCCCGATAGTGTCGATGTCGGCGAAGGGTGTGGTGATGTGCTTGGAGGCGTGTCCGAAAGTCCGCCGGATCGACGATGTCGTGCCGGAAGAGGTAGTTGACAGCCATGCCACTGACGCCACTTAGCCGATGGAAAGTAGGTCTTGTCGGGATATATCATCATGGTAGGAAAAACGTGATGTGGCAGTACTCGTAGGTAGAAAGCCACAATCTTCTGTACGAGGGTCCAGACGGCTGCTGCTGGCCCACACTCAAAACGATGGAAATCTGTATCTTCGACATTGCACTTGAGGCACAGGGGTGAGTCCACCAGTGCGATGCGATGCAGTTTCTGTCTTGTAGTATACTTGCCGTTGACGAGGAGATACCACATAGAGGTGGTGTCAGTGGTGTGATATGGTTGGTGGATCGTTTTCCAAACTGTAGGCCATGAAACCTGGGGGTGACGTGTTTCGACGGGGTTGCGGGGTGGAGACTTTCGGAAAAGGCAATAGATGTCGCGGGTGGTCGTCTTCCTGGTCCTGGGGAGCTCGGTGAATATGTAGCTGTACTACAAAAAGAAATGGTCGATATGTGACATCGGAGGTGGGATGTGTGCCAGAGACGTCGGTGGGCGTCTCGAAACAGGTGCAAGCTCGGTGGTCAACATTCCAGTAAAACAGCAGTTTGGCTTTTCCATAACCGGAGCATAGTATTGGTGTAAAGTGCCGTAGTCCTGGCTCTCACATTAACCAGATCGAGGCCACCGTCCCGCTTTGATAAGGTGAGAGCTTCATACTGGACTTTGAAGATGTGTCCAGAACAAATAAAATAGCCGAAAGCCGCCTGTAATCTGGTCGCCATTGTCGCAGTGATGGGCAGAATCTGCGCTATATGGGGTATCAGGGCTGCCAGAGGGGTATTGACGAAGGTGACCCTATGGCACATATTCAGCGGGCGTAGTATGTGATTTTGTATGTTGACCCTGATGCGTTGCAGTAGCGCCCGAAAATTGATCTCCGAGGTGCGGCGAATGTCTCGCGTGTACACTAATCCGAGACAACGAAGGGTGTCCACCAGTTGAAATGGGACTACGCTGTCTGCGGGAAGACCGCGGCCGATCTTCATGGCGCATGATTTTGCCACGTTCATAGCGCTCCCTGCCCCTGCACTGTAACGGGTAATCCACTGCATCACGGTTTGTACGTCGACCGCTGAACGTACGACGAGGGCCAAGTCGTCTGCGTAAGCTCGGCAGCGGAAAATATGATCCCGGAGTGGAATACCTGTCAAACGTCGCCGTAATCCGCAAATGAGTGGTTCCATCGCAATGGCATAAAGCACCGTTGACAAAGGGCAACCCTGCCGTACTGAGCGTTCAATCCGTATAGGTTCTGTAAGTCTGCCATTGACGAGAAGTCTGGACGTTACTCCACGAAGGAGCCGCATAATCACTTGTGTGAACGTCGGGGGAATTGCCATGCGGTCCATCACTGCATTGAAGAATGCATGATTGACGCGGTCAAACGCTTGTTTGAAGTCTATGGAGATTAAAGCGCCTGGCAGTCGCGAGTGTGTTGCCACAGCGATCACATCTCGATATTCACTGAGGGCTGTCTGTATATTACGATCGCCACCTAAGGATGTTTGTTCGTGGAAAACAATGTCTCGTAAGACATGTCTGAGTCGCACTGCTAGAAGGCGTGTGAAAATCTTGAAGTCGGAATTGAGTAACGTGATCGGCCGATAACTGTCGAGTCGTGTTCCCCCTGCTGGTTTCGGGACTGGTACAAGTAAGCCTTCCATGAACATTGGTGGCGGGTTCGCCGCGCCGGACAAAAGTTCCCAGTACATGTCCCTCCATCGTGGCAACATCAAATCTTGGAAGGTTCTGTAAAATTCGAGAGGTAAACCATCCGGGCCAGGAGTTCGATTCAGAGACCCTTTGGCCACAGCGCCTTGGACGTCGTCGGTGGTCACTTCAGAAGTCAGGAGGGTTGCAGCTGCTGCATTTAGAGCACCAAGTGTCTCCTGGGCAACCTCAGCAATGGCCTCTGCACCGGCAGGTACTTCTTGATAGAAAAGTCTATAGTGCGTTGTGAATGCATCCGCAATGGTAGCTTGCGAAGTCAGCCGTCGTCCATCAGGTAGGTCTAAAGTTGTCATTAAATCCTGTCGGCGTCGACGAACATGTCGAACAATATGATGCATAGAAGGTTCTTCACCGTTAATCCTATCTTGGCTGCGTGCTCGCACAATGGCTCCCTCTAGACGGCATCTGGTCAAGGTTAAAATCTTTGCCTTGATGCGTTGAGCTTCTTTTAGACGATCCGGGGATGGAGGATGATCCATGAGTTCACTTAAAGCGCTATAGTAGAAATCAGTTGTGTGGTGATTCCACCTGGCTTTGGCTCTGCCATAGTGTGTCAATATGCATCGGATGGCCGGTTTGGCACACAGCAACCACCACTGCAGTGTGGTCTCGTAACGCATAATGCGTTCAACACAGGTGTGCCACGTGTCGGTGACCTGTTGTCGACATTCAGGGTCCCGCAGTAGCGTGACATAGAGTTTCCAAGGTCCTGCACTGCGCCATATAGATTGTCGACGTAGGTTCATGGTACTGATGTAGATGTCATGATCCGAAAAGACAGACGGCCAACGTTCCGCGTCGAGGAGAACTGATTGTAGAGCGTCAGTGATGTATATTCTATCAAGTCGGCTGGCGGAGTGGCTCGTGATGTGTGTATACCCCGGGCGGTCGCCGTGTACCACTCACCAAGTGTCGAGGAGACGCAGGCGGCGGACGAGGAAGCGCAGTTCCGGACATGTGGTGAAATGGGGGTATTGGCCTGTGCGCTCGAGAACACAGTTGATATCTCCACCTACGATGAGATGATCGTATCGGCCGAGGAATAAAGGCGTGATCTCTTCTGCGTAGAACTGGGAGCGATCCCTCCGTTTATCAGTGCCCGATGGGGCGTTGAGATTTATGATTTTGATTCCTTCAACTGTTATGGCCAACCCTCGCGCCGTTGGGAGGTATGTGATATCGGAAACTGCAATCCCTTCTCGTAGGAGGATGGCTGCGCCTGTGTGTTCCATAGCTGCAGGGGCGGCGTACGTCTCATATCCATAACACCCAGTCCAAGTTGCTGTCCTCAGTTCTTGTAACAGGGCGATGTCGATGTCTGCTGCTCATTAGCGTGTCACGGAGCAGTTGAAGTTTAACTTGGGAGCCGATATGATTAGTATTGATAGTAGCTATTCGGTACGCCTGATGGGAGATCCGTGCTGCCGATAGGTTCGTAGCTGGTGAAGATTGTAGTGGTGGATGTTGGAAGTCCGTAGAAGTCGCAGGAGTCGCCGTAGAAACTTCTCCCATTTTAGTGTTGGTCTAACGGAGGAACAGATCTCATTTCCGCATCAGATGGAGGCGGGAAATCCGTGTCATCCACCCATGAAAAATGTCCGACAGGTTTGACATCGGCGAGAGGTGGCAGCGCTGGCCGAGTCGGCTCAATTGCGTCGGTAACAACAGGCGTGCTATGTTCCATGGCTTCTGGTCGCGGGGCTTGCGCACGATCTCTGTTGGACGGTTCACCGTCTTGTGGATGACGCGTCTCCGTGGCAGAGGAGAAAGTGTTATCGTGTTCTCCGTCAGCGTGATGTGCCATCTCTTCGTCCTGCGGAGGTGGCTCAATGGTCGATTCTGATGTCTTGCGGCGTTTTTTTCGTCGTTTGGGCGACTTCTGCTTTCGGCAATGAGTTTCGGTGTCTGAGGAAGGAAGAGATTCACGTCGTTCCGGTACAAAAGCGGCGGGTGCTATGATGCGGTCGTCATTCTCCAGAACACTCTCATTGGTATCCTTGTGATCTTCTAGCGTGGGTGTGTCCGGCTGTTGGACATGTTCACGGGCGGTATCGCCGGTATCAAGGTGCTGGGACGCTTCCATGTGTATCGGACCAGAGAGACGCTCATGAACGGCGTCTTGTGAGGGCTGGACGTGCAGTGTCGCCGCATAGGTGACTGGAAGGGTGGTTGTGGTTCTGTCGGTGTTCGTATCGTCGAACCTTAGTTGTGTGATGCGGCGTTGCAGGCATTCATTACGGACGTGGCCTTCTTTGCCACAACCGGAACATGATCGAGGTTGTCCGTCGTAAATGACCACCGCACGGCAGCCGCCGATAGAAATGTACGATGGAACGTGCCGTTTGAGATCGATTCGGACTTGTCTCACACCATTAAGCACCGGATACGTCGTAAACTGTGCCCACGTCTCGGCTATGTGGCTCTGGACTTTCCCGAACGGGCTTAGCGCCGCGATGACTTCATCGTCGTTCACCTCGAAAGGCAGTTCGAATACACGGATCGTCCGAAGGCCAAGTCCTGCATGGTCGACATCCACAGGCCCGACGTTTCCGTCGGAGTGCGGAAATTTTAGTCCATGTCGCGTCCTTTGAATACTCTCGTTGCAGACAGCGTCGGAAGTCATCTTAACGTAAACGACGCTGCTAATGATCGATAGGTGTATGCCGATGAGTTCGTCACGAGGGATGTTCACGTCTTCGCGTAGGAAGCGTTCGACGGCCAGTGCTTTGGGTCGTGCGTATTCATTTGAGAAGGTGAACTTAAGAGTGTTCTTCCTGTGAGAGTTGGCCATTACAGCTTGTTCGACTGAGAAGCGCTGTGACGAGGAAGTAAACAAAACACTCGGCGCGCGGTGCGCACTGCTGCCCTGCCGAACGCAGACTTACCAACTGAGCTACCCAAGCACGATTCACGCCTCGTCCTCACAGCTTTACTTCTGCCAGTACCTCGTCTCCTACCTTCCAAACTTTACAGAAGCTCTCCTGCGAACCTTGCAGAACTAGCACTCCTGAAAGAAAGGATATTGCGGAGACATGGCTTAGCCACAGCCTGGGGGATGTTTCTAGAATGAAATTTTCACTCTACAGCGGAGTGTGCGCTGATATGAAACTTCTTGGCAGATTAAAACTGTGTGCCGGACTCGAACTCGTGATGTTTCGCCTTTTTCTTACCATAATATGTACCAGTGATGGATCTGAATTCTGTAATTTCCTGTATGCTTCGAAAATTAATGTACATTTCCTCCCCTCCCCCCCCCCCCCCCCAAATAAAAACAATCGGGTGACATTTCTTCCCCCATCATGAAACAACACTGTATCAGGTGAGTTTGTCGAGGCAGCTGGCCGAGAAGCCGTTTAGTACCACTTCGCTCAAGCCTGTTTGCGTGCACCGCTTGCACTGTGCCTGCCGTCACAGAGGCAGAAGTGTGTTCAGCTACAGAGCGGGCTTTGCATGCGAGTGAGAGCGCCGCTGGGCGTACGGTCCAGTGGCCACCTTACGGCAGGCCGCGCCGTAACGAGGCGCCGGCCCGTCCGCGAGAAGGCGCGCTGCTTCCGCTCCGGCCGCTACATCGACATTAATTATGATGCGCCGGAATAAACTTGTCCGCCGCTTTATTGGTATTGCGCTCTTCCCGGAAAGAGATGCGCAACCGCCGGCATGGAGCGGCCGTACGGACGGACACGCGGTAGCCCCCTCGTTAACGGCGTGTGGAAAGCCGGCCGCGGCACGGCACGCAGCGGTGCCGCCGGTACGACGTGGTACGCGATTCGCGGCACACGCATCTGCGTCCTCCTCTACACCGTGCGTGACATGGACTGGCTGCTAAAAATGTACTGGCAAATTAATACACTGCTGCTGGTTAAAACTGCAACCCCGTGAGGGCGGCTTGGAAGAAACCTCAGATTTACGTTGCGACATTTATGGCTCTTGGAGGCACAACTTTATTCCCGCAATTCATCTCTTAGTTGACTGGGGCATTACATCGTAAAGTGAAGGGAGCTGGCAACGACTAATACAGTAGTGGGAAATTGCGCCAACTGATTAGTCTTTTTTTCTGCTTGCCTTATGTAATAAACACATGTCACTCATTGCCTGGAAATAATCGCTTTAGGGGTAAGAATAAAAATCAAATACTTACCAAACGGGTGATCAGTAAGCCACGACGATCGAAAACCCGGAGTTTATTGCTCTAGTATTTAAGTTGCAACAAACTTTGCAAGTAATTTCAAACCTTTACGAAGCTTTTTCTCGCTAACACCACCAACAAAATGATGACAGAAAAAAAGGTTATATCTTACTGCATTTTCGCTGCTCATTTTCGCATCAGGCACGACGTTTTCAAATTCAAATGGCTCCAAGCACTATCGGACTTAACGTCTGAGGTCATCGGTCCCCTATACTTAGAACTACTTAAGCCTAACTAACCTAAGGACATCACACACATCCATGCCCAAGGCAGGATTCGAACCTGCGACCGTAGCAAGTGCGCGGTTCCGGACTGAGGCGCCTAGAACCGCTCGGTTACAGCGGCCGGCTGCACGACGTTTTAATTTATTATTCTTTACTACTAACCATGCTCGCGAAGCGTTTTGCAGACAGCGTTCACATATATCACTGAATGTACCTGCAAAATTGTATCATTGTTCTACACATACTTCAGGATATATGACGTCGTAAACAGTGAGATGGGTGAAAAACTTTCCGGATCGTAAGGCTTCGTACTACCGGGTCAGACTCGCAACGCAAACTCTTCGATTCTACCGACTTTGACCAAGTGGTGGCAACCCCAAAACAACCACACTCACGCATTCACCAACACACAGACACATGCAAGGATAAATAGGTACCTAGCAGTCTGTGTGTGGATAAATAAATATTGCTATTCCCTTCTCTGGAGGCTCTGTGGGACTGCTCAGAGCGAAAATGAGAGAAAACAACACACTGCTCCCATATTAAGACGAGCAAAGCTCTTAACACTTATGAAACGGATTCAACTGACCCGTTTTACTAGTTCATTACCCTGCTGCAGTTAGTATTTTAGGTGGTCGTGATTGTAATTTGTCGTTATATTTTATTCTAATGCGGTTGTTATATAACTTCTTGTATTGCGTTTTGTTAAGGATTAATACGAAACGTGCTAGTGTTCGTATTCTCACTGTATATAGGAAAGTGACAGTTGTGTATAGAAAGGAAAAAAATTCTAAAATTTTGTTAGAGACTGAGGATATTTTTTGCCAGACCTTTAGGGAAATGACATTTTCAGAACAAAAACAAAACGTTACTTTACGGTATGATTAAAAAATGCATCGTTACAAATCTTTTGGCCGTAAAATCGCAGACCAGGGTAGAACATGGGCACGTTCTTTGCAGTATTTGTCAGCAATCTTCGAAACTGAGTTAGCGGCAAAAAGCTTTCAGTGACTATTGCATTACTAAGGCATGGAGGAATACTACAGTTCACGTATCAGACTATTTTTCATTATTTTGCGCGGTTTCTCATTTTAAGCGCGGATTTTCAAAGAGAAACCGATGGTTACTCACCGTAATATATCGTTTGCCATGCGTCGAGTTCCACATGTAAAAGGCCTATGTGTGACTGAACTACCAACCGATGACAATGTTCTTTCTGAAAATAGAAATGAAACTGCGTCATAACAGCATACGGAAAGTGAACCAAATGGCAGGAACGGACGCCTGTTGTTGTTGTGGGATAGGGCGCGAAGACTGCTTTATCGCATCTCTGCACGTTGTCCTATCGTGTGTAAGTCGCTTCATCTCTTCACAACTGTAAGTAGGCTGTTTAAGTTTTTATATTGGTAACGTCACGTAGCGCTCTGTATGTGCTGTGTGCCGTCTGTGGCTGGTTTGCATTGTTGTTGGAATATCTGCCATTGTAGTGTTGGGCAGCTGAATGTTAACAGCGCGTAGCGTTGCGCAGTTGGAGGTGAGCGGCCAGCAGTGGTGGATGTGGGGAGAGAGATGGCGGAGTTTTGAAATTTGTAAGACTGGATGTCATGAACTGCTATATATATTATGACTATTAAGGTAAATACATTGTTTGTTCTCTATTAAAATCTTTCATTTGCTATCTATGCCTATCAGTAGTTAGTGCCATCCATAGTTTGTATCTTTTATTTAGCTGGCAGTAGTGGCGCTCGTTGTATTGCAGTAGTTAAAGAAATATGAATAGAATACAGAAAGCAGGTATAGATAGGACTTTTTGGGAATAATGATGAATGAAGGGAGATCTCCAAGAAGCAAAGAATGTTTTGTTTGCAAAATACTGCAGTAAAACAAACCCTGTCCTTTCCTTTTGTATTATTCCGCTATATGTTTGTGTACCCTTGTGTATTTGTGTTCATCCTGTCTTTATGTGTTATCTGATACGATTTATGTTGTAGAATTTTTCTAATACTCAGCTACATTCACTATGATGAGGAATACTGTTATCCTCAAATATAATTTGCATTAATAATATGTTATTTACTTTGTAAAGATGTTTAGACATTATTTATTCTGTTCTGTTTTGTTGCTCATGTGTGAAGTTGATGTTTCAAAAGTTATTCTGATCTTTTATGTAGGTACTTATAATTCCTGTAACACTGATGTATGTGTTATTTCGATTCTTTTGTAAAGCCTGTATTACTAGAAATGTTATCTGTATTATTATATTTCTAATGATGTTTTCTGTATCTTTGTAATTGTATTATCATGTTATAAAGTTGTAATTGTCACCAGTTCATCATATGAATAACTTGTAACTGCACACGTTTCTGTTGGTCACAGTATATGGACAATATGTGAAAAGTAGAGACTGTTAGTGTTTGCATGTGTGTTAATAATTCAGCAAGGGACTGGATAACAACATTGCTGGTTCTAAGGACAATTCCAAAAACTTTGTGAGTGCACAAGTGATGGTTATGGACTTGCTATATTATCCGCAAGACTCTTCAATGGTGATTGTGCACCTGCACAGTCACAACAGATGGCTGCTGACCATCTCTACAAGGACTACAGTGGGTCTGCATCTTTGACGACCCACCAATACCATTATTTCTACAAGGACTACAATGGGTCTACACCTTTGCTGACTCACCAATACCATTATCTCTACAAGGACTACAGTGGGTCTGCATCTTTGATGACCCACCAATACCATTATTTCTATAAGGACTACAGTGGGTCTAAACCTTTGCTGACTCACCAATACCATTATTTCTACAAGGACTACAGTGGGTCTACACCTTTGCTGACTCACCAATACCATTATTTCTACAAGGACTGCAGTGGATCTGCACCTCTGGTGGCCCACCAATACCATTATCTCTACAAGGACTCCAGTGGGTCTACTCTGTGATGACCTACCTACCAATATTCTTCAAAACTTCGACTGACTCTGTGGTGGGTTTGCTCTGTTGTGGCCCATTACCTGTCTGCATGTCAAGAGTCAGCACTGTCTTTTCGTTGGAAAGACAACACTACTTCTTCAAGACTGCATGGAAATCCACTACTTCCGTGTGCATTTTCTTCTACTGCTCAGACTTTGAGAAAAACACTGCTATTTTACTGTGATGAACGATCAGGACTGTCTTTATGGACTGTGAGAAAATTTTAGCTTTTGACCAAAATTGTATCAATAAGTGTGTGCATTTGATTTCTTTGTTATTGTAATTATGAAAATTTTTTTCAAATCTGTATTGGCCACTGCCCAAAACAATTTGTAAAATTTTTTGTGGGGAGCATGGGGGCTATGTAAGTAGGCTGTTTAAGTTTTTATGTTGGTAACGCCACGTAGCGCTCTGTATGTGCTGTGTGCAGTCTGTGGCTGGTTTGCATTGTTGTTGGAATATCTGCCATTGTAGTGTTGGGCAGCTGGATGTTAACAGCGCGTAGCGTTGCGCAGTTGGAGGTGAGTGGCCAGCAGTGGTGGATGTGGGGAGAGAGATGGCGGAGTTTTGAAATTTGTAAGACTGGATGTCATGAACTGCTATATACACTCCTGGAAATTGAAATAAGAACACCGTGAATTCATTGTCCCAGGAAGGGGAAACTTTATTGACACATTCCTGGGGTCAGATACATCACATGATCACACTGACAGAACCACAGGCACATAGACACAGGCAACAGAGCATGCACAATGTCGGCGCTGGTACAGTGTATATCCACCTTTCGCAGCAATGCAGGCTGCTATTCTCCCATGGAGACGATCGTAGAGATGCTGGATGTAGTCCTGTGGAACGGCTTGCCATGCCATTTCCACCTGGAGCCTCAGTTGGACCAGCGTTCGTGCTGGACGTGCAGACCGCGTGAGACGACGCTTCATCCAGTCCCAAACATGCTCAATGGGGGACAGATCCGGAGATCTTGCTGGCCAGGGTAGTTGACTTACACCTTCTAGAGCACGTTGGGTGGCATGGGATACATGCGGACGTGCATTGTCCTGTTGGAACAGCAAGTTCCCTTGCCGGTCTAAGAATGGTAGAACGATGGGTTCGATGACGGTTTGGATGTACCGTGCACTATTCAGTGTCCCCTCGACGATCACCAGTGGTGTACGGCCAGTGTAGGAGATCGCTCCCCACACCATGATGCCGGGTGTTGGCCCTGTGTGCCTCGGTCGTATGCAGTCCTGATTGTGGCGCTCACCTGCACGGCGCCAAACACGCATACGACCATCATTGGCACCAAGGCAGAAGCGACTCTCATCGCTGAAGACGACACGTCTCCATTCGTCCCTCCATTCACGCCTGTCGCGACACCACTGGAGGCGGGCTGCACGATGTTGGGGCGTGAGCGGAAGACGGCCTAACGGTGTGCGGGACCGAAGCCCAGCTTCATGGAGACGGTTGCGAATGGTCCTCGCCGATACCCCAGGAGCAACAGTGTCCCTAATTTGCTGGGAAGTGGCGGTGCGGTCCCCTACGGCACTGCGGAGGATCCTACGGTCTTGGCGTGCATCCGTACGTCGCTGCGGTCCGGTCCCAGGTCGACGGGCACGTGCACCTTCCGCCGACCACTGGCGACAACATCGATGTACTGTGGAGACCTCACGCCCCACGTGTCGAGAAATTCGGCGGTACGTCCACCCGGCCTCCCGCATGCCCACTATACGCCCTCGCTCAAAGTCCGTCAACTGCACATACGGTTCACGTCCACGCTGTCGCGGCATGCTACCAGTGTTAAAGACTGCGATGGAGCTCCGTATGCCACGGCAAACTGGCTGACACTGACGGCGGCGGTGTACAAATGCTGCGCAGCTAGCGCCATTCGACGGCGAACACCGCGGTTCCTGGTGTGTCCGCTGTGCCGTGCGTGTGATCATTGCTTGTACAGCCCTCTCGCAGTGTCCGGAGCAAGCATGGTGGGTCTGACACACCGGTGTCAATGTGTTCTTTTTTCCATTTCCAGGAGTGTATATTATGATTATTAAGGTAAATAAATTGTTTGTTCTCTATTAAAATCTTTCATTTGCTATCTATGCCTATCAGTAGTTAGTGCCTTCCGTAGTTTGAATCTTTTATTTAGCTGGCAGTAGTGGCGCTCGCTGTATTGCAGTAGTTCGAGTAACGAAGATTTTTTGTGAGGTAAGTGATTTGTGAAACGTATAGGTTAATGTTAGTCAGGGCCATTCTTTTGTAGGGATTATTGAAAGCCAGATTGCGTTGCGATTAAAAAAATAATGTGTGTCAGTTTAAGTACAGTCATGTATAATTGTTCAAAGGGGACGTTCCACAACTACTGCAGCTACTGCGGCCACATGCCTTTTCTTTCATTTTTATTGAACTGTAATCAAGGTTTGGTCCCATGCTACTGCTCGCGATCCCCTTCCCACCTCCCACGCATGCCAAACCAATACTTTGTCGGTGCCTCAGGATGTGTAGGATTAACTTATCCAGTCTCTTAGACGAATTGTGCAACGAATTTCTGTTCTCACAGGCTTGATCCAGTACCTCCTCATTACTTGTCCGATCTACGCCTCTGATCTTCAGCATTCTTCTGGAACTCCAAATTTTTGAAGCATCTGTTCAATTCCCCTCTCTGTTTATTATAATCGTCGTCTCATATCCATATTAGGCCTGAATCCAAGCCACTACTTTCTGTTCATCCCTGTGTCCTTTATCGTCGATGTGTCATTTACATATAAGGTTACAATTTAAATAACTACCCTCGTAAAAGACTCTCTAATTATTCAATTTATTTCAATGTTAACAAATTTATCTTTTCAGAAAAAATTTCCTTGTATTCTTGCTATTCTCTACTTCGTCCATCATGCATAGATGTGCTGCCCGGGTAACAAAACTCATTTCTTCTGGTGTCTTATTTTCTAATTTGATACCTTCAGCACCACTTTATTTTATTCAGCAACTGCACTCCATTAAGTTGTTTAGTTGATGATGGTAGTTCTGTTACCTCTTTTCAAGACACAGTACAATCAGTTTAACTTATTTTCTGAGTCATTTCTCGTCTCTGACTGAATTGCAATGTCATTGGCAAACCTAAAAAAATAATTTTATATATTCAACTTTAATTCTCTTTTCAGATTTCTCTTCAGTTTCCTTTACTGCTTACTCAATGCACAGGTTGAGTCACATGTGGTATAGGCCACAACTCTACCTCAGTTCCAACTAAACGACTACCACCATCTCATGTTCTTCAACTCTTAGAAGCGTAGTCCAGTTTCAGTATGAGACACAGATTCCTTATGATCCCTGTATTTATTCCTCATATCAATTTTAATGAGATTATTACAGCTAATAGTACAAAAGCTATAAACTTAGGTTCGCCTTTTTTCACCTATATTCTAATATTTGTTGTAGGATCAGTATTGTCTCCCTCATTCCTACATTTCTCCAGAATGCAAACTGATCTTCCCCGAGGTTGGTTTCTACTAGTCATTCCATTCTTCTGTAAGTAATGCGTGTCAGTATTTTGCAGCTATTGCATCTCAAACTGAGAGTTCAGTAAATATCACACCTGGCAGTGTCTGCCTTCTTTCCACCCGTTTCATAAACATTGCATAAGAGGCGGAATGGTTATGTCACGACTTGTTCCACAAGGATAAAACTGATTGAGTCTTACTTACTTCTCAACTACTGCCTGACTTTGTCGTCGTACGTTACTTACAACTGCAATTTCGTTTCAGTGAGTTAGTTACATGTTCCACAAATCATTTAACCAATTTTTTTAATGGAAATGATGAGGAACGAGTAAGTTTACAGGATATATATACGTGATTAGTGTCAAAATTAACGGACATATCATTTTTTTAATCCTACTCAAATAAAAGCATGATTCTTTTGTGACTTATCAATTTTAAATAACAATTTGTCCATACAGTAGAAGCAGTTGTCCAGGAGAAAATATTTTCCGCTAAATTTAAAACGTGCTTTCTACCTATCAGACATTTTATGTTATTGGATAAATCATCAAAAATTTTTGTTGCAAACTGAACACGCTCTGAGCCACTCAAAGTTTCGTATAGTGTTGTAGATATGAACATCACTTTTCTTCTCATATTGTGATGGAGTACTTTAATTAAGTTTTATTAGCGAATAGATGTGATAGTGAAGTTGAAACGCCTAAATCATTGAACAGTTAATTTCAGTGTATCCTCTATGGATGACGAACTGCGACTGTCATTTAAATGGCGGTTTATTTGGATATAAATATGCAACCAGTTGCTTTTTTTTGTTTTCTGATACAATTAATTAACTGTACCATTAATTAGTTGACGTTCCGTTGCAACCTTGTCATCAGATAGGAGTGTTACAGAAACGTTATTTTCTGCACCCTGTGCATCTAGACATTGCGGTCTTTTTGCTGACAGAAATTTATTTATTGCCAACGAAAAGCTTATCTAACGAAAAGGTTGTCACGTTTTTGATAGTTACAGTTTCGTGCCATTGACATACATGGTAAATCCATTCTCATAATGTACATTTTCAGGTAATACACACACATACACAGTATTTAGCTGTACTTAGTTCTACACTATTCACACTCCGTAAACAGAGAATGTAATGGAGCAGGGCAGCTTCAGCCGCAGATAAGGATCTTATCTCAGGATCAGTGATAAGATGAGGATTTCTGGTGATAAGATAAGACATGCGAGGTGTCATGTTACACCTGGAGTAATAGTACTTGTTACCTCCAAACCCCACCTTCCTGGGACCAGCACAAATTTTCATATTTCGATTTAGACAATACATCTGTACCTACTACAGATAAGTTGAATATCACGATTAACATATTGCTAATACAGTACATACCTGATATAGCAGGAAAGCGACAGCATAATTTTAAGTTCGTAAAATAATGGAAATATGAGTAAATGTTACACTCATCTTTGTTGCAGTTCCAAATTTCTCCACATGCACATATTTTTCATGATGTTAAAATTCGACTGAGAACTGATACAAAGAAAGCACAATAGCTGCACATACTGGCTGCCCACTACTGACTGATACGAAAGACACGTACTTGTCACCCAGACTACGACAGGGACAGGTATATGCCAGATGCTAACTCAACGACGACTGTATTACGACCAAATGCTTTGGTACGGATTCAGTCCTGTACATTAAAACATGACCTTCCAGTGTGTGTAAGAAACATTAATGGTTCAAATTAATAATTAGATTTACTACTTGTTTTTAACTGGTAACTGAAGAAATTTAAGGACAAAAACTTTAACATAAATTATTTTAAATAGTTTCGAATTTTTCAAATTATGTAATATTCCACATGTATAAGTCAATAAATATAAATATTTAGCTTTTCCCCCAGTGGGAATGTGTTCATGAAAACATAAGTAAGTTTTTGAAATTTAACAATGAATTTCTGTTTAGTGAATAAATTAATTACATGAATAGTTGCCAGCTGGTGTGGCCGTACGGTTCTAGGCGCTTCAGTCTGGAACTGCATGGAAACCACGTGTGTACGTGTACCTCACCCCTCATGGTAATGTACATGTGCGTCAGTGAAAAAGACCAATAAAAAGGTGTTAGGTACAGACGAGACTGGAACAGCACATTACGTCCACGTGCTAAGGTCCATCACCGTTCCCTTTGGATCCCTACGTAATTCGGTGCTCTCCGATACACACGATCGAACAGCGGAGGAGTGGTACTCAAGCGTCATCTTTAGGTTACAATATCTCCGGATGTAATTAACATTTTACAATGCAACAAACGGCACTGATTACGTATTTGTTTATATGTTCAGATGTTCTAACAACACTAACGGGGTTCCATTTAAAAAAACGTAGGTTTGTGTTAAAAATATACTTCCGTGCATTTTTTTATGGTTTGTATTAACCAATTACACTAGCCCCTCTCCTCACGTTCGGTCTGTGGAATCCATTCGTCAGTATTTGATGTGGTTCATGAAATATATCCAGCGGTAATGTTAGGTGACTCACCCTGTATATATATATATATATATATATATATATATATATATATATATATATATATATATATATATTAATGAGGTCACGGCATATTCTATAAATCGTCGGTTAATATTAACGTAATTTATGACATAATGTACTTTGACAGGTCAGTATGTGGCTGAATTACTATAATTGTACCTAATCTATGTCACCCCTACACTATTAGTGAGTTTTTGGTGTCATACTGTAGTTGAAACAAGTGCGCTCTCCTTTTAGCAGAAATACTTAAATTTGATGCCACCGTGAAATATTCTGAAAAAGTCATTAAATATTAACAAATATGTCATTACACTCTGACAATGCAGTGTATAATTGTGCCAGAGCTGTTACTATGATGTAAGTATGTCACTGCATATTGTGCAAAAGCTCAGTAAATTATTTAAATATTGTGGTGTGAGACACTTCAGAATAAATTCCTTTTATTTCCATCTATGTTCACAATTTCTGGATCACTGTTATATTTTGTAATGCCACTTCCTTATAGAAACTCCTTAACGTTGCGAATTACTAACACTGTTACGACTGATTATAGATTAGAGATTACAACCAGTCTATAGGGAATTTGGTGTCGTTGAAACTAATTTGAACTTATCATTAATATTTAAATAGCAACTGATAAACCATCGATTATAAACGATTTAATTACGACATTTGGTGAAGTAAATATCTCGCACAAGTCGCGAGTTCAGTTCATCAATGTTCTGTTTGTAACGTCGATATCGATACATAAGAAATAACAATCTCATTGCTCTACCGCTGAGTGTTAGCCAAGACCGAAGATCCGAAGATAACGTTACAATTTGCAACCATGTCGCTGCTTGTGTAAGGCTCTTCGACAATGTAGTGTGTGATTAAGGTAGTATGATGTAATGCTGTTATGTCATATTCTGCAAAATCTCAGTAAATATTTGAAACATTTATGACAGAAGGGATTCCGACAATAGGGTGTGTTGTAGGGCTCCAGTCCCAGACTCCTCCAGTCGTCAGGATTGAGCCAGGCGGGATGCGTTGTTGAGGTCCTAAGTGTACTCGAGAGCGCCGAGAGAACATCATTGAGAATAACACATTCATTAGGCAGTAAGATAGGATTGTCTTCCAAAGCACTGCACCATAACCGCACAGGATGAGTGGTGCCTCGTCAGAAGCTGAATGCTGGCCTGCGATCGACTCACAGTACCCCTAGCGTCAGGCGTCAGGCGTCAGGCATCAGGCATCAGGCATCAGGCGGAGGCGGCGGCTCTTTCATCAGCTCCGCATATCGATCTCCAAAGTGCTCTCGTCGATGTCGAAGATTTTCCCTCTGGATTTACGTGCCAGGTCCAACTGTAGTACTCGCTGACTCACAGAGGGTAGTTTTCAACCCCCATTTAGGAAACAGGAACTGGTAGTATCAGTGTCTGCCACAGGAAAGGGATGAACAACAGACATGCTCCTTCACTCGGAGACGGATGATGGTCAGTATTCAGGTCATGCAGATCAAGCCTCCAGCAGGCCTGCACGGTCATCGTGGCCTCTGTGACCCAACAGTGTCGATTCAGAAGTTGGCAGTGCAGATGGCAGCAGCAGTAACATCCTTCCAGCCTTACTCGTGGTTCCACAGGCCATAGGTAGGTGTGCAAAGGATCGACCTCCATAGCCTCCCCTCTCACTAGATACCTGCAACTGGAACAAACTTGCGGCTATGCTCTAGGCAGTTGGCAATCAACACTCAACAATTCTGAATGAGGTATTTGTTAGGAAGAATGGGGTATTTATGTTGGCACTCCCTGTGCACTCTGTGGCGGTAGGAATGGCTATGACATCAAGTGTTCTGGTTTTTCCTTCGCTGTCAGCTCTCTCAGCGACTTCAGACTTTCCCAAACTCATCTTTCAGAGGCTAATAGCTCAACACCTTAATACTTAAAGTTTCGTAGTACTTAGCCTTTCCCTCGAAACGCTGCTTTGCCACTGGTATGACAGTATATCTCAGATTCCATGATGTCATTATGCTTTGCTTGCAGACCGGGGAGCTCAGTCAATTCCCCTTGTTGCCATAGCTTCCGTGTTTGCCGCAACTTGCCCAGCATTTTCCCCTGGTTGGCCGTCTACTGGTCATTGACACAGGCATTTCGGTTTCTGGGATACCAAGGTAGAATTTGGGCGAATTTTTAGGGTCCAATATCCTGGGGTGTAACAGTGCGATTGTGACACAGCTGAGCTAGTATAATTTAATGGCATCGCATCAAATTCTGTAAGCATCCCGATCACCTGCGGGTATGTGAAAATTTTAATCATTTTCTTACCAATTTTTGAAATTTCCTCCCATCTTTCAAGACTGTCACACACAACTATGGCGAACAGATGAATCTGATTTATACATAACGCTGTTATGCATAACTTTTCTTTATGTGCAATGTTTTGTCGGTCACAGCAAAATATAATTTAAAAATGTGTAAATTAAAGCGTATATACTTAATGCATTTTTACGTAATTCGCTGTTATACGCAACAAATTTCGGTGAAATGAATTGTTTTGCGTAGTTGTAATGAGAATTGAGAGTACAACGATCAAAGACACGGTTAACTAGAGCAGGCGGCAAGGAATCAAAGACAGTTCTAGCACTGTTGTTTTCAGTACGAGAATTTCTTTCATGATGCAACACTGGATTGATGAGGTTCTGCCGGGTATCTTACGGGATTATCAACTTCAAAGTATCTACAACTGTGACGACACCAGTCTATTCAACAATCTGCCTCCTAGTTATCAGGAAACGGTCATGGAGAGAAGAAAAGTAAAATTCGCGTGACGGTCCTTGAGACGAATGCAGATGGATCAGACAAACTTCCCCACTTGTGATAGGAAAATTTAATAATCCAAGGTGTTTCAAAGCTGCAAAAGCGAAACCTACGGGACGCGAGTCCAATAAAAATTCTTGGATTACTATGATTTTAATGAAACAGTAGTTAAAAAAACTGGACATTAGAATGAAAAAACAAGGATCCTTCTTCTTATGGATCGATGTGCAGCACACCTGCCCCAAGTAGTTTTGAAAAACGTTCGAGGGGAATTTTTCCCTCCAAATTATACCCGTGTTCTACAACCTGCGACCGAACCGCCGAATCTTTCCATCAGTAAACGGGGTATGTTCTCAACTGACTCGGTTGTTTTAACCCCCTCCACTGACAGAATGACCCGCTTCCTACTTCCGTATGTATTAAGCCAATACGGGCTTGTAGCTGTCACGCCTTTGCGCTTACTGCTACGTATTTTAACCGTAAATAGCTCAGCCCTAATGGCAAGAGGTAGTAGTGAGTTCACGTTATTAATCTTTGAAGACAGCACAGCTGCCACAAGCTCAGCTCACTTTTACTCCACTCCTACCCTCGCCATTGCACCACATTAATTAGGTGCTACATGGACCTTGCTAAATTCACTTGCGTATACATTTTTGACCGTTACTCGCCAGTATTTACCTATTGGATTAGTACACTCCTAACCGGACTATTTCCCAAAGAGCTGTGATGATTGAATGGGTTCGATCCACGGCCTACAGTGCCCTACAGTTCACACGGTAACACTGCCTACCTGACCCACTTAACTTGGTAGTGAGCTTATGTATCCAATCACCACTGCTAGCAGCAGTAGATAATCCTATCAGCACGACGAGAGCAGCAGACTTACCGTCGAATCCTCCTGAAAATACTTATAACTACGGTCGCCAGCTCTGAAGGAGCAAAAGAATAAATCAGTTTTTTGGCTCGTTTCAAAGTGAAACGGCTTAAGTTGAATTTAAACTTAATTCTGAATATTACTATTTCTGATCATTCTAGGTGATTCTACAAAGCAAATACTCTCTCAATTTCTGTGAGTTGGCTTGGTAATTACCACCAAGACAATTTAAGCAACTTAGGTTAACAAACTTCTACCCTTCAACTTATTTAATGATTTGGGGATATTACTCTTTGGCCAATTGCTATAGAATTAGTTAAGTGACTTTACTTGAAAGGTTACTCAGAAAAATTTAAGTAACTATAAATAGGCGACTCATTCTGGTTTGACCATTGCTCTTTTCAACATTCTTAAACGCTAAAGTATTCTACAACCAAAAGAATTGTAAATGAAAGAGGCGATGGTGGCCTCAGTCTGATTTCACTACACTAAGTTTCAGGTTACTACACTTTACAATGAACAACATGCGCCGTAATTTTATTAATTACTATATTCTGTCTTCTGCACTTGCACAAAAGAAAACTGGTATTCTCCTTTTACATGTATACAAAGTTCGACTTAACAATTTCAAGCAGTCTTGCCTTGGGTAGACGTGTCGGTGCTGGTGGTGGGATGCATGTGGCTAACGCAGCTCTTCACGCCTCGTGCCCTTAATGGCGGCTGGAACTACGAGCTGTAGCACTCGTATAAGCTACTGCGCGTCCGCCATAAAATCTGGGCGCAGGAACTCTTACAATCAGCCCCAGTGGCACAGAGACGGCTTCGACAACCATTCGTCGCGTTCTACCCCACAAACGGCGACGATATTCTCCTTTTCGCTGTTACACAGTCACTTTTGCGTGAGCACAGTTATGCACGTCCGCTCACGTCAACACTCCCCAGGCCATTTCATTGTTCAGTCCCTGTGTCTCCAGCTACCTCTAGCTACGCTCGTATCACCAAGAGTGGGGCGTTCCCCTACCACCTTTTTACCGAAATCATTTAGTATTTAAGAATATTTACATTTATTACCCTGGAGTTCATACCAGTCATAATAATTTACTACTAGCGCTTTATAACATTAAATCATACAGTAATAGCTTATAATTACCAAGAAAAAGAATACATTTGACTCCGATATCTTATTGCATTGTCTGAGACAGCGCTAATTCCCAGTTTCGCCAATAGATGGCATCAGGGTGCACTCCCTGGCAGTCTCACACCAGCGCGCCCGTTTCCGACGCGCGGGCTCCAAATTACTGTCAGCCCACCATCATTTCAGTTCCGTTACACATGCCCCACTTCTTATTGAAGTATCTAACAGTGATAATTCAATAAGAAGTCTCTCCTATAATGAATCTGAAATGTTCGTTAAGCTTTTTACCAAGGGTTTTCCCTTTCTTACTGATACACCTCGGTACTTATATTACTTATTTAAAATTAAACACCAATTCTTTCTATCTTTCCTGCTAAACATTACATAAATGATTTACATATATTCTTTACAATTTTCTTACATCTAAACACAGTACACTTTAAAAATCTTTTTTACAAAAATTTTAAATACACTTCTTTTATCTCAGGCAAGTAAAACACACGTTATGCGCCTATTACTTTATAGCCCGTCCTTTTCACTTTACCTCCTCACTTTTCTACCTCTTCCACAACACTTATTTACACATCTATTAAGGCTTTCTTAAAAGCTCAGTCTTTCCCAGTCTGTTTAGTCTCTACTTAAACTAGAAGTTTCATTAGAATACTACAACATATTTTAGTGAACATTTACCTTTCACATAGAACAAAAGAAACAAAACTATTTACATATTGGTTTACTTTAATATTTATTTATACATTTATTTTCAATCTGGTAGAATTCGTGGTTCATACCTTTTGAGATCCACTATGTTTCTTACTCCCAGGCGTTTGCCTGTTAATGGGTACTCTAAATAATAAGCATTCACATTGGGTATGGACACTATTTTAAATGGTCCATTATATATATATATTTAAATTTGCTGATCTCGTTATTAATTTCACTTGATTTTTCATGTGTTTTTACAAGAACGAGATCACCTATTTTGAATTTAGGATTCCTTACTTTTTCGTCATGACGACGAATTCTCGCATCTGCTTGTTTTCCCATCTTGTCTTTTACTAAGTTCTTTTTACTATCATAATCTAATTCAACTCTATCTGGAAATTCTAGTAGGTCTTCTACTAGACTTTTACTTCTCGTCTTTTTCAGGATTTCTTCTGGAGTAAATCCAGTGCTCTCATTTGTTAATGAATTCATGATTTCTTCGAATTCACTCACATACATGCCCCACTTCTTGTGGTTACTATGGCAGTATGTCCTAAATAACCGACCTATCTCACGCATATATCTTTCTGCCGGATTGCTTGATGGGTGATAAGCTGAGATATGGACCACTTCTACCTGTTTCTCAGTTATCCCATCCTTCCACATTTTTGAGCAAAACTGAACACCATTATCTGATAGTATTCTCTTTGGCTTCCCTACTTTCACAAAATAATCACACACCATTTTATCATACACAGCTCTGGCAGTAGCTTTTCTCAAGGGATATAGCTTTATATACTTTGAGAAAAGTTCAACTGCTACAAATATGTACACAAAACCCCCCATGGTTTTCGGTAATGGTCCAAAGATATCTACTGCTACTATTTCTAATACTTCATCAGGTTTTATTGATTGCATGGGCCCTTGATTAGTTGCATTTGTTACTTTCGCCTTTTGGCATAGATCACAAGATCTTATCCTCTGTGCTACCCTTCGTGCCATGTTGTTAAAGGTAATGCATTCATCTAACTTATCGGTACACTTCCGTGCACCACAATGGCCATATGCCAAGTGAACATAATCTATCAGCACTTCAGTGTGTTGTTCCGGCCAACATACTCTCCACTTCCCTGGATTATTTAATCTTTGAAGATACAGTACACCTTTATGTATTTTATATGAAGCCCTTATGTTAGTTGCGTCCGGATTGTCAAACTTGACCTTTACCGACTTGAGTGCATCATCATCACTTTGATATCTTCGCATATTCCGACATATTTCCCTAATTTTTTCTCTTCCTTCCGCTTTTTTGAAGTAATTCACCTCAAAAACATCTTCCCTATTCTTTACACTTTCTAGTGTCTCACATCCTTCCGGTAATCTCGACAAAGCATCCGGTACTGCATGTTCTTTCCCTTTAACATACTTGATCTCTATATCAAATTGTTGTAAAAACAGCGCCCATCTGGTCAACCTGTTATGTAACAATCTGCAGTCCTTCAAAAATATTAAAGCTTTGTGGTCCGTATGGACCACAGTCTTATGCCCCCATAAGAAAAGTTGAAATTTCCTAAAACCCCATACTATAGCTAAAGCCTCCTTCTCTGAAACCGTATAGTTTCTTTCGTACTTAGACATGGTTCTACTCGCAAATGCTATTTGTCTATGAGTTTTTTCCCCATCTATCATTACCTCCTGAAATATGGATACTCCCAATCCATAATCTGAACTATCTGTTGCCATGTGGAATGGTTCACACAGGTCAGGGTGCCATAACTTTATGTTTTTAGCCAAATTGTCTTTTAGCCGGTTGAATGCTGTTTCACATTCCTCAGTCCACATATACACACTGTTCTTCTTAAGTAGGTTGTTCAGATGTGGGCTATTGAACACCTGATCATCCACATACTTACGATAAAAGGAACAAAGTCCTATAAATGACTTTAGTTGTTTTTTATTCTTGGGAGCCGGACAATTTCTTATTGCTTTGACTTTATCGGGATCCTTCTCAATTCCCTCTGGTGTTACTATGTGACCTAAAAACTTTATTTCTTTCTTCACAAACTCGCATTTTTTCAGGTTCAGGGTCATTCCTCCTTTAATTAAAGCTTTGAACACCCTGTCACATATCTCCACCTGCTCTTCCCATGTCCTTGTAGCAATTAACAGATCATCTACATAAACCGTGATTAGCGAACTAAGTTCATTCCCTAAAATTTTGTCTAAAGCCCGAATGAACACTGAAACGGAAGTATTTAGGCCAAATGGTACCACGGTGAAATGGTAGCATTTGCCATTGAATAAAAATGCCGTGTACTTCCTAGACTCCTCACTTAATGGGATTTGCCAGTATCCTGCAGTTAGGTCTAAACTAGTCATGTACTTTACACCATTAAACTTCTGCAATAAATTATCTATGTTCTCTGGACGATCCAACTCCCTCTTCACTACTTTATTCAGAGTACGAGCATCTATCACTATTCGCACACTTCCATCCTTCTTACCTACTATCACCAGTGGGTTATTATATGGGCTAGAACTCCGTTCAATGACCCCACATGAAACCATTTTATCTATTTCTTTTTGAACTGCTTCTTTCTTAGACAAGGGTACATTATATGGTGGTTTAAAGAAAGGTTCATGCTCCTCTACCTCCATGCAGTACTCATAATTTATCACTCGTCCCGGTTTGTCTGAAAATACCTCCTGATTTTCTTTCAGAATTTGCCATAGATCCTCCCTTTGTGCATCAGATAGTCCTTCCGTTTTATCCACTACATTTCGAAGGAGTGTCTCCTTATTTCCATCTTCAACTATCTGCCTCACGAGAAACCAATCAAATTTTTGACCTATTCCTGAATTATGATCATCTATAAATTCTACCCATCTCAGCTGGTTCTCTTCCATTACTCTAGATGATTCAAATGGTATTTCTAATACCGCACTATCAACTTTACAAACTATTATCCCTTTGTCACAATCTATAATTACTTTCTGTTTTATTAACCAGTCAATGCCTAAAATGATCTCGGCACTGAGCTCTGGAACTACTAAAAATGCATTCGAAAATAGCTTGTTTTTTATCTTAAATTCCATCATCACTTGATGTTTAACAGGTTTACTACATTTCCCTGTCGCCCCTATCACTTTAACACCTGTTACTGGCATCATGACTACTCCTCGTTGCTCTTTGATCATCTCAAAAAATGCGTGCGAAATAGCACTTATTTGAGCACCCGTATCCAACAATACATATAAATCGTATCCACATATATTAATGGGTAGGATTGTTTGCATCCTATTGTCCTCTTTCATACTTTCTTTATCTTCCCATAATAAATCCTTTTCCACCGCCAAGTCTTGCCATATTATTTTCCCGGTTTTTATACTGACCATTCCATCTGGAGGTTTCTTTCTCCTTTTCATCCTAAATTCTTTCACCACTTTTTCCAATAGTCCTTCGTCTAGGCTCTTTAATGCTATCTCGTTCTCATTCGAATCTGTCATGCCTGAACTCTCAGTTGCAGAATCGGAAACTTCCTCTACTTCTTTTTCTCCCTGGATGCTTTCTGATGATTCTGACGATAATTCCTCCTCCATAGAAATATGACCTTCTTCGGACTCAAATAATTCTCGCAAATTATAATCCATTTCTCTACTTTCCCTTTGTTGGATAGTACATTCGCCACTCTTACTTTCATTATTTTCCCCTACTAATGGAATTCCAGTCTCACTCACCTCATTTGATTCAGTACTACAGGGATCACAACATTCTTTCTCTTGGTCAGATACACTTTCTCTAATTTCTTTAAAAGAATCTTCATCACAGTCATGTACTCTTGCTGTCACTAGGTACACATCATAATCGGTATGGCTCTCTAACACTGTCATATTCGGGTCCAAATTAATCACTTGAGTGGAAGATCTTTCTAATTGTGCTGGCTGGCTTTTGAGCTGATGTACATATTCTGCATACGAGGTAATTTCTGAATCGGCATGCGTCTCTGCACTATGCCCCTTTTTCTTATCCACCCTTTCCTCTTTAATTACTTCTCGATGCGATTCGTCGACTATTCGTACGAACCTTTTACCATAAATCACATCACTCCTACCTTGCCCCTGCCTCTCTGCACAGTTGCCATCCCCACCGACAAACAACGCCTTCTCTGACTCTTCCTTCATCATTTCGTCACCCTGACCTCGAATTGTACTTATTTCATTTACGTGAGCCATCACATCCGACCGATATTCTTTTCCTGCTTCATTTCCCTTAATAATTCCTCCCTGCTCTCTCTCCTCTGTTTGTATCCCTGCATTATACTTCGCAAAGTTTCGTTTATGTAACTGCTCTTCAGGCGAACGACGCACTATCCTACTATAGTACTGACTACTCCGATCTTCCCTATATTTGGGCCATTTCTTTCTTTCCGCGCGCGTTAGGCCCTTGACCTGCGCGGTATTTAGTTTTCCTGATTTTGATAATGCATCCCGTTTCCCTGATAGTGTCCTCTCCCTCGCTGAGAGTTACCTCCTCGACCTCTTCCTCTCATCATGTTAATTTGCGGTTCATTCCTACCACCTTTTACTATTCCATTCTGATTTCTGAAACCTCGAAACTCTCTAGTTTCACGCCACCTATCTTCATTCTCGATTTTTTCTAAAAATTCATCGAATGTTCGATGAGTGCCTCCTACATAACGCTTTGAATCGTCAGGTAGCTTTTTCCACAACTCCCACACTATCTCCGATTCTGATCTACGATCTTTAAGATACTCCAAACGCTTGAACCATCCTTCACAGTATTCTTTCATGAGCCCACGCCCATGTTCTGGCATTCTGGCGACAACGAATTCTCTCCACAACCTATCCCTCTGTTGTGTGCCCCAGAATTCCTCAAGGAACTTTTCTTTGAAGTCTGTAAACTTCAGATTGTCGATATCCAAATTCAATCCCCAACGTTTAGCATGACCTGCTAAAGCGTCTATTACTAAATTAATTTTTTCTTTATCCAACATGTCTGTTGGTAAGACACGTTCACAATTTTTTATAAAATCCATTGGATGCCATCCACCTTGTTTCTTTTGAGGATCGTATTTTTCCTCCCTACTCAGTATTTCAGATTTTTGCATTACCAATGGGATACCACTACAGTTAAGAAACGTCTGATTCTGAACTTGCTGACTTAACAATTTTATCTCATTACGCAGTGTATTTTCCTGCTCCTGCACACATGCATCAAAACTCAACATGGTATTGCGCAGTGTTTCAATATCAGCTGCCGTTTCTTTAACAATCTCTTTCTTTACAACTGGTACTATCACCTGTAATTTACTTTCAATTATCGGTTCTAATTTTTCACTAACCAAAGGTTCCACTGATTTCTCTATTCTCTGAATTTCGGTATCAAATCTTTTCTCTATTTCTGTGACTTTTCTCTGAACATTTGTTATTTCAGCCCTAATGCTATTTACTGATTTGTTTACCTCTGTGATACGCTGGCTTTGCGTATTCAAAATATCTAAATTGGCTTTTATTTTACCAGATAGGTTTTCATCCAGTTGGGATATATGACTAGCCATTTCTGCTTTCAAACTAGCATTCCCTTCTCGAATTTGTGCCATCATACTATTTAACAAACTTGTTAATTCCATATCCTCTCCCTTGTGACTTGCATCCACAGATACATTGGGTTCACTTTTCACTACCTTTGGTTTCACTTCCCGTTCCTCCTGTTTTGTGGGTGTGGATTCATCTATAGGATTTTCCAACCCTACAACAGTATCTATGGTCCCTAATTCTGGGTCTGACCTTGTAATGTTTTCGTCTTGCTTGTTACTATTCGACTCCATCTTATGCTGCTGTATTTCGTGCCTAATAGAAATGTTTATTAAACCAAGTATTACTTGCTTAACTCCTACTATTGGACTTCCTTTTGCTGCTTTGCAGGTTGTCGTCTTGAACTTACCAATTGTGGTATATTTGTCTACAACAGAATTTTAAATTTAAAATTTTCTTGAAACTACAAGTTTATATAAAACACTTGTATTGCAGCCATTATTCTACAAACTTGGTAAGTCCTGTCACGGTCGCCACATGCGACCGAACCGCCGAATCTTTCCATCAGTAAACGGGGTATGTTCTCAACTGACTCGGTTGTTTTAACCCCCTCCACTGACAGAATGACCCGCTTCCTACTTCCGTATGTATTAAGCCAATACGGGCTTGTAGCTGTCACGCCTTTGCGCTTACTGCTACGTATTTTAACCGTAAATAGCTCAGCCCTAATGGCAAGAGGTAGTAGTGAGTTCACGTTATTAATCTTTGAAGACAGCACAGCTGCCACAAGCTCAGCTCACTTTTACTCCACTCCTACCCTCGCCATTGCACCACATTAATTAGGTGCTACATGGACCTTGCTAAATTCACTTGCGTATACATTTTTGACCGTTACTCGCCAGTATTTACCTATTGGATTAGTACACTCCTAACCGGACTATTTCCCAAAGAGCTGTGATGATTGAATGGGTTCGATCCACGGCCTACAGTGCCCTACAGTTCACACGGTAACACTGCCTACCTGACCCACTTAACTTGGTAGTGAGCTTATGTATCCAATCACCACTGCTAGCAGCAGTAGATAATCCTATCAGCACGACGAGAGCAGCAGACTTACCGTCGAATCCTCCTGAAAATACTTATAACTACGGTCGCCAGCTCTGAAGGAGCAAAAGAATAAATCAGTTTTTTGGCTCGTTTCAAAGTGAAACGGCTTAAGTTGAATTTAAACTTAATTCTGAATATTACTATTTCTGATCATTCTAGGTGATTCTACAAAGCAAATACTCTCTCAATTTCTGTGAGTTGGCTTGGTAATTACCACCAAGACAATTTAAGCAACTTAGGTTAACAAACTTCTACCCTTCAACTTATTTAATGATTTGGGGATATTACTCTTTGGCCAATTGCTATAGAATTAGTTAAGTGACTTTACTTGAAAGGTTACTCAGAAAAATTTAAGTAACTATAAATAGGCGACTCATTCTGGTTTGACCATTGCTCTTTTCAACATTCTTAAACGCTAAAGTATTCTACAACCAAAAGAATTGTAAATGAAAGAGGCGATGGTGGCCTCAGTCTGATTTCACTACACTAAGTTTCAGGTTACTACACTTTACAATGAACAACATGCGCCGTAATTTTATTCATTACTATATTCTGTCTTCTGCACTTGCACAAAAGAAAACTGGTATTCTCCTTTTACATGTATACAAAGTTCGACTTAACAATTTCAAGCAGTCTTGCCTTGGGTAGACGTGTCGGTGCTGGTGGTGGGATGCATGTGGCTAACGCAGCTCTTCACGCCTCGTGCCCTTAATGGCGGCTGGAACTACGAGCTGTAGCACTCGTATAAGCTACTGCGCGTCCGCCATAAAATCTGGGCGCAGGAACTCTTACAATCAGCCCCAGTGGCACAGAGACGGCTTCGACAACCATTCGTCGCGTTCTACCCCACAAACGGCGACGATATTCTCCTTTTCGCTGTTACACAGTCACTTTTGCGTGAGCACAGTTATGCACGTCCGCTCACGTCAACACTCCCCAGGCCATTTCATTGTTCAGTCCCTGTGTCTCCAGCTACCTCTAGCTACGCTCGTATCACCAAGAGTGGGGCGTTCCCCTACCACCTTTTTACCGAAATCATTTAGTATTTAAGAATATTTACATTTATTACCCTGGAGTTCATACCAGTCATAATAATTTACTACTAGCGCTTTATAACATTAAATCATACAGTAATAGCTTATAATTACCAAGAAAAAGAATACATTTGACTCCGATATCTTATTGCATTGTCTGAGACAGCGCTAATTCCCAGTTTCGCCAATAGATGGCATCAGGGTGCACTCCCTGGCAGTCTCACACCAGCGCGCCCGTTTCCGACGCGCGGGCTCCAAATTACTGTCAGCCCACCATCATTTCAGTTCCGTTACAAACCGCTTTATTTTGGTATTATTACAAATGGATGCATGTAGTTCATCACATAGGTACTATACAACTAAGTTAGGCATAGCCAGAGAGTCCTGGTACGTACTGATATTACAGACCCTAGCTTTCATTAAGTAGACATCATATGTACCAAACAGTATCAAAATAACAGGACTTCCAGTCACGTGATCTTCAGTCATACCTCGTAAATCTGGTTTTATTTGCAATCCAATTACCCTAGCCGAATTACACTATTTTTAGAGTACTGCACCACAGATACCCTAAGACCAGGGCAAGGGTGCGTGAGTGGATCCACTAGCAACGAAAAGCTTCTTGCATGTGTTTTTTGTATGCATGATGTTACTATAGACACCAAACCACATACTAAGGAAGGAAATTTAGTATTTGTGGATATTTATTACAGTATAAGCCCCAATGTTTTTAAAAAGTGAAATATCGTTCCCAAGCAAACTCTATATCCCAACTCTGCAATTGTATACAAGACCAGAAGTAAAAAATGAATTAATGTCAACCAGGTGTTAACACAGCATATAAGTAGGAAGGATCACCACACTGTAAGATGACTTTGATATTTTTTAAAATAGATTTAAGATGAGTTTTTGACAAATGAATTCGAGAAATCTAGACTTTGGTATACACACAAACACATGCACTTACAAAATAGTGTAAAAAGATCAATCATGTGCTGTAAGAAGTGATACCACCTCCTGTAAAACAACGTCTAGGTCATATGGAAGAGTAAAGTAAACACTTGAAACACTTACAAGAGGTTAAAACTATTAATGTTGTCCATCCTCAGCTAGGATGTTGCTGCGCATTATGGTAACTTCACCAATCTTAGAGAAGACAAAGTAGCAACAAGGCGTCTTAACGTAGGTCAGCAGCCATAAACTTGCACAATTGTAGATTTTGATTTTACTTTCCGGCTAATTAGCATCATCGGTTAAGTTATGAAACATTTATATATCTTCTGTAGTAAATGTCCCGGAATACATTGTTTTATATGAGTACGCTGACTGTATGAGGTAGTGAAAGCGATTACCATATTAAACAATTAAAACTACAGACGGACAGATAACGGTTTGCATTAAATCCCCACCTGTCAAACGCAACTTAGTCATAAGCAGTAATTGTTGTAGAAACTGTGGTATGTTGTGGTGTATACGGAGCCTAAAATATGTTTCTCCGTCTTTTTAATAATTATTGGAGTCTGTGGATAACACATGTACCGCCTACTCAAAGCTGTTGTAATATTCCTGTAGAGCACTCGTTATTAACGACGACCAATTTCACTTTGTAGCAAGAGTGTATTTGTTTACTTAAAAAACAATAATGCATTACAGTAAATGTTATACATTAAGCCATACGGTGGCGACAGGCACTTGCAGGCTGTCAGAAAGCGCTACCAGATGGCTCTGTCGATTTTGCAGCGGCAGCCTTAGCCTTCTGCAATGATGTGATGAGTACGGTATTCATGCTTTCATCTTCGTTCATCTCTCCCACGTGCCATCACTCTCCTCTAATCAGTCAAGTAATACTGAAATCAAGTAGCTGTATATGTGTCAAAGAGTTAAATTTCCACCACTGGTACTGCTGGATTGAACAACTGAAAACAGTGGTTAAAATTATGATAAATGGTTTAAAATTAGCCACACTCTGAGCAATAGCATTTAGTTGTTAGTGTACGTAATGTAGACAAAATGTGCTCTGCCCACATTGCATATACGGTGCTTTCCTTCTTTAGCGGCAAACTTATGGTCATTTTATCAGTCGTAATGCCGATATGTGATCCATGTGCATCGCTTTTTGTTTTATGGAATCATTCCACTTTAGACTGAATCCATGTGTTTTACAGCGACAATTATATACGACTCGCACCTCAGATGACAGAATACCACAGCACTGAGAATCCAAATAAATCTTACAAATTCCAAATCACACGCCATTAATCTAACGTCAATAATAAAACACGTGTGGTAAGAGGACTTAGCGCATATCAGCAACTTTTTTCACTCCATATTCTTATGTACAGAACTAGCAGTTTAGCACACGAATTGGTGCCTGCCAGTTTACACCACAACAGAAGCAGGGACATCTTATATATACGGCTACATAATTTGAAAAAATACGCAGCACAGCTTATGTGTAATTCTTATAACGTTAATGTTAATAATCTCATCCTGAATTTCACTCTATTTATGAGTCTTTCGTGTAACTTATTAATCCATATTATAAGTATATTGCCCATGTGAGAAAACACCTGCAGTTATCTCGATTCACTTAAATCTATTGCCTATACTCGTAAATATTTGTTGTGTAATGTAATGCATCTCAGGCCGACGATCACGACTTGGCGAAATGTGATATCTATCACATTCATATTCTTTGTATTACGTTATGTTTTCTAATAGTGAATAAGTACAAAACCAAATGCAGCTAAATACTGTGTATGTACCTGTAGCCTGAAAACGTAAACGAGGCAGCACACTGGAGGTACTCAAAACGTAGCAATCTTTTTGTTTCATATACTCTTCGTTACGAATAACCAAATTTCTGTCATTTCCACCGGCATCACTACCACAGTTCCTGACTCCACAGATCCAGAAAAGGATGTTCCTGTAACACCTCCATCTAATGATGAGCCTCCTTGGATAAGAAATACGAGTGGACCCACAATCGAATCTTGAGGGACTCCCTCCGCGATTTCTCCCCAAACACTAAAATTTTCTCTTCTTCCTTCCTTGTGTGGAGTATCCGGTGCAACTTTTTTCATTCTAGAATGAGATTTTCACTCTGCAGCGGAGTGTGCGCTGATACGAAACTTCCTGGCAAATTAAAACTGTATGCCGGACCAAGACTCGAACTCGGGACCATTGCCTTTCGCGGGCAAGTGTTCTGCCAACTGAGCTACCCAAGCACGACTCACACCCCGCCCTCACAGCTTTACTTCTGCCAGTACATCGTCTCCTACCTTCCAAACTTTACAGAAGCTCTCCTGCGAACCTTGCAGAACTAGCACTCCTGAAAGAAAGGATTTTGCGGAGACATGGCTTAGCCACAGCCTGCGGGATGTTTCCAGAATGAGATTTTCACTCTGCAGCGGAGTGTGCGCTGATATGAAACTTCCTGGCAGATTAAAACTGTGTGCCGGACAGAGACTCGAACTCGGGACTTTTGCCTTTCGCGGGCAAGTGCTCTACCAACTGAGCTACCCAAGCACTACTTACGCTCCGCCCTCATAACTTTACTTCTGTGAATACGTCGTCCCGAGTTCGAGTCATCGGTCCGGCACATAGTTTTAATCTGACTGGAAATTTTTGCATTCTGTTTGTTAAGTTTTATGAGAAACTGCGGAATCTGCAGGTGACTTTCCATTTGCCGCATTTTATCCAGATTTTTGAATATGTTTCGGTCACCTTTGTGTCACGAATGGATTCCGCGATCGCGATGGACTGACGAAGCGGAGAGACAGACGTGGCCGGGTGCAAAGTAAGCAGCGGTGCTGGACGCGCGGATGCAGAAGACGGCCTCCGGAGCTGGAGCTGGGAGGCTGGAATCCCGCCGCCTGCGCGCTTTTTGCCGGCCGGCTCGTCTTGTCGCTGGACCGGGCCGCGTGGCATTCTGAGCGCCGGCGCTGCAGCACGACACGGCACCGCGCAGGGCCGCTTTTTGCCGTCGCCGCCGCCTCGGCCACGCCCAGCCTAACTGTCGCACGCATTCCGCTACTGCGCCTCTCTGTCCACATGTGGCGGACCGGCCCAGCCGGCGCACGCACCGACGCACCGTACCTGGCCACCGCCAAGCTCATCACTACCGTTAAGCCGTCGGCACACTAAAGCCGTCGGCACACGGACCGTGCTGTCGAACGTTAACGTTGAGCGTGCCAAGTTCAACGTGCTGCTGAACGCTCAGGTACGATGCGACTCGTGCATACGGTACGTGGGCCCCAACGTGGTGTACGCGATCGCAACGCACTCCAGCGGCAGTTGTTTCTAGTAGTTCGTAAATCACACTATTTACTCAACGGGCGTGCGTAAAATTCCCACGTTAGCTCTATTAAAACGCACATTTCCTCCATCGTCCACGAAAAGGAAAGTACCATGTCCAATCAATAAGGACACAGGCTTATAACAGTTCCATTACAAACAGTGGGGTACAAGTTGGAATACTTCTCTGCATACGATAAACATTATTTCATCATTCCCACATTTTAGTAAAACTCCAGGGTCAGTCTTACTTGATCACTGTTCCTACCCAGTAGCAGAATCCTTGCAACATGTGAATTACGAAGCGTAAAAGAAAAAGGAAGAAAATAACTTTATATAAGGAGCGCAAGCTGTCCTGTAGATTAAGCCAATCGAACAAAGTCACCCCTCAAAAAAAGGTGAACTTATATTTACATAACATCAAATATTATAGCGTATAATTATATTAAACTAATAATAAAGTATCAGAACCTAATAATGCGAATGTTAGGAAAAAAAATTTTTGTAGTGTTAAGACGCGAACCACCGCCCCAACAAAAAGAGCTTCTTAGACAGAGACGCTAACCATTACGCTAAACCCCTACGACCCGTGATATACATAATCATATTGTATTACAGCTTGCTAAAACCGTTAATCGTAGATAATTATGTTACTAATTGAAATTTAATTATAACAAATTGTACCAAGAACAATGCGTTTTTGGTGGATCTTCAGTGTGTCGCTGCCTTCAAATAGCCTACTCTTATAATACGCAGGTTACAATAATTCTTTTGCCACGAATACGATGTTCCTCACAATTTTATTGGAACGAATCACACAACTAACAACGGGTTTTTCAGTAATTCTCAATTTGCTGGTGCTCAGAAACGGCATATATACATATAGGTTTGAAATGAACGCCAATATGGCGCCTCACAACTCTGTACTGACGGGAGACGGCGTGCGTGTGACGTAGTGGCGCTGTGCCATCTCATTGGTCAACGCTCAGACGCACGCTCAGAATATCTGACATGCCAGATATTGCTCTGCACGTTCGGAAAGACTCCCGAACGTGCTATTCCACGCTATGACGTCATAAACTCGGCACGCTCAACGCTCAACGTTCAGATGCACGGTCCGTGTGCCGACGGCTTAACCGTGCATCCGAACGTTGAGCGTGTCGAGTTTCTGACGTCATAGCGTACGTCCGGGAGTCTTTCCGAATGTGCAGAGCAATATCTGGCATGTCAGATATTCTGAGCGTGCGTCTGAGCGTTGACCAATGAGATGGCACAACGCTACCTACGTCACACGCACGCCGTCTCTCTTCAGTACAGGGTTGTGTGGCGCCATATTGGCATTCATTTCTGGCATATATGTATATATGCCGTTTCTGAGCACCAGCAAATTGAGAATCACTGGAAAACCCGTTGATGACTGTGTGATTCGTTCCAATAAAATAATGAGAAACATCATATTCGTGGCAAAAGAATTATTGTAACTTGCGTATTATGAGAGTAGGCTATTTGAAGGCAGCGGCACACTAAAGATCCACCCAAAACGCATTTTTCTTGGTACAATTTGTTATAATTAAATTTCAATTAGTAACATAGCTACGATTAAGGTTTTCAGCAAGGGGTAAGATACTATGATTGGATGCTAGGTGCATGTTGGTGGCTAAGCGTAATGAGTAAAATCATTATTTTACAGTGACTTGTTTCTCGGGGCGGTAGTTCGCGTCTTGACACTTTCAAATTTTTCTTCCTAACATTCGCGTTTTTATTAGGTTCTGATACTTTATTATTGGTTTAATATAAGTATATACTATAATATTTGATGTTATGTAAATAAAAGTTCAACTTTTTTTGCTTGCGCTACTTGTATAAAGATATTTTGCTCCTTTTTCTTTTAGGTTTCGTAATTCACATGTTGCAAAGATTCTGCTACTGGGTAGGAACAGTAATCAAGTAAGACTGACCTTGGGGTTTTACTAAAATGTGGGAATGATGAAATAATAAACATTATTTATTATTCTTATGCTGAGAAGTATTCCAAATTTGTACCGCACTGTTTGTAATGGAACTTTTATAAACCTGTGTCCTCATTGATTGGACATGGTACTTTCCTTTTCGTGGACGATGGAGGAAATGTGCGTTTTAATAGAGCTAACGTGGGAATTTTACGCGGCCCCGTTGAGTAAACAGTGTGATTTACGGACTAGAAACATCCCTCAACTGCCGCTGGAGTGCGTTGCGATCGCGTATACCACGTTGGGGCCCACGTATCGTATGCACGAGTCGCATCGTTCCTGAGCGTTCAACAGCACGTTGAGCTTGGTACGCTCAACGTTAACGTTCGACAGCACGGTCCGTATGCCAACTGCTTTACGCACAGCTAGCGAGCGAGCTCAACTGCAGGCCGCTAACAATGTAATGTAGCCTTTTGGGTAGAATCTTGGGTGCATATGGACATATTAGCTGCTATCCACAGTATTGTTGGCTTTGTGGACAATACCTAATGCCGACGAGGACATTTGAGGGATGATGAATGGCGGCGTCAGTGTGTTTATCAAGAGTACCTAAACATTCAGCATCATTATCCGCAGCTGCGACAAAAGTCATGGGTGCCTCCTAGTATCTTGTCGGTCTTAATTTTGCCCGTCTTGGTGCAGTAACTCCACGTGGCATGGATTCAACAAGTCGTGAAAGTTCAAAATGGTTCATATGGCTCTGAGCACCGTGGGACTTAACAGCTGAGGTCATCAGTCCCCTAGAACTTAGAACTACTTAAACCTAACTAACCTAAGGACATCACACACATACGACCACTTCACCAGTGTACCGTCAATATCAGGAATCCGGTAAAACATCAAAACTGCAAGAACGGGACCAACGAAGAGTGAAGAGAATCGTTCAACGTGACAGAAATGCAACCCTTCCGCAAACTGCTGCAGATTTCAATGCTGGGCCAGCAGCAAGTCTCAGAGTGCGAACCGTTCAACGAAACATCATCGATATGTGCTGTTGGAACCGAAGGCCCATTCATGTGCCCTATGTGACTGCACGGCACAAAGCTTTACGCCTCGCCTGTGTCCGTCAACACCGACATTGGACTGTTGACGACTGGAACCATATCGCCTGGTCGGACGAGTCTCGTTTCAAATTGTATCGAGAGGATGGACGTGTAGGGGTACGGAGACAATCTCATGAATCCATGGACCCTGCATGTCAGCTGGGGCCTGTTCAAGCTCTGTAATGGTGTGGGACGTGTGCAGCTGGAGCGATATGGGAACCCAGTGATGTGTTGGCAGAAGAGCCAACACCGTGTTGCTAGAGGAGGCCGAAATGCACGCGTTTAAGCTCACGCAGACTGGCGCGAGGTGTGGAACAAGGTAAAGTAATTATAGTAGCCAAAAATAGTACATAGCTTCTGGAATACTTAACTTTAATTCATAATTGGAGAACATCGCTCTTGATGATACATAATTACAATCTCAATATAAACTGGTAATGGCGCCTTGCTAGGTCGTAGCAAATGACGTAGCTGAAGGCTATGTTAACTATCGTCTCGGCAAATGAGAGCGTATTTGTCAGTGAAGCATCGCTAGCAAAGTCGTCTGTACAACTGGGGAGAGTGCTAGGACGTCTCTCTAGACCTGCCGTGTGGCGGCGCTCGGTCTGCAATCACTGACAGTGGCGACACGCGGGTCCGACGTATACTACCGGACCGCGGCCGATTTAAAGGCTACCACCTAGCAAGTGTGATGTCTGGCGGAGACACCACACCCAGATACGTCTAGATACGCCTTTGACAGGTGATACGTACGTAAGTGTCCTGTCTCATCACCTACATCCATTGTCCGCCCCCGATAGCCCAGTGGTCATCGCGACAGAATGTCAATCTTAAGGGCCGGGGTTCGATTTCCGGCTGGGTCCGAGACTTTCTCCGCTCAGGGACTGGGTGTTGTGTTGTCCTAATCATCATCATTTCATCGTAATCGACGCACAAGTCACCGAATTGGCGACAAATCTAAAGACTTGCACCCGGCGAGCGGTCTACCCGACGGGAGACCCTAGTCACACGACATTTACATTTTACCTGCATCCATTCATGTCAATTGTGCATTCCGGCGGACTTGGGCAATTCTATCAGGACAATGCGACACCCTACAAGTCCAGAATTGCTACAGAGTGGCTCCAGGAACAGTCTTCTGGGATTGAGCACCTTCGCTGGCCAGAAAACTCCCCAGACATGAACATTCTGAGGAGATCTCCATCCCCTCACAGTCTTTCGGATATGTGGACAGCCCTGCATGATTCATGGTGTCAGTTTCCTCCAGTACCACTTCAGACATTAGTCGAGTCCATGCCACTTCCTGTTGCCGCACTTCTGTGTCCTCGCGGGGGCCTACACGATATTAGGCAGATGTACCATTTTCTTTTGCTCTTGATTGTATATTCCATAGCTGTTCGACGGGATTTATGTTGAACTGTCCAGCATTGTCATCCACAAAAGTTCCGTCGTTGTATGGGAACATGAAGTCCATGAATGGCTGCAAATGGTCTCCGAGTAGCCGAACGTAATCAGAACCCAGTCCATTCCATGTAACCGCAGCACACACCATTATGGAGCCACCACCTGGATCCATGGCTTCGTGGGGTCTGCGTCGCACTCGCACCCTACTATCAGCTCTTACTGGATGAAATCGGGTCTGACCAGGCCGTGGTTTTTCCGGTCATCTAGGATCAAACCGACATGGTCACGAGCCCAGGAGAGACATTGAAGATAGGCCTGCCGTATCCTGTTGGGACCTAGGAGTGTTGAAACGAAGTAAAAAAATACTTAATATAATACTTTTTATTTAGAGCACAATTACATGGAAATTGTTGTTGCAGTAGTTGGTACACCAGATTTTACGGAAGATTTCACCTTTTTCAGTAAGTCTTTTTCCCCTTTTGCGTATCTATAAAAATCCACGCAAGTGAGTTACTAGTTAAACTGGCAGCGTAACATTCATTCCAAAGTCCCTGGCAGGAGCCGATTTCTTTCATCAGTCCACTCTGTCGACATCAGCGAAAATACTCTTTCGACAGTGGCGTGGTGTGCGGGAATAGAAAACAAATACTCGCACTATTTTAACAGTTGAAATTTGTGTTGAGGATTTTCAGTTTCGTTAATAAAGTAAATCCACCATTCTTCCACTGCGTGTTTAGACT